>NC_140679.1:12470567-13103901 GCF_054131305.1 Coturnix japonica | reverse complement strand
CCCACCCCATTGCTCCCCCAGCCCCACCTGGCAGTGCTGCACTCCCCCCCCTGCGCCCCACTTTCCATACTGGGGTGATGGGGGGGATAAAGGGGGGTGCAGCCCCTGCTGAGCTCAACCCCCCCCCCAAAGCAAAGGGTGATTTATATTTAGCTCTAAGGAAATGGGGCTTCAGCTGCAGTCTGTGTGTCTGTCTGTGTCTGTCTGTGTCTGTCTGTGTGCCCCCCTCCCCTTCCTCTCCCCATATGCCCACATGGAGCCCCCCAGCCCCACATCACCCCCCTCCTCCCCCCATTGCTGTCCCTGTGGGTGCAGCACAGACGCAGTGAGCATGGCCAGGACTGAGCTGGGGCTCAGCAGCCCCCAATGCAACTGGGTGGATGCAGCGGGGTGAGGAGTTTGCCAGGTCTCAGCCCATGTTGGAGCTGAACTCTGTTCATTGCAGTGACCAGAGACGGTGATGTGGGATTCTGGGCTCTGGGTACGGGATTGGGAGCTCTGGGTATGGGATTCTGTGTTCATGGTATGGGATTGGGAGCTCTGGGTATGGGATTCTATGTTCATGGTATGGGATTGGGAGCTCTGGGCGCTGGCAGCCGCCCCACGGGCACCAAGAACAGGTTCTGCTTCATTTCTGCTCCGGGTGTAGGGAGAGTGTGGGCAGAGCTGGAGCTGGTTATGGGAGCAGATCCCGGCCCCACACACCCCACATCCATCAGGTTATGGGAGCAGATCCCAGCCCCACACACACCCCACATCAGGTTATAGGAGCTGATCCCAGCCCCACACACCCCACATCCATCAGGTTATGGGAGCTGATCCCAGCCCCACACACACCCCACACCCATCAGGTTATAGGAGCTGATCCCAGCCCCACACACACCCCACACCCATCTCTCGGGTCTCAGTGCTCCTGGGGGCAGCTCATGGGGGGGAGGCACCGTGGGGACCCCCAGGAGGAGCCATGGGGGGATAACGAGGCTCTGAAGGTGGCACTGAGGGATGTGCACGCAGGGACGGAGCCGTGCACTAAGTGTGGGATCCCGGTGCATCTTTAGCTGCTGTTCTGCCCCTGAGCGGGGTCTGCTCCCCCACACGGCGCCATCCCGGCTGGTTTTAGGGGATAAAGTGGCTGAGCACCCTCAGGGCAGGGCCGCAGCTCTGCAGGCCTGGCAGCACAGCCCTGGCACAGCAGCTGGTTCTGCCTGCACTGCAGCAAAGCTTCCCTGCTCTGCAGCCATCAGCTCCTGCTGCTCCCAAACCCCCCCGGCACCGCGGGGCTGTGTCTGCTGCCACCAGCACCAACAGCTCCGTGCAATGAGGGCGATGTGCTCCCGATGTGCTGCTCCTCGTGGTGCCTTTGGGTCAGAGCTCAGCACAACCAGGGCACGGAGCATCGCCTCTGAAAGAGAAGCCTCAATAACAGCAATGAGAGGCGATAGGAGACAGCCACTGGAGTTTATTATTTCCCCGACCGTCGGGATTATGAAACCACAGAAGCAGAGTTGAAATATTTACAAAGTCATCCAGCGCCCCACGGAGATGAAGGGAATAAAGGGAGGGGGGGGATGGAGGGGTGGCCCCCACCAAAGAGCGGCCACAAAGCAACGGAGCTCTGTGATACAGGGGGGGAAACTGGAAGGGATGGAGCCAGTGTGAGGGATGGGGGCACAGCAGTTGATGGGGGATGCTGTGAGGGGGCACATCTCTTACCTGGCCGCCCCTCTGCCACCTCCCAGCTGTGGGATGCTCTGTCCCTTCATTTCCATGGGGCAGGGATGGCTCTGTGTGCTGGGGCAGCAATGTGGGAGCTCTGCTTCATCCCAGCCCCACTGAGTGCAGGGCTCTGCTGATGCTGCAGGGGAAGAGTCTGTGTATAAAAGCTCTGGGAATGGCACTGAACTGAACCTCCCCCAGCAGCTCCCAGCCTCAGCTTTGGCAACGCTCGTACAGCTGATCTCTAACACGGGGGGACACAGCCCTACCAGTCTGTAGGTTATTGCTACTGCAGGAGATGGGTTGTTTGGCTTCAGCCCCACAGCTCCTCGGAGGGTCCCAGACTTCCATTCAGAAGCGGGGCACGTCGGGACTCATCTCTCCCATCCACTGATGGGACATTGAAACAGTGGGAGAGGAGGAAATACAGCAAGAGACACCCAAAGGGAGACCAACCCTGTGTGGGTGGGGGGCACAGAGGGGGGAGCACAAGGGAGGCACCGGGAGGCAGCAGGGGCCTGGAATGGGCTTCCACATTAGGGGAAGCCATGGGGATGGTGTGCAGAAAGCCCCATGGAAAGCAGCACCTCAGAGAGCCCCCATCCAAACCCAATACAACAGGCCTTCAGCCTCTCCTTACACCTCCATCAGCCCCACATATCTTAGGGCTGCCAATGGAGGCACAGATGCTATCACAGCCTTCTGTCCCAGCACCCACCACCACCTCTGCAGGCAGCAGTTCCACGCCACACAGAGCACAGAGGCTTAAAGTGAAGGAGAAGTGCAACAACAACCTCAGGCACTGAGAGCACCAGGAGAAGCAGGAAAACTGTATTTGCTCTGGCAGAAGCTAAAAGGGCTTTGGCAGCAGAGTCCCAGCTCTGCAGCGTGCAGGCTGCCATGAGCCGTACCCGAGCCAGTCCATCCACTTTCCTGCTTTTCTGGGCTCACCAGCAGGACCAGATGGGACCCGCCCTGCTGCACAGCGACCCTCTGTGTCTTCTTAGGGCTGAGCCTCCAACACCTCCCTGGCACTGCTGGGCACTGTCAGGCCGTGCTGTGGCTGTGTGCACCCCATACCTCCTAATGTGTGCTATGGGAGGGGATGCAACCCTTCCTTGGAGGCTGGGAACCTAAGGAAGCATCTGATAAAGTGTGGCAGGAAGAAGGAAGAGGTGATGGGAGAGAACCCCAGGGGGTGTAAGCACTGGTGTTCCTCAAGCAACAAGGAGGGGGTTGCCTTGAGGCTCTGCCTCGTGCTGGAAGCAGTTTAACCCAAACCTCTCCCTTCCCAGCTGCCAAACTGCAGAAGGAGGGAGAAGTCAGGAGGCATTGAGACACAGCAGAGACAGGACAGAGACAGAAGGGGAAGAAGGCAGTTCCAGGACATGAGGATGAGCTGTTAGAGTGGAGTGGAATTGCAGCCTCCCGCATTGCTGTGCCTCTGTCCCACTGAGTCAAGCAGTCACAGTCCCCTCCTTGGGGTGCCCATAGGGTGGGGGGCTCCCAGCTGCTATCACCGCAGGTGAAGAGTCAGAACCACCGTCAGGATCGCCCCCAAGAAGAGCACAAAGGGAAGCCAAGTCTTCACAAATCCCCCTATGCTGTAAGACAAGAAGCAAAGGAAATAAAGGAAAGGATTTAAAGTCAGCAGAGGAACACAGGAGGGACAAAAAGAAGCACCGATCAATGAGAAATCAGAGGGAGACTAATGCTTTCCTTATCCATTGCTGCTGCAGATCTTGATACGACATGGGGTCCATAAAGAACCACAGGGCTGAGCTCTGCTTCCAGCACAGACCCCACTCCCAGTCCATCCCATGTCACATCTATGCAGTCAAACAACAGGATGCCATCGCAGTCAGTCTCACTGATGGGGCTGTTGGTGTATTTACCCAGCACAGCGGGGAGCACAGCCCAACCCAGCTGCAATTGCTGTCTGAGAACAGGCCAGACCCAGCAGAAGGGAAGCAATACAACAGCGTTATGCAGGGCAGCTCTCCAGACCCAAGGAGTTGAAATGGAGACGAAGTGCCCATCCTTTATAACAAGGAAAGCTCAGGATTTCCCTCTCCGCTCAAGCTGGAAATCAGTTCTAATGTAAACAAGAGAAACCAGTGACCCTTGGAGACCAGCCATGCTGTGACCTTCTGTTCTGACCTGACCCAGCACAAGGGAAGATCTGCTCTAGCTCATATTTCCCACATTCCTGGCACCTTAAATGAGTTGCTAGAGGCAGAATTGTGGGAGCTCTGCCCAGTGCAGCCCAGCAAACACTCCTGGTTCCTCCCCTATAAACAAGCAGCAGGCAGTGATGGCACCAGGACCTCTCAGCCATGTGTTAAGGGGGCGGGGAAGGGAGATGCTCCTCCCTTTTCCAAGGGACAGGCCGAAGCTCTGGAGGGATGGGAGAATGAAAGAAGAGGATTCAGCTGCCTGCTGAGCCCTGAGTGCTCCTCAGCTCACCTGACGTACTTCCCATAGAGGAGTGAGAAGAAGCAGAGCTTGACCATGTTCCAGGAGGTGCTGTTGTCGTACCTCATCAAGTTTAAGGCCAGAGCCACGTGAGAATGGCAGTTATCACAGCAAAGGTTGTGCTGGAACACAGAAAGGAGCACAGTGTTAGAAGCACCGTCCTTGAAGCTCCCCACTCCCACACGTTGCACAGGTCCAGCCCCTACAAGGGCCACACAGAGGGGAGAAACCACAAACAGAGACACAGAGAGACACAGAGAGACACAGAGAGACACAGAGAGACACAGAGAGACACAGAGAGACACAGAGAGACACAGCTGTACCATTCGGTGCTTGTACTCCTCCGAGGCGTCGTGCACAGCTGTGTCCCATGCATTGGGGCTGCTGGAGTAAACTTTGCCAGGATCCAGCTTCCAGTACCTGGAAATACAAGGACAGATGGGACCCCTTTGCTGCTGCTGCTCCTTCACAACAGGTTTACAAAGCCCCCCGAAAAACAGGAATGAGATGCCAGCAATGGCACTTGATCATAGAGCTATTAACACCACTACGGGGCTGTTACACCTCTAAGAAGCTTCAGTTTAATGTGGTTCCTTGAGAAGCACGACATGCAGCAGAGGGCTGTGTGAATGAGGCGACCTGGACACGACAAGCAGCATTACAGCACGGCCGTCTCCATGGATTAAAGGACATCTGCAGGTCAGCTGCTGGTTTAATAAGAAGTGATGGAAGCACTTACTTCACTGGCTTCCCAAACGCCATGTTGTCTTCCTGCAACAAAAGGGAAAAGGGGCTCATGAGATGCTTTGCAGAACACAGGGGGTGGCTCAAAGCTCACTGTGATGCAGACCAGGTTTTGGCTTAGGCACCGAGACCACCTTCTACTTACTGAGACAAAATACGGCCCCGCAAAGTCCCGAATGACTCCTGTCGATGTGCAGATACCCATATGGCCAATGATGGGGAAGAGCCATCTACAGAGGGAATGGAATCACACTGAGAGCTTGTAATGTGCTGCCAGGAGGCTGCTGGAGTGGCCACACAACAGACAGCATGGCAAGGACAAGCAGGGCTGGTGCGTGAGGCAGCCAGGGGGTGAGAGCAGGAGATGCAGGAGTGGTACAGGGCATACAGGGAACACCCAGAGCTGCGCTGTCCCAGCACACAGGCCCAGGGTTGGCTGTTCCATGTGGTGCTCAGGCTCCATCAAAGGGTTGGATCCAGAAGAAGGGATAAACCTGGACTCTTTGCTTGGACAATAAGGGATCAGAAGGTGCCCCTGCCCACCCAACAGTGCAGCTTTCACTGCAAACCTGGCACTGCAGATAGGAAATGAGGTTCCCGGCTCCTGCTGTTCCCTCACCCCTAAACTCTCCCCTTGTTTCAAAGGCTCCTCCTCACCCCCAGCATTCACAGTGGCCTCAATCCCAGCCTATCCATGGTTATGGTGATGTCTCTGTGCTCTCCCACAACCCGCAGCTTTCCCAGCTCTGCTGACCCCTCCCATTCCTCGCTGCTTTCTCCGTGCCCAGAGTCACATCTCAAACAGCATCGCAGCAAGGAAGGGACTCTCAAACCACAGCTCAATTACAGCGATCGAAACGGGGAGACAAACCACACGTGGCTGATAAGCACAACAGAGGAGATATCAAACCATTCTGGCTGCTCGATAGTGTAACCCCACAGCACGGAGGAGCTGCAAAGTTGGATCTTCTGCCCTACAGCCTCTTTACCTTCCCCTGCCTGGTGCAGTGCAAAGCAGGCAGCTCCCTGTGTCTGCTCAGTGTTCTATCAACCTGAAGGAGCCACCTTCAAAGTGCACAGTCTCTCCCTTTAGTTTCCCATCTGCTCTCAGCACTACCTGGCTTTCAAGCCTCCCAACCCGAGGATGACAGGATCAAAGTCACTGGGATCAAAGCGGAGCAATGATGCAACGTGCAAAGGGGTCCTGCCAAACAACAAGGCCGCAACCGGCACCGGGACAACAAGCGCCCCAAAGGCCCTGCTGCCCCACAGGCCTTTCTACTCCCCCCAAGGCCCTTCTGCCCCACAGGCCTTTCCACATCCCCATGCCCTGCTGTCCCACAGGCCCTTCTACCCCCCCAGGCCTTACTAATCCCCAGGCCCTTCTGCCCCCCCCAAGGCCCTTCTGCCCCCCAGACCCTTCTACCCCCCCAG
This sequence comes from Coturnix japonica, assembly GCF_054131305.1. Lineage (NCBI taxonomy): Eukaryota > Metazoa > Chordata > Aves > Galliformes > Phasianidae > Coturnix > Coturnix japonica. The sequence goes on along the minus strand of NC_140679.1, from coordinate 13,097,532 downwards.
GCCTTACTAACCCCCAGGCCTTTCTGCCCCCAGACCCTTCTACCCCCCAGGCCTTTCTACCCCACAGGCCCAGCTGTCCCCCATGCCCTCCTGCCCCTCAGGCCTTTCTACCCCCCCAGACCCTGCTGCCCACCCCATGCCCTGCTGCCCCCCAGGCCTTACTAACCCCCAGGCCCTTCTGCCCCCCAGGCCTTTCCACCCCCCCAGGCCCTGCTGCCCCCGCCCCCCCTTAGCCCTGCGGACTCACGTCAGCACGGGGATGGGCGTCCACACCACGCAATACGGGAACCGGCCCCGCTCCGCGTCCAGCCCGGCCCCGCCGCCGCCATTGAACTGCTTCATCTTGGCCTCCGCTTCCGCCATCACCTGGGCCCGCCTGGTGTGACGTCACTTCCTGGAAACCGTTGGCGCTTCCGGTTGCGGCTGGTAACCAGGAAGTGGGTGAGGCCTGCAGGCCCCAAAGCCCGAGTACATGGGGGACAGCAGCAAGTTGTGCCTATGGGAGAGCTCCATCAACTCAGTGTGCTGCACTGCGATCTATGGCTGCCCACCAGGCCCTCAGGAGCCCAGCTACCATTAGATCCCAGTCTAAACCAGCTCCAGCAGAGCCACCCAGCCCAGATCTCATAGGGAACAGCTCAAGTGGAGCTGTAGTGCAGCGTCAGCTCAGCACGAACTGTCATTAATGTGATGGGGAAGGGAGGCACAGAACAGCCCAGCTCCAAAGGGAAAAGGGGGAAGAAAGGGGGAAGAAAGGGGGAAGAAAGGGGGAAGAAAGGGGGAAGAAAGGGGGAAGAAAGGGGGAAAAAAGGGGGAAAAAAGGGGGAAAAAAGGGGGAAAAAAGGGGGAAAAAAGGGGGAAAAAAGGGGGAAAAAAGGGGGAAAAAAGGGGGAAAAAAGGGGGAAAAAAGGGGGAAAAAAGGGGGAAAAAAGGGGGAAAAAGGGGGGAAAAAAGGGGGAAAAAAGGGGGAAAAAAGGGGGAAAAAAGGGGGAAAAAAGGGGGAAAAAAGCCAATCCAGCCCTTCTGGAGAGCAAAGCGGTGCCTGGAGCTTTGGTTTCTAAAATCCCTTCCTATTTTGGCTCTGTGGATGGCAGATCCACACAGAGGCTCGATGTGTGAACACCTTTTGTTCTCCAAAGGGAAAGCTATTGGCATTGATCTGCTCCGAGCCAACGTTCAGTACCAGTGTTGAAAGCCACGGAGCAGACCCAACATCGCCATCAGCTGACACAGCCCTGGCACATCTATCACATCACACAATGGATTTGCTCTTCTTGCTGGCTCACTAAGCAGCATATCACCAGGGACCAGCAAAGCCACACACAGGGGACAGCACTGACAGGGCCACATATCCCTGCAGTGCCAACACACCTTCCCCCCCATACAGGGGCCATTTCAGTTCATTGCCTGTTAAAGAGGAGGGTACAGCCAACTGCTGGAGCACAGAACACCATTTTCCCCAGGCTGGGTTTCAAATAAATCAATACTCCTGTACTGCACAGCTTTCTTTGTGTTCATTCAGCATTCAGGGCTCTCCATCCCCAGCACCGCACTGGCAGAAAATGGGTGAGCAGTAGCTGACAGCAGGGTCTTCCTAGTGACAACTGGAAAGCTGCTGCCGTTGTTGTGCTATTGATCTAAGCAGAATACAAAACACCTGAAGTCAGCAGGGAAAAATAGCTGCAGTTGGAAAAGAAACTGTAGGGGGGTGGGGAGCAGGGGTAGAGCAGGTAAGAAGTTTTCCATGCATAAAATGAACAGCCGGGCGTTTTGTTGCAGCTATCTTGCCCGACTACAATAGTGGCTTAACGTAGGGAGCAGGAACAGTGCCACCATTGTTTCTGCAGTCTCTCGTTTGACAAGCAACAAAAGGTTTCGCTCCCATTTCTGCCAGCAACTTGCCACCGCTGGCTCCTCTCCTGTTGGCAGCGAGGAAGCAGCTCTAGCTCCTGTGGGCCTGAGATGTCCTCAGCACAGCAATCTTTGCTTCCTGCAGGCACCAGCGTGACACTCACACCCTGGGGACACAGAGCATCCCTGAGAGCGTGGCAAGGAGGAGCTCAGACCCCGCACCACCCCATTGCATGCCAGCACTGCTGCAGCTCAGCCCTGGGTTACTTCCCCTTTTCTACCCCGGCTCATCTCTGAGCCTGAGAGAAGCAGGCACCCAGCCAGCTCTCGTTCAGCGAGCAGCTTCCTTGGGAACCTTCCCTGTTGTGACAGCTCAAACATTGCAGGGACTGCCAGGACCGAACCACTCAAGGAACAGATCCCCTCCCCCTTCTGACATTGACAACCACAGCAGCAGCAGGCGACACCGCATGCAGGAGCCCATTTAAAATGTCACCCAGACACAGGCTGATGGAGGACACCAAGGCGTCCTTCCCCCGCCCTGCAGGTGATGCTGGGGTGGCTGCTTGGCGTTGCTGTTGTTCCTCTCCTGTGGTCTGTGCCTGCTGCAATCTGACAGCCTCTAATCACTCAGCGTGAACCAGAAACGTCGCTCTCATCTGTATTGATGATGGTGCTACTCACCGGCACAAGAACATAAGCAGGTTCAGCCACCCAGCCCAGAAGCACACCTCTAAGCCATCTCAGCCCTCGGCTTTAACCTTCAGGTCTTTTCTGCCTCCCTGTCACTTGAGAGCTTCGTTTTCCTCTCCCTCTCCTACAGACGCAGCCAGTCCATGGGGCAACTTTTATCTTTAAAGGGAAAGCCAGCAGCTCAGGGATGCGAGGTACTGAGTATAGGAGCTCTAAGAGCCACGTACAGGTCACAGTGATTCCTCAGCTGTGAAATCCACTATAAAAACCTCACCTTTCCTCCTCACCTTCCCTAGAGGGGTTGCCCATCAGCCTCATCTCCTGCAGCAACGAGGCCTGGACGAGGCACAAGCAGCATAACATGCAGAGGACTTAATTCCCCGCTGCAGCAGCAGGCAGTTCTCTGACATCCTGCTCTCATTTTGCTCTCACACAGGAGCCATCTTGAGCCCTTTGCAGACTTGTTCCTGGCACTGCAAACAGTTACAACAGAGAAGAGTGAGCTCATCCACAGGGCCGTCATTCCACTCCCCCTCCAGCCCAATCCTCTTACTCAAGTTACAAATAAAACCCATTTTTCTAGGTCCTTCTTGCCATTTCCACCCACAATTCAACCACACGGCTTCCCCTTCCATGCCTCCTCTTTGTCCAGGCCAAGAGCTGACCTAATTAGCTGATTGCCAATTCCAGCTGTGGATGCACACTGCTTTGTTAGAGCAGAGCCGTCCTTTAAAGTTATAATTTTTTATCAGACAGGATTTGAAATGAAGAGGCCTGAAAAGGCCTTCAGCTGAAAGGTGTCTAACAGGAATTTCGGAGAGAGGAGTTCAAATGGATGCTGAAAATAGCAGGCTGGCTTTCTAACTCAAGGCCCAGCACTACGCTCGGAGGGCAGGGAAGTATTTGGGAGGTGTTGGAGCAGGTGCTGAGTGTCGGATGCTTTAAAGCCTCTTGCCCAAGTGCTCCAGAGATCAGCACTGCTGCACAGAGCTGCGGGTGCCCCATCCCTTGCTCCCCAGCCCCCTTCCCAAATGAGTTCTCCATCACAACAGGCAGGATCCAGCCCAACCAGGCCACCCTCCGCCCACCCCATCCACCTCCATAGAGCAGAAAGGTGGAAGGAAGCCAGAACAACCCCCTACCCCAACAAAACGACACCAAGAAAGAACTAGAACAAAGAACTGTTTAATTGCTTAACCCTTTCTCTTCCAGGGACCAGAGAAACAAGTTTTCTGCTCCTTCTAATGAGGGCAGTAAGGCTTGTGTGTTACCTCTACGACCGCAGGGGCAAAGTTTACGAGATGATCATCTTTAGTACTCGAAAAGGCTACAAATAATGGTCATTGCAACACTAAGAGAATCCTAGAGTCTCCTTACAGAGAGTCCATCGCTAGAATACAAAAATAAAGGAGGCATCCCTGTATATCCCAGGCTAGAAAGAGTTAACCAGAAAGAGCAGGAAGAAGCTTTCCCGAAGAGGGGGTCGAAGTAAACAGCAGAGGTCAATAAAGCAACATCTTCTCCCTACTTCCCCAGCATGTTGGTTTTTTTTCCTTCACCAATAAATACAAATTCCTCATTAACAAGCGACCAAGCAGGCGATCTGCCTGCAACAGGGGGGAAAAGGGGCTACAGGCAGAAAGATTTTGCTCTCCCCTTCTCTCCCATTATTATTTATCTGTTTTAATCAAAGCAGCCATTAAGAAAAAGCAATCCACTGCAGAGGCAGGGAATCTTATCGCTCTCACACTGCAACCGGCAGGTAAAAAAAGAGCTGCGCTGTCTCACAAAGGTAAAAACAACAGAAAAATAGCTGCCACAGCAAAAGGGGAACGGGGAGGGACGGGTCTGTTCTTTTCAGAGCTTTCCTTCTCAGTCCCTGTTTCAAAATCAAGGCTGGAGACATTGCCTGCCGAAAGCTGGGGGGGTGAAAATAAAGAGTGTGATAATTGGGGTGGGGGAAAGCCTGAAGCGAAAAAGAAAAGGCCAGACCACATCAAAAAGACACTCAAGTGAGAAGAATTTTCTGCTGCCTCTGGGTTTTGAAAAGCACTGAGTGCCAGGGCACACCTGGGGTGGGGGAAGTGAGTAAGCAGCCAAACAGGTAAACTGAGTAACAAGTTGTATCTACTGCACTGGAACTGCTTGAAAAGAAGCAGACGTGCCCTCAGCAGCCAAGTGGCAGCGACCATCCGTCCCAGGAGAGGAGATGGAGGGTGAGCCTGATTGAACTGAAAAACAGAAGTCTGCCATCCCAGCTCAGCAGAGCACGAGGGCAGCCAGTTGTTTCCTGGTGGTAAGGGGCACGCTCCCACAAGACCAGGGCTTGCCAAGGTTCTGCTTCAGCCACACGTGACAGAGCAGATGGACATCTTTGTCTGAGGGTAGAGATCAGATCCCAGTTAGCTTCACTGCAACCGCAAGGAGAGAGTGGGGGGAGGTATCTCTCTGCAAGGAACAGCAAGCATCCTTTGAGAGATGCTGCCAGCTATGAGACTGTGACCTCCTTCCCTCCTGCACAAGGCTCACTCATCTCATAAAGACTGTTCTGGAAGGGAGAAAAAGCCAGTTACCTTGATCAGTCAGCAGTGTGCAGTCTCTCTCATCAACGCCTGGCAGCCAGAAGCAGCCAGAGGAGGAAAGGGAGGCCTCTCATCCTTCCACAGCAGGAACAGGAAGACCAGGGATTGCACCACATGGAAGAACAGCCCTAATGCAGCACACACACATGCTCACATACTCCCAGACACACATCTCACCCCTGGGACCAAGGCTAGCATGGTCAGACCTTCAGCAGTAAGAGACACAAGACAGCGCAGAGCAGTTAAGATCTCCAGGGGCTCTTTGGTCTTAGTTGATAGTCCTAGAAAAAAAAAAGCAACCTCTTCAGATTCGGTTGTAGCACAGCTGTGTAAGATCTATTTGATATTTAGTGTTTGGCAACTGCAGGAGGGGAAAACAGAGCTGCGTGTTACATGAGAAAGTAAGGAATGGAAGTACAGTGCTGCATTTCTAGGCGTACTCCTGGCCTCGCAGCCAGAGCCAGTGTGTGGAGAATGGGAAGAGGAAGGAGGTTTTCCTGAGAGGACCATTAGTCCATCAGATGTTACACCAGCGAGGCAGAGCAGGCCCAGCCTGGCCAAGACAGAGCAGCCAACTGCATAGAAATGCTGCTGTCTACAGCTCAGAGCATTGGGTGCAACATGTACGTGATGGCAACGTTCTCAGCTCCAACACTGGTGACGAAGAGAGTAGTAGAAGGTGAACACAGCTACACACGTTCCAGGCAATAGAGAGAAGCTCTGCGACAGTGCTGTTACCAGCCCCTTTCCTCAGCAGCTTTAGCTGCACAAGTCCTGGGCTCTGACCAGACCTGCTCCCATCACTGTCACCTTTCTCCACAGGTTCATAGACCACAGAAGAAAGTATCAGAGCTGGGCAAACACATCCTGCCCTGCTGAGCTGCCCTCGCTGATTCATCAACTAAGATGGATGCCCAGGGACAAGACAGGCAATATCCAGTCCTTAACACAACACAGCCATGTATGATGGCAACGCATTAGAGATGGAAGCCAGAAGACAGACATTAAGTGTCAAAACAGGTGTTTCGTGGCCAACAACCCTAAACCAGGGGCCTCTAGACAGACTGGTAGCATAAGAGCAGAGTCAGGCTTTCAAGACCAAGATCACTGCAGTAAATTCATTCCATAACCCCTGCGCTAGGTTTGCATTTTATTCTGCAGTTTAACATCACTTCTGCAAATGCACGAATGCAGGCAACACTGCTCTGTATCAGGTCAGACAGCAGCTCTGGAGATAGTCACCAGCTTACATTGCTTACGGACAACTCGAAGATCCCTGCTGGGACTACGTTCCACTAAAGGCAAACCCCAGGCTGCACTGCCGTGCTGCTCAGCAGCGTGATGGGAGAAGGAGGAGGTGGTGGTAATGGTTTAAGGAGACGGCCGCTCCTGCCCCTGCCAGTTTGTCCTACTCTGTGCATAGTGCGATACAGTGCAGTCATTCATCAGAGAAAGTTCAGGACCAAGGAAACTAGGTTCCCTTTCAGCCAAACAATTAGAGGGAGGAGAGGCAGTTCTGTTTTAGCTGGGCCGGCACTGGACTTGCCCCTCTGAGCTGTCTTCATCATCTGAGCCTCCAGCCCCACCACTGGTCAGTCCTGTAATCCGGTACCCCATGTTCAGCAACATCACCTCCAGCGGGTCCGCATTCATTCGTCTCTGGTTAGCTTGGGAAGCACCTTCCATGTCTACTACCACACGGCCATTAAGGGTTTCACTCTGCAAGACAAGAAAGGAGGGAACTCAGCAAGACAGGGATAGGACCAAAGAGGGGCTGCTACAGCTGCTGCAACCATCAAGAGATCCCAGTAGGAAAGATGAGGTCTGTGTTACCTCTCGTGTCACCAAGACAGTCCTTACCTCTGGCCGGGGATTCCACAGTCGTACAACTGGGTCAATGCCACTGGTGGCCAGGAAGCAGTAACTGGGATGAGGCTGGAGACAATTCACAATCGACTCGTCTCCCTGCAGCACTCTAACGAGGTTGGTGGTTTCTTTCTCCCAGATGAAGAAGGAGCCGTCATCTGACCCACTGACTATGTACTGTGCATTGCTAGGGCAAAAGGAGCAGAGACTGGAGATCACAGCTCAGAGCCAAAGCCAGTCTCTAGCAGACATGAGAATCCCAGCTGGCTTCTATAATCAGTAGGCTGCTACCCTGATGCCTGTGGATCCAGATAAAGCTTCCTGCGTTGGTTCCCTCCATCCCCAGGATTCATGTTTCCAAACCCAGAATGGCTTTTCTGAAACACCAGCCCAACCGAGTCCTCTGTGGATCTGCTATGTACCCATTACTGGTGCAGCCACACAAGGATGAGAGCTTGTCACCTTTCTCAATCCTGCAAACCAGGGCTAGTGCCACTTAATGAACAGTCACTCAGGCCTGGCATGAGGCTTCATCCAATGGATGAGAACATTCTGCAGCTGCTCGTACACTTGTCCTGCATCCCTATTACGCTCTGCCAACGTACCTGCCAAAGAAATTGGCCTCTTTGATGTCTGTAGTAGTGTTACAGTGGCCGCAGTATCGGAATTTGTAGTCGTAGCTGCGCTCCCTCAGCACCATCTCATCCTCAGAGATGGAATCCTTGCGGCCTGTGGCTCTCAGCCGGATGGGGCCACCCCCTTTCTTGTCCTCAGCTGGAAGAAGAACAGATTTCCCTCATCACAATCTGGGGAGGAACACGTTCTGCACAACAGAAAGTTCATTCTGGAACAGCTCATCAGTTTCATCAAGGAAAGGGCTTAGAGCACGAGCTTCCTTCCATATTATCTCCTAGATACAAAAGACTACCATGTACTGTCCTCTCACTTACGAACAAACCAGGACCAGATACAAGGAAAAAAACAGGCAGTTCTTGTGCACAGTAACAACCTCTCCAAACTCAGAGCTTTACCTCATAGAGGCAGGTGAAGAAAACTCCTCATCAGTTCGTTACATTTTACAGTGACCTTGAAGAACCCCATGGAACAGCAGCACTCACCATTATCGCTTTTAGAGAAGAGGGCTGCGTTGATGTCTCTGTCCAATGCATCGCAGGCACTGCTGTGTGCTTGTTCTGGGAACTTCCCTTTAAAGTCATCCAGACACTCCAGTGCTTCCGCCACGTACTTGAGTTCAAAGAGACAGCGAGCAAGACGGAAATGGGCCTTCAGGTGGCATGGGTTCAAGGATATGGCCTTCAGGCAGTCCCTTAAAGCGTCATAATGGTCCCCATCCCTGAAGAAAAGGAAGGGGTGGGTTAGACAGCCCAGGCAGAAACACTATACACTCTGCACTGCCACCTCCCAGCCATTGCTTCGCTCCTAAGCTTGCTGTTTCCAGCACTCTCTGCAAGCAGACACACCACAAGCTCACATGTTAATGGCATTTGCTGTGTCCCAGGGGCACCATCTGACCGAGGCCAGCTTCTTGAATGCACCTCCATGCATAAACAGGCAGCCCTGCAAGTGACCACGCAGGCAAGCCTTGACCTGCCATTTTAAATCCTGCAGAACAGAGCTCACTGATACAACACATTTAGGGAAGTCCTTTGAAGATGGAGGATGCACAAGCCCTCTGGCCAAGCAGAGGCAAGGTCTGTGCTGCATGGTGAGCGGGGGCTGCTCAGAGCACAGCAGCTCACGCGTGCCCCTTTGTGGACGCTCAGCATGGCAGCACTTTTCCTGCCCACAGCCACTCACAGTCCATGGGGAGGAACTAAAGAACCACCAAGCTTCACAGTCCTGGTGGGTACGTATCTAAAGCAGCGGTCTTTTCCCACTTTTATGAGGGGAAAAAAGACAAAAAAAACTTGTAGTATGGGAGATAAGCATTGCAGCAGATTTGTAACGTAAGCAAATTGTTATGTCCTATTTAGTGTTACTGGTGCCCATGCCTGATATCCCAATGGTGGTAGAAGCACAGGCACCTCTGCTTGTGCTCTTGAGATCTGTATCTACCTTTGCAGCACTGCATGTGAAGCCAGGAGACCGAATGCACAGCAGCACACTGCTTTTATTCTACTAAGGAGGGAATGGAGTTTATTGTGGCGGGGCCATTCACTGCTTTACCACCCTCAAAAACCCCTCAAACTGAACTAGAGCCACAGACAACCCAACAAGCTGCTGAAAGCAACTTGGAGAGGGATGCAGCTGGCTCCTATGAGCAAGTGTTTGAAGGACAGTCTTGGAAGTGCTGCAGAGTATGCAGGGCATCTTAAGGAAGGTGAGCAAGGGGAGGTTAGGAAGTCAGAGCTTCCTTTTCCTGGATCTCTCCTGCTACTCAGAACGAGACAAAAGCAAGAGCTGCAGCCATCTGCAGGGCAGCACTATGGCTGCTCCTGCCCTGAACATGAAGGACACCTTAGAGATCTGGGGTTGTTCAGTGTGGGTCACAGTCCAATTGCTTCACTCTTCTCCTCGGTGACATCCCAGCCTTCCTCTGCCATTTACTAGTAGCTGTTCCTAGCAGAAAAACACATCTCTGCACCTGAGAAGGTATCAGCTCAGCACTATTTGCATTCTAATCACTGCACACCACAGAAACCCTTTGTGAATACATTTTCACATCATCCTGCTACTGAAAACTGTAGCAAGCGCCAGCTGACAAGGAAAAAGGTTCAGATCTGTCAACAAACTTTGGGAGGAAAAAAGACACCTATAAGAAAAACACCATTCGCTAAGATCAGCACTAAGCTCCTGCCTTCCATCCCTTAACTCCAACCTACTGTTATTCTCCCTAGGAACATGGAGGTCTTTTTGAGGCATATCCCAAATCTCTGCTATTGCAAACCAGCCAGCAGGCCAGTTAGCAGCAGTCACAACAACTGCTGGCTGCTCTTTATCTTGGCAAGGAGATGGGAAAATTCAAACCAGGGACTTCCTCCTTGTAAAGCAAATGTAGATGAAGGACCTCGGTTATTTTAAGTATGTTAATAGCGAGCCACACTACTCAGTCTTTCTCTGCTCAAGGGGACAGATATTAAAACAACTCAGCTGTGCCTTGCAGATGCAGCTCTGGCTATTGGTCAGAAAGGACATTACCCACTGCAGAGGCTAACAGTGTGTTTTACAACAATCGAGACAGAACCTCTCCCAGACTCTGAGGCACCAGCTGCCACCTTGCCTAATCCCTCAGAGAGGTCTGCATCCAGCTGAGAGGAACGTGGGTTTGCTGGGGTAACTTGGGAACAACCAGTAGCGTCTCCAACTCCTGGGTCAAGCAGCAACCAAAGCAACTCCAGGCAGTCCTACAACAATCTGATATCGTAACACATAATATATAAAGTAACCATTACCTCACCTGTTGAGAGCAAGTTTACAGACATACTCTAACACAGAGCAGAGCTATCAAAAGAAACATCATCACTCTGCGAGACATTCCTAATGCTGATGTTCAGAAGTGGGTTTTTGGTTTCCTTTTAAACAGGAAAGGAACAGAACATTACTCATCATACCAGAGGGCTAAATGACGAGTTACTACCAGGTGTGCTTACCTGCACAGTATCTGTGGCCAAATTTCTCAAGCACACATTGCTGTACAATCTCCTTGTTCTGTGCCAGAAGCAATGCACACTTAAGGCTGGATCCAATAACCCGACGCATAAAGAAGCCTGGTGCTTCCCAGCAGATAGCACAGCATTTGTGGTACTTGGAAATCAAACACCAGCACTGCCTGCAGCACTAAGCATTGCTATTCCATGTCCCACACAGCTCTGCTTACTTACCACTTGCGCTTCATGTAGGCAGCAGCTCTGTTTCCATACAGCATTGCATTGTTGGGGGCTTTCTGAACTGCTTTGCTGTACAGTTGGATGGCTTGAGTCCACAGCTGGCAAGCAAAGGCCTCATTGGCTTGCTGCTTGATTCTCTCCAGGTATGGAGGCAACTCCACCTGGGGACTGAAGGAAGAAAGTAATACAGGTAAGCCTCACCTGCTAATGCTCCAGCCCAGTTAAATACCTGAAGTGTTTTGTTCTAGCTTGGCAGATGCCAGCAAGCATGACCTCACACTGCAAGTTTCCAAGACCCTGCACCCAAATAACTTGAAATCAGGAGAAAGGCTCCTTTTTGACAATCCTTTGATGGTTTTTCTTCATATACAGAAACAGACTCGAAACTTAACAGTGGGTATTTCAAGTGTCTCATTCTTCAGACTTCACAGACACATCTTTGCTTTGACTGCTTTATATATATGCATGTCCAAACTTCCTTCAGCAGTGTATAACAGATTGCAAATTCAGAAGGAAACCAAGCATCTGAGTCCACAGGGCTGCACAAGGCCCATGCTCAGCAAAGCGAAAAGAGCATCTCTGCTGCTGTAGTGGAGGGGCCATCTAGAGGAAGCAAGCTGAAAGCATTCAACAAAGTGACTTTGGTAGAACCTAGACGGTCCATATATGGTATCAAGCAACTGTGCCTTGACTCTTAACCGCATCTCATCTGCTAGAGGAAAACCAGTCAGCAAGATGTGCTGCATGTCTGCTTCTGCTACGCCCCAACCGCACCTAACGGGCAAAAAAACCAGCAGGGGTGGTAAGAAGGAGGAATGCTCCATCTATTCCTAGCTCATGTGCAGACTGCAAGAGCGAGAACACCACTGTGGTTACTGTAAAGCCATTGTCAGCTGCAGTTTGCAGCATGTTGGGGACAAAAAATAAAAACCAGCCAAAGGAAGCAAAGCTCTTTCAGCCTGACAGCCACTCCCATGTATCTGACCACAGTTCCTGTCAGTCAGGAAGTAAGATTGCTCAGGACAGCTAAGAACACCTTGCTTTCAGGCTCAGAAAGGCATTCTTCAGTTCTGTCTGCAGTAATTCTTCACAAGAGGCGATGAATTCTAGTAGACCATGCTTCTCCTACAATGCTACAGCCTGATTTGATTCCTGTTCTTTGCCCAAACACCAGGAGCAAATACAGCCCCTAAGACAGAGACTGCCTGACAATCAAGCCAACAAAGCAAGTGGGTTTGCACTTCACACCTTGTTTAGGAGCACCTAGCCCTGCAAAAAGGAAGAGGATGCGACCTCACACTTTCATTTAGGTAGATCTATTGCCTTACCTCACGTGTGCTCTTCCCTCTGACAGGCGGAAGCCATTGCTGTGGAGATGGATGCCATTCGACACTCCATTGGTAGAGGTTTTCCCATTCTGCACTTCTAAAGGTTAGGAAAGAAAAGATACAAACATGCCACTCATCAACTTGGATTATACAGATTAATCCCTGAAACTCTGGGGTTTAATTTTACAGCACGGCTGAACCAATGCCACAGCACCATTCAGAGCAGAACAGGCTTCACAATTCCACACATCCCTGTCTTCCAGCTGCTTGGATTTGATTTGTCCTCTTATATCTACCACCAAATCTCTGCCTCTTCAGAGGCTGGGAAACTGAGGACACCATCCAACTGCTCAGTGGAACAGCTCAGAGCTCTCAGTATGCAGAGACGTGCATGCACATGAAGTACACGTGCTGCCTTCTCACAGTCCTTGCCTGAACTTTCTGTACCCAAAAGGGTGGAGCAATTGTTGAAACCATACCACTACAAACCTGTTCAAACTTTTTCCTGCCATGTAAAGTATGACTTCGCCAGATACCACAGCACAGATCACCCGCAGGCATTCAGGACAGAAGAACAGCAAGCAGGGCATCTGTTTGCTACCAGGATGTGAGTGGTAGATTAAGGCCCAAGGCGAGCTGAGTACACAGACTGAACCCTGAGAGCAGAGCTGGGCAGGGAACACTCCCTGATAAGAGAGAGTCGGCCTCTGCCCCAGGGACAGAGCACTAGATGTTCACTGCGTAGCGCCTGCAGGGTCTGTGTACCAACAGGCCCTGTAAGAAACAGGGCAGGGAATAAAAAGGCTCTTGGATTTACTTATTTGTCAAGTAAATGGCTTTTTGAACCAACTAGCTTACCAGCAGGAGGGAGATTAATGCCAGGCCACATTCTTAGACCAGGAAAGAGATTGTTCTGTCTCCTTCCTAATGGGTGCTTAAAGGGATAACAGCTGCATTCTACATTTTATATAAAATCAAATAAAAACACTGCACCATTTTTTATGTGTCTGCATAAAAAGTTTTTCCCCCTTAGTTAAAGGCAAGGCACTAAGACTTCAATCACTCTACAAAGTCTGCCTTACTCTTTAGGTACAGCTTTAAGAGTTCTCAGTGCACACACACCAACAATTCTCAGCAGCTTTCTCCCCTCCAGACACACGTTTCCACAGAGTTTTGTCACCATGTGTAAGAGTTTTAGAGCTCAGAGTACAAGCTGCAATGCAGATACAGCCCACCAACAGCCATGCCCTACTTCCTTTCCTTCCTGCCTGCCCAAATGAGGGCTGCACAGTACACGGTTGCACTCTGCCTTCCACTTAATTCATGACAGCATCACACTTACCCCCTGAAGTATGGCATTTCTTTGGGAGGAGGAAAGTGTACGGCCGCTGTTTGTATGTGAGATCAAACAAATAGACCTAAGAAAAGAAGAAAGCAGGTGACAACAAAGTCAGTGATACACGGATGCTCAAGGGACAGAAATAAAACAAAGCTAAATGGTTTCACATTGGTGTTAGTAACATTGCCTATCTTCTATCCTGTTTATAGACGTGTGCCCATAAAATAATGGCAGTGCCAGTGTCTTGCTGCATTCCAGCACTGCATTTATAAAGGACACCACTGAGAAACAGGAGCCTTGTCTTCTTCACAAGGTTCAAACCAACCCATTCACAAAGTTCAAACAAGAAGATATTTTAACCATTTAATTAACACAGTGATCACAAACAAACCAAACACGTACGGGCAGGTAAGCAACAGTCCACCAGAGCTTGGGTCAATGGTGAGCCAACAAACAACACTGCACGTGAAGCTTCCTGCCAAACTCATCCCTACTTCTTACCTGCTCCCCTCCCATGTTGACTAAGAGCTCGGTGCCATCAGGACTGAAGGTGACATACGTAGCTACAAGAACCCTCAGCCGGTTGTTGTAGTCTGGAAGCTTCACTGGAAGGTGTCCTGCAAAGGGAAGAGGTCCACAGGATTAGAGTAACTCAGAACTGTTGTCTTTGTCCTACACCAGCCCCATGCTTTTACAAGAAGTTGTTAGGAGAGCAAGAGCATAAAGCACACACAGCAAGTGATCTTCCATTTCCTATCACTGCCTGCTGAACTGGAAACCCAAACACTCAGATGTACGAAGCTGCCTTTTCATGTGCTGCATGTGCTATTTCTGCAAGGCTATTTCCATGAAATAGGGAAGACCAGATTTCAGCTAGCTTGCTAACTGAAGTCTGCAGAACCCAGCACATCCTGGTTTTATGGATTCATTAAGGATTTAGCTTCTGCGATTTGTGGCCAGCCACGAACAAACAGCTCCATTTCTGACTGTCCAATCAGGTTTCCTTAATAAAGCCCTTAGCACAATCAGACCAAGGCTCCTAAATATTCAGCTCACACAAGGGTTCTTTTGCTTCAGACAGCAGATGTGTTGCATGACCAATTCAGGGGACCTACGAAATCCTCTAGTGGGACTCATCAGAAGCAAAGCTGTCAGCACTGGTCTGTTGGACGTGTTGGTCTAAGATATTAATAAAAAAAACCAACAACCTACAGACATTTTGGGGAAAAATCATATACAATGAGCACTGGAGAAGAATGCCTTCACACTGCCCAGACAACACATTCCTGACTCCTCAGCTGCAGGATGAAGACAAACCACTTCTGTGCCAGGAAGACTTTAAACAGCACCCTCGCTGGAACCAGTTCCAGAAGGATGTCTAGACTCCTCAGGTTATCCAGTCCTCGACTTTGCAATAAAACTGACAAAAAGACACTGAAGACATTTATGCTAGACAAAGAGGAAGGCCAGCTCACCAACACACATCGCTGCCAAGTTGGGGAAAGCAGGCTGGTAGTATAAGCAAGAATTCACAGCACAGAAGCAAAATAATCTGCAATTCTGTACAACATCCCTCGATTAGAGAAGCGCTCTTTCAAGCAGTGGTTCCTTGTGTGATGAGTAGAAGTCAGGCATTAATCTAAAGCCCCATCAGTCTCCCCCAGTACCTGCCACGTAGTACTGTGCTGCGCCATCCGGGAGAGGCTTCTGCCGGTCGCAGAACGTGTGCACTCCAGCTGAAGGACACTGCTTCATGCTTTTTCTAGCCAGAAAGAAGACCAGTGTTAGAATCACGGCATTCAAGCTGGAAGCCTGAGCCCTGCTGACACTTTCTGTTCATACATAAGCAGAAGCCCTCACAATCAGACCTGCCTCACACCACCCCACGTACTTGCTTGGATGAAAAAGACTCTGGGTGATAGAAAAGACTGAGTAAAACAGCAGTGAGACTAGTGTGAGAGAGATCCCTGCAGCTCCTCCTCCCCGCCAAAGCCTTGCACAGATTTCTGTACCACTCAAGTCAAAAGCCAGCTGCTGTTACCTGTGGTTGTGGATCATGCGTATGTCATAGAGCCGCACAAAGGGTCCGCTTGCCCCTACTGCTAAGTAGTTGTTATCTTGGGGGTTGACTGTGAGGCATTTGGCTTCCACCAGCTGCCCGCAGTACTCTGTCAGGTCTATCAGGACTTCTGAACGCTTGCTGTTCTCTCGTAGATCATACTGCCTGCAAATGGAGGACAGAGTCAGGCAATCTGTGCCAACAGAGAACGACAACAGCAGGAAGAGGAGTGTAGCTTTCCATGGTGACCAAGCTGAAGGCCTCTCAAATCACCACAGTGGCGTTACCTGCCTTCCTCCTTTCCATTTGATGCAGCTATTCCTTCCCTGGGCTCACTTTCAGAGGAAAACACACCAGCTGGGTACCATATTTATCAAATGCATCTACATTTCAAGATGATTCCTTTCAGTTTCAGGATAGAGAGATGAGCTGGAGCTCATAGTATTCAAACTGTCTGCCTTTCAATTTATGCCTAGTACACACTGCAGTGGATTATTATCCATTTCATTTCAGGGCAGAATGAGTTCTGTACCTGATTAGCCCATCTTCTGCTGCGCTCCAGAAGGTGTTGGGCCACATGGGAGCTGTGGCAATCCGCTTAACTCTGTTGGTGTGATCTCCAAACATGTGGATGGTCTCCTTGACAGTCAAGTCATGGACATGCACCTTGGAATCTGCAGCTCCTGTGATGAGGATCCGATCCCCTGAATGTGGCAAGAACTGGGGAAGACAGGTGTGACATTCAAACTATATTCCACATACGCTGCTATGCACTTTCAAGAGTCCCCACTGACAGTAACACACAAAATGGTTTCTCCATCACATATCTTTAGTTCCTGATTAGCTCCAACCATTCCCTCTGACTTCACAGAGGTAAGGAGCCAAGTTAAGGAGCTGCGTGAACTGAGAGCACAAATTAAGAAGCACAGGTACCAGATACAATGCCATTTTTCCTCACATTAGAATTATTAAATGACTGGGGACAGGGGAATGGATTGCCTGCATTACAGTGCTTCCCAGCAGCTTTTAAATAGCCCATTCTCTTACCCAACTAGTCCTCCTTACCACATACCTTGACAGAAAAGATGTTTGCTGTATGTCCTGTGTGCATAGAAAGGAGTTTCTTGTGGTGCAGAGGATCCCAGACAATGGTATGCTGGTCATCTGAGCCAGAGGCCAACAAGCTAAAAGAAAGAGAAAAGAAGGGTGCATCCCATATTCTTCTGTTCTGGGCTGCGATCAGTTCCTAAGACTGGTCTGAGCACAGGCAATCACTAAGTTAATCCAGCTCTGAGAAACCCCCTCTTCCTCCCTCTTTTCACAGCTATGTTTGCTTTATGCTTCCCACATACCAGCCATCTCAGGAAGCTAAACCAGCCAAATAGCAGTTCCACAGAAAATAAAGCAAGGTTGGCTTTTCATCTTCATTTAGCATCTTAGCTCACCACAGGTTCAGATGTCACAGCAGAAACACCAGGAGCATTTGGTCAACAATGAAACACAGTGCCTCTGTGTTCATTATCAGCCTGGCTGCATTAAGTGCTCCTACAGCATGGCAGAACTCAAGCCAAGCTATTCATCCCCGGACTTTGGATGTGCCCAAGCAGTCCCAAGGCAGGGCTCACGTAGTGACTCATGGGCTGCTTTTTAAGCACAGGGTGTGGCAGCAATATTACAAGGCATTTGTACATCTATCCGTGCCTTATGCATCTATCTTCTGGTGAAGCAAAAGAATCTGACATCTGCACCCTGGGTTGTCTTAAACTCATTTTCTTGGAGGCAGAGCTCTCACAAGCACATGAAATTTCCACTGGTAAATAATTCTGAAGACTATCAGACAGCAGGCTGGGGTTTTATAAGAGGGATGTCAGGAAATACAGGCTCTTCCTTCCATCCAGTTATTTCTCATGCAGATACTCTTTATTCCACTCAGCTGAGTGTTGCCCTAAAAGTGCAGGGAGGGGCAAATGCTCTGCCTCCTTTCCTGATGTATCTGCTCCCAGCAGCAGCCTTTACCAGCACAGTGAACAGCGTAGGGAAACATCACTTCTCAATGGCTGGACAAATCCTAAAGATCCATTATAATCTATAACACCACTTAAGAGCGGAAAAGCAGCCTTCAATCTCCCCATTTTAGTCTGACCATCTCCCAGACTAAGGGGACACTTCCAATAATGTACAGATATAGCGAATAAGATTCAGCTTCTCTGATGCGTGAACTCCAAAACAGATCAAAACTTGGAGCCTGAGCCTCCATCCATTTCACCAGGAATGGGAAGCAGATGTTCATGGTAACAGGACCTACATTCAACTCCTGGGAGAACCTGTGCTGTCAGATCCCCCCCCCCAAACAAGTCACATACTTACTCTCCTTTTTCGTTCCATTCTAGACAGTTGACACATCCAGAGTGACCCTGAGCAAAAAAAGGGAAGACAGAATTACACAAACTTCAGAGCTGCTCCACAGCAACACGTAACTTCTTCTGACACACTCAACCTTCAATTCCAGCCCTGCTAAAGAACACCCACATGAGCACCTCTGGAAAGGACAGACTTGCTACAAGCAGCTGGAGAAGAAAAGGCAAAATGAAACAAAAGAAACAACACAGCATTGAATAGAATGGCAGTTCAGTCTGAGAGGCTGCTGCTTATATCCTGCTGTATGCACAGAAAGGTGACTTTGCTTCAACAGCCCTTGGCTAGGCTGACAAATTACACATGCAGGTTCTCTGGGATTGCAAGGAAAATGCACTTTTGATAACTCTCTGAGAAGCACCTTGCTGCTGGGTGACTGCATCATACATCTTCAGCCAAATTAGCTCACAACTGCAACAGGAAAGACTCAAAGAGCACCAAGTAGCATTTGATACCAAAGCTGTGGTTGAAAAGGGAGACTGAAGAATTCTTTCCTCCCCCAAATCAAGACAACTCTAAGATCTGTGTCAGGCTGCAAACCCATCCTTTAGACAGCACTATGCTTCAGCAGCTGACAGCTGCCCACTCCACACACCTCTGCTGGGGTTAGCTGATGCACACCAGCTGAAGGCTCTTGCAGATGCATTAGGTAATGCAGAATCAAACAAGATTGTACAGAGCTGTTCCTGGTTTTAATACAGTTTAAAGGACTAGGCAGTCAGCATCCCTCTCTCACACAAGGGAGAATTCCATACACTCCAGCACGCTGTGCTTTCACTAGTAAACTGAACAAGTAGCTCTATTTGCTTCCTGGATGCTGCCCACTTACCTGCAATTCTGCTTCTAGGCCCAGGCGTCGAATGAACGGATCAGTGACGTGATAGTGCCGCTCAAAGCCCAGCGCACCGCGCTCCTGCATGAGGCAAAGGAGTGTTACACTGATCACAGCAAGCAATATAGTCATTATTATTATTATTATTATTGATTTATGAGAAAAGATTCAAGCATGGTACAGATCAAGGTGGGGCTCTGCCAGGTATTGGGGCGTCCATAGCACTGAGACATGTCCTGTTGTAGGAAGACATCACTCACATCACCAGGCACGTTGTTTGGAATCCTTGTACCTGGAGCGGTTGGAAATGACGTCTATTGAATTGCCAGCAAGATGAGAATTGAAGGTGCCCACACCAAGACAAAGCTGAACACTTCATGCCAGAAATGGAAGATAAAGAGGTTGCCCATCTCAAACCCTTGGCAACCGTTCCAAAACCAACAGACTCCTGAGTCCACAGCACTGGATTATTGCTGCTGAGAAGTCTGTCATCACACAGGATCCGTCCTGAAGCACAAAACATCACTTTGCAACCTGAGTCAAGCCCTTGTAACCTCAGCAATTCCATGTCATCCTCACTGCTCATCAAGTCTACCACCACCAATGGGAAATGTACTGGGGAATGTCACCAGACAGCACCTGAGATGGTTGATTTCATCAGAAACGGGGCAGGAGCACAGAGCTGCAGCACCACAGCACTGCCTGTTCTATTGGGAAGAGAACAGCTGCCACAGAACTGCGTCAGTACAAATGAAGGTGAGGAAAAGCAGGACAGTTGTTTCCCCTGTGATCTCCCAGAGTTTGCAGATGCGTTAGCAGATGGCTTCAATGAAAGAAGGCCAACCACAGAGGCAGAGAAAAGGGAACGCAAGTCATATTTGGGATGGAACACTTAAGATGTGAGGACAGCTTCCCTCCCAGCACCCAACTCAGCCTCAGTCCCCCCATGAGATGCTGTAGTCAGGTGAAGATGACCTACTCCTTACTTATCACCATCTACAGCTGACAACACTGATGTCAAAGCTTGTACTTATGGTGCTGGGAACACGTTAGTAGTTGTAGAGTGGACACAAAGAACGAGTGTGATACGTGGCAGCTCTGCAGATCACTGCTAATAATGAGCTCCACTCACCGCCCCAAAATGGAGATAAGCATAAGGATACTGGAAACAAACAAACTAATAAACTCACACGGGCTTTTGTAGTAACTTCCATGACAAACTTCAAACCCCCAGACGTATTTTGAAGGACAGCATTCCCAAAACACTCCCAGGTCCAGTGCGAGGTGCTGCAGTTATAATTGCCTTGCTATTGTAACCTCAGGAGCTTTGTGAGCTCTGTGCAGTCGGATATTGCTTTTTCTACAAGGAACTGTCAGACTTAGCAACCTTCCCAAGGTCACACATGAAAGTCTTGCAGAGCAGTCGGTGTGAAGAAGTCCCAGGCTAACACTGCAAGCACAGAACCATCCCTTCCTCGTTAAGCAGCGGAATATATCTTTGCACGTGGATTAAATTACAGGCTTATCATGCAACGTTTGGTACCAAACTGCACAGCGAAGCGGGGGCTGCAAGCTCCTGGTGCCTCGTTCCAGTCCATTTTCATGAATGCTGATTACCAGAAAAGCTGCAAACGCTTTAAGGCCTCCCAGTTTGAGCAATAATTGCCTATTGTGTCTGCTGTAGCTGGTCCTTTCACGTTAGGAGATATTTCACTAACGCAGCCATCAGATGACTGATCTGACCACAGCTGAAGTTTTTTCCTACACAAAGGAAGCAAACACACCACTCCTTTAAAGCAAAAGAAAGGCAGCAAGCGAGGGAGACAGAGATAGAGAGAGATCATTAGCCTTACTACAGTCAGAAAACACCTTTGATGGCAAGATCACACAAAAAGAACACAAAGAAGTAGGCGAAAAACTCATGAGGGAAGCTAGCTAAGGGTCCTTTGTGTTGCTCAAACACAAGTAGCCAGGTCTCTCTCTTCAGTGCCGCACTCTAAAGGAAATGATCTGCCCATGTTGAGCCAGTTTGGTGTGCTCCTTCTAGGGAGAAGAACCATATCCTCATTATGCCACACTGTGCCCCAGTGCCTCATTAAGGAGGATGACAGGCCTCGTACATTTGTTCTGTTAAGCTTCTTATGCGGCTTATCAATATGCAAGTAGCAGAGATCCCTTCAGAGCTGAAGGCAACACGGGTGCTTCACAACCCGGCAACAGCACTGACTGCTGCGTGCTCTGCACCCAGCCCAAGGAACACAGCTCACACACACCTTGATCTGCCTGTGGATGATGTCTCGAGTTATGTTTGCTTTCGCCATCCTCTTGCAATGGGGTGGGTGAGGAGAAGTTACTGGAAGAGCCGCTGTGCAGCCGAGCATGCCAACAGAGCGAAGATCCACACTACGGGCATTTAATTACCTGCAGAACAAAACAGGGAGGGGATAAAGACAGGCAGACAAACATATCAGGTCACTCATATACAACAACAGACGGTATCGAGCACTTCCTTGCCCTCCCTGAAACCAGCAGTGGCCAAGAACTGAAGCTTTCAGTGTACAGACTGTTGGAGAAACTCAAGGATGGGAAGAAACAACAGGACTGAGGAACACCCAGGTCAGGGGTCCCCTCTCTAGACTGAGCACAGCTCCAGCCTAGAAAAGCCACACTACGAGGCCTGCAAAGACCCTGTGTGTCCTCACCAGTTTCACAGCCTCTCCC
Organism: Coturnix japonica; assembly: GCF_054131305.1. Lineage (NCBI taxonomy): Eukaryota > Metazoa > Chordata > Aves > Galliformes > Phasianidae > Coturnix > Coturnix japonica. Next base: position 13,075,998 of record NC_140679.1, on the reverse strand, counting down.
ACTTCTGCCCAGTTCCACTCATTCCGCCCTGAACTCACAAAGCTCTGCCATTTCTGGCAGCCTCTCCTCTCTGATTCGCTCCGTTCGATCACAGTAACTATTCTGGCGGAAATAATCAAACACAAGTGCTCCTTAGAAATCCTAACAGCTCATCATCAGGTGACAGCACCACCACAACACCCCATCAATAGAAAAGGGGTGATCTTTTTATATGGTGTAGCTGGGAGAAATTCGTGGTCTCCATGCTGTTCTGCCCTACATAAGCCAAGGGCTCTGAATTCTCTTTCAATGAGTGCTCACAAGCAGAACAAGCCAAAAATGCTCTTGAACAAGGAAATGCTGATTCATTGAAATGAGGTTTTTCCCAAGTGACAAACAGCCCTATGACCCTGCAGGAGCATCACTGTGCCCACAGACAGCAAAGGAATGGCACACGAGCAAAGCAACGGCCAGATCTTCTCATGGCAGCCCCCTAAGCAGCAATTTTAGAGCTCTCAAATATGACGTTGAAAATGGCAGAGCTGTTTGCAGACTGGCCCCATACACACACACAGGAAGAGACCTCATGTTTTAAGCATCCTTAGCATTATTCACTCCTGTGTTAAGTAATAGTTGCTCCACTCTCGGGCTTAATAGCAAGAGGCACCACTGTGAGTGCATTTCCTCATCAATATTGCACACTGATCCTTGTAGTGGGATGATGAGCTGTCAGATTTTGATACCTGCTATCTAGCTTGCCATGCAGGCTTAGAGTTGGGTTTGTTCTGTGTGTTCACAAAGACCAAGCCTACAAGGGGACAACAGCAGCAGCAATCAAGCTGCTCCCTTTCTCCTGCAGCCCAAGCCAAGGCAGAACCTGGAGCACAGTACTTTGCAGGGCAGGTGGATCCTGCTGCTTGCAGCACAGAGGTTAAATGGGAAACTGGGACAATCCAGCAGATTCTCGTGCCCAAGGCCAGCTTGCCACAACCACACCATGCAGAACAAGCTACGCTGCTGGATGCTAATGGCAGAACATGGTTTCCAGTCCCTTTCCTGCTAAGCTCTGCAAGCAGAAGCGGACTGCCAACTCAACAAGCAGCTCCACACCCAGGCAGGTTGCAGGGCTGAGCACTACCTGCAGTCTCCCACCTCTGTTTTCCACAGACACCTTTCCAGCCTGGATCCCACACTGGGCAGCCTCACATTGACCCTCTGGGATGCACAGGGCTTCCTCCACCTACAGACAACAGGGCAGCCACCTCCCCCCCCTCTGCAGCACAGCACACCGGTACTTGCTTACACCTGAGCTCCCCTCCTCCTCCACACAACCCATGGAACGCAGTGGCTGCACACAGAGCTTCCACAGGAACCTGTGAGCAGGGGCTGATGACAGTGAGCTGACTCTTTCCAGAGAGGCAAATGATCCATCAGCAGCACAAAGCACGGCATAAAGAGACTGGAGGGACAATATTCCAGTAGATCCCATTGCCTCCACCTTGCTGGATGCTTCCCACCCATGTGCTGCTAAAGAGGCTACAGCAAAACCACCAGCACAGCTTATCTGCTCTCTGTACGAGCAGCACAGTCAGAGGAAGATATGAGCATCAGCACAGCCCCAAAAACCACTGTCCCTTAAGACAGATGCCTTTGCTTTCCAATAGTCAGTGCTGCCACAGCGAGGGTGATTCTGAAGCACAGGTTTTGTGGCAGCACAGCACTGCTCTGCAGTCTGGTACCTCTCACAGTGTCTCTGGGATTCCAGTTGTGTTGTGGAGCATCCCAGCATCGCTCAGCAGGTCTCAGCATCAGAGCGACACGTCTCAGCTTGATTTCTTAGGAGGTAAAGGTGAACAAAGTCAGGGATGAAATCGGCCCTTTGGTTGACAAAGTGGAATGAGAGTTTTAAACAACATATCCAACTCAAAACTGACTTTAAACATGTTATAACCAAGGCCAGGCACCGCGTCTAACACACCTGAGATGCCAACACAAGCTTTCTAGTTTCTAATGGTCTCATTTGACCATCAAAAACAACTTATGAAAAGAGGGGATCAAGGTCCAATGGTGAGGAACAACTGGGGATAACTGTGCTGTCACTACCAGCCATGATCACACAAACAGATTCACTTTCCTGTGCCTCAGAGATCACACAAGCTCTACTGGTCCTATAACAGACGACTGCTGGAGCAACGTTTCACCATCCCCTTCCATCAGTGCCTCCATGCTCAGTCCCAGAGGCAACCTTCACTGTGCCAACCCCCCCCGGGATACCCCACTTCCAGCTCACCCACCCAACAGCCTTTCCTCCATAAGGGGGCCCGTCCCACCTGTGTTGAGTCTGACCCTCCTGCTCCAGCCATGTGAAGCTCCAGAGAACAAAAAACACCCCAATACTTTCGCAACACTTGGCCTCGAAAACATACAGTCAAAAATTAACGAGCCCCAGATTTCCGCAGGCTGCGATCCCAAGATCTGCTGGGCCCTATTTACACCACCAGCAGCCCCAGAGCCCTCTAAGCTCCTGGTAATGAGCTCTTCCAAAGACCAGTTGGCTCTTCTAATTTTCCTGAAACGCTCGCTCACATTCTAGGAACAAAGTGTCAACGTTCACAATGCAAACAATTCAGCTGCACTACTATTGACCTGTCCCCATGCAGCCAGAATGTGGGGGGGGCTGTTCTTTAGCTCCTTTCACAGCACCCCCCTGCACAGCCCAACCTCATTCAGCAACGCAATGACACAGGTTAACCTTCCAAATCCAAACCAAACGACCACTGCCCATCTGAAAACAGCAGCAACGCAGCATCTCCACCGAGCAGCTTCACGAGCAATGTCCTTCCGTACCCTCTGGATGAGCCCGGGTTTTTCAGTCTTCATGCTCAAGGTCATCAAAACAAAAAGCAGCACTTTGTGCACATCGAAGCTTTGCGGATACATGATTCATCCCAGAGGAAGATTCCTATGACCCTCCCCTTTAGCATCTATCAATTACTTCACGCATCCAAACGCCACCTGCAACCCAATCCCATGACCCGACAAGCTTCTTTAGACTCACAACTTACTTCCTCTATACCTTGACTTCCCAAGCGGCCACGGGTTAAATTAGAACATATGTATACAGATTGAATAGCAAACCTAGAGGAATGAGAGGAGGAGACAGCAGACAGCGAGTAAAGGGAAGGTTTTGCTCCAGCTGAAGGTGCTGCCAGGAGCAGCGAGCACTCAAGACAGACAGCACCGCACACACAGCCAACAGCAGAGGAGCTGCTTGCAGAGGAGCACAGGTAAGAGCTGAGACCTGATGGACCAGGAGTGGAGAGCAAACTTTCATTGCACTGCAGGGTGGGCTCTGCCCTGCCATGCACAGCAATGAAGGGATGCTGCAGGGCCTGCAGCCAGGCCAAGGGGGGGGAGCAGCAGTGGGGTGAAGGCCGCCCCACAGCACTTTAGTTTGAGGAGCAGGAGAAAGTTCCCACCTCGGGGAGGGAGAAGCACACAGAGGAGCTGGGGGGGTTAATGCCTTTGGGGGGATCAAGGCTGTGGGATTGAGGGGTGGGGTATAGGCCAAGAGCTGGGGGCAGGGAGCGGCTGCTGACAGCACAGAGCGACACAGAGCAACGAATGGAGGGAGGGGGGGGGCAGTGATAGGAGAGGAGCCGGGGGGGGGGCGGGTAACGCTGAGGGAGGGGCCGGGCCGGGCCCGTTACCTGTCAGGCCTCCCGGCCTAGCGGGCGCTGCAAGTTGTGAGGCTCCATCCCAAGGCAGCGGGCAGCCCCGGGGGCCCCGCAGGAGGCAGGAGCTGCGTCCCGGGCTCGGGGAGACTCGGGGGGGGGGGGCCCTGATGCTCAGCCCTGGCCGTGCCCCCCCGGCCCGTGCCCTGTTTACCCCCTCAGCTGGACGGGGCTCAGCAGCACCCCCCGCAGCCGCTCGCCCCGCTCAGCTCCGCGCATGCGCCACGCTAACTGCGCCACCGCCTCCCGGGTACCCGCAGCGATTTGGACGTCACGCAAACGGCGTAAATCGAGTTCGGGAATACTGCCCTTCCCGAACGACGACGCCGTGTGATTGACAGCTCGCTAAGCCAACCGGGAAAGGGGAGAGCGCTTAGGGCAGGGATCGACCAATCGGAGAAGGGAGGGGCGGGGTGTCGGGAGTTGTAGTGGCGGCGGGGCGCTGTGGGCCTGGCAGTCGGCGGCAGCGCTCGGAGCGGGTCATACGGCAGCTCCCACAGTAACAACGTTATTAGTGAGGGAAAAACACGAAGGAGCCGGGCGGTGGCGGTGTTGCCTCGGTGAGAAGAGCCCCGCTGCTCCCGCTGTTGTGTTAATAGCACAAAAAGGCCCTTTTTACACAGCAGACACGGTGTGGGGATGGAGGGATTCCCCACACGGCCAGGCCAGGCCGCAACCATCGGCCTCCACCTCAGAAGCCATTAATTTCTTATTAAGCTGCGGTCAGTTCTCACAGCACATCGTTCATTGCTGCCTTTGCGTCAGGCCGGGCTCTATTAATGAAACAAACAGCAATCGGGCTTTATCTTCCTCTCTCAGATGCCATCCATCCTGCCGGGGACACGGAGCTCCATGCAGAGCAATGCGGGCTGTGGATGCCCTTGACATGGAAACCGAGAGGAAAGTGGGGCAGAGGAGGCTGCAGAGCTGGAGACTGAGATAAACGACGGGGATGGGAGCTGAGGGGAACTGCTGCTCCTGAACCAGCTGCCTGCAGTCACACAGGGAGCTGGATGCACTGCAGGGAATGGAAACAAGGCATTGTCCTCACAGAGCCTATAAACACCTCAGGGAGCATCACCATGGTACAGGGCTGCTGGGCCTGCGGGCTGAAGAGAACAAGGGGTAAAACTGCCTGCAACACGTAAGGGAAAGCAAGTGAAGTGTGATAGAAGGCACTACTTAATGCAATGCTGGCAATATTAATGCTGGCAATAAACACAGAGCTCCCTCAGATCATCCAAAAAAGAAATGCAGGGTGTACAGACACATATATATATATATGCATATATGAAACTTTAGCAAAGTAATGAGAAAGTTAAGTTTACACCACATGCTGTACTGAAGGAGTTCACATGCACCAGCCTTGCTCTGTGAGAGAAGCTGCACGATGTGCTGCAGAGCTGGAGCTGGAGCAGGATTTGTTCGAATGGAGCAGCTGAAATGCAATGCAATGGCATGCGTGCTTTATTTCCCACTTTCCTGTGCTGGTAGATCAGGGAAAGCCAGCTGTGCATCCATTTTGCTCAGTCGTGTGTGAGTTGGAAGTGGGGGCAATGGGAACAAAGTGTAAACACGGAGCTGGTGCTGCTGAGTTGGTCATCATCTAATAAACACACAGATGAGAAAGAAAGGGCTGGCTTTAATAGAGAAATAGACTACAAGTGTATGAAAAGTCCTTTGTAGCCCATGTGTTCTTCAGCCTGCAAGGTCTGCAGTCCTGGCTTCTTTGTGAAGACCTCCAGCAAACGCTTTCCTCCTTCTCGTGTGTCTGTCTGGGTTTACCTCCCCACACAGCATAAATGAGGTTTGCCTTTTGATGAATAATGTCTGCTGGAAAATATTCAGATCAAAGGGACGATGGAAGAGCAGAGCTTTGCTGCAGACTCTATCAATAAGAGAACTGAATTCTGCACGGCTTTTGTGTCAACGCAACACCAGGCATGTACAGGGTCCTGCATTGGGCTGTGATGTGCTGTGTGGGCTTCCATAGCCTGGAGGAGGTGGGGTCAGAGCCAGCAGGTACCATTGCAAGGCTGCTTATAGGAAAGAGGGGAATGCAATTGAAGGGACGTGCTTGTCTTTCCAGGGAAGACATTGATGACGTTGGATATTGAGGCATATCTTATATCCACAGGGTGTGATTTTGCTCTCTGAGGTACAACAAGATCTGGTGCATTGTAACTTATATCATTTGCTTGCTTGGACATCTTTAAAGCTGTATTGCTCTTCCTTTGCAGGCTAAGCAGCTAAAGCCTTGTTATGCTGTTTGTGCAAGTTCCACGACTCACATCGAGCATCTCAGCTGGGCCATAGAACTGCAGGTAACCCTTTGTTTCAGGGCTGAAACAAAGCCCACCAGCGCTGGTGGATATTCAGATACATGAATATTAGTCAACATCACAGCACTGCAGTGTTGGCTGATTTACTCTGATTTACAGATTGAACTGGATGTCTCCAAGTCTTGATGGGGGAGAAGCAGGGATATCTTTCCTCTTTGTCATGAATTTGTACCAGTTTCTATCACTCCCAGGGTTCAGTTAAGCTGAAAGGCCTCTGTCAGCACGACGCAGCCAAGCAGCAAAGTAGCAAGCAGTCCATTTGATGCTGCATCATATAAGAGCTGTGTGCTGGGCTGCTCGTGCCAACCCACCACGAGTGCTGCTCAGTCCAGGCGTGAGGAGGTGGAAGAATCAGACCCCGTTATTTCAAGGCAACGCTGGACCAGTTTTAGCTTCTCTCAGCTGCTGATGGAAGAAAAGCAGGGCCAGTGTTTGCTCCTGAACAAGCGTGTGGTTGTGTGTGAGCTCCTGGTGCAGTCCTGCTCCAGTTGAGACTCAGATGAACTGCTGCCATCTCAGCCAGGCCTCTCCCCCCAGATCTAATGAAGCTCTCTCAAAACGAGGAACGTTCCGGATTTCTCACTTAATTAGTAAACCAGATTAATTTGCCTACGGAGACCTGCAAGAAAGGAACTGACACACCTCGCTGGTGATTCACATTAATGGGTGGCTCGCGCTGATTATTTCCACCAGCACCATTTCCGTGCTCCATCTTCCTGCCCAGCTCTGCCAAAGGACAAACGTCGTGTTTCCTGCAGCCCTGCCATCAAATGGGACGCACTGATGGAAAGCAGCAAATGGAACCTCCCAAAGCTCTTGTGTTTCTGCTGCCGTGCCAACACTCCACGTGTTTCCTGAGGGTCAGGGGGTGCATCTCTAACAAAAGGCTCGTTGCCTGTTTTGCTGTTAAATCAGCTCAAAGCTCCCGCCAGCTCCGGTCCCAGCAGTGACGCTCAGGAAGAGCTCAGCACAGCCAAGAACTCAGGGTGGCAGAGCTGAGCAAACACCCCCTGCGATTCCTGGGGCTTTGAGTAGAGCCTGCTCAGATTTCATGGTGACTCACACTGTGCTGCTGACCGGGACGAAGGGCACCAAGCGCAGATGGGGTTACAGCAGCGTGCAGGCCCAGAATAGCAGCCAATGCCCACCAGTTGTGTCCCTGCTGGAAGCAGCTCTGCATACCCCACTGTTCCCCTCTGTGAGCAGCTGCTGCGCTCTCCCAGTGCTCTGCAGTCCCCACAGCAAGGTATTCTCTCTCTGCAGTGAAGCAGCCACATAACACAGTGTCATGCTGTAGCTGTCACCCTTCCAGCAGCACCCTATGGACCTGCACCCAGATCCCCTCCACCCCCTTCCTTTCACACCTTGCATTATGGCCCCTTGCACCCAATGCACTCAGCACACCTTGCACATCCATCCCTTTGCTCTGCACCCCAGCACCTCCCCTTGCACCCCACCTCCCCTTGCTTTAGCACTCCCCTTGTTGCACAGCACCCTAAAACCAACGAGCACACGGAGCTGAATTGCACCGCTGAACTTTTATTTCAGGTCTTTGCAGAGTTGGGTGCCAGGCAACAGCTCTCAAAGCAAGCACACCCAGAGCTGGGTGCCAGCCTAAGCACGCATGGCATCACCCATTGCTTCTCTTCTTGTTACTTAACTTGCTCCGTAACACGCGTGCGCAAGCTCAGCGCCAGCTCATTAACCTCAGGTGGTTGCTCATTATCATGTCAGATCTCCACCCAGGGCTTATCACTAATCACGCACAGCTCAACCTAGAGAACATCCTTGCTGCTTATTTCCTTTGCTATAACATTCGTGCAAGCTCCTGGCGAGACGTCTGCACTTCCTTCTCCTTGCACTGGTTCACCATAACTTTTTGCTCTGGCTCAACCACAGTCCCCACATCCAGCTTTGCATTGCACCTCTGCACCCCTCTGCAGTTGCACCCAGCTTTGCATTGCACCTCACCCCTGTGCAACCCTGCAGTACAACCCCAGGCCCCCGTTAGCAGTTGCACCTTGCTCTTCAGCACATCCCACCTTGTGTTTGCACCCCTCCTCTGCCCAGGTTGCACTGCTCTTTGCGCTGCACCTCGCTTTGCATTTGCACCCTGCTTTGCACCATGCCCCTCATCCCCCCTTTCCCTTGCACCCACTGCAGTTACACCCCGTTTTTCAGCACCCCCCCTTTTTCACCACCCCCCCTTTGTCCTTGCATCACTTACCCCCTCCTTAAAGTAACACCCCACTTTGCAGCTGCACCCCACTTTGCACCTCCCATTCCTGCTGCACCCTTTGCAGTTAGCACCCCCCTTTAGCCCTAACCCCCCTCTACCCCCCTTAAAGTCATACCCCCTTAGCACCGCACCTTGCTTTGCACCGCACACCTCCCCTTCCCACCCCAAGCAACCCTTAACACCTGCACCCCGCTCCCATCCCCATTGCACCCCTGCAGCCTCACGCCCCTTTTCATCACCCCTCTTTATCCCTGCCCCCCTTTAACCCCCCTCCTTAAAGTTACACCCTGCTTTTCACCGTTCCCACCGTCACCCTTTGCAGTCGCTCCCTGCCTTTCAGCACCCCCGTTTACATCCCCTTTAATCCCCCCTTTAACCCCCCTCCCTCCCATTCCCGGTGCCCCCCGTCTCACCCCGCCCCGTCCCCTCCCAGCTCTCCACGTTCCGCCTCCGCCTCCTCCCCGCGTCCCCCCCCGGCCGCCCCGGGATGTACCGTCGTTCCGCTGCCGTCCCATCTCCTCGCAGCGTCTCTGCGGGGCGGCCCCGGCTCCCTCGGCCATGGGGGCCGCGGCCCTGCGAGCCCTTCCCTGGGCTCTGCTGCTGCTGCTGGGCCCGCTGTTACCCGGGCAGGGTTTGCAGGCCAACGCCTCGCACGGTCCCGAGCCCACCGAGGAGCAGCCGTGGGTTAAAGCCGGGGGTATCACCGCCGCCCCCCCGGCCACGGCGCAGGAGGTTCACCCGCTGAACAGGCAGCACCACAACCATTCGGCAGAGGGGCACCCCAAGACCCGCAAGGCTTTCCCCGTGCTCAGCATCGACTACTCGCACGTCCGCATCCCCTTCGAGATCGCGCTCTGGATCCTACTGGCCTGCCTGATGAAGATGGGTAGGGGCTGGGGGCTGGGGGGGGGGGAGGGGGGGGAGGGAGCACCGCGGGGCTGGAGACCCCCGGGAGTGGGGAACCCTTTGGGTGCATGGGGTGGGTGCTGTGAGCATCATGGGAGCACCCCACTGTGAGCCCTGAGACCCCCTGATTGACTGCAGCCCTATGAGCACCCAATTGCAACCCCCCCATGCAACCCCCTGGGCTCACAAACCCTGCACACCCCATTGCAGCCCCCCCTGTCCTTTCAGGGCAGCCCCCCCGGTGCATCCCAGTGCCCACACGAACCCCCCCATCCCACAGCAGCAGTGGGCATCCTCCTCTCTCCCCACGACCTTGTGTTTGCCGCAGGCCTGGCAGCAGCACAGTGCCCCCCAACCCTACAGATGGTTCTAATGCCACCCCACAGCGGATCCTCCCTTGCACCCTGACGTTTTAGTTTTGCTTTCTCCACCGGTGGGGAGGAAGCTTTTGTTCGGTGCTTTGTTTCCTTTCCAAACCCACCTTGTGCCTTTTGTAACCTTGCAGAAATCCTTTCTAACAGCTCCGTGCTCCCCTCCCTCCTATCCCTGCCTGCAGCACAACCCGCTGGGCAGCTCAATGTGGCTCGGGGTGGTGGGACACAAAGTGGCCGCGGTTACTCGAGTGCTTCCCCAGCTTTGATAGTGGGGGAATCACCCCATTGAGGGATGCAGTGCAGCAGCCCCGGCTGTGAGCAGTGCCCAGCTCCAAGGCTTCTCTGCGCTGTTACCTTCCCCAGGTTGGAAGGGGGGGAGGGATGGGAGCAGCTCTGCATTCCCGTGGGTTTTGCACCTCAATTCCCATCGGGTTTAACGGCAGTTGTTCCTCATGGAGAGCTGTGACTTAATGGGAACGGTGCTTTGTGCACTGAGTGCTCCAACCCCTGCTCTGCTCAGCGCAGAGGGGTCCAGGTGACCCCCATGCACACCGTGCCCTGCCGTACCCCACCCCATTCATGTGCACTGCCTGGTTAAACCCCATTTTCCTTCCCCTTCCTGCGTGCTTGATTTACAAGGGAAAACATTCCAGCCCCAGCAGCTCACTGCATTTCTGGGAGGGAACAGAGCAAAGCAGCCGAGCAGGAGGTGCAGCTCCATCCTACATGGCTTTAGGGTGCCTAAAGAGGAACCACACACCAGGAAACACCAGATCCCCAAACCACGCGGCCTCTGCTGGGTGCTGGGGGCTGTGGCGCTGCCTTGGCTTCATCCTGCTCGGAGCAGAATGAGTGATGAAATCCGGAGTGTCTGTGCGGAAGCTGAAGGAGAAAGGAGGAGCCAAAAGCAACGGCTGTGAGCAACGCCGCAGCGTGGAGCCCAGCAGTGGAGCTGCTTCTTCCCTTTGTGCCTATGGGAAGTTATTCCTGGTTGTGAGCTGAGCCTGGGTCCTGTTGCATCGAAAGCGTTATGCAAGGCTGTGATGGAGGAGCTGCACTGCTGGAGGAGCTGCATTGCTGGAGGGCTGCATTGCTGGAGGAGCTGCATTGCTGGAGGAGCTGCATTGCTGGAGGAGCTGCATTGCTGGAGGAGTTGCATTGCTGGAGGAGCTGCTTTGCAACTTCCCAAGGGGTTTTGTTGGGGACAGACATCTCCCCTGAGCCCATCCCTGCCCATCCAGCAGGGCTTTGCAAGGCAGCTCCCTCAAAGAGGGGAACAAACACAGTGTGGGCTGGGAATTAACAGCGTGGCTCTAATTGCAGCTCGGTGCCTCCTGTTGTCCATCTCCCCCAGCTATCCCAGCAGTGCAGCAGCTTCCTGCCAAACCACAGCAGTGTTGTGTGCCATGAACAGCAGCGGGGCTCAGTGCAGGGGCATCCCAGAGGTTGGTGGCTTCTTTTTGCTGCTGGCTGATGGACGCTTCCTTCCCTTCCTGGGGGCACAGCACTGATGTGTGACCAATCCATGGCCCACAGGCTCGAGCTGCTTCTGCTTCCCCTCATCCCACACGGAAGGGGAGGCTCCTGCTGAGCGCTTCCCTTCGCACCAAGTGGTATTTTAAGGCTGTGTGGGAGAGGGGTGGGGGTGAGGGACAGACTCAGCAGTGCTGCTGCAGCTTCCCCAGCTCCATGCACTCAGCTCCCAGCACTGGCTGTGCTGGTGGAGGTGGAGCAGCATCAGTTGGAGCTGCTGGGAGCACTGCAGCCAGACTTTGTCTCAGAACCGTCACAGTGCAAGTTGGGTTCGGTTGTAAATGTTTTTCCTTTGCCGGGGGGGGGAAGGAGAAGAATGAGGTAGCAATGTGCCAGGAGGCTGCAGCGTGGTCCCTTTGCTCCATGGGCTGGGGCTGGTGGTGCTGTGCTGCTCAGCCCCTGCTCCCATCTAAATGCTGCTGACCTTGGGGAGGGCTCAGGCTCAGCTCCATCTCCTCAGGCTCTGCCATTTAGAACCACAAAGCACAGAGGTGCCGTTTCCATCCTGCTTAAGGACTGGGCTGTGATGGAGCCCAGCCCTGCTGCATCCCACAGCTCCATAGCCCCACTCCAGGGAGCAGCCACGTAGTGCAAATGGGTCCTGGGGATGTTATTTCCTACAGGGTGCTGTGGGGTCCCTGCATGGCCCTGAGCTGTGCCATCCTTTTGCTCATGAATGACGTGAATTCAGAGCCCAACGCAGCGCTCAGGTTCTGCTTGGAGCCTGAAGTAATTACTGAGTCATTGCTCCAATGGCTCTAACCTGCTTTGCAGCGCTCGCTCTGTCCCTGTGTCTGAGGTCCCTGTGCAGGAGGATCCCCATCCTGGGCAGAGCATCCCTGCAGGGCAGCAGTGCTGGCACAGCCGTGCACCCTGCAGGGGGACACAGGGCTGCTGTGGGGACATTGCTGCTGTCTTGGAGCAGAGGGATGGAGGAATTCCCTGGTATAGGAGCTGGGAGCAGAGCAAAGTGTGGGGGCTGCAGGTTGGGCTTTGTGCCCTCACGATTCGCTGCTTCCGTTGCCAAAGGACCGTTTTTAGAGGCTGACAGCTGCTGTCTGACAAGCAGAGCTGGGTGCTAAAGAGCCCGAGCGCTTCCCAAATGCCACCCCCTCTGGTTCTTTGTGTGGGTGGGAGGTTCAAATGGTGACACCTGGGGATGCTGCGATGCCACCTGCAGGGCTTGGGGGTGACACAGTGAGGAAGCAGCCAGTTGTGCTTCCCCAAAACCTGCATCTCTGTGCTGGAAACGGGCCGTGGTGTGAGCACAGCAGGAGGGAAGGAGGACCAGGGCAGCTGCAGGGCCTGGGCTCTGTGCTCTGAGTCCATGGGACATTTGATGTGAGATTCCCACATCCTTCAGGCTCCTCCGGGCTGTAGATACTGGGTGAGATCACCCCCAACACGTGTTCCCTTTGGTATCATCTGGTGGCTGTTCTGTCATTGGGAACAACAGGAAAGGATTTGGAAGAACTGATGCAGCTGGTGCCAATAGAAGTGTAAAATTCTCGTGCTAATTAATTGAAACAGTCCCTGACTAATGCAGACTTGCTGTGTTCCCGTTGCCTTATGGGGGAAGGATCTAAAGGCTGTGCTTTGCTTTCACCCTCTGCTTTGCTGGCTCAGGGGGAGCAGCCATGGCAGGCAGTTCTTGCTTTGCCTGTTGCTGAAAGCTGAGCAAGAAACCAAACAAAACTCAAGGGGAGCAAAGCTCCTTATCTGCAAGGCAGGGCCAGACATGGCATGGAACTGCTGCAGGGGCTGCCCTGCTGCTGGGGCTGCTCTCAGAGCATCGCTCCATGTGCTGCTCTGCAGGCAGGTACAGAAAGGGGGAACATGAAAGGAAGCAGTGATGAATTGCTGCAGCTGCCTTGTGAATGCTTGAGTTGTTCTTTTTGCTTTCGGGTCCCCAAGGCTTCATTTATTCCAATGAAAGCTGAAATCCATCAGGAACGCGCTGCCAAAGCACTGAGCATCCCCAGACAGCACCTATCCCTGCTGGTCAGGGCTGCAGTGGCTCTGCCATAGAGCAGCAATGGAGCAGAGCTCGGCGGTGGTTTCTTTGGCCACGTGTTTGAGCTCAGTGCTGCTCGAGGCAGGTTGTGTGAGTGCCATCTGTGCTGCCTGAGATCTCACTCAACCCTCTGATTTCCCTCTGCTTTTCCGGCATCTGTGTATTAATTGAGAGGTGAGAATCTCCTGCCTTTCTGTTCTGCTCTTCCCTCAGGCAGAGGAGCGCTCACGTGCTTCTGCTTGGGAACAAGGACATGGAATGCAAACCATTGCAGGCACACACGTGTTGCTGCGTGTCGCTGGGAATGGGGCAGCTTTGCTTTGGGTGCCTTTGGGGAGCCCGACCCACCTGCAGGGCCCCATGCCATGGGATGGGCTTCATGGGGACAGTGGTGACCAAAGGCTCAACCCAATGCAGGGGGAGGGAAGGAGGTTGGGAGGGAAGGAGGGCAGCTCAGGAGGCAGCTCCTTACCCCAATGCTGGAGGTCAGGCTGTGCCGTGCCTCAGTTTCCTTTGGGAGCTCCTGTCCGGATGCATTGATACAGGCTGACTCTTCCCAACTCGCTGCCGTCGTGTGCTGCAAATCAAGTCGCTTTGTTTCAGCTGGCAAAGCCCGGTAGTAATCAGGGCAATATTGTGGCCACATCCTCCTTGTGATCGCAGCGGACACCAGCAGGTTATTTCCTGAAAAGCTTTTGTTTGTCTTTCCTGCTCGTGTTCCTGCGAGGAAATCTGCTCTTCCTGCAAAGGCTGATTGGCGTGGAGGGCTTTGCTCACCTTGGGCTTCACTCCTGAGGCTCCAAGGGCCTCCATTTGTTCAGTGCTGCTCTGTGTGGTTGCAGTGTGGTTTTAGGCATCTCCTTCTCTGGAGCAATGTGGTGTCTTCGTAAAGGTTTTGTCCCACAAGTGGATAACAGTGATGGTTGGGCTGGGTGATCCATGCAGGAGGTGATGCATGCAGTGGTGCTGCACCGCACCGAGCCCTCCCAGCCCATCCATCTGTGCCATCTGTGTGCACTGCAGCAGTTAAGAAGTGGGCAAAGTGCAGCTGTGTGCAGTCCTGCTTGGCTCCCGACCCTGTTCTGTGGGGCTGGAGCTGTTTTTGGAGCCCTTCCTTTATAAAAGCCATCTCAAAAAGCCCAAGTGCTGCTGCTGGAACCTTCCTGATGTGAGGGCTGGGTGAAGCACTGCATGGAGCTGCTGCAAAGCCATCCTGCTTTGGTGCTGCAATCCAGGAGTGGCTCTGGAATGTGCCCGGGAGAGGATTGCGGTCATTGAGTCAACGGGTTTATAGTTCCTGGAGCTATCGGGGCTTTCCAGCAGCAAGTTTGGCACGTGATGCATTTCCAGCATCCCAAACCCTGCCTTGGCCCCTTGTAACAGCTCTGTACAGCAGCCCAGCCCAGTCCTGCTGCTTGGGGCCCCCAGCTTTTCCTCCCCATTGGAAGCTCTGGAGCTGTCGGGTGCTGTTCCAGGGCTCCATAGGGTTCTCCTTCCCAGGTGCTGTGGGTTAGCAAGGAGATGGTGCTGCTGGGTGGGCACTTGGGTGGGTGACCTCAGGGCTCTCATCTGACCTTGCAAATGGATCTTCCTTCCCATCTGCTTCCCTTGCGGAGTGTCCTTGGCTTCTCTTATCTAAACATAGGGCTGGAAATTGGGAGCTGTGGAGCTGCTCACACGCTGTTCACTGGGGGACACAGACAAGTGCATTTAATGCCCTTTGTTTCTTCGTTCCTCTTTACAGCCGGGAGGAAATTAATACCAGCTCTGTAAAAGACTCCCAGTTGATCTGTTAATTTCTTGTGAGTGCTTTGGAGATCAAACCAGGGGACGAGCCTTTTGTTGCATCACCTCTCCCTGCTCTCCAAACAACTCGCAAGGCTCCTGCCTGCACATTGCCATGCTTTGCTGCAGGGATGCTCTTTGCTGATACGGTTCCCCCTGCAGACGTGGGGAGGTTCAGCCACAGATCCCTGCACCTCGTTATGGCCGTTCTGTGCTTTGCATCAGCTTGTTTGTCAGCACGGAGCAGCCCTGGCAGGCTGACATGCCTGCTGCCTGCAGATGATTCACAGCTCTCCGGTGTGCTGGGGACTGTTGCATCCTCCTCCTGTTTTGCAGCACTGCAGCAGTGCTGTCGGGGTCCCAGGGCAGTGCTGCATCCTGCAGGGCTCTGTGCATTAGGGCTTTGCCCAAGGCAGGAAGAGATTGAGCCGCAATGATTTGCTCCAGATCAAACAAAGCGTTGTGCTCAAACCTCGTTATTTTCTCTCTGCTAATTAGGAAGAAAAGCCAAGGAATGGGAACGTAATTAATTGATGCTGCTTTTGGTGACTCGGCACCCAGGGCTCAGCACAGAACAAGGCAATATCCATGTGCACCAACACCCCCAGCTCCTTGGTGACAGTCCCATGGCTGTCAATAGCCATTAAGACCCGTTGCTATTTGCCAGGGATCCAGCCCTTGTTATACAGCTGATTTCCCACTCACATTGCCCTCAAACAGAGCTCAGACGTTGCTCCCCCCACGCTGAATCACCCATTATTCCTTTTTCTTGCCCCTTGTGCTGCAAACAAATGAATGGGAGGTGGTTTAGGTGATAGGAGATCCATGGCTGCCTGGCACAGCCCTGTGTGTACAGCCCTGTGTGTACAGCGAGGCAGGTGGGCGTGAGAAGGTGACCGACCCCAAGGTGCTGCTGTGCAGGAGATAAGAGCGGTGCTGATAGCACTGGGACGGCCCCAGTGAGTCCAGACCTGAAAGGTGCAGAGCAACAAGCAGACACTGCCAGGTACAGCTCAACCCAAAGTCCTCCCCCGCCGCCTCTGCTCAGCACAGCCCTTCCCCCTGCAGAGCAGCATTTCTTGCTCTGAGCTGCAGGTTTGGGGTTCACCAGCTGAGCTGCACCCTGGGCAGATGGAGAGCTGCCCCCAACCCCTGTTCTGTCCCTGTTCTCCCCCAGCTCCGTTCCCCTTCAGAAGGAAGGAATTGTCCTTCCGCAGGGCAGCCCTGCTGGGTGGACATGAAGGCACAGCTCCTTCCCAACACGGGTGATTTTCAGGTCTTGGGAGGGTTCTTTGGCTCCGACTCGAGCGCAGCCCCAGGGGTGGGAGCAGAGAAGTGCATAAAGGCTTCGCTGCTTTTTCTTTCACCGTAAATGAGTGCTCTTGGAAAGTATTTGATTAAAATGTTATTAAAACGCTCTTTTCGTGCTGCTCAGGGAGAGGTCTTTACATCTACCAAGCGCTGCCAGAGTGATGACTAAGCTGACCTTGGATCCCGGGCTGGAGAGCTGCACTGCAGCACTGGGGTGATGGGAAGGGGGGATCTGTGGCTGGGTGGGATGGGGCTGTGCATGGAGGCAGATGGCTGCTCCCCATTGGCAGGCAGTTCTTGTTACCTCAGGAGATTCCCAAGTGGCTGGGAGCAGCATGGAGCAATTCACATCTCCTCTTTGAGCTGCATCCTTCCCTGTCCCATCCCTCTGTCCTCAAATCCCGTCCCTCTGTACCCTTCCCATCTGCAGCGCGGGCAGAATGCAGCTCAGATATGGCACATCTGGGGCCAGGAGGGAGAGAAGGAGCCCACACCATGGGAAGGAGCTTACATAGCATGGGGCACAGCATCCAACACATCCAACCCAGTTACAGCTGAGAAAGGACAGAACAGCGTGTAGGTTGGAGCTGGTCCAGGGTGGTTGGGTTGGGTGTAAATGTTTACACAGCACCAAATCCATCACTGAGGGCCTGGGGAAGGGCAGCCTGGTCCAGCACATGGCTGGACCTCTGGGACCTACAGCCCCAAACCCCTACAACAGTGATTTCACCCCCCTTTGGAGCTTGGGCTGCACTTGACCTTGGCAAACCTGCAGGCTGCAGAGCCGGTCCCACCGCCCTGCCCTGACCCAGAGCTCAGCCTGCACTGCAGCCCCGTGCTCACCCTGCAGGGCAGCAGCTGAACCCACCAGCTCACACGTTTCCTTGTTTGCTCTCAGGGTTGGTGTTTACCCAACCGTTCTTGCTCTGGGTACACAAGATGTTTGATAGCGGATGAGCTGCTAATCAAAGGCACGATTAACATGCAGCCCGTGTCAGTGTATTTTTAGGGACCTAAAGCACCAAATTCACATCAACTCGACACTGTTCCTATTTGCTGGGATCCTGGGGGCTCATGGGGAAGCAGTGAGAGATGTTTAATTATCAGCATTTGTGTTATATTCACAATGGGATGCGCTTGTGAGTGAGCAGCGGTGGGCTGCGGGCTTCATGCTGCTTGTGTAGCTTTCCATCTGATTGTGGCCAGGGCTGCCTTATGCTGAGCTGTGCTCCGAGTGCCATTTGCAGTGAGCTCTGTGCAAGGGGAAGGGATTATCATGCACCATGCTGCTGCACCTGACGTGTGTGGCACCTGCAGAGATGGTGGGAGCCTGGAGCAGCTCCTGATGGGGACAGGCTGGTTGCTCCAGACCTGTTCCATGCAGGAAGGAAGGATTTGAGCAGCACTGATTGATATCCATAGGGTGGGAGTGAGGAGGATGGGGCTGGGCTCTGCTTGGTGGTACCCTGCATGATGTGCTATAGGGAACCTGCTCTGGGGGGCTGCTCCTCTGCCATCCCCATGCTTTGCTCTGCCAGTGCTGCTGCAGCAAAGCCAGCATAGAAAGCTCCTTACCCCCTCATCACAGCACCTGAGACCATCCAGAGCCACCAGAGCCCTATGGGGCTGTGCCAGACCCATCCAGAGCTTCAGCTTGTGAGGAGCACGAGCTCACAGAGGAGCAGTTGGAGGTTTGCTCCATCCTGGGAGCCGGCAGCTGACTCACTGCTGGTGTCCAGGAGGCACAGGGGGAAGCGTTTTGCTTTCCAGACATGTTTGTGCTGCACCAAAGGAGGGAGGGACGAGCTGGCAGTGTGAGGGTGCAGAGCTGGCAGTGTGATGGTGCAGGGCTGGCAGTGTGATGGTGCAGAGCTGGCAGTGTGATGGTACAGAGCTGGCAGTGTGATGGTGCAGGGCTGGCAGTGTGATGGTGCAGGGCTGGCAGTGTGATGGTGCAGGGATGGCAGTGTGATGGTGCAGGGCTGGCAGTGTGATGGTGCAGAGCTGGCAGTGTGATGGGGCAGAGCTGGCAGTGTGATGGTGCAGGGCTGGCAGTGTGATGGTGCAGGGCTGGCAGTGTGATGGTGCAGGGCTGGCAGTGTGATGGTGCAGAGCTGGCAGTGTGATGGTGCAGGGCTGGCAGTGTGATGGGGCAGAGCTGGCAGTGTGATGGTGCAGGGCTGGCAGTGTGATGGTGCAGAGCTGGCAGTGTGATGGGGCAGGGCTGGCAGTGTGATGGGGCAGGGCTGGCAGTGTGATGGTGCAGAGCTGGCAGTGTGATGGGGCAGAGCTGGCAGTGTGATGGTGCAGAGATGGCAGTGTGATGGGGCAGAGCCGACGAGGGTTTGAGTCCACATTGTGCAGATGGCACGGCCAGAAGGAACGATGGAACACGGCGTCAGCGGTGCCTGATGGGAAAACCATCCCTTTGCCAGGGAACAAATGTGCCTCGATTCAAAGTCATCGTTATAAATCCCAGGAGACCATCCAGGGAAGCCCTCCCTGTCTCTGCAGCCCTCTCACAGGGATGGGTTGGAGGGGCTGCAATGACCCCAAGGCATCCTAAGGGATGGGACATTGCCATTGGGCACAGTGTGAGCCCCGTGTGGGTCTGATGGGAGGTAATTAAGTGTTGGGAAGAGCTGGAGCCAGCAGCACCTTGTGTGAGCACTGTGTGCTGCCAGTGCTGTCATGGGGCTGGGGCTCCACTGAGCCCCTCTGTGCTGTGAGGACCAGCAGTGGCACTGAATGTCAGCCCAGCTTCCAGTTTCCACTTCACATCTGGGAGTAAGGAGTAGAAGGGGAAACTGAGGCCAGCAGAAGGTTTTAAAGGCCGCAGGAAGGGCTGGGAAGCCATCCCTCATTCCCACAGCCTCCGTTCCCATAGCCAACGTGTGCTCTGCTCTCTCCTCTCCAGGCTTCCACGTCATGTCCTCAGTGTCCAAAGTGGTTCCCGAGAGCTGCCTGCTCATCGTGGTGGGCCTCCTGGTCGGCGGGCTCATCAAAGCGGTGGGCGAGAAGCCCCCCATCCTCAAATCAGACATCTTCTTCCTCTTCCTCCTCCCTCCCATCATTTTGGATGCCGGCTATTTCCTCCCCTTGAGGCAGTTCACCGAGAACTTGGGCACCATCCTCATCTTCGCCGTGGTGGGGACGCTGTGGAATGCTTTCTTCCTGGGGGGGTTGATGTACGCTGTGTGCCAGATCGGTGGCAGTGGCCTCAACCACATCGGCCTGTTGGCCAACCTGCTCTTCGGCAGCATCATCTCGGCTGTGGACCCTGTGGCCGTGCTGGCTGTGTTTGAGGAGATCCACATCAACGAGCTGCTGCACATCCTGGTCTTTGGGGAGTCGCTGCTGAACGACGCCGTCACGGTGGTGAGTGGGGATGGGGGGCAGCAAGGGGTCAGGGTTTGTTTTGGGGTGGCACTGGGGCTGCTTCCATCCATCTATGGGATGCTGCTGGTGCAGGCTGCAGGGCTGCAGTGCTGTGATGCTTCTGCAGGTGCAGAGGGACTAAATATAGCAGCTGAAAACACTGCAGAGGTGCTCTGAGGTGATGTGCTTCACTCGGCGGGTTGGGAAGGCCGGGAGAATGAGCTCAGAGCTCTCCTGCATCTCAGGGAGGAGTGTGGGGCGTTGCTGCCTTACTCTGCCCCCCAGCTGTGGGATAGGGGCCCTCATGGTCCTGCTGCTCAGCCAGCAATGAGGAGCACACAGGGTCCGTGCTGTCCCCAAAGAACAGCTGTGTCCAGGTGTCGGCAGGGCCGTCATCCTCCTCCCTGCAGTGCTGACCTCCACATTCACTCCCAGCCCACTGCTTTCCCCTGGCTCTGCTCCCACGCCCCATCTGCTGTGCTCAGTGTGATGAGGAACGTGCTGTCCCAGCACAGGGCTTTTCCCAGGAGCTTTTCTCCCCTTTTGCCCAGGGCTGTGTCCTCGCTCCCATCCCTAAGGAAAGCTTTTGCCTTCTGCTTTCACATCTGTCCCAGCCCAGGGCCCCAGGAAGCAGCTCTGGTATGCTGGGCCTGGCACCCTGCCCTCCCACTGCTCCCAGTGCCCTGCGGGATGCTCGGAAGCCAGATTCCCTTTCCTGCTTTCAAATCTCTCCAGTAAATACATCCAGAATGCAGAGCTGCAGCCCAGGGTGGGCTCCTTGCAAGGCTGCCCCGTCAGCTGCAAAACAGCATTTATTCATTGGGAAGTGGGAACAGTCTCTTGCTGGGTCCTACTTGCCTGAAGCCCCTCCAGGGACGGCAGCTGGGACTGTAGAACAGAGCTGTCCTGGATGTGTGTCCAGCTGTGTGACAGCAAGAGGGGATCCTTCCCCTTGGAGGTGAGGGGATCTCTTACCATTGGGGCAGTTTGAAACCCCCTCTCCCTTCTCATTCCCAGGTCCTCTATCACCTATTTGAGGAGTTTGCCAACTTTGAGCAAGTGACCATTATCGACATCATCCTTGGTTTCTTCAGCTTCTTCGTGGTGTCTCTGGGCGGCATCTTCGTGGGCGTCATTTATGGCGTGATTGCTGCCTTCACGTCCCGCTTCACCTCCAGCATCCGCGTCATCGAGCCCCTCTTCGTCTTCCTCTACAGCTACATGGCCTACCTGTCCGCTGAGATCTTCCACCTCTCCGGCATCATGGCGTGAGTTGGGTGTGGGTGGGATGAGGACCCCACTTTTAGGGGGTCCCAGGACCCTGCTTTTGGGGTATTTGCTCTCCATGTTAGTCCCAGCATGGCCAGCGCACACCCAACCTTAATGTTGCCCCCCCTGCTGTCCCACGAGCCCCGTGCTGCAGGGTCAGGGCTTGGAGCTGCCCCCCACATCCACTGAGTGCCCCCACCTTGCCCATAGGCTCATCGCCTCCGGTGTGGTCATGCGGCCCTACGTGGAAGCCAACATCTCCCACAAGTCCCACACCACCATCAAGTATTTCCTCAAGATGTGGAGCAGTGTGAGCGAGACCCTCATCTTCATCTTCCTGGGTGTCTCCACTGTGGCTGGTCAGCACTACTGGAACTGGACCTTCGTCATCAGCGCGCTGCTCTTCTGCCTCATCGCCAGGGTTTTAGGTGGGTTTTCACCAGGCCCCAGTTTGCCTTGCTGGGGTGAGTGGGGTTGGCTGGGCAGCACTGCTCCATAGCAGCCATTGGGCTTTGCTGCTGGTTGGCTTTATGGGGGTGAGGCCACGTTTGTGCTGGGCATGGGGTTGGGATGAGCGTGTACCCAAGGGAACATATCCCTCATGTTAAAGGGCACAGCACTGCTCTGGGCTCTGTGGGGGGGTCTTCATGTCTGGGGGCTTCCTTCACCATCTCTATGTGCTTCCCAGGCGTCCTGGTCCTCACCTGGTTCATCAACAAGTTCCGGATTGTGAAGCTGACACCGAAGGATCAGTTCATCATTGCCTACGGGGGCCTGCGGGGAGCCATCGCCTTCTCCCTCTGTTACCTCCTCGACTACGAGCACTTTAACATGAGGGACATGTTCCTCACGGCCATCATCACCGTCATCTTCTTCACTGTCTTCGTGCAGGTTGGTGGCACGTGGGGGGGCAGAGAGACAAGGGGGGGTGTGGGAGTGATGAGAGCAACGAGCTGCCACTCATAGAACCATACAGTCATGGGAGGGCTGAGGTTGGAGTTGACCTTAGAGCCCACTCAGCCTCAACTCCATGCCCTGGGCTGGTTGCCCCCCACCCACCACATCCATCTGCCCCCCTCCCCAGGGCATGACCATCCGGCCCCTGGTGGATCTGCTGGCTGTGAAGAAGAAGCAGGAGACAAAACGCTCCATCAACGAGGAGATCCACACGCAGGTAACGCCGCGCTCCCGGCCCTTGGCACGCGTCTCTTCGCTGCCTTAGCCCTTTTCTTTCTCTGCTTCTGCCACCTCCACCGCTGTACCCAGGCGGGTGCACGGAGCGGGAGCTGCCCCTAAGTGGTGCCCAAGGTAAGGGGGGACGGAGCGAGGGCTCTCCCCTTCTGTGTCGTCCGATGCCCGCTCCGACCCACACCTCTCCTCTCTGCCTGAGCTACGTAGGACAGCCCGCCCTCCCGAGGCCCCCCCGGCCCCACAGCCCTGATGTCACACCCCATTGAATGACGTCACCCCTTGTCAGTGTGGGGTGGGGTGGGGGGGGAGAGGTGGTGGCAGCCCACCAGCTGCCCGTGCCCTGCGCCTTCTCTTGCAGTTCCTGGATCACCTTCTGACGGGGATCGAGGATATCTGCGGGCACTACGGCCATCACCACTGGAAAGACAAGTGAGGAGGGTTGTTTGGTGGGACCTGGGGGGGTGGTGGGGATGGGGATGAGTTGCCAACAGGCAGCACAGGGTTGCGGTTGGGGTTTTCGCTGTGTGCAAAGGGAGGGGACTCCTATAGGGTGCCCCATAGCAACTCGAGGCTGTGGGGTCTGCCTGGCTCCGGAGGGGTCCCAACCTGTGCCCGAGGGAGATGGCAGGTTGCAGGGAGATGACAGGGCAGCGGGTGTGCTGGGCTGGGGGCAGATGTGATGTACTGCCTGTCCTTCTCTCCCCACGTCGTTGGGAAGGTTGAATCGCTTCAACAAGAAGTATGTGAAGAAGTGCCTGATAGCAGGAGAGCGCTCCAAGGAGCCGCAGCTCATCGCTTTCTATCACAAGATGGAGATGAAGCAGGCCATCGAGCTGGTGGAGAGCGGGGGATTGGGCAAGATCCCCTCCACCATCTCCACTGTCTCCATCCAGTGAGTTCCCATTCAGTCCATGCTGCCTGCTGGTGGCTGCAGGGCAAGCAGCCCCGCTGTGTGCCATGGCACCGTGACTCTGAGTGCTGTCTGTCCATGCAGGAACATCAGCCCCAAGCCTGAGGACCGTTCCGTCCCATCCCTGTCCAAGGACAAGGAGGAGGAGATCCGGAAAATCCTTCGCACCAACCTGCAGAAAACCAGGCAGAGGGTGAGGCCCCACATTTCCCCTTTGCTTCCCTGGCATGGCCTTCAGTCTGCAGCCCTCAGCACCAGCTGTGCCCCTCTGCCCATCCTGAGCTCAGCCCTGTGTGTTCCCAGTCTGTGTTCCCTCCCCAAGAGACACTGGGATGGTGCTGGGTGTTGCTGCCTTGTTGGCTGAGCCCTTCCTGGGCCGTGGTGGGTGACATCAGGCATCCCATGGGATGAGCCACAAGGGAAGGGATGTGCTGTGCCCATGGGTGGCTGTTTGGTCCCATCTCCAATAGTGCTGGTGCTGGTGCTGGTGCTGGTGCTGGTGCTGTAACCTCCCTTTGCCTTTCCATTTTTCAACCCATCTCCTTTTCTTGGCTGTTTTCACAGCTGCGATCCTACAACCGACACACGCTGGTGGCTGACCCCTATGAAGAAGCCTGGAACCAAATGCTGCTGAGGAGGCAGAAGATCCATGAGGCGGATTACCAGGTCAGGGGGGTGGGCATGGAGGTGGATGGGGCTCCCAGCCTGGGAAGGGCACCACTGTCCTGCATGGGGCTCCAGCACAGCTGCTCCTGCCCTCTGCTCATTGCAGCACGAAGGCAGACGCTGATCAAGTCCTTGCAGCACAGCTGGGAGGATGCATTTACCCTCTGCATCCTGCTGCTGCTTCTTGCTCATCCCTGAGGCTCAGCGTTCCCTGCTGACCCCGTTTGGCTGCAGTCAGTCAGTCCCTCATGCTTCTTTCCCTGTGCTCTGGTTGCAGAACTCCTACCTGACAGTGCCAGCCAACAAGATCGATTCTCCCACCATGTCCAGGGCTCGCATCGGCTCAGGTAGGGTGGGACAGAGACACTGTGTGTGCTGGCACTCAGGGGTCGTGCTGTCCTATATCCCTGTGCTGTCCTGTATCCCTGTGCTGTCCTCTTTCCCCTCTGCTGTCCCACATCCTTCCACTATCCCTGTCCCTTCTGTTGCCCTGTGTCCCCCCTGCTGTCCCATCCCCTCTGCCTTGTGCATCCCTGTGTTCAGCAGCTAGGCGGCAGGAGAGGACCCCAAGCAGCATCACTCAGCATTGCTGCTTGCTGCAGCACTGTTTGCTCAGCAGAGGGCAGCTTCGCCCCTTGCAATCCGTGCAAGCAGAGCTGGGCCTGTTCCTTCCCAATGGGATGTACAGAAAAAGGCCGTTCACAACGGCTGCAATGTCAGCGTGAGGCCGGGGGGTGCAGACCCCACAGACCCGCAGTGCATTAACTGGGTGCCCCCTCTCTTTTCCCCTCCAGACCCATTGGCCTACGAACCCAAACCGGACTCTGAGAACCTCCCCATCATCACCATCGACCCGGCCTCCCCTCAGTCCCCAGAGTCTGTGGACCTGGCCAACGAGGTGCCCCAAGGCTGCAGCGGCCTCCCGCCCTCACCCGAGGAGGATGAGGAGGGTTTGGTGATGAGGCCCAAGGAACCTTCCTCCCCCGGCACTGACGACGTCTTCACCCCGGGCACCAGCGACAGCCCCAGCAGCCAGCGGATGCTGCGGTGCCTGAGCGACCCGGGGCCGCAGCAGGAGCCGGAGGAAGGGGAGCCCTTCATCCCCAAGGCGCAGTAGTGCGGGTCTGCCCGCTCCTTACAGTGGTTTCTCTCTCTCTCTTGGTTTTCTTTCTTTGTTCCCCCCACACTTTCGGGTTCCTCTATCACTACACAGCGGCTTTGGGAAGGGGGGGGACCGTCCTGGATGGACGGGAGCTGCGGGGTCAGCTCTTCCCATGCCAACCATGGACTGGCATTGAGGAGCAGGATGGAGCCCCAATGGGGGACACCAGCCCTGGGCTGAGGGCATTCCTTGTGCTCCAGGCCTGGCGGTGCTGTGGGGCTGTGCTGGAGGTGACCCCGACCCACAGCGACTCTATGGGGCGGCGCTGGGCTGTGGCTGCAGAACTGGGGGCACCCATAGGGCTGCACGGCTTCACCCCTCCCTTTGCTTGTAGCACGTGGAGGTGGGGGCCAGGATCTGCATCAACACCCCATATCCATGGCTGCGTTCCCCATAGGGCCACCCACCCCAGTGCTGCGCTCACACGGGGTGTTGCTCAATATCCTATAGCCACATGGGGGTCCTATATCCAAACCTGGCCCTTCCTGGGCGCCGAGCCCCCCCAGCCCCATGCATGTCCCCTTCTTCAGCCCCACACGGGGGTTGGAAGCAGCGCTGCTCCTTAACCAAAGACAGCCCCGGGTTCGGCTCCGCACGCGGATGATGATGATGATGATGATGATGATGATGATTGTATTCCCCACTCGCCGTCCCGCCGGCATCGTGTCCTGCTTCCAGGAGGGGAGCAACCAGCACCGACAAATCTCATCCTATAGGAAGGGAAGAAAGAGAACAAGAAAACGCCAACACGTCTGAAGAGATTCTCTTTTTTTTTTGTTTTGAGGTTTTTTTTTGTTTTTTTTCATGAATATTCTAATAAATTAATGTTAATTTGTCGTGTCGTTTGCGTGGGTTTCTTTCCTGCCCCCCCCCCCCATGTCCCTCCTCCTGTGGGTCCCATTTGTGCTCCCAACGTTGCTGCTGCTTTTGGTTGATGAACAGCTGGGAAATGATGGCACTGAGATGGGAATGTGGGCAGCCACCGGGATGGGCCCTGACTGAGCTGTGCCTGGTGCAGGGTGAGGGGAGAGATCCAGGCCAGGGTGAGGGGACGCCAGTATGGCTATGGGGACACCAGCATCGCTATGGGGATACCAGTATGGCTATGGGGACATCAACACAGCCATGGGGACACCAGCATCACTATGGGGACACCAACACAGCTATGGGGATTCCAGCATTGCTATGGGGACACCAGCACAGCTATAGGGATACCTATATGGCTATGGGAATGCCAGCACGGCCATCGGGATACCAGTACAGCTATGGGGATACCAGTACAGCTATGGGAATGCCAGCATGGCTATGGGGACACCAGCATTGCCATGGGGACACCAACACAGCTATGAGGACACCAGAATTGCTATGGGGACTCCAACACAGCCATGGGGACACCTGTATGGCTATGGGAATGCCAGCACAGCCATGGGGACACCAGAATTGCCATGAGGACACCAATGTGGCCATGGGGACACCACCATGGACACCAACACAGCCACGGGGACAACACCATGACCCAGGGGACACCAGCATGTTTAATTGTGCAGTGTAAGGCATGAGGGTGCCCCCTGCTCCCCATGGTGCTGTGAGCTAAAGGTGGGTGCTCAGCCCTTGGCCTGGCTGGATATTTGGGTCTATTTCTCCATCCCCCACAGCTTGTGGGGCCGCAGCCTCCAACCCACAGGGAAGGAGCCCCGGGGAGCAGAGCCCCTCTTTTGGAGTCAGTCATCAGCAGAGCGTGTTCCAGAGCTGCAAATTAAAGCTCTGATTCAACCATGCCGTGACTCACCCCTTTGCCATCCCATAAGCTCATAATGGCTGGCGTTGCTCATCTGCCTCAAATACCTGAAGCTCCAGTTCCCTCCCCCCCCCATAATGCCCTCGGGATGGGTTCGACCCCCATCTCACCTCACTGCTGTGTGGCTGTGGGGGCTGGGGGTGCCTGGAGACCCCAGTAACGCCAACCCAGCCCAGCAGCACCGACCCCCAACACAGAGTGGGGCAGCACTGGGTGGTGAGCTGAGCATCCACGTGCAGGGCAGCATCACGTGCAGCCGCCCTCCTGGCTTCGGTCGTCATCTGAACACACCACAAGGCCCCAAACGGAGGCATTTCCAGGATATTCTCGTGTCTGTCTTATGGGGTGAGTAACTGCTGCTAATGAGGGAGGACTAACGATGGCTCCAGGGATGGGCTGGAGCTGCTGAGCAACCTGCAAAGTGCACGAGGCCATGGGGTGGATGGATGGATCCCAAGGAGCGTCCTCATGGTCCTTGTGCCCACATTGCCATGTCCTCACGCCCCTTGTGCCCCCAGGCAGTGCAGCCATACAGCCAGCACCAAGGACAGGACAGAGATAGGACAGCAATGGGATGGCAATGGGACAGTGGTGGGTCAGCAATGAGGCAGCAATGGGATGGCAATGGGACAGTGGTGGGATGGCAATGGGGCAGCAATGGGGTCAGTCTTGGGACAGCAATGGGGCAGCAATGGGGTCAGTCTTAGGACAGCAATGGGGCAGCAATGGGGCAGTGATGGGGCAGCAATAGGGCAGTGATGGGATGGCAATGGGACAGTGATGGAATGCCAATGGGACAGCAATGGGGTCAGTCCTGGAGCAGCAATGGGACAGCAATGGGATGGGAATGGGGAAGTGATGGGTTGGCAATGGGGCAGCAGTGGGATGGCAATGGGATAATGGTGGGATGCCAATGGGTCAGTCTTGGGATGGCAATGGGGCAGCAATGGGGACAGTGATGGGATGGCAATGGGAATGTGGTGAGATGGCAATGGGGCAACAATGGGATGGCAATGGGGCAGTGATGGGATGGCAATGTAACAGGAGTGGAGCAGCAATGGGACCATGATGGGATGGCAGTGGAGTAGCAGTGGGATGGCAGAGGGGCAGAGATGGAATGGTAGTAGGACAGTGATAGGATGGCAGTGGGATGGACATAAGATGATGATGGGGCAGTAATGGGATGGTGATGGGACAGCAATGGGATGGCAGTGGGGTGGCTGTGGGGTGGCTGTAGGGCAGTGCATGCCAGCAGCTGGACCTGCACTCAGGCAGTTGCTCCGGGTGCCACTGGGAGGGCTCTGCGTGGCTTTGGGTCCCCCCACTGCAGATCTGGGGTCAGTGTGGGGGGTTGTGGGGCAGATGGTGACACCGTCACTGTCACCGGATGGGGCTCACTGGCTCCCAGCATTGCTCCGGGGCTGCTTGGGGCTGCAGGGCTGTGTGCATGACATGCAGCCCGGGGAGGTGACAGTGCCATTCCCCAGCTGTGTGTCACCTGCTCTAATAACACCCTGTGCTCCCGCGCTGCCTTTCATCTCAGTGCCCTCCTTGGTGGCCCTGGTGGCTCACAGCACCTCCCTGGGGTGGCATCGTGGCTGTCATCCATCAGTGCTATTTCCGGCAGCCAAAGGGGCTGCGGGAGCCACGGGGGGACCCCACAGAGTGAGGGTGGGCTCAGCCTTAACTTGGCTGGTGTGGGGACACCCCCCGTGGTGGGGTCACTCAGCCAAAGGGCTGGGGGCAATGGCTGCAGCTCATAGGTGGGATAAGGCCTTCATCCTCATCATCCTCCCCTCCTCGTCATCCTCACCTTGTCCTTCTCATCCTCCCCTTCTCCTCATCCTTACCTTCTCTTCCTCCTCCTCACCTCTTCCTCCCCATCCTCACTTCCTCCTCTTCCTCACCATCTCCTCCTCCTCCTCATCTCATCCTCCCCATTCTCCTCACCTTCACCTCCTTTTCCCCATCATCATTGCATGGATGAACTTGATGATCTTGCGGGTCTTTTCCAACCTTGGTGATTCCATCATCCTCAATTCATCCTCAATTCATCCTTTCCTTGCCTTCCTCCTCCTCACCTCTTCCTCCTCATCCTCACCACCTCCTCATCCTCATCTTCACCTTGTCCTCATCTTCACCACCTCATCCTCCTCATCCTCACCTTCTCCATCCTCACTTCATCCCCCTCATCTCTACCTTGTCCTCTTCATCCTCACCACCTCACCCTCCTCATCCTCACCTCCTCTTCCTCATCCTCATCCTCATCTTCACCTCACCCTCCTCATCCTCACCTCCTCTTCCCCATCCCCATCCTCACCTCATCCCCATCCTCACATCTCACTGCTCCCCCATGCACACAGCAGGGAGCTGCAGGGTTCCAGCAGTGCCACCAATGGTGCAAACAGGAGGCGGCTGGGAGCCGTGTTTGCTGAAGGAGGTTACAGACACAGCTGGGATCCACCTCCTAAATCCACAGCAGACGTGGGGCAGCAGGAGCTGCATGGGGACAGACGGGCTGTTCCCTCCCAGCCCTGCACACAGTTCTGCAGCTCAGCACCCACAAGGGCTGGGAAGGGCCCCTAATAGGACGCTGCTCTGTCCATAGCCACCAATGTGTCCCCTGTGCCCAAATCCTGAGCTGTGCCATGTGCCAAGGGAGCCCAGGGCCACAGTCTGGTGTCCTGCTCAGCGCTATCAGGCACTGCAGTGTATCACAGGGCATCCCATGGCATCACAGGGCAGGTACCGGGCACTGGGGGCTCAACACAGGGCACATGGGACAGGGGATGTGGGATGGGGAACATGGGATGCAGGATATGGGAGATGGGATGTGGAACACAGAGCAGGGAAGGGATGCTCTCCTGATTGAAGCACTTTGACTGGTCCAGCAGCCTCTTGGGAAACTCCTCCTGATCCGACTCTCCTGCTGGTGCCACCAAATGGGGTTTTGCAACAGAGTTCCATGGAAAACCCCTTTCACTCCCTGCACCCCACACCCTACAGCTGCACGGTGCCCCAGGGTTCACCCAACACACCCAGCTCAACACAATATCCCCCTCCAGCAGCTGTTATGGGCTGTTATGGGGCACACTGAGCCCAGTCCTGGCTGCCCCACATCTGTCCTGTCTTTCAGTTCCTCTTACACAACAGCTTTGTGGCTTTCCAAGGAAGCACCTGGCACATGGGGCTGGGTCCTGCTTGGGTGACACCACTCCAATGGGAGAACAGGGTGATGGTGGGGGGTGGGTGCTGAGGGAGACCCCAGGGCTGGGGGATCCCTCAGGACTGGGACATGAATTGGGGTTTAGGATCCTAAAGTGCAGCAGCATCACCCGACCTGATGGGCTCCATGATGGGATACCAATGGGGCAGCAGGTTGGTTATCAATTGGGGATCACTGGGAGGCTTATGGAGCATCAATGGGGCATCAATGGGGTGTCAAGCAGGTATCAATGTGACATTAGTAGGGTATCAATGGGGTGTCAATAGGATGTCAAGCAGGTATCAGTGTGACACTAGTAGGGTATCAATGGGGTGTCAATGGGGCATCAATAGGATGTTAAGGTGGTATCAATGAGACACTAGTAGGGTGTCAATGGGGCGTCAGCTTGGTATCAATGGGACATCAATGGGATGCAGTGAGATCTGAAAGGGATGTTAATGGAGCATCAGTTTGGAATCGATTGGAAACCCAGGGCTGCCAATGGAACATCAAAAGGGCATCAATGGGGCATCAATGGGTGTCAATAGGGCCCTAAGGGGTATCAAATCAGTATCAATGGGGTGTTAATAGGGCGCTAAGGGGCATCAGTGGGGTATCAATGGGGGTCAATAGGGCGCTAAGGGGCATCAATTCAGTCTCAGTGGGTTGTCAATAGGGCGCTAAGGGGCATCAATGGGGCATCAATGGGGTGTCAATAGGGCTCTAAGGGGCATCAATGGGGCATCAATGGGGTGTCAATAGGGTGCTAAGGGGTATCAATGGGGCTTCAGTGGGGTATCAGTAGGGCTAAGGGGCATCAATTCAGTGTCAATGGGATGCCAATAGGGTTCTAAAGGGGCATCAATGGGGCATCAATAGGGTGCTAAGGGGTATCAATGGGGCATCAATGGGGTGCCAATGGGGCGCTATGGCTATCAGTTCGGTGTCAATGGGGTGGCAATAGGGCGTGCCGTGTATCTCGGCCGGGTGTCCCCACAGCCCCCAATCCGGGGCGCGGTCCCTTTAAGGCTCCGTATCAGTGGGCGGGGCTAAGCGCCGTAGCCCCGCCCCTTTCCCTTCACCCCGCCCCTTTCCCTTTCCTCTATTCCAATTGGCTCTCCATCGAGGGACGGAATGGGGACATCCACCAATCAAACCGCAGGAGGAGCACTAAAACCCATCAGCGATTGGCAGAGGGGCTTGAACCAATGAGGACGCGCGGCGGGGCTGCTATATAAACCCTCGTAGTGGGCGCGGGCAGCGCAGTGCTGAGCTGACGGGCGGCGGGCGGGAGCTGAGCGGAGCGGATCGGGATCCTGCAGCGCCCCCCGGGGTCCGCAACCGCCCGCAGCTCCCCCCGCTCCGCACCGGCTCCATCCATCCCCCCGTTTATACCCCATTATATCCCGGTTATTGCCGTGGTTGTGATGCTGCCGCCGGAGGTGGTGCCGGGTGGGTCGGCTCGGTTCAGCGTGCTGACATGGGAACAGCTGCAGAGATTGGAGCAGATCCTGGGGGACGCGGTTCCGATCCACGGCCGGGGGAACTTCCCAACGCTGTCAGTGAGACCCAGAACCATCGTGCAGGTGAGAACCGGGTCGGAACCGGGTTGGGGGCATTAGGACCCAGTATTGACATGGAGCAGGTTCGGAACCGGGTTGGGGGCATTAGGACCCAGTATTGAGATGCAGCAGGTTCGGTTCGGTCCCACCCCCTCCTTGTGGTCATTAGAGCCCAGTATTGCGATGTACCAGGTTCGGTTCGGTCCCACCCCCTCCTTGTGGTCACTAGAGCCCAGTATTGCGATGTACCAGGTTCGGTTCGGTTCCCCCCCCCCCCCCCCTCCTTGGGTTTCTTGGTGTTGGTTTATAACTGAAAACCCAATAACAGGGGGTTTAATATTCAACTGACAGCGGTGCGTTCCTATAAGAGGAGCTGCTGCATTATTCATGTTTGGGGAGGTAACCTTCGTTCTTCGGTAATGACTCATCAAATGGAACATCGGGCATCTTGGGCTTCTAATTACAAAGGACGTTCGTTAAGATGAACCTCGGCCGGATCTCCCAGCACTGAGCTGGACAGACCCCCCCCCCCCCCCCTTAACCCCTTCTTTAACCCCCCTTAACCCCCCTTTATCCCCTTTAACCCACCCCCCTGGGTGCCCCGCTGTGTTTCTGTGCTGCTTTCCTTCTTTCCCCCTTGTTTTTGGGTCCTACAGCTCCTATGTGCAGCCCAAGTTCCTGCTCTAGGGTTCTAATATAGCATCCCCCCCTGTGTCCATAAAGGATGCTGCCCCAGCTCCTTCCTGCAGTGTTTAGGGCTGAGTAATCCCTACTAGTAACCCCAAAGGCACTCGTTGGCCATAGAGAGCAGCAGGTTGGGGGTTGGGGTAGGGCTGCTGTCAGAACCAATTAGCCCAACCACAGTGGAGGTGAGGCACGGCTTTGGGAAGCAGGTCAGCAGCTGGGTAACCCTGCAAATATCTGCCCCTATGGGGAAAAGCACATTCCTGCCTGCTGGGGGAAGGGGGGGTCTGCTCAGTGGGGTCACAGTGGGGTTGTTCCCCACTCAATGCTTTGCAGAGCTGTCAGCCCCCAGTGTGGGGTCTCAGCTATGGGGCTGGAGCTCTGTAGCCCTTGAGATGGGTGTAGGATCGAGCCCATCCTTGGGCTGTGCCTGGGGAGTTAAACTGGGACGAGCCCTTCTCCCAGCTCTATGATCTGTATCTCACATTGAGCCCCATTGAGTTGCATTGCTGGGAGCTCAGTGACCATCACAGCAGCCCATATAGATCTCATGTGGGTTCAGCTCTCTGTATGTAAACCCCTCCTGGATCTGAGGAGTCCATTCCTCCTTTAGAGGACAAACGTGTCCATGTGCTGCTGGGGACTTGGGACTTCCGACGGCTCGTGGCTCCCTGGTTAACTGTTGCCCAGCATGTGACCGTGGCCGTGGGGCTGGCGTGGGGCCCGGGCACATCTCCAGCCTGAGCAGCAGTTCCTAATGTCAGAGAGCAGAGTGGAAATGCCAGCAGTGTGGCTGCATCGGGACAGCGAGCAGCCTCCCGGGCTTTAGGATTTAACAAGTTGTGGGACGGTTGTAGGAGCCTTTTGTCATAACATACCTCCCTGCAAGGGCAGCTCAGGGTCAGTGCAGCACTATCACTATCTCACTGTGCTCCTTCACCCCCCTGTGCTGCTTCCTAAGCAAAGCACGGAGCTGCAGCGTGTCCATGGGGGGATGGGGTGCCTTGGTGTGGGGTCACTGCTTTATCTATACCCTAAACTTGGGCACTTCCAGCACCAGGTGAGGTTTGCAGGGCTCTATAATTGCAGGAAGGAGAAATGAAAGGGATGGAGGGGGGTGAGGTTTGTATCTTCCTCCTGCCTCCCTGTGAGCCCTGTTAAATGACAGGCCGTGTCCGTGGCGGTTCATTGTATGGTCTTGGGGTGATCCCAACCTGCTGCCTGTTAAGTAATCAAGCTAATGATTCAGCCTCGTACTCAATGAACAAAGCTGTGCAGGTAGGGGTGGGTGTGCCAGGGCTGAGCATTAACATTGCTGGAGTAACACCCGTCAGATGAAAGCTGCCTCCTGTGCTTGATAGCACGCCAAGTTCAGCACGAAGCTCTGACACACTGGAAATTGTTAGGATACACTTACTAGTTAGGACACGAACCTGCGTACACCTGGCCAGGGCTTTGGAGTGCTTCTGGCATCTTGATTTGCCTCTAATTAATCTTGACAGGTAAAAGGGGATGGATGGAATGAGATCAGTGGGGATGGCAGCCACCCTGTGCCCAGAGCCCCTGGGGGGAGCAGAGCCTGATGGCCACAAGGAGCAGCTGGGGTG
Organism: Coturnix japonica; assembly: GCF_054131305.1. Lineage (NCBI taxonomy): Eukaryota > Metazoa > Chordata > Aves > Galliformes > Phasianidae > Coturnix > Coturnix japonica. Next base: position 13,042,349 of record NC_140679.1, on the reverse strand, counting down.
GGATGGAGGGCAGGGAAAGGCACACAGAATTGCAGGGAGACCCTCTGATGTGAGGGATCAGTGCATGAGACCCCCCCCCCAGCTGCTGGCACAGCTCTGGATGCTCCCAAAGCGACCCATTTCTGCTGGGTTAGCTCTTTATTTTGCTTTCTTGCACTGGGGTGACCCATATAAGCAATGGGGAGCAGACCCTGGTGCTGGGCTGGATTGGGGATGGGTGCTCACTTCTCATCTCCTCTCTTTGATCCCTCAGGTTGTCCGCAGTCGGCTGGAGAAGAAAGGGATCGTGGTGCACAACGTGAGGCTGAACGGCTCGGCTGCCAGCCATGTGCTGCACCAGGACAGCGGGCTGGGCTACAAAGACCTCGACCTCATCTTCGGGGTGGATCTGAAGACTGAAGACGTCTTCCAGCAGGTGAAGGACGTGGTGATGGATTGCCTCCTCGACTTCCTCCCCGAGGGGGTCAACAAAGACAAGATCACCCCCATGACCCTGAAGGAGGCCTACGTGCAGAAGTTAGTCAAGGTGTGCAATGAGACCGACCGCTGGAGCCTCATCTCCCTGTCCAACAACAGTGGGAAGAACGTGGAGCTCAAGTTCGTGGACTCCCTGAGGAGGCAGTTTGAGTTCAGCGTGGATTCCTTTCAGATCATCCTGGATTCCCTTCTGCTCTTTGGGGAGTGCTCAGAGAACCCCATGGCTGAGAACTTCCACCCCACGGTCACCGGGGAGAGCATGTATGGGGACTTTGAGGAGGCCATGGACCACCTGCGCAACAGAGTCATCGCCACCCGCAACCCGGAGGAGATCAGAGGTGGGGGGCTCCTGAAGTACTGCAACCTCCTGGTGAGGGGCTTCAAACCCAAATCCGAGGTGGATATGAAGGCTCTGCAGCGCTACATGTGCTCCAGGTTTTTCATAGACTTCTCAGACATCGGCGAGCAGCAGAGGAAGCTGGAGTGTTACCTGCAGAGCCACTTCGTGGGCATGGAGGACAAACGTTATGACTATCTGATGACCCTGCACAGGGTGGTCAATGAGAGCACGGTCTGTCTCATGGGACACGAGAGGAGGCAGACCCTGAACCTCATTGCCACGCTGGCCGTGAGGGTCCTGGCTGAGCAGAACATCCTCCCCACTGTCACAAACGTCACCTGCTACTACCAACCAGCCCCCTACGTCAGTGAGATCAACATCAACTACTACGTGACCCACGTGCAGCCCTTCCTGCCCTGCAATCAGTCCTACCCAACGTGGCTGCCCTGTAACTGAGCCGGGATGAACTTCAAGGGCTGCCCCTCCAGGTGTTCCCTTATTTGGGGTGGGGGGGAGCCAGGACTGCAACAAAAGGAAACTTCACTCTTGTGTCCCCCCCCCCACAGCCTGTGTTGCTGCTGGGGGTGGTCAGAGCCAGGCCTGCACACTGTGATGGGACGTGCAGTGCTATGGGAACTCGGGTGGGGAGATGTATTGTAGGCAATGGGGAGGGGGGTTGGGGAAGGGATGGTGGGGGGGTGGGCTGTGAGGGGGAGATTGTAGAGTTCCGGTGAGGTAGATCTGCACTGCCCTGAGATGGATCTGAATCTTTGTTTTCCTTGTGTTTTTTAGTGCAGGGGGTGTTGGGGTGTGTGCAGACTTGTGGTTTCTGATGTGAGAAGCCAGAGTGGCGAATTCCTGTGAACGGACCAAAGAATCCTGTTTAAGTGCCTGTAAACAATATAAACACAACTGTACTGTAAACCTGATCTAGAGAGATAGAGATATTATAGATATATTTTTGGCAGGGGTTTGACATCCTGAGAGCTCGAAATGGGGATGTCCTGCGTGGAAAGTGTTTCTGTTGTAATGGGGGGGAGGGGATGGGGGGGGTCGTGAGATCATTTCTAGTAGCCTCGATGGAGGAGGGAGAGTGGGATTGCAGCCATGTATTGCCGGGGTTCTGGCTTGGATTGACTGCGTGGAAATGCCTGTAATGGGGGGGATGCTGCAGGGGGGGTATGTGGTTTGACTGAAGCTCTTCATCCAGAGCCATAAGGTTGGATTTGTCTGTGGAGGCCGATGCAGATCAGTGTGGGAGCCCCGGGCTGTGCGGGGTGCTGTGTTATTTTTCCTAGGGGAATGGGAAATGCTGCTTTTCTTGGCACGCGGCGTGGCGTCACGTTTGGGGCTCTGTGGGAAGAGCAGGGCTTGTCCTTGGAGCACAGTGCGTTCAGGAGGAGGTTATCTCATGGTGGGGGCTGTGTCCTTGCAGGGGGGTGCTCAGCCCTCTCCCAGCTCCCTGATCCTCCTCCACTTTGGGGCAGGTCTTGTTGTTCAGCAGCAGCCGCCGTGATCCCAGCGGTGTGAACCATTGGAACTCATCCTCTAGCTGGAAGCTGAGCTCCCGGGGTCCCGTGTGAGGCCTGGTTGGTGTTAGGAGGAATTCTGTCTTCCAAACAAACCCTATTTTGTCTGCAGGGTGGCTCTGGGTGTGCAGAGCCTTTCCTTGAGCTGCCCCTTCTCACCGAGCATCATCTCAGGCCATCAGTGCGTGGATGGGGCGGTGGGAAGGCAGCTGGGTGCTCCCTCTGAACCTAACAGTATCTCTACTAACCCGTTTGTGTCCCTGTGATGACTGTACCAGGCGGGCAGACCTGCTAAATAAAGTCTGGAGACTTGCACTGTGTGTAGCCAGATTGCTGCCTTCTCTGGGTGCAGGGGCGACGCGGGGCGGGGATACCATGGGGCTTTTTGCACTTAACACCAACTAACTCAGTTTCCCATGGGTGCAGCTTTGCTTCCTGCCCAGTAAATCCCATGGAGGAAGCACTGGTTGATGCCACAGCAGCTCCAAGTGTCACTGTGGCATTCCCATGGGGCAGCTTGTCTTCCATGGGCACTGCTCACCAGCAGCCTGCAAACTGCTTGGTGCTCTGCTCCATGCAGAGCTGCTCTAAGGGCAGCTTAGTGATCCTGCTCAGCACCTCCCATTTCAAGCTCCATGCTCTGCTTCTCTTCATCCTTACAGGCTCCTTACTCTACCCACAGAAACAGAGATGCACTAAACTGAGATTTACCCCCCTTACCCCCCTGTCCCTATTACAGATGTGATTCCCTACGGCTGACGTTGAGGTTGCACTTTTGGTTTGTGGTTTGTGCGCGTGGTGGGACTCTTCTGAATGGGATTGAATCTGAGTTTTTCTAGACCTTGCAGTGATTTCTGTGCTGCCTCCTATGAGGGAGGGGGGCTTCGGGAAGATTCCAATAGCTTGAATGGCACTTGATTTTGTTTTAAGTGGTTGTTGTTATTATTTTTTTCCTACACCTGTATCACCTGTCATGCGATGGGCTTGACATAGACTCACTAGATTCTTTAGAATCTGTTCAAAAAAAATAAATAAATACAGTGTATTCAAATCTGGTGGGTTGGATTATTTCCTCGTCTGTCTGGGCTGGGGGGTGGTTCTGCTGCTGTCCTTATTGGGAAGGACCAGAACAGGTTGGTGGTTTGGGCTCCTGGTTCTCCTTTTATTCCCCCCCTGTCCTGCTTTGGGCTGCTCTGTCCCAAAGCCTGGCTGCTCATAGCTGGGCACTTTCTCTTTAGTGCTGTCCTATGGGTGTCCTGGTTCTTTGCTCCCCATCTGGGGTCCTATAGGATGGTGCTGGGTGACCCTCCCTGCTGCTGCTGCCTTCCCATGAGTAGCACCCCCTGCTTATGGTCACCAACACCATGTTGCTTCTCTGATGTCTTCATGGCAATACCCCCCAGCAAGATGCTTCCCCTTGGGATGGGAAGCTGGATGGGGGGGACCTTGTTCTCTATCAAAGCCCTGTGCCCAGCTGGCTTCCCAGTGGTGGCTGGGAGCTGGGTGTGAGCTCCTCAGAGCCTGGCTGCCCTCCAGCCGGAGCTGCAGTTTCATTTCCCCTTGCAGAGCTACAGGCAGTTCTGGTTCCACCGCCACAATCGAGCTGACAACATGCCAGTCCTTGTTTGGGACAGACTCGCTGGCTCTGCTTCTCCAAACTCTGGCAGTCGTGGGGCTGTGAGCTTCTCTCTGACATCAGCTGGCACAGGGATCATCCCCTGCAGCCACTGGGACGGGATGGGACGGGATGGGATGGGATGGGATGGGATGGGATGGGATGGGATGGGATGGGATGGGACGGTGGCTCCTTGCTGGTGCTGAGCTGCCTTCCCCGAGCATCTGCTGGGCCTGACAATATCTGCCAGGTCTGTGGGCTGCTGCAGTGAGCCCTGGGCATGGCAGCAAAAACCCTGACAGCACCGGCTGTCATTGTTGGGGTGGATCAGGAGACACAAAAGGACGCGGGTGGAAAGTACTAGCTGTGAGCAGAAAGGAAATGTTTACCAACCCGGATTCGGAGCTCTCTTTTGTTAATGGTCCAATAAAACCACATCCATCTTTATCTATTTATTTGCCCCTTGCAGCCTGTATCTGTCTTTGCTTGCTTGGATGGAGCAGTGGGTTTGGACTGATGTGTGCTGGGTGCCCCCCCTGAGCTGGGGGTTGGCTGCTGATTTCCTTTCCCACTAATGGGAGCTCACAGTGGTTTGGCTGCTGGGGTTCCCTGCTCTGTTGCATGGCTCAGGGCTCTCCTCCTGCTTTGCACCCTTGCTGTGATGCTCCCATTGACTGACATGGTCAGGGGAGGGAGATCTTGCTGAGATCTGCATTCAGATCTGCACGGTGGTGAATTAAAATGGCACGGGTTGGAAGGGAGCTTACGGATCAGCAGGTCCCAACTGCTGTGCTGCAATCAGGGCTGCCAACCCAGGCCTGCAACTGGTGCTGCTACCAGGGCCCCCGGGCACAGCACAGTGCTCAGCCTCAGCCCTTTTCCTGGAAGCAGGTCTGGCCAAGCCCCGGGCTCGGAGGAACGGGAGGAATTTGTCTCAGGTTTCCAGAGTGCAAGAAGCATCTTGCTGCCACCTTTCAGCTGTCCTTAATCTGCTCTGAGCACCATCACTGTGCCTGCTGGCGGCTGGGTTAGGGTTGGGGCTGGGGTTGGGAGGGGATGGATTTGGGCTGAGGCTGGGTTGGGTTGGGGATGAGTTTGGGTTGAATCTGGGCTGGGTTTGGGCTGGGTTGGGGCTGGGTTGGGGATGGATTTGGGTTGAGTTTGGGCTGGGTTGGGGATGGGTTGGGGATGGGCTGTGGATGGATAGGGGCTGAGATTGGGCTGGGTTCGGGCTGGGTTCGGGCTGAGTTTGGGCTGGGTTCGGGCTGGATTTGGGCTGGGTTCGGGCTGGATTTGGGCTGGGTTCGGGCTGAGTTTGGGCTGGGTTCGGGCTGGATTTGGGCTGGGTTCGGGCTGGATTTGGGCTGGGTTCGAGCAGCAGTTCGGCCATCTCCAGCATTTCGGAGCTCTTGCATGCCCTCGGGCAGCGCGGGTGTTAACTGTGCTATTTGAGCTCATGCCGGCCGAGAGAACAGCCTGTCTGTGCGGCTCCTCTTTCCATTTATAGCTGTGTTTAGGCGATCCAGCACACGGACCCTCGCGCTCTGACGCCTGGTGCCAAGCACGAGACAAATGCTTCATTGATACGTGCATACCGGGAGGGCAGCGGGGCCGGGACGGCGCTGAGCGGGGTGGCACGGGCTGGGGCCGGGTGGGCTGAGCCCGGGGTTGTGCCCATGAGCACGGAGGAACTTCGAGCACACAGCTCTGCTGCTCTGCTGAGCGCTGCTGTCTCACCTGCTGGTCCTGAGTGCTGCCTGCTGGGGCTGGAGGGTCACAGATGGGGTTTGTGGGCAGCTCAGCTCAAGGCAAACTGCTCCAAATTGGGAATGGAGGTGTCCCCTTCTCTCACTGCTATCAGCTCAGCTCCCCATGTGCACCCACAGACCCACCATCCCCAGCAGAACCATAGAATATCCCAAGTTAGAACGGACCCGTATGGATCCCTGAGTCCAACTCCTGGCGATAAGAAAGGGTTTTGTGCTTGGAAAACCTGGGGCATCCTCCGAGGAGCTGAATTGTGCTGGGTGGTGCCCAGCAGAGCAGAGGGCCTTTAGGTGGGAGCGTGGCTTCAGTGCTGAGCCTGGTGATGCACACAGGGCAGATGACTTATAAAGTCATATAAAGCACAACGTGCCATCTCACCCTTTCTCACATCCCATCCCCAGAGATGGGACCCCAAAGGGCCGCCCTCACCTCCCGTTCCTGCCCCCTTCCCCTTTGCTCTGTGGATGAGGACAGCTTTGCCCACCCATCCAGGCTGGCTGATCCTTTGCCCCGTGCTGCCACCATGGCAATGTTTACCCTGCTTATCTCACTGCTCCCAAACCCCTATTCCAACAGGAGCAGTGTCACCCTGCCTTCCCATTGCCATCAGCACGCAGCGCTCCCCACGGCATCGCTGTGCCCTACATTTCAGCCCGGTGTTTTAATGAGGGGTGGCTGCATCACACCCCGATGTCCCTCCTGCCTCTCCCCGCAGCACCCAGGACGATTACAGCCAGCATCCCTCCCCTCCTGTGCAATTACAGCTCCATCCTGCCTCGATCCGCATGGCCTCGGCGTGACTCACGTAACGACAGCCGCCCCTAATGAATCCTGGGTGCATTCCTTCCAGGCTGGACGTGATGTTAACGTGCCATTTAGTAACCAGCCACCCCTTTTTTCTTCGTCAGCACAGCGAGTCGAGCCAGTTTCTTCCCCTGCCCCTCCTCTGCCACGGCTGCAACCTGTCCCTGTCAGCACCCAGGGCGTCATTCCCTTTTGTGGAGGGGTTTCCTCACTGCTGTGCTCATGCCCAGCAATAGCAATCTGCAATGGGAAAGGAGAATTGCCCACGTGTGTGTGTATCAGGTAAGATGAAATAGAGCCTTGACTGGGGTGGCTGAGGGGGCAGGAGGGATGCAGGTGTGGAGGGGAGGGCATAGGGCTTGGAGCTGCCCAATGCTGCACAATGGGGCTGTGGGTTTTTCCTTCTGTTTGATTGCTGCATGAGGGTTTCTCCTTCACAGAGCCATCAGGAGATGCTCCCAGACCCTGAAAGCTGAAGTGGAGGAGATGGTGATGGAGACAATGCAGCCTCTGCCCCTCACAGCCCGGGGCTGTGCTCCAGCATTGCATAGCCCAGCACTGAGAGCACCTGGAGCAGGACTGGGATCCCAATGCACCACCCCCAGTGGTTTCCAGCTGTGTGGCACATCTGCCTGCACAGGGCACTGTGTTGGGCTCCCACAGCGTGCCCAGCCACTGCAAATCCCCAACCCCAAACAGCCCTTGAAGAAGGGCTTGAAGAAGCTTCTCATCATGCCCTAAGCCTGCCCCGCTTGGGGGTCAGCAGTGCCCTATGGGGAGCTGCCTGGTGGGGGGGAGCTGGAGCTGTCCAGGGGATGTGGGTGTGTGTGTGCCCATAGGATGGGGCAGATGGATGGAGCAGGATGCTGTGATAGAGTTGCTCGGGGGCTGCAGCGTGGGGAAGCAGGGAGGCAGGATGGGGTGACAACAAGACAAATGTTTGGTGTCTCTCCCACGTGGAGCGGAGCCTGGACTCAGCCTGGAGCCACTCCAGCTCAATGAGCAGCGTGTCCTGCAGCTTTGTCCAGGGCTGTTTCCAGGGAGCACTTGGCTGTGGGACAGGACAGCACTGAGAGCGTTGCTGTGGGTTTCCCCTCCCTGCAGTACACACACTGGGGTCTCTCCCTGTGCTCTCCCCTTGGTTCCTGCCCAGGTGTGCAGGCCCTCATCACAGAGCCCTCAGGAGGGATTAAGGAGTCTGTTCGCTGTTTGATTTCTGCATGACAACTTCCAGCTGCTCTCTTGGTGACTGGGAGGGTATTTAGCAGCCTGGAGCATTAAAGGATGCCCTGACCTGTGGCTGTCACCTCTGGGCTGTCTGAGACATTGGCCCAGATGGCCGTAATTCAAGGCAGAATGGGGAGCCTGGGGTGCTACCAGGTACAGCCTGAGTGCCAGCATGAAGTTTGGGTGTTGGAAGGGATGCACAGCTCACGGCCCTTTTCCCTCCTGCCTCATCCTTCCAGCCCCAGCAGCTCTATGAGCACAGATGTGCCATGATGCCTCATTCCCTGAGCCCGGGGATGCTGCAAGGCCGGGGGATGCCACCAGCTCACCATGGTCCCAGTCCAACAAACCAGCCTGGGGGCAGCTGGGACACAACACCCTCCCAAACTGGCCTGGGCAGTTCCAGGAGTCCCCACGCCGTGTGTCACCCCTTAGGAAGACACTCATTGTCCCATCACAGGAGACAGGCTGGAAAAAGGAAGTAACGAGGAGCTTTGTGATACCCATCTGCTCCTCTCCTGCAGACACGGCTCCAGGAGGCTGCAGTGCTGGTGCCATGTGCTGGAGCCACGTGCCAGCCAACGTGCACAGTGCTACGGCACCAACCCTGCTGCAGCATGGACAGGTGAGATAAGGAGCTGTGCGTGCACCCTGTGCTCCAGCACCTCCCATTGCACACAGCTGGGGGTTAATCAGCCCCTCCTGCATCCAGGCTTTGGGACACAGCAGCAGGTGGGCTGCATCCCTGTAGGGTGTTCATGCTCCATGCCCTGAAACAGAGCTCAGAGCTTTGCAAAGGCCCAAAGGCTGCTTTCAAAGGGCACCAGGAAAACCCTAAACCTGGAAAGCAGCAGCGATAAGGGGCCGATGGGGCGGGGAAGGAGTGGCCATGGTAGTGCACTGTTTGCTCTGGGTTCACCGGCCCCAGCTGGAGCAGAGTGTGACAGCAGGTAATAAATGCAGCTGGCCATGCCCTGTTCTTCGAGTATTTCAAGATTACTGCAACCTTTGTGTCCCGGCTGCTTTCTCCCAGCACGGGCTGTGGGTGCAGTGCAGATTACAGCCACACAGGGTTCCTTATGTGAGTAACTCCGGGGTTATCAGAAGATCCTAAGAGAGGGAGATGGAGCATTACAACAGCTTGGGTTTATAATGCAATGATAAGGCTCAGCGAGTGCAACACTGAGCTCATTGCATTGGGCCAAGGGACGCCATGATGTTAATTAGAGGGGGGGGGGTTGTGCACTGAGCCCCATTTCAGCCCCCAACAACACACACAGCATTTGGGGGCTCACATTGTCCGTGGGGTGAGGGGAGCAGAACTGCCCCAAACCTCAGCAGGGATCGTTCCATCCTCTGCCCTGCACTGCAGATCAAACCCCCGCTGACCTGCGGGGCTGACAAAGGGACAATGGTCCCTGGGCTTTGTTTAATGTCCCCAGGGCTGGCAAAGGACGTTCCCAGCTGCTCACCTCCCTTTGTTCCCATGTTGACCATGGTAGCACCGAGCTGTGGTGCCCCAGGTTTGTGCCCATGGCTCCATATCCACACAGACGGGCCTTGTCGGTGGGATGAAAGCTGCTGACGTGGGCAGCTCTGGAAGGTTCCTGGTACTTTTTAGGGTTATGTCTGTGGAAGGGGGGCTGTTCTGCAGGTTATCACCCCCTACATGATGCAGAAGGTGAGATGGTGGGAGCAGAGGGGCTGCCCTGAATGGATACAGCAGGGTCCAGCTGGATGAGTCCCACAGTGCAGGCACTGGGACAGAGGAATCACTGCATCCCCCAAAAGCCCCCACCCTTTTCCCATATAGGATTTTGCAGCACCTCCCCCAGATCATTGCCCACACCATGCTGGTCCCAGGGCAGGTTTATCAGCACCGCTGCCTTTTGGTCATGGGGGTAAAGCAGGGTGCTGGGTGCCAGGGAAAGCAGTTTGCTTTGCCTATCAGGAGGGAGAGGGCAGAAAGCAGCAGAGAGATAAATGCAGCCCAGGTGGCTCTGGCAGTGCTGGAATCAGGAGAAGTTTCCATAGGGGTTGGTGGCACCGGGTGACACTGCTTCACCCCACCCACATGTCCCCTGGCTCTCCTTACCCACGTCCCTTGGATGGGAGGAAACCCCACCAGCCTGGCTTGAAACCCATCCCAGGGGGCTGCCCGTCCCCCTGCCAGCACTGGGCACAACCCAACCTAGGAAGGTGATGCTGCAGGGATGGCCACAGCTCTGCCCCCCACATTCACTCCGTATGGGGCTGCTCCTGTAGGGATGTGGGTCCATGACTCCATGTGCTTAAAGCCATGGCCATCCATCCCTGCAGTGTCCTGGTCCCTCTCCCACAGTGCTGAGAGCAGTTCCCACAGGAGATGTGGGTTAGGATCCCAATTCTGTGCTAGGAATAGGCTCTTTGGGGATGCACCACCCCACAACACAGCTTCACCCAGCTAAAACCAAGAGGCAAATCAACATTATGTCATTTCTTTCATGGGGTCTCACTAAAACAACCCAGAAGGACAAAGCACTTATATATAACCATTCCCATGGGGTTGCATTCCCAGATCACCCCTCCATCCATCCATCCATCCATCCCCATCCATCCATCCATCCATCCATCCATCCATCCATCCATCCATCCATCCATCCATCCATCCCTCCATCCATCCATCCATCCATCCATCCCTCCATCCATCCATCCATCCATCCATCCATCCCTCCATCCATCCATCCATCCATCCATCCATCCATCCATCCATCCATCCATCCATCCATCCCTCCCTCCCTCCATCCATCCATCCATCCATCCATCCATCCATCCCTCCATCCATCCATCCTTCCATCCATCCATCCATCCATCCATCCATCCATCCATCCATCCATCCATCCATCCCATCCATCCCATCCATCCATCCATCCATCCATCCCTCCATCCATCCATCCATCCATCCATCCCTCCCTCCATCCATCCCCCCACGTGTATTTCTCTTGGCAGTGCTGGCAGCCACAGGCAGGAATGTTTCCCTCTGCTGAGTGAAAGTGGAGGCAGGAATTGCTGGAATAGCGACAGGCTGAGTAACAGCACTAACTTTATTCTCTGAAACAAAGGGCAGTGTCCCAGACACTGAGGGCTGTTCCAGCTCCCGGCGGCCGGCAGCACAGAGGCCAGGGCTGGGGAGTGCAATAAGCTGAGGCTGACGGCATCCCTGCAGCCCCTGCCCCATAGTTCCAGCCTCAAAACCACCCTCCTCCCACTGGTGAATCCTTCCCTTGCTGCAAGGGGAGCTGAGAGTGTGTTGTAAAGGGAGGAGAGTTGATAAAAGCAGCCCTGAAGGGTGGGATTTCCCTCTAGGATCATAAGACAGCCCCCCATAGGGATCCCTGGATGATGAGGAGGAGGTGAAAGAGGAAGATGAGAAAGACAGTGAGGAGGAGGAGAAGGAGGAAGAAGAGGCAGAAGGTCCTCTGAGTGAGAACCCTTTGAAAGGGTAGATAACAGCAGGACAAGGGGAAATGGTTTGAAGCTGGAGGTGGGAAGATTTAAGCTGGATGTCAGGGGGAAGTTCTTTACTCTGAGAGTGGTGAGGTGCTGGAACAGCTGCCCACAGAGGCTGTGGATGCTCCATCCCTGGAGGTGCTCAAGGCCAGGTTGGATGGGGCCCTGGGCAGCCTGGGCTGCTATTAAATGGGGAGGCTGGTGGCCCTGCCTGTGGTGGGGGGGGTTGGAGCTTTGTGGTCCTTGAGGTCCCTTCCAACCCGGGCCATTCTGTGATTCCATGGACCTCTTCAATGGCACAGAGCTTTTAGCATCTCCCCATCCTGATCCCAGCAAATGGACCCCCAAAGAGCAAACCAGGGCACGAGGCCAGACCTGGGCTGGTTCTCCCTAACCATGTGGTTCTGCATGTGAGTGGGATCTCTCCTCATTGCCCAGTGTGAGCAGCTGGGGAGGACGGCCTTGGCTGTGGGGCTCAGGGCAAGGCAGCTCTTTCCAAAGCAAATATTTGAGCAGCACAACAACACGTGGGAAAGAGCAGGGGCATTCACTCCTCCCCCCCCCTCATTGCACAGCAGCGGCTCCGGGGAGCTGGACCCTGCCCGGGGGGGTTCAGCCATGCCCTGACCTGTGCTGGGCTGAGCTGCTTGCAAACCTCGTTCTGCTCCGTGGGTTTGCACAAAGAGGCTTTAATGTTAAAGGGGCATCGCTCTTGGCCGGTGCTGGGCAGCAGCAGGGCAGGCAGCGTGGGGAGGAGCAGGGCCACAGCAATGCTGTCTGTGCCCCATATCCACCCCCAGAGCCACCTGTGTGTGAGGAGCACCGTGCTGAGCTCAGCAAAGGGCATCACTCATCACCTGTCCTCAATGCTGGCCGTGTTGGCTGTGAAATTGCTGTGCCATGCAGCCAGTCCCAGCCCACCCCTGCATGTACAACACAAAGCAACACAGGTCTGCACTGATCCCTGCGATGGTTGCACGCAGAGCTGCTCCCTGTCACTGTGCTCACTCATTTCTCCTGCTGCATGTGCACAGCTGGGCCTTACCTCTGTTCCTCTTTGCTCTCATCCTATTGGCCTCAATATCCCTCCCTCTCAGCATCATTTTGTTCTGCTACAAGGAGCACAACAGCCGGACACCCCAAAGGGTGGGAGCGAGAAGGGCAGCAGTGCTGGGAATGGCCCAGTCCTCACCTATGGATTTCTTGGAAACCAGGCTGCAGGTGGGAACTGCACCCATGGGAAAGGTGAAGGCTGATTCACAGCTACCAGCCCCGGCACGCCGGGCACCCAGCAGCACTGCTGCCATCTGCTCGTGCCCACGTCACCTTTGGCTGGGCACAGAGCACGGGGGGTCAGCACAGAGGGGGAGTCAGCAACTGCTCAGCAACCACATCTGCCTCCTCCTCCTCCTCCTCCTCCTGCTGCTCTCCAGGACACACCATCAGCCATGGAGATGGTATCCCCAGCACCACGTCCCCACTGCATCCTATGGGGCCCTGCAGGGAGGCTGGTACGAGCCAGGGCTTCCCCAGGGCTTCTCCATAAGGGGAGCTGCTCCCTCCTGCTCCTCTCCATAAGAGGAGAGGCGGCCGGGAGCGCTGAGCACAGCTTGGCTTCCCCCATGGATTCCTTTCCTGCCCGTCACTGACAGATATAGTGCCCACGTCAGCACCGCTGCGTCAGCTGGCTCTCGGTGCCCAGGGTGCCATGGGGTGCAGGGGGTTCTCCTTGGCATCATCCCTCACCCCCTCATTGCTTTGATGCAGCAGGGGATGAGCTGCAGGTGTCTAATAAGTGCTGTGAGTGCAGTGCTGTGAGTGCTGTGCTGTCCTTCACCTCTCTGTCTGGTGTTTGCTGGTGGCACAGCAGTGCTGCTGGGTTCCCCCTGGATGGCTGCAGGGACAGCTCAAGCCTGCAGTGCTGCTTCAGCCATCACATCTGCCAAAGTTTGGGGCTTTTCCTGCTCAAATCCCAGAGCTGGGATTACAACCCAGGTGTTACAATGCTGATATTTGGGTGCCACCATCCCACATGGCACACAGGGATGTGCCAAACCACAGAGCACTGCATCGCTCCCTTCTGCCTCTGCAGAGCCCCGCTGCCTTTGTGCTTTGGGGCTGACATCCTCATAGGTCACTGCAGCAGGGAAGGCAGAGCCCAGGGGAGCCATGAGAGTCAGTGCTTTGGGCAATTAATCACTTTAAAACCCTTAATGAAGGGTGATCAGGTTACAGGTCTCCCGTCAGGTCGGGTTGCTGTGCAGACAGCCCTCCTCCATAGGGCCCAGCAGCTGTGGGCTTTAACATATACATATATAGGGTGCATGGGAAAAGCACCCTATAAAAAGCAGCTTTGCCCAGGGGATGAGGTGGCTGCAGACCCCGTGGTGACCTCGAGTCTGGGGGTCTCAGACTCTCAGTTATGGGTCGGGGGCAGCAATGAGGCTCTAAAAATGGGGTTTACTGATATTTCTCTGTATGTCCAAACAGAGGTTTGAAGCACGGAGGTGCAGCTGCCACTGGGAGGGGTGAGAGATGGAACTTTTCATGGGCTCAAATGGAGCCCAAAGCACCACGAGGTGCCACCCCCATCCCCTACCATGGGGTAGGCAGCCAGGTGCCCAGGTAGCAGGTCCCAGCTACCACTGCTGGGCCTGGATGAGGGAAAAAAGAGGCTGAGAACCCACTGTGGTGTCCCAAAAAACCCCCAAATCCCGTGGGTTGGGCTCAGGTGCTCCCAGGGGCCAATTGGGGACGGAGGGGGCAATTCCCACCTGTTTGGGTTGACTGGGGTTAATTGGGGCTAATCGGCTCTTATAGGAGTCCAAGATGGAGGGCAGGGAGATGGGGGCGTGCTGGGAGGAAAGAGGCACTAACACAGGTGGGGACCCCGGGGGGACACCTTGAACCACCTCACACCCCACCTCCCCCCTCCTTTCAGCCCCCCATGTCTGAGCACCCCACCCCCCCATCAGCCCCATACCTCAGCCCCCTGTGTCACACCCCCATATCAGCCCCACATCTCCCCCCACACCCCTCCCCAGCCCCACACCGAGCTCCGTCGGGCTGCAGTGCCCTCTGCTGTCTTCGCTCCGCAGCGTTACCCGCAGCCCCACGCGTGTCCCCTCCCACGGCGCAGCCTGAGCCCGATCCAAAGGGATTCGGAGGGGAAAGCAGAGCTGAGCATCCCGCGGTGTTGGCCATACAAAGGGAAACAGATGGAACGATCAAAGACGCCTCAGGAGCACAGCACGGTGTTGGGATTGTACTGAGACCGAAGGGCTTTGAATGATTTTATTCTTACCCATTGAATGGATTATTATCATCATCATCATCTTCTTCTTCCTAAGGTCTCTCCCTGCCATTTCTGCTCTAATCAGGTCAAAAGCTGATTTGGAAATAATCACTAGAGAGTGTGTGTGTTTGGGGGGGGCTGACCAGGAGAATTAAGCCCAAGCTGTGCATTTCATACTATTAATTGAAAGCCTGGCAAGAGATAACGCATCCCTTCATCGAGCTGAGCCCCATAAGCTGCTCCAGCAGCAGCTCTGTGCGGTGTGCAGGATTAGGGCAGGGAGCATCCAGGGGGATGCAAATAGAGCAGCACAAGCACAAGGACCCGTCTGATAGAGTGGGTTGATTGCAAGGTGTTTTTGGGGCTCTTTTGCTCATCCCTGCTCTGAGCACAACAAGACACGGCAAGGAATGAGTGGATGATATCAAAGTTTACTTCTGCATCGCCCTGCCAGGCAGGGACAGCACAGCACCTGCAGAGCAAAGCACACAACAGACCCGCTGTGTCACAGGAAGGTACATTCATCAGTCAGTGAGATCCACCCCCCGCCCCCCTCCCCCAAAACAGAGGAGGTTTTTGTTCTTTAAATTACAAAATCATCATCGAAAAAGCGACGCCGAAGCCGAGCTGCGATGGGGGAAAGCTGCAGCGGGAGGAAGCGCGGTGCGGTGAAGCAGCGATTCCAGCTGGATGGGGACGAAACTGCTGTGCCCCAACCCTCCATCCCAAGGCCGGCTCAGGGCTGGGGGGTGCCGGGGGGGGGGGGTCCTTTAGAAGCCTCATGCTCGGTCCTGAGCTCAACTCCGAGCCTTCCCTGAGTCCTCAAGGACGCTCTAAGGGTGACATTGGGGCGCCTGAAGGATGCTTGTTCTCAACGTGTCCCCACGCTTCCAGTTCTGAGCATCATCCGCCTGATGGCGACCGGAGCAGTCCCAGCCATCCCGCTGAGCCCCGCAGGATCCATATAAGCTCAGCATCGCTCCTCTTTGCTCCCAGTCCTCCCAGGATGCACAGTCCGAAACCCAACCTGGGGCTGCTGGGTGTGGGGCGGCCCCCAGCCCCTTCATGGGGTCGCACTCAGGTTGAATGTCAGCACTCATGTCCCGATGTCAGGTTCGGGTGGGGAAGGGGCTCAGCCCCATTGCGGCTGCTGCTTCTGGGAGGTGCCGGCAGCAGGTTCCCCTTCGTTGCCCCCAGACCCTGCGATCCTCCAGGGAATCCCCCGGCCCTGCAGGATCCCCCGACCCCACAGAGCTCCCCAGACCTGCTGGGTCCCCCCACCACACACTCAAGGGCCAAAACCCTTCTGTGTCCTTCAAGCATCCCAAACTCCACAGAGTCCCCCAGGGACCCCTTCACCCCCATTCTTCAGGGCACCCCAAGGTTCCAGACCCTGCTAAGTACCCTGGAATGCCTCGATCCCACCGAGCCCCTTAAGGAACCTCAAGCATCCCATCCCCATTAAGCCACCTCTAAGGACTCCAGACCCCGCTGGATTCTCCCCTCACTCTACGGGCTCCCCCCACCAGAGCAAGCCTTGCTGGACCCCAAAACCCACAGAACCCCTCTAGCATCCCCCCAACACACAGCACCCAACCCATCAGGCACACTCACAGTCCCCAGACCCCGCTGGGTCCCCCTATACCCACAGCGTTCCCACGAAGCCCTCAGCCCCCCAAAACACCCCCCTCTCCCCTATTTCTAAGCAGGGCTGCGCGGAGCAGCGGGCAGCCTCCTGCTGGGGGTGTGCACGGATGGTCTCCGCGCTCTCCCAGCCGCCCAGGGCACGCAGCTTCGGAGCGCTCTGGCCGCAGCCAGCAGAGCACCGGGCCGGGGGCGAGGGCGGCGGCGAAGCCCCTTCTGCAAACGCTGCCCCTGCGCGGCCAGCGCCAGCTGAGCCTGTGCCACGCTGCTCCCCAGCCGGCTCAAAGCTTCGGCTCGGGCTGCCAGGCGCAGCTCGGCGTGTCGCAGAGCGCAATGCACCTGCACCACGCGGCCCTCCAGCTCCGCCGCAGCTCTCCGACGGCACTCCGCAGCCACCAGGCGCCGCCGGGCCGCCGCCAGCTCCAGCGAACCGCTGCTTCCTCCTCCTCCTCCTCCTCCTCCTCCTCCTCCTCCTCCTCCCGATGCTGCTGCTCGTCCTGCCGCTGCTGCTGCCGCTGCTCCGTCCGCCGCGGTGCCGCTGTTGCTGTCGGAGCGCTCCGGGCGCTGCTCGCCTGCCGGGGCCGGGGATGCAGCGTCCGCTGTCGCCATGGGGAGGGGACGGGAGGAGGGAGCGATGCGCTGCGGGTAGAGCGGCGGGGCGGGGAGATGATGCACCGAGCGGCCAACGGAGGCGGCACCGGCAGCGGGGAGGGATGGGGCGGTGCTGGAGTCGGGATGGGAAGGGGATGGGGGGGTACTGGGGTGTAATGGGAGGGACTGGGAGGGATAGTGGGGATACTGGGAGGGGATGGATGGGATATTGGAGGTACTGGGGAGTAATGGGAGGGACTGGGTGGGATACTCGGGGTACTGGGAGGGGATGGATGGGATATTGGGGGTACTCAGAGATGTTGGTGGGATACTGGAAGGTACTGGGAAGAGTTGGATGGGATACTGGGAGTACTAGGGAGTAATGGGAGGGACTGGGTGGGATATTGAGGGTACTGGGAGGGGGTGGATGGGATATTGGGGGTACTGGGGAGTAATGGGAAGGACTGGGTGGGATACTGGGGGTACTGGGAGGGGAAGGATGAGATACTGGGGGTACTCGGAGATGTTGGTGGGATCCTGTGAGGTACTAGGAGGGGATGGATGGGATATTGGGGGGGGTAATGGGGAGTAATGGGAGGGAGTGGGTGGCGTAGTGGGGTACTGGGAGGGGATGGATGGGATATTGGGGGTACTCGGAGATGTTGGTGGGATACTGGGGGTACTGGGAGGGGTTGTATGGGATATTAGGGATATTTGGAGATGTTGATGGGATACTGGAAGGTACTGGGAAGGGTTGGATGGGATACTGGGGATACTGGGAGGGGAAACTGGGATACTCAGGAGTAGTGGGAGGGACTGGTTGGGAAGGTACTGGGAGGGGCTGAGATACTGGAAGGGGATGGGGGATACTGGAGGTAGTAGGAGGTGATGGATGGGATACTGGGAGGGTCTGAGTGGGATACTGAGGGGGGGACTAGGAAGGGATGAGTGGGATACTGGGGAGAAGTGGGAGAGTATGTGTTGGGTACTGGGGAGGTACTGGGAAGGGATGAGTGGGATACTGGGAGTACTAGAAGTTGGATGGGATGCTGGGGGGATACTGGGAGAGGATGGATGAGATACTGGGGAGTACTGGGAGGGACTGGGGGTGAATTGAAGGAGTACTAGGAAGGGAAGAATGGGACACTGGGGGTACTAGGAAGGGATGGGAAGGATACTGTGAAGTACTGGGAGGGATGAGTGGGATACTGGGTGTAGTGGGAGGGGATGGATGGTATCCTGGTGGGAAGTGGGAGGAGCTGGATTGGATACTGGAAGGTACTGGGAGGGGCTGAATGGGATGCTGGGGGTACTGGGAGTACTGGGAGGGGAAGAATGGGATACTGGGAGTACTAGGAAGAGATGGGTGGAATACTAAAGGAGGCACTGGGAGGGACTGGGGGGATACTGGGACAGGATGAATGGGCTACTGGGGATGATGGGATGGGCTGGGTGGGATACTGGGGATTATTAGGTAGGGCTGGCTGGGATACCAAGGTGATACTGGGAGGAGTCAGTTGGGATACTGGGGAGATGCTGGGAAGGGGCCGGCTGTGGTACTGGAGGTTATTGGGAAGGGTCAGGTGGAATAATGAGGGGATACTGGGGAAGGGTGTGTTGGGATGGGGTACAGAAGGGTTACTGGGAAGGGTTGGTTGGGATATGGGTTACTGGGAGGGGTCGGTGGGGATACTGGGATTTTACTGTGAAGGACTGAGTCCAAATAATTGCAGGGGTGCTTTGGGACTGGACACCTTAGGGACAACAATCAAAGGGATGCTTTGAGGGAAGGATCCTTAGGGCAAGGAACTCAGAAATGGGGATTTCAGAGATGGGAAAACTTGGGGACAGAAATCCTTGGCAACAGGGGATGGGGGGCTGCTTGAGACAGAGACCCTTGGGGACAAGGATCCTCAGGGAGAGGGCACAAGTGCTGTTTGAGTTCCAGAGCCTGTTGGACAGGAGATGAGGGCTCTTTGAGATATGGACATTCAGATTTTCAATACAAGGATCCTTGGGGGCAGGGGATGGGGGATACAGAGCCTCGGGGACAGGGATCTTTGGGGACAGGAATCACTGGGGAAGGGGGACAAGAGCTGTATGGGGTACAGCCTCTGTATGGGATACAGGCTCTGTATGGGATATAGACTCTGTATGGGGTACAGCCTCTGTATGGGATACAGGCTCTGTATGGGATACAGCCTTTGTATGGGATACAGGCTCTGTTTGGGATACAGGCTCTGTATGGGATACAATCTCTGTATGGGATACAGGCTCTGTATGGGATACAGGCTCTGTATGGGGTACAGCCTCTGTATGGGATACAATCTCTGTATCGAATACAGCCTCTGTCTGGGATACAGGCTCTGTATGGGGTACAGGCTCTGTATGGGATACAGCCTTTGTATGGGATATAGGCTCTGTATGGGATACAGCCTCTGTATGGGATACAGGCTCTGTATGGGATACAGGCTCTGTATGGGATACAGCCTTTGTATGGGATACAGGCTCTGTATGGGATACAGCCTCTGTATAGGATACAGGCTCTTATGGATGGGGACCTTTGGGGACAAGGATCTTTGGGGACAGCAGGTGACGAGGGCTGCTTGAGCCAAGAGACCTTTGGGTACCTCGGGGACAGGGTCTTACTGTGACAAGGACCCTCGTTGTGATTGTGCCGGACCCCTTTATGTGTGTATGGTCTCTGTACTGAGCACAGCGCTGTACCAGCCCCCAGCCGCGCTCGGGGCGGAGCCGCACGCGCTTCGCTTTGCCGTGTCCCTCGCGGCTCTCCGTCGGACGGGTCACATGTGCTCACCTGGCCCAGGTGGGGCGGGGTCGGTGCCGCTCCCAGCTCGCAGGTAACGCCGGACCCGCAGCGGCACCGGGAGCCCCGGGCGGCCTCGGCCCTGTCCGGCCTGGTTCTGTTCTCCTTCCCTTCCCTTTCCTCCCCCTGCTTCGCTCACCCCGCGGTTCGTCTCCTCCCCCCCCGCTCCCAGCCGGGCCCGACCCCAGCCGCATCCAGGCCTTTCCTCCTCCCTCGGCCCCACTGTGGGCTGTGTGATCCCGGCAGGGCTGGCTGTCGTTGTGTCGGTGGTGTCGGGTCTTTTCCCTTCGGCTCCGTGTGGTTATTTGGGGTCTGGGGGGCTGCAGTCCTTCCTGTCCATCTGAGCCCAGCTTACACCCCCACGGCCATATCAGCCCGTGCAATGAGGTCCTGCTGATAACGGGATGCTCTGATACACCCCCCATATCCTCCCCTGGTGTGGGTGAAGCTGAAGGGCTGAACCCCCACATCCCCCCCTCCCTGGTGTGGGTGAAGCTGTAGGGCCAACCCTCCCCCCCCTCCAAATCTCTCTCTGTCACAGCTTCTCTTTTGCTTTATTGAACCCCCCAAAAGGAATCAATCCCCTGCTGCTGAACAATGACGATCTTAGACCCCGGCTAACTCTGCAGACAGCTTCCCAGCGCCCACCCTGCTGCTCCAGGCAGATGGTGAGGATCTGCTCCATTCAAACCAGGCGCCTGTGCAACAAGAGGGGAAGCTGCCAGCTGCCCTGTGAGTATCGGCTCTGCTGTGGATTTCAGCTGCATTAAGCTGCTCTGTCGGCCCCTGTGCCAAAGAACCTGCTGAGCCCATAGGCTGTGCTCAGCCCGGTGTGCTGTGGGTGCATAGGGGTGTGCTGTGAGCCATAGGGGCTGAATGCAGCGTTATGGGGCTGGAGGTGTTTGTGGGTGAGGATATCATCTCTGCAGGGTCTGGGTTGTCCTCTTCCAGGCACCGCAGATGCTTTGAATGTTATGGGTTGTTACATAAGGGATGGCTGCAGTTTGCGTGTTGGATGTCAGGGGAGAGCTGGGATTATGAAGGGAAGCATCCCATTAAGCAGTGATTAGATCAGCTCAGATGGGTTTTGTGCATTGGTGGTGAATTCTGAGCTGGTGAAGCTGGGAACAGAGTAAAACTGCTGTTCTGAAGTGAAAGCAATACAACTAACTCCTCGCTCATGCTCTGTCTGGAGAGCTCTGCCTCTTTGGCACTGGAATTGGGGCTTAGATTTAATACATTGTCCAGGAATGTGCTAAGGAGCTCCAGAAACATGCGCTGCTTTTACAGACTGTTATAAACCAACAGAGCCAAAAGGTTCCTGGAAAGCAGCGATGTGATGCAGCTGCATGGGGAGTGTTTTCCCTGCTCTTCTTTCTCAGGGCACTGGCACTGTTTATTTTTGTTTCCCTTTTATTCGTTAAAAAAGCCCAAAAGGCAGCGATCTAACCGGGACAAGTTGCTTGAGTTGCCCTATAGAAAGTATACAGCAGGGCCAGCCCAAAAGCATTTCAGCTATGGCTGGGCTCTCACTGTTTATGAACTGGCCTAATTAGTATTTTAGAAGGATCTCTTGGGGCCCAGCATAGCCTGGAATAAATGAAGCAGCAACGAAAGTAGAGAGCGACAGCCTCGACCTGTCATCCCTCAGTGCTGTGTGTGGTGGCAATGAGAGCAGTTTGCCTTAGGATCCCTGCAGCACAGCCATGAGATGTGATTTGAGATGGGATCTTCAATCCAGATGTCGAGGTTGGCTTTAATAGCAAAGTCCGGGATGTGACGCAGCTGTGAGTGGCAAAATTCATCAGTGTTAGTAATGCCATCATTGCTAAATCCTCTTAATGTGAATGGTGGCGAATGATCTGCAGTCTGAATTGACAGTTGCATCATTGATTACTTGTCGTCTCCTCCTAGGCACCGTGTGTTTTGAAATGGGTGAGTGCTGTCAGGTAATCCCAAAGAATGCAAGGCAAAGGGGAAGCTGTTGAAAAGAGGATGCTTTCCCTTTGGAGCCTGTCAGCCAGCTCCCCCTGCAGCTGCACTGTGCATTTATTGCTCAGAGGCAGCAGCTCTGCAGCCCAATTTCTGCAGCAGCACAAGTAGAACCTCTTCTGAAAGCTATGGGGATTTTGGTGCCTTAAAGGGGCCTCTCTGTAACGCCTCTTTCCTGCTTCAAGCCTTGAGTGAAAGCAAGCAGTGTGGTTTGGTGGTCAGGGGACTCTGAACTGCACAGCAGCCTCCCTCTCTGTGCCCAGCATGAGTCCTAATGCTAAATGGTTCTGTAAGTACACTGAATTGGTGATGGAGCTTCACTGAATTAGGATGTTGGGTCCTTCCTGTGTTATCACTGGCAGCTTTATAAGGTGGCAGATGTTTGGCTTGACTTGAAACCTCCTTGTCCTTCAGGTGCTTGAACCATGCTGGGCCGAAAAGCAGGACCCCCCCCCAACCTGAACAGCCACCGCCAGAAGAACCAGTCCTACCAGCAGGCTGTGCCCCCGAGGAGCCGACCA
Organism: Coturnix japonica; assembly: GCF_054131305.1. Lineage (NCBI taxonomy): Eukaryota > Metazoa > Chordata > Aves > Galliformes > Phasianidae > Coturnix > Coturnix japonica. Next base: position 13,020,231 of record NC_140679.1, on the reverse strand, counting down.
TCCAAGGAAGCCGAGGTCGGGCTGGAGGTGTTGGGTGGTTTGACTCCTGAAATCAAACAGAGTCGCACCAGAGTCCAGCAGATGCGGGACAGGAAAGGTCGTAAAGCTGACCTCAAAGACTCTAATGGGAGAGAGGCAGAAACGATTACCTTCATCTCTGGTACAGCAGAGGCTCCTGCGACCCGGAGCTTCTGCTGTTCCTCTCTGTCTCACGCCTGGAAAACGTACAAAGCTGTTTTCTGTTGCATAGTGACCTGTGGGGGCTGCTTTCAGGACTGCAGCGTCTGTATCCCCTATCCAGGGCCTGCTGAGACCTCCACCGACGATGGGAAGAATGGAGATTATAACGGGCGGCTGCCAAACAGCCCTGCCAACGTCTCTCCCACCGAGAAGAACGGGAACCAGATCAAAAAGTCCCACATGGGCAGCAGTTTCAGTTACCCAGATGTCAAATTGAAGGGCATCCCTGTCTATCAGAACAGGAGCCTGGGCCACCACGTGGAATCGGATTCATGCTTCAAAGAGCTGCTGCCAGAGAAGCCCTTCAGGAATAGCATAGAAAAGCCACCACTCCCCAGCAGCCACCGGAGTTCAGAGGAGTATTATTCCTTCCACGAGTCTGACCTGGATATCAGTGAGCTGAATGGCTCCATGTCCAGCAGGGAGATCGACGTCCTGATCTTCAAGAAGCTGACAGAGCTCTTCAGCGTCCATCAGATCGATGAGCTGGCCAAGTGCACGTCAGACACTGTCTTCCTGGAGAAGACCAACAAGATCTCGGACCTCATCAATAGCATAACTCAGGACTACAACCTGGATGAGCAGGATGCTGAATGCAGGCTGGTCCGAGGCATCATCCGTATCAGCACTCGGAAAAGCAGGGTCCGACCCCACATTTCTGTCCCAGCCAGTCAGAGCCATGAGGAAAAGAGCAGCAGAGGCAACGCACCAGACAGTGGGAATGAAACAATGCTGGAGTCCACGGTCATCAGCCAAGATGGTACGTGCTGTTTCCTTGGTGTTGCAGCTTCAATACAACAGGGCTGTTTTATCAGAGCTCTGAGATGTGATGATGGAGTAGGGTTGAAAACTGATGGCTGTCTTCAGGGTGGGCTGCTTTATGTATTACCAGAGAGTTCTGCTTGTCACCAGTCCTTGCTTTCTTGATGGTATCTTTCACTGTTGGGGAAGTTTGCACTGAGCAATGGAAGGGCTTATTCTGCTGCTTCCTCTGCACCTCTATGCTAGGCAGAAAGACTGAGTCAAACTTAACTGGTATGACCAGACAGGCTGGCTTGTGCCAGAGGATGTCCAGTTACCAAGCTGGCTCATTCCCTGTGTTCTAGCAATACAACCCTTAGACCACCAAGACAGAGCACCTCATTGGAGCTGAGGCTTCCCTCAGGGTGGGATGGGGAGAAGCCAGCAAATAGCCCTGCAAAGAGGAGGGAAGGGCTTTTGCCATAGTGTTGGCGAGCACACTTATTTCAAGGACACTGTCCCTGTCTGGAGCAGCCTGAATTGAGTGACCTCTAAAACAGGCAGGAAGGGTATTATAGAAAGACCTGGAAAAGCTGAGCGTGGGGTCAGGAGACATCCAGCAGTCACAAAGGAAACTGGGTGGTTGTGGTGCTTCCTGGCTCAGCAGTGAGGCTGCTGTTGCTTCCTGGTATTTATAGCTGACATTACTAGGACAATGGTGGAAGCAATGTGAAGAATAAGACGCTACCTCTCCTGCTACCTGAGGGTGGTGCCTTCTGAAGGGGAGCATTCCCTGACAGGTGTCTTTACTCTTGAGTCATAACTGCCCGTCCTTTCCTGTCTCAGACCTTGGTTTTTATTCCAGATTTGGCCGTGCAGATATCAGAGGAGACACCAGCAGATGTGCTGGCCAGGAATATGAGGCGGCACAGCAGCGCAGGTAACGTGCCTGGCCAGAGGTCTTTGCTGGGGGGGCATTGCAGGGAGGTAGGGGGGGTCTGGCAGGAGTGAGCTGAGCACCCTGAGCTCCTCATGTTGTTGCCTTCAGTTTTCACCCTTTGCTGAGGTGACAGCCATCTCTTAGGGTCCTGTAAGGTGTTTCCTTCTCCTTGAAGTGAAGGGGGCTCAGAAGGCTGCAGGCTGCCTGGGTTGGTGGGGTCATTCTGAAAGAGAAAGGAACCCACGTGCAGAGCTCTGTCTGTGCTCAGCATTGCCCCAAGAGCTTCCAGTCTCCAGGTATCTTGACAAAGTCTGGGTCTCTGCCTGGGGTGTGACCACCTGAGGTTGGATCACAAGGGAACTGTGCAGAGGGAAGCAGGGGAGAGCAGCAGCCTGTCCCCTGAGCTCTGATCCTCGTGGCATGCATGCTACACTCCAAAGAGCCGCCCAGGGCTAAAAGACAAGTTTTCTCCTGCATAATAACAGATGTCTCCTAGAAGATGGCCACAATGCAGGCAGGGTTGTTCCCTGCCCGTGGGCTTTGTGTGGCTTTCTCCTCCCTCATGATACACAAAGCCTTTTGTGGCAGCTGCTTGCCTAACTGCCGGGCACTCGGCTGCTGTAGTTCATCGTGTCTAATGTCACCATCTCTTCTTTTTCCTCTCCAAGGCTCTCCAACAAGCAGAGATTCCTCTTTCCAAGACACAGAGACTGACTCATCTGGAGCACCTCTGCTTCAGGTGTATTGTTAAGAAAAGGGACGCAAACAGCAGGCAGGCATTGCAAGGCTTTGCTGCAGATTTCTCCTCTTTCCATATGGAGCATAATATGTCACTTTTTGCCCCCCCCCAAGTCTACCCACATCCTTTGTTGAAGCCGAAGTTCTCCTGCTGTCTGAGTTTCGCTGGGAATGGTATTTTCCTGCTTTGGACAATATAGAACATTAAGGAAGTGAAGTGTAGAGCTAATGCACTTGGGAGGTGGAATGTGTGCCCAGGGAGGAGGAGATGGACAAGGAAGTACTCGATGATTTTATTCCCAATCTCCACATTCAGTTTGAGCAATCTCAGTGACCCAGCTCCTTCCCTGCTTTGAGAACTGCTGTACATTTCTTGCTTGCTGGCATTGCAGAAGTTAACCTGGGGAGGGGATAATGAGATGGTGTTTGCCTTAGTGACAGTGCTGAGGTAAAGGCCAGGACCCAGATCTCTGTGTAAAGAGCCTGGGTTGGTGGTCCCAGAAATCCAAGCCCTCTGTCTGTGGCATTGCAGGTCTGCCTTCTTCCTGCAGCCCTTAGTGTTGTTTCCCAATACCTCGTAAGGAGAAGGTTCAGTTAATATGGTTTGTTTCAACTTTGGCCTCTTGGCCCCTCTCCTAAGATAGTGCCACCTGAAGGGAGGTGATACCTGAACTGCTGCCCTCCTCATCTCCCAGCTACTGCCAGCCTGGTGTGAGCTGCACGCAGTGACCTGTGGCTTGCATGCCATCTGCTCTCCTCACTCACCACCAAGCCCTGTATGTTTCCCCATCGTTCTTGTTGTCAGGCTGGCTGCTGGGTCAGCCCTGGACCGTGGGTTATGGCAGATATGTGAGATGATCCCTTTGTTTTTAGGGTATTTTTTCTAATGAAGAATTGAACTGTTTGACCACCCTACCAGAAAACCCCTTCAAAGTGCCTTACTTTGAATGAAAGCCTCCCTCAAAGAGCATCTCCAAAGGGCCTGGCAGGAGCTGCTTGATCCTACGTACCCCCTGTGAGTGCTCAGCACCTCCCTTTTCCTTTGCTCTTCTTTCACAGCCACCTACAGCTGTGGCATTGCTACCCCAAGGGCACGGAGCCAGGTGACCTTGAGGGCTGCAGCAGGAGGAAGCTGTATCTTGCTGGTTGTTGCCACTTGGTCGTTTATCAGAAAGTAAACACGTGAGGCCATGGGACTTTGTTTATACGTTCAGATGCCCTTGGACATGACTAGAAAACGTTGGGTTGGATTTCCCATCAATGCAGCCACAACTGGTTTCTGGGGAGGGGGAAACCAAGGGAGGTCCTGTGCTTTGGTGCTGTGTTTGTGTGCCTTAATTGAACTGAAACGTGCCTTAATTGAACTGAAATGTGCCTTAATTGAACTGAAACGTGCCTCGAGTTCATAGCCTGTGATTACTCTCCCAAAGGTTGGGTAAGGGGGGGAGAGGATTAAATTCTTTAGGTAAGCAGTCAAACTTATTTAAGTGGCCGAAGCCCTTTGAAATGTACAGTCCTAGTCCCTGTCAGAGCCTGTTTTTGTAAACTGCTCGCGTTTCCCAGCGTGATTTCATGAATCATGGACATCACTGAGACCACACCTTGAGACACCGGCCGAGATATTGGCAATACAGGGGTCTGAGACATTGGTTTGGCATCCCCTCCTGGTGTTGTCATCGGTGCTGGCTGTGAAAAACCCTCACTGTGCAAAGGAGATGCGGAACAAGGACAGCGTGGGGCTCGGATGGGCTGTTTGGTGACCTTCAGAATGCTACATGGACCCACTCAGCTTCCTGCTCCTGAGTGGATTTATCCACACCTCCTGGGATGAGTTTCCTCACACCTGTGCACAGGGGTGGCAATGTGGCTCATTCAGCTTGGTGTGCTTTGCTGTAGAGATGGAGGGTGAGAATGAGCTTACAAAGAGCTGCCAGCTGCTGCTACAGGTGCAATGGCACTTCTTTATGTTCAGTCTGTGTAGTGTGAGCAAACGTGTATGGATCGAGCTTGCAAAATGCACCCAAAAAGTCAAGTCATCAATTGGAACGCTGTCCATCCGCAGGACCCTGCAGCTGGTGCCCCTGTGGTGCCTTATGGGCTTCATCTCCGTTCCTCACCCTTAACATTTGATTCAGTCTATTTTTTTTTTATTATAAAGCAGGAGACGTGCTCTTTATCTGTGCTGTCTCTTGTGTTCCTCCTTGCATTGCTTATAAAGGAGCCTGGGCTTGGAAGGGAGGCTGCTCTGCCTTCCCAGCAGTGGTTGTGTGTGTGTGTTTGGGGGGGTTGCTCTGAGGGCTGAATGTAGGGTTGGTTTGTAGGGCACCAGGAAGGGGGGGGTGCAGGTGGAGGATCCAATGGGGAAATACAGGCTTCCCCCATGGGGTGATGCTGAATGTGAGCTTGGAAAACTGAGCCTGGGGAGGAGAGTTTGCAACCTGTTCCCTGGGGTGTGAATGTTTCTTGCTAGAAAGTCACAAGTGCCAGCTCTGTTTTGTTACACGAGGATTGCAGTTCAACCTGACCACCCTTGGTCAGCACGCAGCATCTCGTGCAAGAGATGTCTTTCTTGGAATGGCTTTAAGCCCGTGAATGGGTACAGAGCTGCTTTCTCTCAGCTGGAAACAGTCTGCCAGAGTGGAGCTGCTGTGCCTGCAGTGCTCAGAGCAGCCTTAATGCTGCCCCAAGGCAACACAGCCAAGGCTGCCTGCAGTGCTGTGCCGGGATGTGGTTGTGTCACTGCTGTCCCCACCTGCTCCTGAGCTGCCCTGCTCGTTCCTCCTGCAAGCCCAGGCCGTGTCTCTCTGCCCTCCCAGTGCCCTTTCTATGAGTTCCTGCAGCTTTCTTCCTGGAAGAGATCAGTCTTCCTCCTACATGCATCTGGGCAGGGGGTGGCACAGGGCGGCTGTTCCTGATGTGCAGCTCCTGCTTCCCTTAAGGATCCGGGGAGGACACTGAGTTCTGTCTGTTGTTCTGTCTGCTGGATGCAACGCATGCACAACACAGGATCTCATCCCCAAACCAGCAGCACTGTTCAGACCACTGCTGTGAGACCACTGGAAAGACTTTAAACCTTGCAATTAAAATAATCTACTTGCAGCTTCTGCATCCCTGCTGTAAGCTCTGTGCTCAGGAACCTGCTTTGCATCGATCTGGGTTTGCTCACAGCTGCTATTTTCTGTCTGCTGAAGGTCGTGTTTGCTGCTGACCAAACCGAGTTGATCATGTAGTGGGTTTTTGCTCCGAGGGTTAATGCTGAGCCAGCTGTCACAGTGGGCAGTTGGGATGTGTGCCAGCCGTTCACCCCAGTGAAGGTGCATGAGCATTTCCTTCTATGAGTGTGACTCAGCACCACTGTTCTCCTGAAGGCTGGGATGTTGTTGTGCCAGGAAGGTCCATAGGTACTGCTGTGTGCGTGTCCTACAGCAGGGATGGGGTTTCAGCACAGCTTGCAGGTGGGAGAGCAGACGATCTTCAGCCCAACTTTACAGCCTGGTCCTTCGTGGCGGAGGAGTGGTACCTTTCCTTCATGTGATGAGACTGATCTGCTGCCTGTTTCTTTCCTTGGGGTTCCCAAAGCAGCCTGGGCCAGTTCCTGAGCAATCTGAATAGCAATCAGCATTAAAAAGAGCTACACCAAGAGGGAAAAATAAGACTAGGAGACACTTTGGGCATAGGAAAGGCCCTGTGGGTTTAACACTTTGCTTTTAAAAGGTGGAAGGGGGAGGATTTGGTTCTTCTTTGGGACTGGGACCACCTCGCTGGGTCCCACAGCAGTGCTGGAGCAGTCCCCACATGTCAGCCCTTCTGCTATAGGTGAAGGGTGAAGGTTGTGCCCCCCCCAGCCCCAGTCTGTACCCTTCACCCCACTGCAGAGCGGGGCCTCAGCTGCAGCTCCTGTGGGTGGCAGCACTGACACGGCTTCTGCAGGTGTGACACCGGTGTGACATGAGAGGGGACCCTTGGTGGCCGCCAGCCCTGAGCCTCCTCCGGGATGCAGGAAATTGCTGGGGATGAGGAGAAACAAATCTTAGTTGGGTTTGGTCCCTGATGTTCTTTGTCACCATTATTTACCTGCATAGATCACAGCTGGGAGCTGCAGACCGGACTAATGGCTCAGACTGAGGTTTGTGCTCTCTATACCACTTCTGCTGTCAGACCAGACCTGTCCTGCCCAGCACTCGGCTCCAAAGGAAAACACTTTCGGGAGCCAAAGGGTGTTGGGTTCAGCTCAGCCCGTGTGGCTGCTGGGTGCCACGCAGGGGACAAGGCCAGCAGGAGAAACACCTTCTGTTCCGCTGGCTGCAAGGGTTGAAGTCCAGGGGCAGCTCACAAACACAGCGCAGGGCATTCACCCGCCAGCAGTTCAGAGCTGGGGCTGTTTCTCCCAGGGCCGTTTGCGTTTCCTTGACGTGTCCAACAGAAAGGCAAATTGCATTGTTTCCTTCTCCCCAGGTCCCAAATTCCCCCAACAGTTTCCTATGGGGTTGTTGGTACCGACTGTTCTCGGTGCTGTTTGCTCTTAGCTGCTCCCCTGCTTGTCTCCTGCCACAACAACGAGCAGTGCCACCCCCAGCCAGAGCACTCAGGAGTTCCCTAGTTGTGGTTATACACCAGCCACTGCTTCAGGCTCACACCAGCAGAGACCCTGCAGGAGCTGAGGGAAGAGATACCAGATTTGGTAACAAAATGCAGCCCCGCATGGTGACAGCAACCCATTAGGATGCACCTGGGGGTGCCAGGTGTAGGTTAGTGGGGTGAGGAGATGTTGGGGAGGTGAGGAGGGTTGGGCTCAGTGGTGGTTATGCAGTCCCTAGGGCCTGCCTGTGCTTGCTCTGCAGGAGGGGCCAGCTGCAGGTAAGGAGCCCAACCCCATCTGCTCTGAGAACAGCCTGACTGCTTTGCCACAGAACACAGGGAGAGCTCACTGCACCCCCCAGAACAACAGCTCAGCCCCAAAGCTCACCCACCCCCCTGTATTTCAGTGCAGGGTATGCTCACAGTACAGGGACACAACACCCCCTGATGTGTTCCAGTGCCATCAAAAGGAAACAAGTGCAGGGTTAGCAGCAGAGCAGACCAGAAGGACCCAGAGCAGAGCAGACACATCCCACAGGTGGTAACGAGGGCAGGCTGGAGGCAGCTGCCCCACATCCTCCCTTTCCCAGAAGGTCACTGCTGAACTGGGTGGGTGCTGCTTTTTGAACCTGAGGGCCTATAAAACTGAGAGAATGAATGCAAACAGCGTCCTGCTATTGAAAATATAAAACCTGGTAAGACAGGTGCAAGGCCAGGCTGGACTTTGCCCATGTAGGATTTTGTGCCCACTCCCTCTAGCAGGAGGCAGAAATACTTTGTAGTGGCAGAGACAACAAACCCCAACAGCAAAGATTTTGGGGTAGCCTCTAAAGGGCAGACAGGAGCAGAGGCTTTTGTCACACTTTCCTCATATGCTTGTCATAAAGCAGACCTGGGGCAAGGGTGGCTTCCTCAGTGCAGTCACGCGCTGCTACGTAGAGAATGGGGAGCCTGAAGCCATGAGCCTTGGTCAAGCCAAGTGCCTACAAGTGTCAGCACTCCTGAGTAAGACGCAGCTCTTGTTGTCTCTTCTGAGCTGGGGAGCAAAAATTAGAAGTGAGGAGCCTGAGAGGACCAAAACAGCTTCAGAGCAGAAGCCCCAGCCCTCAACAAGCAGTCACCCCTCCCTGGGCACCTTTATGCCCCCCTCCCAGCTCACATCTAAACTGCACAGCCCCTCCCCAGAGCCCTTCTGCACCAGGAACCACACGCTCTACCCACACATTTGACACTTTTTTTCCTTTATGTTGAAGTTTTAAGGAAGATATGAACCATGCAGAGTGATGCTGCTTGTCAGCAGCTCAGAAGAGAACACAGCGATGCCTGTCAGTAAGCGGGAGGGAGAGAGGATCTTGGAAAAGAGACAGGTGAACTCTCAGTAAAAACATTATCCCAAAGACCCCCACGCCCTCCCCTTGCCCACAGCCACAGACCCCAGCCTTCCGTTGACATAGAGCAACACATCATCCTCTCCAGCTGGAATGGGAGCCCTGCCTTGAGCTACATGGGGTCAAGTCCGTTCCACTTTTGGCAATACAAGCAGCAGCAAGGACGGAAGGCACCTGAGTGCAACTCAGCCACAAAACCCTCTGTTCAGATGCAATTTAAACCTATTACAGGTGAGGAGAAAGGAGCCAGTTTTATCCTTCCCCATTCAGTTTTTGGGCAGCAGCACAATGCTATCTGCTACCTTGAATTGATGGGTTACAGCAATGAGGAGGAGCAGTCTTTCTCTACTGAAAAGACTATTTTCTTTTAAGAATGCTGTTTTCCTTGCCCAGGGAGGCAGAAATGTAATTATTTCCTAGAATAAACTGGCCCTTGTTTCCACAGGAGAGAAGGAATGGCAGAGCAGGGAGGGAGTAAAAACTAACTAAAACTCAGGAGCACCTGCAGCCAGAACTGAAATGGCAAAGCAGGGGTGACCAGCTCCAGGAGATTAAATACATGAAGGATATATCCCCAAATCTGTCAAGTCTGGCTCTTGAAACCTTCATGCCCTTTTTGCTCTAGCCCCTCCTTCTCTCCTAGCTGCTGCTGCTGCTGCTTGGGAATTGCCACAGATGGCTCTGACTGGAGTGCTGCAGGCTGGTTCTGTGGCCTTACGTTCTGCTCAACACGGGACAACTGAGGGCGACTTCATGGAGCTCCCTCCACAGCAAGCTCAGATGGGGATGCTGCAAGTGTTTACTTGCCCAAGGTAAGGGATCCCTACTTATCCAGCAGTACATTTCTTGTCCCATTCAATGGGCTGCCTGACAGAGCAGGGAGAAGGGGAGGGATCAGTTGAATTTAGCCTTTGAAAAGTCCATTTCTGGATGCTGTTCCATGAACCTGCAAAGAACACAAAGACAACAGCCAGGTTATAAGCCAGCAGGAGCCACAGAAAGCTCTCCCCAGGAGCACACATTGAGTACCTGAGAGGCTCAGCACCCCCTCAACTCCATTTCAACTCACACATTCAGCCTCTTCACGTTCCACTTTTCAGGTGCAAGGCAGCCCCTCTCCCAACAAGTGAGGCATCCCTACTTCCTGCACTATCAAATTCACTTCCTCTCCACACCCTCCGCAGCAGGGATTGTTTTATTGAGCTCCCCAGGTCATGCTCCCCAAACTACAAATGGTTTTTCCTCGGGTCAGTAATATCAGCAATCCTACCAGCCACCAAGGTCAGAGAGCCCAGACACATGGCAGTTTTTTTATCAGCTACACACCCTTAACTGCTACCTCTCGGACAGACACGTAGCAGCTGTGACACTGATTGTGGGGCAGAGGGGAGATTATAAGGGTAGATTAGGATTTAAGCTTGAATGTGTTACCTTATGCGTTACTGGAGACATAGGGAATATCTCCAGTGCAACCTGAGACTAGGCACAACCTGATTTCAAATGTACTGCAGTCTCAGCAGATAGGACTATTTGGACACAGATTGCCACATCAGAAAGTTCTGAGAACTGAACTGTGCCTACAGGAGACCAGGAGTGGGGTATTAGGGCATAGAGATGCCCCTGCATTCCTCCTCTGCCCTGCATTTATTTCACCATGGGATTCAACACAACCATGTGGAGGGTGTATGCATGAGGGGGAGGACAGGGCAGACCCCCCATATCCCTCTGTTTAACCTGAAATGATACCATAGTATTTTCCCTTTCCATCTCCGTGGAAATATGTGCTGTGAAAGCAGCATCCTTGTTGAGCAGCCAGGAGGAACTCAACAGCAGAGATCAGAACCCACCTGGGTGTCACCCAGTCCACTTCAGTCTAAACTTCCTATCCATTCTTTACCAGCCAATCTGCACACGGGTCAAGCTTGCAGAGCACTGAACCAGTGGTCTCGCTGTGATATCCTTCATGTGCACTTTCCAGCAGGCAAAGACGACCTGCCATTGCACAACTCCTTCAGGCACTGAGGAAATCTGGTCTTTAAGACTCTCACCCTACTCTAAACTCAGCACACCATTCAGAGCAAAGCTTCTGCCAGAACAGATAAGCTGAGGAAGGAGCCAGATGCAGAAGGAAGGTCTGCTACACCAATCCTCCCTCCAGCCCTGAGATGTGGGTTTGCGCTTTCCAAGGAAGATGCCTGACTCAGAACTGCCTCCACGCCTCCCTGCTTGGCCTTGGGGGCTCCATGAGTAATTTCCCTGCCAAGGTGCGTTTGTGCCAAACAAGGCAATAAAGGCATAAAAGGACTATTGGCTTGGAGATAGCTGTCTGGTGACAGGTGTGTAAGGGAGATTATCTGGGCTACTGAGTAGAGGGAGATTAGAAAACAATCAAGACCATGTTAAAGTTCACTGGAGTCAGTACTTCTATGCTCAAACATGCTTTCTGGACTTGAAATCAGAAGATTAAGACAATACCAGAGCTGGACTATTCCCAGAACTTCCCATTATGTTATCTACCCCCATTGGCTTTTATAGATGCTGGTGGTTAGCCAACAATTCAATGACTTTGTAACTGTAGAATTGAACTCAGGTAGCACTGAAGGGCGACCTGATCCTCTATAACACCACTATATATTGGTGTGAAGGATGAAGAGGGGAAAGCCAGTACCCACAGATCAATTAGGTATACCCACTTTTTCAAAATGCCTTGCTTCTTCTGTTCATCAGATGTGGGGAGGCCCATGGATTTCTGTCGCTGATCATACATCATCTTCTCCACCATACTGCGAGTCTCACTGTCCAGGTCTGACAACTGAAACCAAGGAGTTCCATCAGAACTGAAATCACTTTGCTCAACACACACACATTATTCTGCTTGCACAGAACACGGGTATTCTGATGCACACAATGCTGTGTGCACTGGCTAGAGAAATATCAGACACTCTAACTTATCTCAGCTTTATTTAGTTGAAGTTTTGGGAGCACCTCTAAGATAGGAAGGCTTCGTTCATTCAAACAGAGGGAGTTCTTACCTTTGAGTTTTCTGGATTGATTTTCTTGGTGTTGATCTCTGGGTCTGTGGAGACTAGTTTGTTCCACCACTCCATCTTGTTTATCTGAGGGAACAAAGAAGCAAAAGTTATTTCTTTTTCCTGGACTTGCTCTTAGCATGCTGTGTCTGGAATTAAACTTTATTCTCTAAGCATCAGTACAATCTGAACGTGGATAAGGGGCACCACTTTCATTTCTAACCACTTCAGCTATCCAGAATGATAGAATCAGGGTTGGGAGGAATCTTTAAAGGCCATCTGGTCCAACTCCCCTGCAATGAGCAGGGACACTTACAGCTCCATCAGTGCTCAGAGCCCTTCCAGCTTGACCTTGAGTGTCTGCAGGGATGGGGCATCACCACCTCTCTGGGCAACCTGTGACACTGCCTCACCTCCCTGCAGACAGGATCAAGTGGCAACACCCTGGCTTCCATAGCATCACTAACACTGCACCAAGGACAAGCATGATTCTTCTGTTCCAGCTTTATAAAGCCCTGTGTTTGGTGATTCTGATTTCACCAGGAAAGTGGCAGACAAGTCTCAGCCCTCCCCAGTTAATGCTGCTTTACCTTCTCCAGGTGCACAGTGACTGTTTTACCATCTTCAATCAGCCAGGAACTCTCCTCCACCTTCACTTCATTGAAAAGTTCTCCATCAATAACAGGGGGATGACCTTTCAGGCCAACTCTGAGGCGCCGTCTCTGGATATCCACCACCACATCCTTCCCCTTCAGCCGAAAGTTCACCTTGAAAGGGATGGCCAGCTGGAACAGACAAAGGTCAGACATGAGGAGCAGAGCAATTAAGTCTCTCCTTGCCCTCTTGAGCTGCTGTTGTAAGACACTTTGCCTTTTGTCAGAGTAAGATACGATAATTCTCACTGGTCAAGCAAGAGGTGAAAGGATACAAGTGTAAATTTAGCAACTGGGTGGTCAATGTATCTTTAAGGAAAGGAAGCAGATTTTCATGTCCTGTTCTAACTTTGTTTGCCAATGCTCTGTAGAGAATAGAGCTGCCTACAGATTCTGGGAATTTAATTTAATTACCAGGCTGTCCCTCAGCTACTGGAATGTTGTCATTAAGTAAAATTAACAACCTTCAGGATCACTGTTCTTAACAGCACATACTTTGTGGCTAAGATTCCTCAGACCCCGTATATAAGGCAGTACTTACATCCAGCTCTGAAAGAGTCTGTGTCCATCTGTAATTTGGGAGGTCAGCTCCATTGCCAGCATTGGGTTTAAGTTTTCCTTTATCATTCTCATCTGTATCGTCTTCATTTGTTTCCTAATCAACCAATGTAAAAGGAAAAGGAAGTTTTTTCAAGTCTCCATATACCCTTCACAATTCCAGATTTTTATAAGAGTTTCAGGTTAGTTGAACATATGTGATATTTGCATAAATTTAACCCAAAATGAAAAGGTGTTTCTGATAAAAGAAAATTACATTGAGAATTAAATATTGTTATGACCAGGACACAGTACAGAAGAGAACATCAGTTTCAGTGCATCCTCTCAAAGAAAAGCAGGCAGGACATCCCCTAATATTTACAGGAGTTCTCATGGTTATCCAGAAACATATTTCTCTCAGTCCAAAATGAAATCACTGGATGAGTCTTACCTGTTCATTAGAATCTGAAGCATCACCATCATCCTCTGAGGATTTCACTGGGACATTGTTAACCTCCTTTTGTGCCTCTTTCTTCTGTTTAAAAACAGAATTAACACATTAGGATAGCTGATACTTTTGTGTTACTTGCTCATCTAACATACTTGCTGGTACCCTTGTGTGCCAAGCAAAGCTCTCACCTGATCTATTTCCAGCTGCAGCCTTTCTGCTTCTTCGTCCGTAAGTTCCTTAATCCTTGGCTCATTTGCTTCCTGTTTTGCTTCTTTGGCAAGCTTTGCAGCTCTCTCTGCCTTTTCCCGTCGTTCTGCCTCTTGACGAGCCTTCTTCTCCTTCCGCTCCTTCTGAGCCAGTTTGTTGTGATGGTTGAAGGAGTCTGTGATCAGCTGGAAGACAAGAACACACACCAAAGGGCTTAAAAAGAAATCACCTCCTTTTTTTCTTTTCCAAACCCAAACGAAGCCAACTCACTATTTAGCAAGGTATTTTTTGCTTTCTTGTCTTCTGTGCTATTCCAGCATTCCTAACCCATCTGACAGCTACTCCATACATCCAGGAAAGCTGGAAGAACAGAGACACTGGACATAGTTTTTTATACCTACTTCTAACCTGTCCCACAGCTGAATTTTCCCCAGGCATATTAATGTCTGCATTACAAAACCTTTGCCATGAAGAGTTTCTATAACTCCTGAAAACATTGCTACCACTGCAACAGCAAAATCTAGCAGAAATCAATCGGTATCACAGTTTAACAGTGTCATGATTTAAAGGAGGAATATTTGAAAAGCTCATTTTCCTGATGGTCAAGTCCCAGCGGAAATCTTTGCTTCACAACTAACTTCAATTTCTCATGTGGCTGTGAAAAGCAAACTCTCAAGTTCTCTGATACAAATGGTTGTGCTGCTCAAAGGGAAAGCTGAGTACACAGGCAGGAAGCCAGAACAACTGCCTGGTGCTCAATAATGCCAGAGAGCACCGTGCAAAGCAGCACGGATGGGAACTGCAGTCTGCTCCAGGAAACAACACAAACAGAATCTAAGAAAAGAAATCAGAGCGGAGAGAGCTCTCAGATGTAGGTATCAGATACTTTATGTGCATCTCAGAAACCCCATGAAGAACCAGCACCTTTCCAGAGAAACTCCAAGCAATCAGTTTTGTAACCAAGCACCAGCTATTTCTGCTTTGTTTTTAAAGGGCAAAGTGAGCTTTATTTACACAACCTGAGTCCAGCATCTCCTAGGACACAGAACTCAAGACATGCATCAACCAGCCTCTCTTCCTAACAGTACCCACAGGGAGCAAATCTATTTAGCTATATAAGGTCCAATAAGAGCAGCCATGATCCCCAAATCAGGGCTCATCTTCCAACTGCATTTCAGACCCTGGGAACATAGTCCCCAGGAATCTGAGATATGTCCCCTAATGCAAGGAAAATAGCACTAGACCTCAATTCATTCTTCCTTTGAAACCATCCACTTTCCCATCCCTTACCTGCCTTAATTCTGTTACTTTGAAGACTAGACTAGAGAGAATATTCTGCGCTCTATCAGAATTAATGTCTTTCTTTATGCATTTACCATGGCAACAGCACCTGCTTTGCTCACAGGGAGTTCCAGTAGTCCAAAAAGTGCTTACAAGAGACATACACTCTGGCTTTTCCCCTCTATTCCATACTGGCCACGGGACCTAGAAGTATCAGACCCTTCTACAACATCAGCTTCCCTGTAATCCCTGCTGCAATCATCCAGAGCTCGAATGCCAGGAGGGCAGAGAGTAACACAGCATCCAGCCAAGCATTACAAAGGAGTTCACATGCTAAGTGAGGGAGAACAGAGCAAGTACAACCGAGAACACTTCAGAAAGTCTGGCGAACTCATGCTGGAACACTCAGCACGTTAATGAGGCAACCTGGAACCAAGGCACGCTCAGTCCTTACAGTTACAGCAACCCAGAGACAAAGGTGCAGCTGCTTGTGTGGAGACGTGGACTTTGAGCTTTTCCTGAGGTGAACAAACAAGGCAACATGCGGTTATCGGCACTGCAGTGTCTGTCACCGTTAAGTCAGTGTGTGTCTGGCAGATTTGCTTTCCAAACAAGCCTTTGGCCAGAGCATGGCAAAAACCTGCAGCACCAGGATCACCTGAACAAGCAATCGTGCCTCACCACAGATAGGGACAGCTCATTGTCACCTGGTTTCAGTGCTGTTTTATCTGCTCATCCCCAAATGCATTAGAGGGTTTGAGGATGGAAAGGAAGGGGGGTTGGACTCAATGATCTCTAGAGGTCCCTTCCAACCCCTACAATTCTGTGATTCCGTGAAGGCTTAGCAAGGCACAAACGTGGCTGACACACAAATCAAAAGACATCACAACTGGCAGGTGGTGGTTTGTTACCTTCTCTGCTACACCATCTTCTCCACCGGTGAAGAAATCTGTTTTACGTCTCAGGAAGCTAAAGAATGTGTTCACAAGCTGGTAGAGGGAACAGGGAAATAAACAGAGCAATGAGACCAGATCATTCCAAGGCACCTCGTGTCTAATGAACAGCATTTATTCTGTTCTTCCTATCTGTGCCTCTGAGATCAGAGGGGATCATATCCATATCTGCTGGCACATATTATGATCAGGATCATCATGAAACACTCTGTTTCCCATTGGCTTGCTTGAAAATCCACCTCCTGGATCAGTTCTACAGGGGAGGCATCTATGTGATCTACATTAACAGAGTGTAGGTATGATATTCACAGATCACACTGGACTTGTACCTATCTGGGCACCCCCAGCTGCTATTCAGACCCACCTCTGTGCCCCATTTGATTTACAAAGGACCAAACTCCTATTGCATCCCATTAACAGCCCCATTACACGCCCCCCATATCAGCCCCATGGAGGCCCCACCGCCTCCAATATGGCGGGGCCGGAAGTCACGTGATACCCCTCCTCCTCCTAGGCCCGCCCGCTCCTCCTCCCCCCCCCAATAACCACCGGCAGCACAAACGGGCTTTATCCGCCCCGGGAGCGGCGGTGTTACCTCGCACACGCCGCCTTGGTGCTGCTGGGCCATGGCCAGGAGGATGCCATCGAAACGATCCTCCTGCTCCGCCGCTTCCTCCGCGCTCAGCCCCATCCTCTCCGCTCACCGGTCTCCTCACAGCCCTCACGTTACCGCTCACCGGAACCGGAAGCGAGCTGGGCGGAAGCGGAAAGGGAGGTACCGAAATCAACAGCCAATCGCAGCGCTCGTCTGCACCGATGCCTTCGTGGATTGGTCGAGGCCGTAGGCGGGATGGAGAGGCGGGAAGAGTGGAGCGGGGCTCGGTTGCTATGGCGACGGCTGGGCCTGGGCCTAGGCCTTTCCAGAAGGCTCCATGGGGTCGCCTACATCCGGGTACTTTACCCTTGGCTTTACATGTATCTCCTCCACAGACACCACACAATTCAAAGAGCCTCTAATCCAGGCCTAAGCAGCCTTGGTTTTACCTGTATCTCCTCCACAGGCACCACACAGTTTAAAGAGCCTCTAATCCAGGCCTGTAATCTGCAGTATGGACAGGCTATGCCGGTCCCTGTGGCTGCTGTAGGCCTCATTGCTAGCTTCACTCCATTGCACTGAGAGCTGTGTGCATTAGAGTGAGTGGTCCTTATCCCCATAGGGTTCCTATTGCTCCATTAAATCAATCAGCAGGTGCTGCCGCTTCCCCAGGCTGACTTGTGTTGGCCAACAAATGCAGGTAGATGGGTGTTTTCTTGATGAAAAGCCATCAATGTGGCCATCAGTTCCATCCATTTTGTGCACCATGAACTGCGTGCCCTTAAATCACAGAATCAATCACAGAATGACCCGGGTTGGAAGGGACCTCAAGGATCGTGTAGTTCCAACCCCCTGCCTGGCAGGGCCACCAAACATACACCTTTACTACATCAGGTTGCCCAGGAGACCCCATAGATCCCCATAGAGACCCCATAGACCCCATGGATCCCCATAGAGACCCCATAGACCCCATAGATTCCCATAGAGACCCCATAGACCCCATGGATCCCCATAGAGACCCCATAGAGCCCCCATAGATCAGGTTGCCCATGACCCCGTCCAACCTGGCCTTGAACACCTCCAAGGACGGGGCATCCACAACCTCCCTGTGCAGCCTGTTCCAGGGCCTCACCACTCTCCTAGTGAAGAACTTCCCCCTAACATCCAACCTTAATCTTCCCTCTTTTAACTTAAAACCATTTCCCCTAGTCCTGCCAAATCACTTGTTCCCATCATCACAGGGTTCACCAGGCACCCCCTGTGTGAGGAATTCCTCACAGGCCCCACTGGAATCCATAATTGTGTGCTGTCATTTAACTAATGCTGATCAAAACATACAAATTCCAGAGCAATTCAAGGTAAAAACCTATAAACCTGCCTCTCACCTACCCAGCATTACTCCTTCAGCACAATGGGCTGCTGCCTTTAGGTTTAGTCTTTCAGTTCACCACCTTCCTTAACTGCAACAGCACCGATCTCCTGTCAACAAGGTTAGGCAAACAGCTGCTGATAAAATGACTTCCAGGTTGCTCTTTCCAAGGCCATTTGCCATGGGGTCCTCACTTCAGACGAACACCCTGTGTGTGTATGTGTGTGTGTGTGTGAACTCCTTGGCAGCGACAGCTGCCAGATAGCACAGCCTGATTGCAGCGTGGGGCCTTGGTGCCATGGTACAGCCCGGGTTAATGACTTTGTTTATACTGTTTGGGTAATTGTGATAAGGCTGCCCAACCCGCTGCCCCTGCTGGGGTTTCATTGAGAAAACGGCCATTGACGCCATGCTGAGATCCTGCTGGTTCCAGCCAATCAGTCTGGGGACAGCTGGGGTTGGTGGCTTTTTTTTTTTGTTGTTTTTTTTCTTCTTTAATGAGGACCGCTTAATCACGGAGCGGTCAAGGCTGGGAAGGGGTGTTCCACTTGTGACCGAGCCTTATAAGAGCTTGTTTGAACAGCCATGTGCTGGCAGAGCTGGGAGGACAGGTCACTCCCAGACTGAGACGGGGAGGAAACTTACAGGTCTCTCCCATCTGCGGAGTTTCACAGAGGATCCGGGGCTCCCAGTTCTGCTCTGATGACCAGCAGCATAGACATGGACTGCGAGAGGTGTCAGTGCCAGCATGAAGACAAACACCCAGCCATTCTCTACACCCTCCTCAGCCAGAACCTGAGCCACAGCCCACCTCACCAACGCTGCCTGTGCCACCAGCGCTGGACGGTCTGCCTCCGGACACCCCATATCACCTGCCAGGCTGCGTCCGATGTGTTGGTGAAAACCATCAGCTTCATGAAAAACCTCCCTTCCTTCCACTTGCTGCCTCGAGGGGACCAGCTCCTGCTGCTGGACAGCTGCTGGGTCCCCCTCTTCCTCCTGGGGCTGGTCCAGGAGACGGTGACGTTTGAGGTGATGGAGACCCCAGCCCCCAGCATGCTGGAGAAGATCCTCCTCGATGGCCAAAGCAAAAGGCAGGAGCCTGAGTGGACTCAGCCCATGCTGGCCGCTGTGCAGTGGCTGCAGTGCAGCCTCAACACCTTCTGGAGCCTGGACTTGAGCCCCAAAGAATACGCCTACCTGAAGGGAGCCATTCTCTTTAATCCTGGTGAGTGCTCAACCCTCCCAGCTCTGCCTGCTGGTGGCAAGAGAAAGCCCTGCATGAGTTAGCATTTAAAAACACTGCTCTTGGCTTGGAGTCGCTCAGAGTTTGGGCAAAAGTGTGTGTGAGAGCAGGGAGAGCTGCTCACATCATTAGCACCAGCAATGCAGTTTACCTCTGGGAAGCAGGGAGGAGGGATACTGAATGTAGTGTTTAAAAGCAGAGACCTCCTTACCTTGCAATCAAAGAACCCTGGGTCTTACTCTACAAAGCCCATGTTTGCTTCATTAGCTGTATTTATTCCCTCAAAGCAACAGCCCTGAAATACATGTTGTTAATGGCTCTGAGGTTTTTCTCCAAGATACGGGGAGGGAGATGGGAGAAACCTCGAGCTGTTTTCCAGCCTTCCTCTTCACATCCTTCCCTCCTTTCTCTTGGCAGATGTCCCAGGGCTGACAGCCTCCCTGTACATCGAGAGCCTCCAGCGGGAAGCCGAGCGAGCGCTTCAGGAAGTTGTGCAGATCCTACACCCCAAGGACCAGGACCGCTTTACCCTCATTTTACTCATCACCTCCACCTTGAAATCCATCCCTCCCGCCCTCATCACAGACCTCTTCTTCCGACCCATCATTGGCAACGCAGACATTGTTGAGCTCATCGTGGATATGCTGTATGAAATCACCAGCTGGCAGCCGGCTCCTTCACCACGCGTGGCTCTGTGAGCTGCTGTGCTCTGCCACAGCCCTGTGGGTGCTCAACAACACCTGGCAGGGCAGCAGGGAGGACTGTGGAGCAGGCAGTCAGGTACTCTGAGCTCCACAGGGCTTTGCGTGTGCCTCTCTCTAGGCTGTAGGGCTCAGAGCATAAAGGAAAGCAGCCTTGATTCAGCATGGCTGCTCCACCTCTGCCAGTCTGTTTTGAGGAGTGTGAGTGTGTGTGGCTGGTGGTACTGAGTTTCTAGCAAGCAGGCCAGCCCTGTGACACAGAGCAGACTGAGTTAGAGCCTGCTCCAGGCTTTTTATATCTCAGTGAATCCTCAGTTCAATTAAAATCAATGTGTGTTTTGTTGTTAACTCCATGAGATGAGGTTGGACCTCAACTCGCTGCCTGTGATGGCTCTGTGCTGATAGTGGTATTTAGGGGTGCTGAGTATCTTCGGTGGTATCACTTGTAGAGTACAACCAGGTGCAAGCAGTGAGGAATTAGATCTTTAAGTATCAGCCAATGTCTGCTGTGCATGAAATCTCACAGACAGCCATCAAGAATCCTCCTCAGACAGCAGGAGAAGCATCAGATCTTACAGGGCATGTAGCCAGCTTCATGAACGCCTCCTGCCTCTCATCACATCGCATCTCCTCCCCACGATGCCATGAGCTGCAACAGGATTGCTCACAGATTGGATTACCTAAGAGCAGTGAAACGTACGGCAAATAACGCTGCATGAACACCACTTCATCCTCCCTATACACCTCAATATATATGGCAACACTGGGAATGGCTCAGGAACACACTGAGCTACAGACACTGAACAAACATCCCTGCCTTGAGTTCCAGCTGGTTCAACATAGTAGGAAAGCTCACTTCTCCTGCCTGCAGCTTTTGTAACTGATGTCAGTATTTAATGAGTGGACCTTCGTTTGATTTGTACATAAGATGCAGTAAATTATTTTTTTAATAAAAATTTGTCACATTTTGGTGATTTTTTTGTTATATTTCTGGCATTTCAGACTTGTAGAAATAGCTGTTGGGGGTACAGTGTGGGAAGGACACCTGAATGCAGGGATGGAGCATCATAGGGAATCATAGGGGAGCATTGCAATGCAGCCCCATGAGCTGTGCTGGGCACACACTGCTCTGTGCACTGAAACCTGCAGAGGCAGCACAACTGCAGCCTGTCTGTGCTGCACCTTCCTTCACGCACACAGCCACACCTGGAGGTGCTGATGCAGGAGGTTGGTGCTGACTCACCTGGATGTGCACACACAGCCCACAGGAGAACAGCCATATAAAGCCTCCTGGCTCCCCACCACCATAAACACACCGTGTTTGAACAGCAGCCTGCTGGGAGAACTGTGTGCTGCCCATCTGTGCCAACACACAGCAGGTCGCTTCCAAGGGGATCTCAGCCTGACAGCCCTTCTCCAAAGGGAAGGTGGGTTAGTGTGAGTCACCCCATGATCCCTGCAGGCCCACGCCAGCCACGAGCTGCTCAGCACGGTGACATGTGTGTGAGTCACTGTGTGCTGGGCACACCACACACTGCTGGCACAGTGACCCAGCAGCAGGCAGGATCCCCAGCACAGCGAGCAGCCCCCATTGCCCCCATACCCCATAGCACTGCTGCTCCCAGCTGCTCGTTGGGGACAGATTGCCCCATCCTTGGAGGTGTGCAAGACCAGGTTGGATGGGGCCATGGGCAACCTGATCTATGGGGTCTCTATGGGGATCTATGGGGTCTATGGGGTCTCTATGGGGATCTATGGGGTCTATGGGGTCTCTATGGGGATCTATGAGGTCCCCCCCAGCTGACCCCATAACTGCAGTTCCCCTCCCAGCCACAAGGCGGCGCCATCCTCCCCACCTCAAGACGGTTGTGACGTCATCACCGCGCGCCCTTCCCTTGTGACGCATGGCTGGGTGGACAAGATGGCGGCGCTGAGCTGTGAACTCCCTAATGGCGGCGGCGCTGCCCGGTATTGCCTGATCAGCGGCATCCCGGCCGCGCTGCGCTCCGCCCATCTCCGCTCCTACTTCAGCCAATTCCTAGAAACCGGCGGTTTCCTTTGCTTCCATTACCGCCACCGCCCCGATCTCCCTCCTACGGGATGTGATGATCAGGCCTCATCTCCCTCTCGGTGCTGCTGCCCGGTTGCCGTTCGGCCCGGCCGGGCCCGGCGCTTTATCCGCATGTATTCGGGCCGGCGATGGGTCGGGCCCGGCGGGGCCTCGTTGCCCGGCCGCTGCCTGGTCCGCAGGGTCCGGCTCAGCCCCGGGACAGGTAGGACTGGGCCTCCCCCTTTGATAAAGCCTTTACCCCTAATGAAGTTTCCTTAACACTTTATATCTGTTCTGGGTGTGGGAATCAAATGTTGTTTCTGCATTTAGAATAAGAATGTTTTATTTCAAGGTCTCGTTATATAAGTGAAGCGATTTGTAGTTATTAGGTACAATGATTGCAGCTCCTGGCTGTCCAGCTGTCTGAAATAGAACTACTGGTTTTTGATGCTGGACAAATAAGACCTGAGTAATAAAGGATTCAAAGAGGAGAAGTTAAAATAATTAACAATATGCCTGTGTAAACTAGCAACAACCCCCACCCCGGCTCTTTGTTTAACAAAGGCCTCTAGGACAGAATGGAAGAAGCTTTGAAGGGAATCAACATATCAATAGGATAAGATACCGAGACATCTTGGAAACAGAAACAGCAGGACAGCGACTGACAAGATAGCAAGTGAACTAACAGATTTCAGAATGTAATTAACAAATGCAAACCTCGGGTAACATTGTAACCTGGAATACCCAACCAAAGGGGAGAGGGGAGGGGAAAACATATGGGAGAAAAGGTATCAAAACTGTAACATAATGTCCATAGGGGCGCTGCTGCCATCAGGGCGCCCGCCATTGCAATCGCAAATAGAAACTGCTTTTATCAGAGATACCGTCCTGACCAAAAATTATTGAGGATATTTCCAACATGGGGCAAGCAGGGTCAGTCTGGGGGCTGTTCCTCTACCCAGACCTCCCCAGGAGAGCCCAATTTACCCCTCTCTGCTGTAGGTCCCTCCCCAGATCACTCCTTCCCTCTTGCAGGCTCAGAGATGTCTCCCAGTGGAGCAGACACGAAGGCTGAGGGTGAAACCATCTCTGAAGCTGACTTGAAGCGTCTGCCTGAGTTCAACCCTCCCTCCTTTATGCCTTTTGGGAACGTGGGCACCCCTCTGAAAGTGTTTCTGGAGCTGATCCGTGCCTGCAGGCTGCCCCCCAGGATCATCAAGAAATTACAGCTGGATTTCCCAAAGACGGGCTCATCGCGGAGGTACGGCAACGTGCCTTTTGAATACCAGAACACTGAGACGGTTATAGAAGAAGAAAGAGTTTACACCGCTACAGGGGATGAGATCACTGAGGACCAGGGGCCTGTGGCAAGACCTGAGGTGACTGATGCAGCCGGTGCTGAGGAAGATGAGGTGGGGCAGGAAAAGGAGGAAGAGGAGTCGCACTCGGATGATGTAAGTGGAGTTTTGTGGTGCTGCCTGAGGTCAGACATTGAGCTGCAAAGCTGAGAGTTGATGTAACTCTTAGAGCTGATTTTTAACCTTTCAGTTGTATTGCAAAGTCAGTTTGTCTGAAAACAGTGTTAAAATGTGGTAGTTTGCATTCTGAGCTCCTTAGTGCATGTAGTAGTACAGATAATACTTCCAGAACAGCTTGTCCAAGTGAAACTGCTTTATGGTGTCAGCACAAAGAGCTCAATCCAGAGGATGGAGCCCAGCTGGTGGCTGCTGCTGCAGGAGGGGGCCTCTGCTGTTGTGTGGCAGGTCGGTCTGGCTCTGCTGTTGCTTGTAAATGAGATGGCTGGAGACTGGGGAGCACATCAGCGCTCTGGAAATGACATGCAGAGTTGTGCAGATGGTTGACCTTGGATGCTCCTGCAGTACAAGTTAGTCATTCAGAGAAAAATGACTTTCTTGACAAAGACTTCTAGAAAGCTGGGCTGGTCTGGCTCTCCAGAGATTATCTTACTGCCCCCGGCAGGCTCCTGTCTAGCCTGTTCTCCCAATCTTTGTTATTACAGAGGCAAGTCCTGAGGCAAGCCATTCCCGTTCTTGGCTGTCCTGCCATTATACACCAGAATTAAGCTGTATTATGTCAAATCTTTGCTGTAGTTTTATTCCATTTAGGTTCTCCTAGCAACAGTGGACACAGAGAACGCTTTGTTCCTTCCTTTAAGAGCTTCTTATTCAACAGCTGCTTTCGGTCTTCTCCATACTAAGCAAGTCTGTTCCTGTGGCCATTTCTCATGGGCTGGATCTCTAGCTATTCGTTTGGACATCCCATAGTTGGTTAATGTCTCCCTTGAAGGGCTGTGCCCAAAGCTGGGCAGACAGCAGTAAAGCTGTCAGTCTGATCTGTGGCTGTGCCAACAAACTCCTTTTCTGGAACCCATACAATCTCTTTAGGGATCTACTTGAGTGGAATTAATTGGTTGCTAGTGCTGACTTTAGGTACAACACGCCTGCTCCTTAAATGGACATCTTTGCGTTACGGATCAGGTACGCTGCTGAAAGCATGTTGTGAAGTGGGTGTGACGTGGTATTTTTCACCACTTCTGTCTGCTGACTCTGAAGATGGCATTAGTCAGGGGAATGAGGTCATCAGCGCTGGTCATGTCAGTGCCTGAGAACAGCAGGCTGAGACGAGCTCTGTTGACAAAGGTGTTCTATAGTGAAGGCATTGCAATGGACCGTGAGGGTCAGGGAAGTGAAAAGGAGGCTCTGTGCTGCTGCTGTCACCCACCTCTTGCTGGTTTCTTTGCAGGACAATGATACCTGTGAGGAATGGGAGCGACACGAGGCTCTGCATGAGGATGTGACCAAGCAGGATCGTGTGGAGGAGCGGCTGTTTGAGGAGGAGATTGAGCTGAAGTGGGAGAAGGGAGGCTCAGGCCTTGTCTTCTACACAGATGCTCAGTACTGGAGGGAGGAGAATGGAGGTAACGTTGGTGTTTGTGTCACTGCACTACAGACTGATTGCCACAAGCTGGGGACTGGGAACCCAGCCTGGCAAAAGCAGATAGATGAAGTATAACCCTTCAGTTCACTGCAGATATGGGCATCTGGCAGTCGATTTTTAAGCCTTGTCTTGATGACAGAACCTACAGAGGTTCTATCTGATGGCTCTGTTGGTCCTACTAGCAGCCTATTCTGTAAGCTCTGTGGCTTGTGTACCCTAATATCTGTTCCTTCCCATTTTGATAGAGAGAACAGGGCTCCACCACTAGCTTACAGCTCTTCTGTGTCAGATTTCCACAGCCATCACCAAAACCTGTGCTTTTCTTCTCTTGGCAGACTTTGATGAGCAGACTGCGGATGACTGGGATGTGGACATGAGCATCTACTATGACAAAGGTATTCGTGGTTGGAAAAACTTCATAGGAAACAGGGGAGGCTGGGAAGTTCTGAACCTGCAGAACTGTTGACGAGGGGAGCTCAGTCATCCTTTGAAAGCATCTGAGACGTCACTGTACTTGAAAGAACATTTTTTGGCTGTGAGGGTTGCCAAAAAGAACAGGTTCTGCCTCCTTGCTGGGTGGTGCTCTGGGGGAAATCACAGCAGGAAATGGATTTCCTGAGCTGTGCTACTCTGACTCTTGCTGCTTTTTTTCCCTAGATGGAGGTGACAAGGATGCTCGTGACTCAGTCCAGATGTGGCTGGAACAGAGACTTCGAGATGGTTTGGAGGATGGTTCTACATCAAGGCAGCAAATTGGCACCTTTGAGAGATACACCAAGGTGAGCTTTGGGTACGGAGTGGATGGGGAAAGGCTGCTCTGGTGATGTACAAAATATGTGGGTCTTGGAGGTTCTGAGAAGATGAGAGAGGGCTTCATCTGACATCTTTATGACTTTATTTTTCCCAGGGCTTTGGCAGGAAGGTTCAGGAGCAGCAGGGCTGGACGGAGGGGCTGGGGCTGGGGAGCAACAACTCTGGAATGGCCGAAGCTCTTGACAACGAGGGTCAGAATCCCAGATGCAAGAGAGGTCTGGGGTAAGTACCTTGTTTGTGCCCTGCTGGCCTGTGTTTGGAGCCTCTGCCTGGCATCTGCAACTCACTGGCTTAAAAAAGAGTCAAGTGTGAGCCAGAGCAGTAAGGCTGCATCCCAGGGGCCTCCACAGAACTCCAGAGCTGACTGCTCTGCTCTTCCTGCCAGTCCAATGCACTTGAAATGACTTGTGTTGTTAGGCCAGAAGAACTGGAACCATATGCAGGTTCCTGCAGCACACAGACGTGGAGGGAGAGCTGAGCTCAGGAATTAAGGGTCAGCTATGCTACAATATTTCTGTAGGAAAAGCTCAAGTGACCTGAGTGAGATCTGTGTGCCTTACTTCTGATTTCTGTGTGCTTTGCTCAGTGCTGTGTCTCACTGTGAGAGCTGCTGCTTATTCCTGTCTATGAGGTGGCTTCAGGACGGGGCACCTGCACCATTCCTGTCCGTTTCTCCTTTATAACATGTACTGAAGACAGCCTGGATCTTCAGGGGTGTCCCACTCTACCCCAGCACTAGTGGACCCAATGCTATCTGCTTCCCTCTAGGTACCATGGGGAGAAACTACCAGCGTTCAGCAAGGTGAAAAAGCCACGGAGAGACACTGCTGTCCTCATCTCAACCATCTACGATGACCCTGAGCCCATTGACAGCGGTGACCAGCTGCTCAGGCGCCAGCCACCCACTGCCATGAAGTACAGACAGGACATGCCTTTCGTCCGGGCATCGCGTGGCACTCTGGAGAGCTTCAGCACTCAGTCACGCTGAGCACAGACTGACACTGAGCCTTTTAATGGTGCTGCTCCTGTTGACCACAGGCTGGTTCCTGCTGGTCTCAGTTCTGGAGTACTTTGTTCATATATTTATTTTTGGAAGAAATAATTTGTAGAGGAAATAGCCTTGATGATTATATTTTTTACAGCTATTAAAGCGAGGGGAGACGTTAATGGTCCTGTTCACTGGGAACAAGGTGGGAACTGCAGAGTTATACCTGAGCTTTAAAGCTAATACTGCTGCCTGGATCTAGTTGTATCCGCAGCCAGCTCAGCCCAAGAAGCCGAGCACACAGTTCACATCTCCTTCATACCCAAGGCAGGACAAGTACAGGCAGGGCCAGCTGTGGCAACTTAACTGTCCTGCTGCAAGTTTGCTGCGGGCTCCCAGCTTTGTCTATTGGGTGTGACCATCCCACAGTCCCGGGAGAAACTCATTGGGATGAAAGACACGTCCTGGCAGCCCTGGGGAAGGCGTCTCCCTGTGGTCAGCTGGAGCAGCTGCTTCCTTCCATGCTTCCCTATGACAAAGCTTGGGCTGCACGGAGCCCTGGGCTGAGAGCTTTCATCCGTGTGACCCGGCCTTGTGGTGTTACGTGTGGATTCAGTGTCCTCCGTGTCAGTGGGCTCCTGCTGCTTACTCTGCACTTCTCATAGGTGTGGCAGACACAACGTAGAGTCAGTTCTCTGTTTGTGGAGGCGGGGTGGGGGGGAGCTGGGTTTGTGCCTGGAGGAAACGGGTGGAGCGGGGAATCGAACCGGCGGCCCCGCGACACCCGCTGCGCCCTCCGACCGCCAGGGGGCGCTGTGCGGGCGGCTGCTACACCGGAACGAGGTGAGCGGGGCCCTGCGGGCAGCCGGACCCAACGGTGAGACACCGGAAGTGGCGGTGAGAGGGATGGGGGACACGTGGGGGCGTGGGGACGGGACTGGGGGGGGGGGGGGTTTAAGACTGGAGGGGGGACACGGGGCCGGGTGGGGACATGGGGGGGTGTGGGTTCATGGGGGGGCGTGGGGGCACAGGGCTGGGTGAGGGACACGGGGGGGTGTGGGGACAGGACTGGGGGGGGGTGTAGGCCTGGAGGGGGGCGGGGAGACATGGAGGGGGGTGGGGACACGGGGGGACGTGGGTTCATGGGGGGACGTGGGGGCAAAGGGGGGTGTGGGGTCACAGGGCTGGGTGAGGGGCACGGGGGAATGCACTGCTGTGATGCTCAGCTCTGTGCCTTCTTTATAAGCAGCCCAAGGCTGAGAGTGAATGAGAGCTTAATATTGCCTTGTTCAGGAGGAGGAGATGAGCCGCCATGTCTGAGAGCAGCAAAGGGAACCCGCTGTCCTTCGGGCAGGTGGTGATCGGACCCCCAGGCTCCGGTAAAACAACGTATTGCCACGGCATGCAGCACTTCATGGGCAGCATCGGCCGCTCGGTGGCCGTGGTGAACCTGGACCCGGCCAACGAGGCCATGCCGTATTCCTGCGCCGTGGACATCTCGGAGCTCATCACTTTATCTGATGTGATGGAGAACTTGAAGCTGGGGCCCAACGGGGGGCTCATCTACTGCATGGAGTACCTGGAGGCCAATTGCGATTGGTTGCAGGAGAAGCTGGCTGCTTTCAGAGGTCACTATTACCTGTTTGATTGCCCGGGGCAGGTGGAGCTCTACACCCACCACGATGCCCTGAAGAACGTCTTTGCACAGTTGGCCAAGTGGAATTTCAGGGTGGGTTCGGTGCTGCTGTGTTGCTTTTTGGTTGTGGATGTGGCTCTTAAGGGCTGTTTTCTTCACTATCCTCCTTGAGAAAGGGTTGCCCAAGGAGGCTGTGGATGCCCCATCCCTGCAGGCATTCAAGGCCAGGCTGGATGTGGCTCTGGGCAGCCTGGGCTGCTGGTTGGTGACCCTGCACACAGCAGGGGGTTGGAACTGGATGAGCATCATGTTCCTTTTCAACCCAGGCCATTCTATTCTTGCTGGGACAGGCAGGAGTAGCTTATTCAGGATGTTTAACACAGTGTCACTATCCTGAGCAGGAACATGGATGGGTTCATGGGTTCCTTCCTCCCAGAGTCTCCCAGCTGGAAGGTTTGTGCTGTGTTTGATTTGAGTCAGTGCTGTATTTCAGGGCAGGGAGTTCTGTGTGCGTGCAGATCGAGTGCGGATCCTCTGCATTGCACTGTGAGAAATCCAGGTGTCATCTCAGGCCCTGCCTGCCCCTCCTGCAGCCAAACCAAATGGCTGTGCACCTCGTAATACGTGCTCTGTGCTTTCTTGCACAATGGAAGATGCAAATTAGGAAGCGCGGGTGAGAAGAGTCCCATAACCACGCTAACTTGCCTACGTTGCATTTGCTTTGCATTCGGGCCAAAGCATGAATGTGCAAACCACACGGGGCGCGAGCAAGAAGGGCAAGTTGGTTTGCTTGAGAGTGTCGCTGGGAATCTGCACATTAGAATTCATCCTTATTCAAATAGACCTACACGAAACTGCAGTTACTAAAAAAAGGCTGCTTACTCTCCTGTTCTGATGGGCACAGGGGTGCTTGCACCTGCCTGTGAGCTTTGCACTGGCTTTATTTTGCCTGCAGAAGCTCAGCTGTGATTCAGCCACCCTCAGCTACAGAGCTCTGCCTGTGAGTGGCATTGTGCAACGGGCAGCAGCTTAGCAGAGATCTCAGACCACGTTGTTACAGCGGTGTGAAACGCAGGGGATCGAGCAGCTCATTAACGTAGTGATTCATCCTCATTTCAAACCACAAAGTGCTTCTCCTGGCAGAGCGAGGAGTTCTGCAGTTACTGCCATTGAGTTGGCAAACCTTCCTATG
Organism: Coturnix japonica; assembly: GCF_054131305.1. NCBI lineage: Eukaryota > Metazoa > Chordata > Aves > Galliformes > Phasianidae > Coturnix > Coturnix japonica. The sequence continues at coordinate 12,990,950 of NC_140679.1, read as the reverse complement.
GGGAATGTGGAAACCTTGAGCCAGTTGTGTAGCTCGGAATGGGGGCCACCCCGGCACCCCCTTAAAGCCTGCAGAGTGCAGACAGGCTGGGAGCTGCTGCTGCAAAGAGAGGTGGCCTCAGAGCAGTTGGGGTGGAAGGTGTCCTGCAGTGCTGCAGCCTTCACACAGCCCTCCCTGCCTGCATCCACCTCCCTCTGAACCCCCCCACGGGTGTGAGGGTGGAGATGCTGGATCTGTCCATGCACTGTATGGATTGTATATCCATAGGAGGGTGTTTTATGATAGCTTTCCCCACGTAGGAGCCTGTGTGATTGGTTAGATCTGGGTGCGTTGTCCTTCTCAGTGTCTCCCAGGGTTATGCAGGAGGATTTTCACCTTTGTGCCTTTGCTCCCCAGCTGGCTGCAGTACATCTGGTGGATTCCCATTACTGCACAGACCCTGGCAAGTTCATCTCCGTGCTCTGCACTTCTCTCTCCACGATGCTGCATGTGGAACTGCCCCACGTCAACGTCCTCTCCAAGATGGACCTGATTGAGCAGTACGGCAAGCTGGGTAAGAGCCTTTCAGAGAGGGAGACGTGGAGTCGGGTGGTGGCAGATGCAGATCAGCTGCCGTGGTACAGGGCTGTTCTGCTGGGAGGTGGTTGGGAAGATGGTGTAAATCTCACTGGGTTCTTGGAGGTGAGATCTGGCCAGGGGTGCTTACCTGTATTTGCAAATGGTTTTCAGAGCCTCTTGGTGTTTCCCTCCAGCTTTCAACCTGGATTATTACACAGAGGTCTTGGACCTCTCTTACCTGGTTGACCATTTAGCTTCTGACCCCTTCTTCAGAAACTACCGCCGCCTCAATGAGAAGCTGGTGGAGGTGATTGAGGACTACAGCCTGGTGTCCTTTGTTCCTCTCAACGTCCAGGTGATGCTGGGGGAGGAGAAGGGCAGAGAGAGCACGGAGTGCTGGCAAAGCAGCCGGGATGTTTGAGAGCAGCTGGGTTACACGGGGGGGAAACAGACCTGCAAAGGCTGCCCCAGATTCCATGCTGCCTGTGCTTCTTCTCCATCTGCACCCAGAACTGGCTGTAAAAGTCAGAGACACGGGGGCTGTAAGGTTTTATAATAGATGAGGATGGAGGAGGATGGTGAGATGCACCCAGACTTGCACGTGTTGTGTCGCAGCCGAAGGAGAAGGAAAAGCTAATGGGCTTGGAGCTGTGAGAGCCTCGTGTCCTGGGGTGGGGAACCGAGACTCCTTCCTTCAGCACCCGCATTTCAATTCCAAGCCATTACCTAAAACACGTTTAAATCAGAGTCATTTGGAGATGGGAGGGACGCAGTTGGGAGCCAGGACTGAAAATGTTAATTTTGCACTTTGCAGAAGTGTCAACAAAGGGAGATGGACCGAGATGAGCAGTGATGAAAGGGAGCGAGAGGGCGGAGGGTGTCAGCCCATCGTGTATTCAGACCCCAGGGGGAGCTCCTCCTTGTCCTGTTGCCCCGCGGGCTCAGGGAGGAGGCAGGCAATGTCGTGGAGGCTTTGCCTATAGTTTGGGTGGCCCACAGCCTGGGAGAAAATGGGTGGTAAAGGGCAGCGTGAGCTGTTGGCCCTGGGAAGGACCGTGTTCCTCATGTGTCACCTCTCTCCCTTTCAGGACAAGGACAGCATGCGGCAAGTGATGCAGGCAGTGGACAAAGCCAACGGCTGTTCCTTTGGGGACCAGGAGCAGAGGAGCCTGGAAGCTCTGATGTCAGCAGCAGTGGGGGCAGATTTCCACTTTACTTCGTATCCTTCTCCACCGATCCTCTCTTATGTTAAATTCCCCCTTTGGGGATGGGGTGAGAGGGGCTGGAGGTGGGGCTGGCAGCTTGCAGGTTGTTCCTGCTGTTCTGATGCTGTGTTGTGATGCAGATGCTCAGCCCAGGGCTTAGCAGGCAGTTGTCCACACCACAGCTACCGCATGCTTTGCTAATTGACGCCGTACGTGTGGGAGGAAAATCTTTTGACAACTTTCCTCTCATTCACACTCGCTTGGACTGTTTCTTTGCGCTCCGTCCAAACCATACAATTGATTCTCCTCTACTTGTCGGGTCTGGGATCAACCAGAGCCAGAAATAACTCAGGTGATGCGTGCAGCTGCCAGCACTGCTGCCTTCCTACCAGCCTTCAGGCGCACGTTGGGGTTGGCTCCTGGCTGAGAACATTAGAGCTCCTTGGAGAAGGGAGTGTTTGAGCCCTGCCCTGCCGCCTTGTTTTCCTTAATTAGTGCGTTATCAGCACGCTTGCAGTGCAGGAGAAGTATGTGCAATCTCAGGACAAGACGGTGGAGGAAGAAGTGATGGATATGTAACACACCCAGCTGCGCCGCAGCCGCTCTCTGCTTTGACAGCTCTCCTTTTGCTGCTGAGAGCTTAAGGGACTCTCTGTGTTGTGTGACTCAGAGCAAGGGAAAGTCTCTCCGGGCTCTGCCTGCTGCGCTCCTTCACTGTGGAGATTGAGCTCAGCCCCATTGAGCAGCATTGGAACGGAGGGGCTCTGGGTGAGGGCGAAGCAAGTGGGGTCTTTATAGAGCAGGAGAGATCTGGGTGGGAGTTGTGAGAGAAGAGAAACAAGGGAGGCTGAGCTTTGCCATGTCTCCTCTTCCCCGTTGTGCCCAATGAGGATCTGGGGAAAGAAACATCAGCAGGTTTCTATAGTGAGACTTGAGACGTGAGTTCTTGGTTTACCTCATAGGAGCAGCGTATGTGGCCCTCGTAGTCGGGATTATCCAGGCTCAGAAGCCTCCAGTCTGTCTCAGGGAGGACAGAGATGGTTGTTTTTCTTTCTTTTTTTTTAAATAATGATGGACTCTTTTCTTAATAAAACACTTTGACTCGCTTTCATCTTGGGACTTTGCTGAACCTGAATGAATAAAACCCAGCGCTGCAAAGCCTGGGGCTAAAAACCCTCAGGTGGGAACGTCACAGCAGGGCTGTGTTTGTAACGCTGTGTTCCTCTACCTGGGAACTGTGCATGTCCTTCTGCAGCTGGAAGTGGGGTTGGGAGCCAACCTGAAGCTGAAACTCCATCCTCATGCTTTGCTGGTGAGGGTTTCCAGCCCAATCTCAGCCCCGGATCTGATGCAGGAGGGGCAGATGATGTGCTTATAGAAAACAAGCTGATTTATGGCTGGTTTTTCACAGCTCTGAGAGATTCGGTGGCTTAAAAGGGTGCTGTTGGGTCAAGCTGGAGTTACCCACGAGCTGCCAAAGCTTTTATAGCTGCTCGGCTTTAGTTCTATCCCTGCAACACCTGCAGCCCCAGCCCTGCGGTGGGGAAGATGGAAAATCAAAGAGCTCTGAGCCCCGAGGGGAGCTGCCACGTCCCACAAACCGGGTCCTTCTCTTGCACGTCCCCACGCCGGGAGGGGACGGATCCTGGGGGCTGAGGAGGTGACACCCTGGCTCCCGTCGCTCCCGTTGAGCAAGTGTTAGGCATGGGGCCAGGATTCGTCACCAAGGTGCAGGCCTGGCCCTGGGGTCCTGGCTCCCAGCCCCAGCTCTGTGCTTTGTAGGGTCAGGGATGGGAAATGGTTGGGGATGGGGAATGGTCGAGGCTTTGCTCACCGCCCTATGTGGGGATGTGCAGCTCCATCCCCCTGCCCCACAGCACAGCCCATCCCTAGAAAGGGCTCCAGTGCCCAGGACTGGCTCATTTCAAAGCAGTGGGCTCAGAGTGGGCTGATCCCAGCAGGAGTGTGGGGCTGGGACCAACACTGAGTGGTTTCAGAGCCCCCCAGGCTGTGGTGGGCATCATCCCTGCACTGTGCTGTTCTCTGTGTGTGGACAGACACACAGACATGGAGGAAGGGCAGCACCCAACTTGGACACCCCAAAAGCTGCCCTGCTGTGGCCACCAGCCCTTGGGATGGGGCTCAGCCACTGTCATCCAGCTTGGGGACAAGGGACAAGGCTGGCTGTGTGTCCTGCTGCCCGCCTGTCCTGCTTGGGGTGTGCAAGCAGCGCCAATGGAGCAGCAGAGATCTATTCCAGTAGTCATAAAGCCATGGCCACTAGTCGCTGGGTGTGGGGCTGTGCTGGGACCTGATTCCAGTGCCCACCTTCTGTCCCCAGCCCAATGGGGCTCTGAGTTGGGGATACCCCCCGGTCATGGGCACCTGAGTCCCGTTGTTTTGCTACTGTTGGAAAACCCTAAAATCTACCTGCACAGCCCTGCTCTGTTCCTACTGTGGGCAGACAAGGATGGGGAGCCCTTGTGGGGATGGGGGGGTCCCTCCCAGCTCCAAAAAGCCTCCGGGCTGTCTGTGAGGTTGTGGAGCAGCACAGCCCCAATCACTGCAATTTGGGGCATGGTTAGAATTGCACACCACCCACCGTCCCCTCCCCGTGTCCCCAACCCCGGGGGTCAGGCCCAGCAGGTGCCTGCGGCTCATCCTGCACGTCTGCCAACCCTATGCTGCCCATAGGGCATGGGAGCAGCTCCCAGGAGGGGTGGGTGCATTCAGGGCAGGACGGAGGCCAACCATGGGAGCCCCTTATTTCCCCCTCAGAGGGAACTGATGGCACTGAGGGACCCCAACCCCATCCTCATACTCAGCCTCATGTATTTCCTCAGCTCTGGGTTGGGGGCTCCCAGTGCTGCCCTGCAGGCTCTAAGCCGGCTCTGCCACGGGATGTGGGGCTGGGAGAGCAGGTTCTGCTCCGCTCATCCTCCCACAGTCAAAGCATTCCCACGGCTCCATCCTCCCCACCGCAGGGTCGTGCCTCAGTTTCCCCATACCCAACATTGGACCGTGCCAAAGCACAGCTCAGCACTATGTCCCCAATGTCCCCAAGTGAAGACCCCGTTGAACCGGCACACCCTGAGTCACTCGGCTTCCTCCTGCCACCCCATTTCCCATCAAAGCCGGGTCCTGCCCAGCACAGCCCAGCCCTGCTGCTCTCCATCTGATGAGCTCACGGCCCAGGCTGCCAGGACTGGATTTCAGTGTAATTAACTGTTCGTGTTGAAACTCGCGCTCCCAGAGCTGCACCCTTCGCTGTGGCTGAGAGCCAGGGCCAGAAGTGCTGAGCTTTCTCCAGCGCCGGCACATCCACACCTCCATGGGGATGTCCTCACCTCGGTGGGATGCTGTCACCTCCCCTGTGACAGCTCCGTGTCAGTGCTGGAGGGGAAGAGCTGAAACATCCCCCTGTCTGCACGGAGCCCCAGTAATGGGGTTTGGGACACTGTGGGTTGTGTGGTTTGGGTGGGGACACCATGGGGATGGAGATATCATGGAGGTGGGGACATCAAGATGGGGATGGGGACATTGTAGGGATGGGGACATCATAGGGATGGGAAGACCATAAGGGTGGGAACATAATGAGGATAGGGACACTATGAGGACGGGGACACTATGGAATGGGGACACCATGGGGATGGAAACCCTACGGGGATGGAAATACTATGGGGGTGGGGACACCATAGGAACATCATGGAGATGGGGACAGTACAAGAATGGGAAAACCAAAGGGATGGAGACACCATGGGAATGGGGACATACAATTGCAGGGCTGGAGACCTGGGACATACTCTCCCTATGGAAAACCCACCTAGAAAGCCCATTCTGAGACCCATCCCTGAGGTCTGAGGCTGGCTGAGTACCCCCACACCCCATGGCGGAGCTGGGAGGGGCTGCAGGCAGCCAGACCGGTGCTTTGGAGGCCCCGAGTGCTCCCCAGCATGGCGTGGCACGCAATGGGACCGGCTGTGGGAGCTGCAGGAGCTGCCTGGGCTTGTGCACGACAGGAGAGATGAGGCGACCACAGAGGCAGACGTGCACGAGATGGTTTATTGGAGCCACACAGAGGCTTCGGCAATTCGCAATCCTCCATCCGGGTGGGGGGCACATCAACCCCCCCCCTCCCCTTTCTCCCCATCCCGTCCCATCACCTCCTCCCATTGCCCCCAAGGGACCAGCGGCACGGCTCCAGCCCCCCAAGACAGAGGGCTAGGGCCCCCCCTAAGCTACGCTGGGGTATCCCCCAAACAAAATGTTAAAGGGGTGAGGGGAGCATGACAAGAACATGGGGGGGGGAGAGAAGGGAAGGGGAGGCCCTGCCAAAGGGCAAACATATGGACCCCACTCCCAGAACTGGAGGGGGGGTGAGGGTGGGGGGGCGAAATACCTTCCCCACTCCTTAAAAAAGGAACAAAACAAAAGGAAAAGACACCGAAGGGCTTCGGGAAGGGGAAGGAGAAAGGGGGGGAGTCTGGGAGGGAGGGGAGAAGGAAGGAGGTGGGGGATGGACCCCAGCTGCATTGGGGGCCGTTCAGTTCTTGGGCTCTTCGCCAGCCTCGCCGCCGTCTTCACCCGCGCACTCGGCTGTCCATAGCGTCAGGTTGTCCCTGAGCAGCTGCATGATGAGGGTGCTGTCCTTGTAGGAGTCTTCGCTGAGCGTGTGCAGGTCCCCCATGGCCTCGTCGAAGGTGGTCTTGGCCAGCGAGATGGCCTGCTCGGGGGCGTTGGCGATCTCGTAGTGGAAGACGGAGAAGTTGAGGGCCAGCCCCAGGCGGATGGGGTTCGTGGGCTGCATCTCCTTTTTGCTGATGTCCATGGCCTCTTGGTACGCCTTCTGGGCGCTGTCGATCGTCTCCTTGCGGTCGTTGCCGGAGGCCACCTCGGCCAGGTATCGGTAATAGTCTCCCTTCATCTTCAGGTAGAACACTTTGCTCTCTGCATCTCCGGCCTTCTTGATGAGGTGCTTCTCCAGCAAGCCGAGCACCACGTTGCAGACGCCCTTCAGCTCCTCTTCCACCTTCTCCCTGTATTCATTCACCAGCTGCGCTTTGTCGTCTCCCTCCTCGGTTTTGTGCTCGATGCTGGAGATGACCCTCCACGCCGAGCGCTGGCAGCCCACCACGTTCTTATAGGCGACGGAGAGGAGGTTGCGCTCCTCGTTGGACAGCTCGTCTCCATGCTCCACCACCGCCTTCATGAAGTCCGCCATGTCCTCGTAGCGCTCAGCCTGCTCGGCCAGCTTGGCTTTCTGCACTTGGTGGTTTCTTGCCATGGCTGAGGGCGGATGAGGAGCAGGATGAGACGAGGAGTGGGGCCGGGAGCCGTCGGAGCCTCTGCTGAGCTTCACCGCCCCGATTCGCTTTTGGCTGAGCGTCGGAGCCCCGAGCAAGAGCAGGAGGAGCCAACGAGGCTGAAGGAGCGGCCTCCTCCTCCTCTGCTTCCTCCCCGCAGAGCCCGCCCTTAAAAAGCAAATTGCCGTGAGTCATCATGCCCCGAGGCACAGGGTGATGGGGAAGGGGTGAGCGGGTGGCACCCACCCTGCCCTGGATCAGGTGGGTGCCGGGAGGGAGAGGATGTGCTCAGGGAGTTCATGGTGAGCCCCCCCTGTGTCAATGGGATGTCCCACTGGATCAATGGAGAAGTCTGGATCAATGGGACATCCTATGTCAGTGGGAGACTCTGAAACAATGGGAGAGGGAAGATCAACTGGGGACCCCGGATCAATGGGAGACCCCAAATGAATGGGAGACCTGGAATCAGTGGGGACTCCAGATCAGTGGGGGAGCCTGAACCAGTGGGAGAGCTTGGATCAACGGGATACCCAGACCCACGGGAGACCTGGAATCAGTGGGCTCCCGAAATCAATGGGAAACCCCAAATACTTGGAAGACTTGGGATCAGTCAATGGGATCCCCAGATCAATGGGGGACCCTGAGTCAATGGGGGAAACCGGATCAATGGGGGACCCCAAATAAATGGGAGACCAGGAATCAATGGAGACCCCAGATCAATGGGGGACCATGGACCAATGGGGGGACCCTTCCCCATCTGCCAGGAGTGCTCAGAACAGGGAGCAGTGGGGTCGTCACGTTGGGGTGAAGCAGGAAAGCGGCAGCACCCAGTGCCCCCATCCCAACCACCCTTGGAGAAACAGCACGGGGAATAAACCTGGCTGTAAAAATGGTCTCCTCCCCAAAAATCCCATCGCTGTCATTTTTATATGATGATTAACTTGTCGGTGATTGCGAGGGCTTGAAGGGCTGGTATTTATTCCCACTGGTGGGGAAATCGAGGCGGGAGGAGCAGCACGTTACCCCAGCACTGCTGCAGGGATCGGGGCCAGGATTGGGATTGGGGCATTCCCAACTCCTCCACCCTGCCTGCTCAGGGGGAATTGCCCTGGCACTTGCAAGTACTCAACCCCAACCCCCCCCATTGAACCATCATTGGACATCCCCAATCCCAGGGAAGCTCCACACCCACAAACCCCACTGGATCCCCATTAAGGCTTCTCCACCACCCATCCCCATGTCCCCCACCCTCTCTGCTCATCCCACCGGGGCTCTTTTCTCTCCCTTTATGCTGTACTGGAAGAATTGGGATTATTATTCCTTCTTTTTTGTCAGTCTCATTTTGATTCGAGTTCTGCCCAGCAGCGCTGGCGGCCCCGATTAGGATCTGAGCTCGGCGTTGCGCTGCAGTTTCGCTCTCAGCCTGTTCCCACACGCCGGCACAGGGCAGGGTGCGGCGGGCAGCACGTGGGGATGGAGCCAAGGGCTTCACCAGCGCTGTGCCAGCACCCTCAGCCCCATCCCTGACATCCTCTCCCCATTGGGGTTGCTCAGGGCTGGCAACTCTTGGTCCCAAGCTTATGCGGTCCTGGTCCCCATCCAGCCACATGGTGGGGGCTGTTGAGTTTGGGGCTCAAAGTGGAGCCCCTGTGAGCACTGCCCGACCTCATGGATGCACAGGGGCTGTGGTTTTGAACAGAATGCACTTCTGCCCCCTACCCCATAGGAGAGACCACAAATGGGGCCGTGTATGGGGGCAGGTCCCCCCCAGGGCACAGCATGGAGCTCGTGGGTTTGGGTGCTGCCAGAAGCACCGAGCTGCTGCCAAATGTTGGTGGCAAAGAGCTGAGCAGGAGCTGCAGAAATATTCTGCTCTACTGGTTTTGCTGCAAGTTAAGGGGGGGTGAAGGAAGATCCCCAGCTCTGTGCCCTGCTGGGGGGGGGGGGGGTCAATGGCCACCCACCACCCTCAGAGCACCCACGGGTGCCCCCGAACTGTGAGGGATGTGGGATGGAGCCCAGCACCACACAGACAGACAAGAAATGGGAAAATCTTTATTTTGTTACAAAAGTAAAAGGCAGAATCCTACCAGGCTCGAAGCCCTTTGCACAGGGGGAAGGGGCCCATCCCCTCCGTCAGAGCCCCATAGCGATGGACCGGGGGGTGGGAAGCTCATGGGGAGGGTGAGCGTTGACTGTGCACCATCCTATGGGGTCGAGTGGGATGCAGTGGGCAACATGCTGCTGGCTTAATCCCAAACCCCCCCAGGTAGGGCTGGATGCTGGGAGCCCTGGCTCAGTACGTGGCTCTTCCCCATGGTGGGGGGGAGGCAGGAGGAACGCAGTATTGCACTCGGGAGGGAAGCTGTATGGCTTTTTGGCCCCTGCTGTGGGTGGGGGGCTCAGAAAGGCTTTGGCTTGCACACGGCTGCTCTCCCCCCTCTCTCACAGCAGGAAGGGGGAAGGCACAGCGCTGCGGAGCAGAGGCACGGGCGGTGCTGATGGCTGTCATCGTTGGGGGGTTCGTGGGGTCCTGGCTTCCCTGGGGTGCTCCAAGAGGGGCAGAGGGGCTGCCGACCTGCGGAGCTCCGTGCTGCCCTAAGCACACTGCACAGCCCCAGGAGAAGGGAAGGAGGAGAAAGAACTCACCTCGATGACAGACATATCGAAGGACAAATGTCACATTACACACAGGGAAACTGAGGCACGAGGGGATGGAGGTGAGGGATGGAATCACAACACATTCCCAGCTCAGGCAGCCAACATCCCTGCACCATGCAGGACAACACTGCAAACAGCACGGGGCTGGGCTGACCCTCAATTCAGCTCCATCTCACAGCACTGGGGGGTTGGAAGCAGCCTGCCGTGCTCAGCCAGGCTGCAGGAAGGCAGTGGGAGCATGCAGGTCTCAGCACAGCTGGAAGGTGATGGAGGGCTTCAAGGGCAGAGCCAGACATGCAACGGGGATGAGATGGGCTGAAGGAGGAGAAGGAAGCACTTTCTTACCAGTCAGCCCCCAGAATGCAGGGCCAGGGGCAGAGAATAGGGCACATCCCATCAAGCTGTGCAGGAAACAGCGAAGTCCTGGCAGGCATCCTCCTGGGGAAGACACCAGAGTTACGCACCGCACCACCAGCGGGCACAGGGTGTGTGAGCTGTGATGGATGGAGTGTGGGGCTCCATGCAGAACTGCACCAGCAGGGTGACACCCGGCCCTGCCCTGAGACCTGCAGGCAAACCCCCCCAGCTTCAACAGGTGCTCAATGCCCACCCCCTTATGCAGCCCCATCCTGGGGGAGGGCTTCCAGACGAGCCTTGTGACTAACGCCCCATCCAACGTCAACATCCTCTTTTGTCTTAAAGGAATAAAATAATAATCCAAGCAATTAACTCTTTAAAAATAGAATTTTATTACAACGAGTAATCAAGGAAACTGGTTTCAATAAGAACAGGAAGGAGCCTGGGCCCCGCTGACACCCTGCAAGCTGCTCTCCCAGCCCCAGGCCCTCCAGTTCAGCCCTTGCTGGCGGGGACAAACCCCTGGCACAGCTGTGGGGACACAGAGGCACAGCAGCCCCTCTGGATGCCAAGGTGGCTTTTAGGCTTAAAGGCTGAAGGACGCAGCCCATGGGTTGGCACGGAGCCACGCTGCTCCCATAGCGCTCAGCGAGGGCCATCTACTGGGATGCAGCAGAAATGGAGCAGCTGCCACACTCTCACCTGGGCCCATGGGGCCAGCTGGGCTTTTTGCAGAGGGGAAGGCAAGCTGGTGGCCATGGCAAGCTGGCAGCCCTCCCAGCACAGCCCTGACTAACTCAGCAGGACAGGCTGCCGCCCCCCAAGGCTGAAACCCCTGCCTGCAGCTCCCAAGGAACCCAACACAAAGCCCTGCAAGGCTCCTCCCTGGTGCTAACATGCACAACGCTACCTACGTCGAATATAAAAACTTTACATAGAAAAAAATATCTACAAATTGTGCAAAATTATCCAGCAGCTTTTAGTAACGCGATTCAAGTATTGCTAACAAGGCCTGTGACTCTCCTTCTAACTGCTCCTGTCAGCAACATGCAGAGCTGGGAGTGCAGCCTGGCTCACCCACATCTCCATGGGCTGGGAATGATGCACCAAGGCACACAGGGATCACTCTGAGTTCTCTGCTGGCCCAAAACCCAAAGCAATGTGAGGCTGCCAGAGATCAGAACCTGTTTGCTGTCCCCTCTATGTAACCACCTGGGGAAGGCACAGCCCTTGGGAAGTCACCACTTTCCTGCAGCCTTCCATTCTCCTACATGACAAATGCAGCCAGGCTTCCCTGGCAAGTTAAGGATCCCAAATCTCACAGCTGGAGCTTCTCACAAGGAGAGCTGCAGGATGGTGGATGTGTTTCTTCCTCCTCACTACAAGAGTCCTCCCAGCTTGTGCCCTTGCTGCAGAGCTTTGTCCTACAGCCACAGCCAGCATGCCAAGATCTCCCCAGCACTCCCCCACTGAGCAGACAGAACACAGGGCCAGCAGCAGCCTGGATGCCCAACCAGCTCCCACGGCTGCACAACCACAACTCAGCAAGGCACAGCAGCTGCTGGAAAAGAAAAGCCACTCTGGCAACGGGTCAAACTGAATACCTGGCCACTAAGACACACAACAACCCCTCTGCTTTGGCACGGAGGAACAAGAAGCATTCATGGATACAGCAAGGGCACCAGGGAGCTTCTACCTGCACCAGCCCAGCAGATAAGGCTCAGCAGCACAGCTCCAAGCAGGATCCCTCCATCAGCCCCATCCTCAGCCCCTCACCACCCCACGCAGGGTGAGAGCAAAGCTCCAGGCTCAGGGCTCTCCCCAGCCCCGTTTTGATTCCCTGCAGGAGGGATCCCTGCTTCCTGGCACCAGGCAGCCCTGGGGTCTTGCATCAGTCAGAAGTCCAGGCAGGTGACATCACAGTGAAAGGAAGAAACAAAACCAATAAATAAATAATAACAATAAAAAAAAAAATAAAGGCAACGTATGGCTCGAGCGAGTCTTTGGCAGCTCTGCATCACAAGGCTGTCCTGCCTGAGGCCAGGGAGATGGTGAGAAGGGAAGGTACTGCTGGAGATAGGCGCAGGCATGGCAGGCACTGGGCTACATCCCGGCACCGCTATGGCACGCCTCCTACCATGCTGGTGTCAGGTTTGGCTCCAAAGGAAGGGATTTCGCTCTTTGGACTGGCCGGCGTCCCCACATCTGGCTGGATGAAGCCTCTTCTGTCTATCAAACTGGAAAACAAAAGGGAAAAGATACAAGGGGAGGAAGGTTAGGATGCAGGACATGGAGACCGGACACATGGCCACCGAACCAAACAGGTTTCAGCGATGGTTTCTGCAGACCCTCTGCTGGCCTGGCCTGGAAACCAACCCTGACCATAAAACCAAAACCTTCCTGACATGCAGGTAGCTCTGTTGTTAAAACAGCTGACTGCCCATAGGAGACCTCCCACAGCTCCCTGCCCACCACACAGCCCACAGTGAAAGGTCTGGGTTGCCACAAAGCCAAGTGGGAGCTGCAAAAGGACTTTATAACAGGAATATAAACTAAAAGTGGAAAGAATCCTGGTGAAACGCTGCTCTGCAGCCTCCCAGCACGCAGCTCAGCTCCCTGAAGCCACATTTAGCACTGCTGAATGGCAGTGCTGGCATTTCAGCACCTCTGAGGTCAATGAACAGCAGTGGGTAATGCAGGGAGCAACGCAGAGCTGCAAAGCATGCAGCCTAACTCTGCCCCCGTGCACCCTCTGGTGACAGAGCAGTGAAAGCAGCTGCTTGCAGCTCTGCAGACCAATATTAACAGCTATTCTGGAGAATTTGGTGGGATGCTGCCATGCATTCTGGGTCATCTGAGTGTTGGATGCAGCGGAGGTGAAAGGCTCTCACCTGGGATGGAATGGTCCGCACAGCACCGCACAGCAGTTTGTGAGGATACTTTTATGGCTGTAAGGATTGGCAAACTCCGAGCCCCTCTTATTTGACCAGGAACCTTTGATCTGAAAGGAAAGGACACAGTACAGATTAAGGTAGGAAAGAGGTGATGGAAGGTAATGGAGCGATGGGGGGCTTGGTTCAAATCCTCGCTCAGGAGGTGGGAGGTTGAACTTAATGCAAACCTCCTCCTCTGTGTGATGAGCAGCAAGGCAGCATGAAGGCAGTGTGCTGCTCCTGCCTCTGCCTGGGCTCAGCCTTGCAATCAGAAGCTCCAGAGCAGTGCTTTAAGCTGTGCACCATCAGTGCCACCCCCTTATTCTTTGCTAGGCTGAAAGCTCTTCAGAGCCGCGCTCTGCCTAACGGTCCCTCTCATGCTCCAGAGGTTAAACAAACAACAAGGGGACTCGCAGCCCATTCTACAACAGGAGGAAACAATCTCATGTCCCCACCCTGAGCAGCTGTCACAAGGACTCTGATTATGAAACTCAGGTCACATTCAGCGTAGGCACACGCAGGTGGGCAGATGCAACACCCAGCCTTGGGCCCCCGGCTGCACTGAACCATTTACCACCCCATTTCCTCCTTCTGTTTTTACTCCCCCCCCCACCAGATGCAGCACATGACTGGGACGTGGGCAGCACAGCTGGAGGAGCCACGTGCTTTGGGCTTGGTGCTGGCAGGGCTGGGGTGTGACAGCCTGGTGCAGTCCTGCCAACTCAACTAACAAAATGGGGAAGAAATAAAGGGAGGAGGAAACAAAGAAGAAAGAAAAAAGGGATGCAAACCTGCTGGGATGCAATGCTGGAAGCTTCCAGCAAGGATTACAGGTACTTCTGGTCAGAAGGGTGAATTCTGATTCCTTCTGAGGATCAGACAAATCCTGCTTTTCCATACAATCTGCCCTTCTCAGGGCACTGGCTCAGCCCTTTGAGTCTGCACCACCCCAGCCTTTAAGGTACACCTCCTCAGAAGACATCTGTGTATTTTTTTGCTTATTAGACACGAGGAACTAATAGAGACAAAGGGACTCGCCCAGGGTCTCTCAGGAAACCTGTGGTTAGACAGGATGCTGAATTAAGATCACCCATGTCCCAAATGACACCCAAATCTCAGGGGCCTGCTTTTATAACCACTGAACTCCTCATTTTAAGTAAAGCCACATACAGAATGGTAAAAAAAAACCCCACACATGTGACCCTTCTGATGTTTCAGTGCCTTCCAGCCTGACGCCAATGCTGTCCTCCCCCCATGCTGCTGCGTGCTGTTGTTCCCCTGCTCAGCTCCCCAAATAGGGAGCAAAGCTGTTTCTTCCTCAGTGGATTATGGCAGAATGCCTCACCCAGGTCCTGCACTACAGCCAGGGGATCCTGGGGATCCTCACCTCTACTGAGAGAGCAGCAGGGCTGGCAGCCCCCTGGCAGCTTTTGGGGTGAAAGGATGAGGGTTTGGCTACTCACGTCTTCATTCGTGGTCAGGTTCGAGGCAACTAAATAAGTGTGAAAACCTGAGAGGCCCAAAATAGACCAGACTGAGAAAAAACAAATCACCAGCTCCAGCACAGTGAAACCAAAGTCAAGGAATTCTCAGGAAACAAAGTCATCCTGCAAGGAGACGCAAGCTGTTTTGGGGAGGTACTCACAGTTAAGACCACACCAACTGGGCCATGAAAGCATCCCAGCTACCTCTCCATCCCCATGCCATTCTGTGGGCATCCAAAGCACAACTTTCTCTTCCCACCTTGCAAGCTAGGAATCAAGTTTGCTACCCAACTTTAGTCCCTGGCAATGAACTAGAAGTGGGAGGAGAGATGTAACCAAACTGGTGATGACATCAGGCTGTGAGTGCCTGACACTTGTCTGCCCCAACCTGGCACCTGGGGACTGAATTAAACCATGGTAAATACATCAGGCCACCCCTACAAAGAGCCAGCTTCTCTTCTATGTTACAGAATTAACTGTTGCTGCACCAGTGCCCAATTGTCCAAGCAGTTGTTGGCATCAAAAGGATATCTTGCAGGTGTTGTCTTCAGAGTGGTGAGGAATCCATCTCTCTGAGAGCCTGCAAAGCAAATAGGACAAAGAACCACATTCCATCAGCCAGCCTCACAACTCCAGGCAACACTTCACTCCCCAGCACACAACCAGAGGGATCTGTTTGGATGCCCAAAAACACCCACAGGCTGCAACTGTGCAGAGATGTCAGCAAGTGCAAGTCCAGGAGATTTAGAGCTAAAAGAAAGGTCACCTCCCCTGCAGGGCTAAGGGAAGACGCTCTCAAAGCCCACCCATTTGAGATAGCACCAAAGGCATTTGCTCTGGAGGGGGATATCTATGTCACCAGCTCTCAAGGTTTCTCTGCAGAGAGAACAGAGGTGAGTCTGGGCTTCCCTGCAACATGAACCTCTGTTTATCTGGGATATCTGCACTGGGAAGCCTGGCTTAAACCCACACAGCAACTTCGTGCTGCCCCAGGGCCCCGAGCTGCTTGTCACCCAAAGCAAAGTGTGCTGCTGCTGCTGCTGCTGCTGCCAGCTGTACTTACGTAGAGTGAGGTGGGTGACAACGCAGGCGAAGATGAAGGCTGTCAGGAAGGAGAGGGAGAGGATGAAGGCGTAGAAGTAGCGGTAGTTGCGCTTCCCCACGCAGTTGCCCACCCAGGGGCAGTGATGATCAAACCTCTCTGAAACACAGGAACACAGTGAGGGCTGCTGCTGCCCTCCACTCGCTGCTGAGCCTCTGACAACCAGCTGAGAACCCACTGCGCCAAGATCAGCAGCTCTCAGCACAGCATCGTTGCTGAGAAGCTCGAAGCAAGCCCTGCAGCCTGTTCATACACCCCTTATTAAAAATCACTGAAGGTCAAAACTTTCCTATCACCAAGCACTGCAGGCTTGCAAGCCTTGTGACCACTAACATCTCCCATTACTAAAACTGAAAGAGAGTAGGGAAAGCGTGGCAGTTTCTCCAGTACCCAGCAGCACTGGGTGTGTACACACAGCACTGCTGCTCTCCCTGTGTGTCTGTTCCCTTTGCAGAAAATAACATACAAAGTTATGAAAATAGGGCTCCACAATCCAAGAAACTGCCTGGGAACGCAGGGCAGGTGCAGTATGTGTGGAAACACTCCCATCTGCTAATGAAAGGGCTGGATTGCAGACTGAAGCACTGCTGGGGGACACCAACACAAACAAAACTCTGACACTAAGTCAATGCATGCTGCTCTCCCAGACTGCTCCTCTCTAAATGTTGTCCTGCCTGTGGCTGCTTTCCAGGCAGCAGATCCAGCACAAGGAGGAGCCCTGGCCACCCACATCTATCTCCAGACACGACGCACATGGGAGCTTCCAAACACAACCAGAGCCTTGGGGTTCTGCTGCTCCATCTGCCCCAGTGAAGTGCAACGTGCAGCTCCAGGGCCCCATTGGGGACTACCAGGAGCCTCACTCAAGGATCGAAGCCTCTGCTCATGCTGCTGAGCCCTGCTCCACTCCTCTGCCCACTCACACTGCTCCTTGCATGGAGCCCTCGGGAGCTTTTCTTGTCTTCCTGCCCCACCACAGCCTGAGGGCACTGGCTGAGTGCACAGGTGAGCTACACCACAACCTGCAGCAGTTTCTGTACCACCCAAAGGGCAGAGCCTGCTGCAAACCTTGTGCTTGGTGGGGCCTTAAGCACATATCATGGAACGCTGCCCTCCAAAGGAAGGAGACACAGAGCACTGGACGTGCTGTGCCCTCATCCCAAGCCATTTATGTTTAAATGGGAAGAGGACAGACCTCTTTTTATCTCCCTGTATAACCCCACGTGAAAAGCAGCCACCCCTACAGCCATGGGATGTGCACTGCTGCTATCAGCACTCACCGACGCAGTTGTCGCAGACGCTGCAGTGAGAGGTGCGTGGGGGACGGAACATTTTGCAGGTGTAGCAATACTTGAGCTTCACCACGTACTTGTTGATGACCACTTCCATCGTGCGGGCTGGCAGGCGATACGTGGAGGTCCCCATGGCATCTGCAAGGGAGAGGAGGGACAGTCAGAGCAGTGCAGGGGACACATGACCACCCCAGGACCCAACCGAGGCCCCGTGGTCCCCAATCCACTGCCAGGCACAACCCCATTGGCACATCCCCATCACAGAGCAGCACAGCACATCTCAGGTGCTCCAGGCAGACTCCATTGACCCGTGCTCATCAGTAGCACAAGAGGGTTCCTCATCCTCGTGGATGAAACTGAGGATATGGAGATTTGCTGTGTGTTTCACCTGTGTGTTCTGCACTTGGAGCTGACAGCTGGAAACTCATCATCAGCTCAGCAAAACTGAGAGCTGGAAAACCTCTGTGCCATGTCTGCAATGTTGGGTTATTCGTTTGTCTTGCCCACTCTTGGAACAGCACCTTTCTCACTCTGGGGAAGGCTTTGAAAATGGAGATGAAACAGAGCAAGGTAAGAGGAAAATAAATGGATTATATTACCAGCAACAGCTGGTGCAGCAGGCAGCATCTGCAGCCAGATTACTGCTGTCAGCACTTATAAATAGAAACACAGATAACTGCTCTGGGAAGATTTTCAAGCCAGTTTTTTAGTCAAGTGCAGAATTATCGCCTTGCAACTGCCTTCAGATGGGAAATGCTCCACATCAGCTTTGCTAAAGCATTTCTTACTGGTGGTCACACAGACCGTGGGTGCACACACCTTCCTGGGCACTGCAGCACAGCAGGCAATGGCAATGATGCAGATCAAAGCACAGAGCTGGGGGCTGAGCCCATCACATTGCCTCGTCCTCCTTATGGGGCTCAGGCTGCTCAGCCCAGCCCTCGCTATCAGCAGGATGCTTAAGCAGAGATTTATTGTGGTTTACCACAGGCAGCTCTGAAACCCACTAAAGCCTCCAGAAGGGATGGTCCCACTTGGAGTGAGTGCACAGATTAAGGGCTCAGATCCTTCTCACGTTGGCATTCCAAAGCATCCCAGTACTGGACATCCCCCAGCTGCACTTCTGCTTCCAGGTTACAAATCCACAGTGCCTTTATTTTACCCCAAGTATGGATTCCATGCCCCAGGTCCATCCTGCTCTCTCATCTCCCGCTGCACAGCCCCTCCACCTTCCCAGTGCTGACCAGAGCAAGGAGTAGCAGCTCAGTGCCCATCACAGTGAGAGATGGGGCTGTGCAGAAGCACTACAGCCACGTCACAGAAAGGCAGCGGGGAGGAACTCAGTTAGGGCAGAACTGACTCTTCCAAGAGAGGGAAAAGAAACCGAGGTCTGTAGGATCAGCTGGAAACCAGATCCTCAGAAATCCCAGCCCCAAATCTGAACCACGATGAACGCTCTGCCTGTCTGCCTCCGTGAGTGCAGCACTGTGACTCTGAATGGGGACTTTGTGCACCCCCAGCTGCAGCACAGCTGCTGACAGCACCGCGTTCAGGATGCTGATGCCATGAGCTCCCCTTCATCTCAGCTCTGTGCTACAGGCACATGGCTCTGCCTGGGAAAGCAATGGGATAAAGCAGAAAGGGAAGCTCTAAGCAGACAGCGTGCAGAAGCAGCCGCAGCAGAGGGCCCAGCTGTCTCACCAATGCGCTTCTCCAGGTCTGCAGCCTCACTGGGGGTGGCTCTGGGCAGGATCCCGGGGTCCCTGCAGCTGGTCTGGAGGAGGCAGCTGATGACGAAGAAGAAGAGGACGGCTGCAATGATGGGGATGGCCAGGGTCAGGTGACGGGCAAGGAAGGGGCAGCTGTGAAATGACAAGAGACATATACGTGCACTGTTACCAACCATCCCTTCAGAACCAGCTATCTTTTATGACACAGCACGCTATTAATTACACCTGGGGGGGTGGGCTGAAGTGGGGACCTCTAACACAGCAGATCACGTCCTGCAGCACAGATCCCGTCGTGTGGGGCAGACAGCCCCGTGTTTAACAACCTCTGCCTTCCTCAATCACAGCATCACTGAGCTGCAGGGTATCCCCAATGGGAAGGGACCCTCGGGGGTCGCCGAGCCCGACCCCCACTCAGCTCATGTTAAGCAGGGATCGAACACAACACGAGTTTTGCCCAAAGCACAGAGGGAGAGCAGCGCTCGGTCCCGTCCGCACGGCGCTTCGGGAGGGCTCTGCCCCGAGCTCGGCTGTCGGGCACCTCGCAGCCCCCGAACAACCAGCACGGAGAGCTCTCCGAGCTCAGTGCCTCCTTCTCTTCCTCCTCCTCCTCCTCTTCCTCCCCCATCCTCCTTTTCCTCCTCCGGGTCCCGGCAGCTCACGCGCAATACGGGCACGATGTCGCGCACCGCGAGGAGGCAGCGGGGGCAGCTCGGACTCACTCGAAGGCGAAGAAGAGTCCGCTGGTGGCCAGGATGAGGCCGAGCGTGAGGGCGAACACTCCGCTGTGCCCCGCCAGCATCAGCCGCCCGCCGCAGTAGAAGCGGTTTCGGCCCGGGAACGCCTCCCATTTCCGTCGGGGCCGCTGGTTCTCGGCTGGTCGCTGCGGGGCGGCGGGCGGAGATGAAGCGGCGGGTCCCGGAGCGGCGGCACCGGGCGGGATCTGCCGGTACTCGCAGTCCTTCATGGCGCCGCCCGGAGCCCGCAGCGCCCGGCACGGCCCCGCCCCGCCTTGCAGAGCCCCCTACCGGCCCCTACCGGACAGAGAGAGCGGCGGTGCGGGGCGGCACGGGGGGGATCTGGAGGGGGTCGCGTTGTGACCTCATGGAGCTGCAAAGAGGAGCCTTAATGGGGGAGCAACAGCTCTGAGCAAGGCCGGAGACAAGGAGAGAGCAGCTCAGTCCGGGGGGGGACTGAAATGGAGGGTTTGGGTTTCCACCCTCCAACGAGATGGGAATGTTTCTTTATCACCTTCTGCATAACACTGGGAGGGAGGCACATCTCCGGCTGCTTTTCCACCTCGTCCCTTGCAGTGCCAATGGGAAGGTGGGAGGAGGAGAGAGAAGTCGGGAAGATACAACCCCAGGAAAGCAAGATGTTGGGGGATAACCCCATGGGAATCATCCTGATGCTGCTTGGGAAGAGGAACACACTGTGCTGACCAGCTCCATGTTACAATGAGTCTGTGAGCACCCATAAAGCACAGGAGACTCTTAAAGGAAGGGTCCTTGGAAGGTGAAGGTGTAATTCACATCTCTTCAGCTACTCCTATCATCTGCACTCAATCACTGCTTAAAGGAAATCATTTATTACAACACACATCATGTAGCAGCGTGTAGCAGGGGGAAGAAAAGGAGCTGAAGTGCCTTTTTAACTTAATAAACAAAGAAGTAGCTCTCCAGGTTCACATTTCATTCCTCAGATGTTCATTTAAGTGCAGGTAACACAACCGATTCAACTGCATGTTTGAAAGATGGAAGGAAACGTGTGTTTCAACAGCTTGTTGTATCTGTGCTGTTTTATTCTTCTCTCTCATATTCTCCCATTTTATGTTGCTGTGACTCTTTCAGCGTCATCCCACCCTCACCTTAATGCAGGTAGCACCAGTTAACGAGCTGAGCCTTAAGTCATTACAAACTTGGCTGGTGTTTCTGCTTAAGGTTTATCAATCCCAAAGAACATACATGGAGACAAGTTAATATCCATCAGTTTAATAGAGGCACTCACCTCAGCAGGGGGAGCTGGCCAGCAGAATGCCCACAGCAGCCCCCAGTGCTGTATTTATGGCAAGAAAGCATCATTCACAGAAGGCAGAGAGACCTGGTTACAGCTGCAGGTTGCTCACAAACCAGTTTCTTCTGCAGTCTATGTGTGTTCCCAAGCTGCCACGAGCCCTTTCTCATGGGCCAGACCCTTGTTTGGGCCTTGAGCTGTGTTTATCCACGTGGGATCTGAAATGCAAACTTACCAAGGCAAACACACACGATACAAAGGTCCTGCAGACTTTCCCCCTTTCATTTTCACATCTTGCAACAGATCCTGAAAGAGAGCGAAAAATTAAACAGGTGTTGAAGTAAAATGTTCTATAGGAAGGTGTATGTGTTGGCACTGGGAATGTCCCTGTTTTTATTATCTTTAAGCTGCCATGAGCTTACCCATGAATGATGCATTCATTTTAATAATGATAAGAGCTCTTGATCTCTATAGGGCTGGACATTGGGTACCAATATGAACAAGGAAGGATAAATCTTGATGGAAAAGTGGAAAGTATCATGAATTGCCCAGCACCTGGAACCAACATGAGGCATGGAACTGTTGGTTAGGAAAAGAAAATGAAGCGGCAGCACATGCAGCCTTTCTCCAAACCTATCTCCATGCTTATCCTCACTGATCCCCATGCTTACCCTCACCTATCTCCGTGCTTATCCCCACCTATCTCCATGCTTACCCTCACCTATCTCCATGCTTATCCTCACCTATCTCCATGCTTATCCCCATCTACCTCCGTGCTTATCCCCATCTACCTCCGTGCTTATCCTCGTCTATCTCCCTGCTTATCCCTGTCTATCTCCATGCTTATCCTCGTCTATCCCCATATTTATCCTCACCTACCTCCGTGTCTATCCTCACCTATCTCCATGCTTATACTCACCTATCTCCATGCTTATCCCCATCTATCTCCATGTTTGATAGTTGCAGGCTGTTGGCTGGGACACACCGTGTAGCACGATCCGCTCTCAAGGCAGTTTTGCTCTATGGGGCCAGTGTTGTAACCGGGGACACTTAAAGGCGATGTGGTCAATGGGACCGGGGGTGGTGGGAGGGAGTTAATGGATGGACAGTGGGGGGGGATGGAGGGAACTGGGAACAGCGAAGTGATAAGGCAGAGCTGGGAGGTCACGTGACAGGCGGCGATAAGGCCTTAATGGGCGGCCCTTCCCTTTGCCCCTCCCCCCCCCGTTATCCCCGCTGTTCCCCCCCCCAGCCCCCATTCCCGGCCATGGCTCCGCTGCTGCTGCTGCTCCTCTCGGTGCTCCCGGTGCCTCTCCCCGCCTCCCCCCGCTGCTCCCCGCGGTGCCCGCCCGGTTCTTACCCGCACCCAACAGGCCGCACCCGGCAGCGCTGCGAGCCCGTCCGGTGCCGAGGTGCGAAATAGGTTGCGGGCGTCCCACTTCCGGGTTTAACCGGGTAATTTCCGGGCTAGGCAGGAAGTAGGTGCGCTTCTAATAGGGATCGGGTAGGAAACAGCAATGATGGAAATGGGGTCCGGGGGGAAACAAACCCCGGGGTGGGTTCATGGCCGCCCCTCATTCCCCCCCAGCTCTCCGCTGCCCCGCACCGCTCTCGTTCCCTCACGGCACCGTGGAGCCGCGTCTCCCCTCATACCCCAACGGCAGCGTCCTCCGCTTCGAGTGCGACGACGGCTTCGTGCTACGAGGGGCCGCGGAGCTGCAGTGCAGAGCAGGGGGTGTATGGAGCGGATCCCCCCCTGTGTGCGACGATGGCGGTGAGTGAAGACCTAAAACCCATCGGAAAGGCCCGAAATCACTCTAAAAGGCCCCCAAAACTCCGGGAAATGCCTTAAAATTATTTGGTGGGGGGGGGACAGAGTATCGGTGGGAGACTAAAATCCCTCTTAGAGACCCCAGAAATCTTCCTTGTGGTCCCCATAGCCCTTAGAGCCTTCAGAATCCCGCTTATATACCCAAAGGATGATGGGGTTGGAGGGTCCTTATGGGGCTGAGGGGGTAAGGAATATGGTTTGGGGGGAGGGGGGGGTGTCTATGGGGTATCGATGGAAAGGGGCTGAGGGGAAAGGATAAATAGCTGAGGGGGGTTGGGGCTATGGGGTGGGTCAAGAGTCCCTATGGGCTTTAGGGGGTGGAAGACAGGAGTTAGATGGGGGGATCCCTATGACGTGTGTGGGTCCCTTGAGGAGGGGGGTCAAGGGCTCCATATTTCCTACTGATTCTCCCCCTAGAAGGTGACTGTCCCCCCCCTGTGACACCAGCGGGGGGGGTGACAACAGGAGGGGGACGGCACCATGGGGCCGAGGTGGGGGTGCGCTGTGGGGCAGGACTGCAGCTACTGGGACCTCCCCGACGACACTGCATGGAGACTGGGAGGTGGTCTGGGCCTGAGCCCACCTGCCGCCGTGAGTGACACTGTGTCCCCATGTCCACATATTGTCTCCATATCCCCAAATACCCCCATATTCCCCCAAATCCCCATGTCCCTATGTGCTGTATCCCCATGTGCCATAACCCCGCATACCTAAATATCCTCATATTGTTCCCTTTTTCCTGTGTTCTCAGGTCCACATGTGTCCCCGTGTTCCTAAAGTCCCCAAATGTCTGCATGTCCCCCAGTGTCCCCATATCTCCACATCCCCCTGATGTCCCCAAGTGTCCCCACAGACCCCTACTCCTACGACCTCCCTGAGGACATCAGCAGTGGCCTCGGCTCTTCCTTCACCTCCATCCTGGAGCTGGCGGGTGCCCGTGCTGACAGTGGTGAGCTGGGGGACACTGTGATGACATCATGGTGACATCATCACAATGACATCATGGTGACACCTGTGGTGACAGACACGTCCCTGGGGCGCCGCATCATACTGAGCCGCAATGGGTCCCTCCATGTCTACGTGCTTCTGGATGCATCTGGCAGTGTCCAACAGGACAACTTTGAGCTCTTCAGACAGAGCGCGGTGACCATCGTGGATAGGGTGCGAGGGGACAACAGGGTGGGACCATGGGGAGACCACAGGGAGATGGAATGGGACCATGGGGGGATGGGGAGGGGAGATGGGTGGGATCATGAGATGAAGAGATGGGACCATTGGGAGAACATGGAGAGATGAGGAGAGGGGGTTAGACCACAGGGTGAGGTTGAGACCATGAAACTACGATGAGATGAGCTGGGACCGAGGAGGTAGGTCCCAGATATTGGGGGTCGAGAATGGGTTCCCTGAGCTGTCCCCATCTCCCTGTTGCCCCACAGCTCAGCAGCTTCGAGGTGCCCCTCAGGTTTGCCATCGTCTCCTTCGCCACCCACACGCATGTCATCGTATCCACCACTGAAGATGACTCTTATGATGCTGACGAAGTCATTGCGCGCTTGGAGGCCATGAAGTTTGGTTGTACGTCCCCAAAGTGGGCAACCCCAAAGCTGGGAATGCATTGAGGACACAATAACATGATTTTGTCCCTTTAGTGCATGGGAACGCAACGGGGACCAACATGTATGAGGCGCTGTTGGAGGTCTACCACATGATCCTCTTCCAAAAGGAGCGGTCAATGCGTGACGGCCAACCTAATGTGTGGAAGGACACACGGCATGTCGTCATCCTGCTGACAGATGGTGGGGAAAATGTGGGGACAGTGCTTGGGTGGATGCTGTGGGGCTGGGCTGAGCTCCATCACGCTGCTCCATAGGGAGGTTCAACGTTGGCAGACATCCCCGGGACGCAGTGGCCAAGATTGAGGACGTGCTGGAGATCAAAGAGGACCGCGAGGAGTTCTTGGGTGAGTGTGTGGGGACAGCAGCAGGGAAATGGGGACGCTGAGGTTGGCTTTGGGGATCTCTGAAGTGAATCTGAGGATCTCAGTCGGGGGTTTGAGAACATCTGAGGTAGCACTGGGCACCTTCAAGGTGGTTTGGGGGACCTCAGAGGTGGACTGGGGAGATCATTGGGGCCGTGTGGACACCAATGGGAACAGAGGGGGTGTGGGGACATCGAGATAGGCTTCTGGAACCTTGGGAGTGGCTTTGGAGCTCAGGAATAGGGTTAAAGTGTCCTCAGTGGTTCTGGGGACCTGAGTTGGGTTTTGGGCATCTGGAGGCCACCCTGTCTCCACATCCCTGCCCCCAGCATCCCTTTGCCCTGGCCTCTATTTGCTGTTGCTCCAGCAGTGGGGTCAATACCCTGGATTTCCTCCTATCCCCAGGGCCAGTGCCCCATTCAGTGTCTCTCACCCTGTCCCCATGATCAGACCCCATGGCAGATGGCCCAAACCCCATTCTAGGGACCCTTAACCCAATTTGGTGCCCTGACCTCTGTTCTGTGCACCCCAAGCCCTGTTTTAGGTGCTCGCAACCCTATTTTTGGTGCTCCAGTGTCCATGTGAGACATCCAGACCCCACTTCTGATAACTTCAGCCACCTTCAGTGCCCATAATCCCAACTCAGGTCCTCCAAACCCCGCTCCAGGTGCCCCCCACCCCCTTTCTCACCCTCTGACCCCTCACCCCCAGACATCTATGCTTTTGGGGTGGGGACCCTGGAGGTGGACATGGCTGAGCTGGAGGCAGTGGCCTCACACCGCCGGGATGAGCGCCATGCCTTCAAGCTGGCAGATGCGTCGGCACTACGCCAGGCACTGGAGGGAGCGTTGGCTGCCACTGGCATTGGGGACCTCTGTGGTGTCATCATCCCTGCTGGCAACACCCGGCCACCGTGGCATGTTGTTCTGAGGGTGGGCACTGAGGAGGATCTGTTGGGGTTGGAGATGATCCACTGGGGGTGATTGAGGATGGAGGGGAACACTTTTGGTACCATCTTGGATGGGGGATCGCTTTGGGGAGTGCTGGGTGTCAAAGGAATATTTACTGGGGATTCACTGGGGATGGAAAGGGGAACCATTGGGGATTGAGGAATCCATTGAAGATGGGGGGGAATCTATTGGGGAGGGTCCATTATGGATCACTGGGGATCCCTTAGGGACTGGGGGGAAGTCACGGAGGATCATTGGGGTTGGAGGAGTCCATTGGGGATGGGAGGGCCCAGTGGGGACAAGGGATTCCAATGCAGACCCTGTGTTCTTGCACCTCCCCCCTGGTTCTCCCCCAGACTGGAGTGCAGCAGCGTTGTGCAGGGACCCTTCTGGGGGGCCGCTGGGTGCTGACGGCTGCACACTGCTTCCTGGGGGGCGAGAGCCCCCAAGACTGGAACGCCGAGCTGGGTAAGGCCCCAACATTGGGGACTCCCTCATCCTGATCCCACCACCCCCACCCCACTGGGACCCCAAAATCCAGGACCTCTCCACTCCATTGGGACTCCTCCAATTCCCATTTCTGGGGGGTCTGCAGCAGGGGGTCAAGAGGTTTCCATCCGGGGGTGGAAACTCCATGAGGACTTTGACGTCCGGGGAAAGGCAGCAAAGGGAGTGCCTGAATTCTATGACTATGATGTGGCCCTGGTGGAGCTGGAGAAGGAGGTGGGAGACACAGGGGCCCCCAGGTGAGTGGGACAGTGGGATGTGGGGGGTGGGATGGTGTTGACAGGGTCCTGATCCCCCTAAGAAATCTAATTCCCTCCCCAAAAAAGGCGCGTCTGCATACCCTGCACTGAGGATGCAAACAGAGCTTTGAGAATGGCACCAGGGACCACATGCCAGAAGCAAGGTGGGGGCACCCCATCATCCCTACATTCTCACCTCCATGTGTCCCTATACCTCCGTTCTCACATTGTCCAAGTGTCACAATGTCTCATATCCCTGTGTCTGTATTCCCCCCCCCCAATATTGTCACCATATCTCCCCATTCCTACATCCCTATTTCCCCATCTCCATATTGCCCCCAAAAGCCCCCAAATGTCATAAAGTCCCATATCCCTGTTTCACCATTTCCATGTCCCCAGAACCCCATGCATCCCCTTATTATCTTCATGTCCCCAAATGTCCTACAGAGATGGAGCTGATGGGCCACACTCGTGTCCCCGCCGAGTTTGTGTCGCTGGAGGGCAGGAGGTTGAGCGTCAGGATCAAGGAGCAGGAAGAGGTGTGGGGCTGCCCCAAGGCGCAGCTCTACCCCATAGTGGGACCCACAGCCCCACACACCCGCCACAACAGGGAAGAGTCCCAGCAGGGCTCTGTCCCACAGCAGGACCCTGCCCCATAGCGTGGCTCTGCCCCACAGCGTGCCTCCTGCCTGGGGGGTGCAGTGCAGCCTGGGATGCCCCACGCCAACGCCTCTGTGAAGGATGTGGTGACAGAACGGTTCCTGTGCAGTGGGCAGGAGAGTGGTGGTGAGCGTGAGGACGCGGCCTGCAAAGGTGTGTGCCCCAAATATCCCCATCCCCACATTCCCATACCCCCATATTGTCCCCACATTCACTCGTCTTTACATCCAAGTTCCCATGTCACTGTACTATCCCCATATCCCCATACCCCAATGTCCCCAGGTGAATCTGGGGGTTCTCTCTTTGTGGAGCGCCGTCACCGTTTCCTCCAGGCGAGTGCTATATGGGGGGGGTCCCTAACTTCCCCTACCCTAACCCCCCCCCCCCCCCCCCACACACACACACACCTATTTAGGGGTCCCCAAACTCCCTCTTTCTGCAGGTTGGGGTCCTGAGCTGGGGCACCTTCAATCCATGCCACAGGGGGGGCCGCAATGCCGAGGGGGAGCTGCTCCGTGCCCCAGCCCCCCCCGGCCACCACCCCCGGGATTTTGCCATCAGCCTATTCCGCATTCAGCCCTGGTTACGGCGGCACCTGGGGGGGGTCCTGCGCTTCACCCCCCTTTGACTCCCCATCACGGTGGGGACTCCCCCCAAGGGTACTCCTCATTGGACTCCTATAGGAGCTCAATGGGACCCCCACACCCTGATCTGTACTCCCCTAATAAAGTGCCCCACCAACACTGTGAACTTCCATGAGTGGTGAGATTGAATACTGGGGACATATAGGGTGGTGGGGACTTTTGGTGGAGCTCATTAAGGAAGGGAGGGGGAGAACTGGGGGGGTAGACTGTGTTCAACCACTCCCATTTCCCATAATTTGCCCAGAGGGGACAATACACACAATCTTTACCCTCCCCCGGCTCCAAACCCTGACCCACAGATCTGGGACCCACGGAAGGAGCTGGATCCGGCCCCATGGCCATATAACACCGCTCACTCTCCTACCGCTGCCCCCTCCCTCCCCAACCCCGGCCTGTGGGCGACCTCAACACCGGCCTACACCGCATCTCTGCCCCTAGGAGTGCCCGACAGCGCTCCACATCGGCTGCCTCAGCTCTGTGCCCCACAGCTCCGTCCTGGGCCCCTCCCGGAGAGTCACAGGGAGCTGATTGCCGTATATTGCCGAGCTGAATACGGCCTCAAACACACGGAAACCCCCATAGCCACCCAATATGGGGACGCCCCCATAGCCACCCAATATGGGGACGCCCCCATAGCCACCCAATATGGGGACGCCCCCATAGCCACCCAATATGGGGACGCCCCCATAGCCACCCAATATGGGGACGCCCCCCCTGCGGCCTTCACACACCGTCACCCAAACAGGCCTCAACCCCCCCCCCCCCCTGCGACCTTCACACCCGAACAGGCCCCAGAGCCCCGCCCACCCCCGGTGGCCTTCACACCCGCCCGGATCCCGGCAGGACCATCCTCCACGTTTAATTTCCATACACAAATACCTCCCGGATCGCGGCCGTTCCGCCGTTAGCGCTGCGGGGCTCCGACCTGAAGCCCCGTCAGATCCGCACTGACCCCACACCACAGCGAGACACTTCCGGATGTACCCGGAAGGGCTTGTCCCTCACCCCCGTCCGCTATTTCCGGTCACGTGCGGCGTCACGTGCCGCCGTCCCGGGCCGCTGAGGTCGGCGGCGCCGTCACGTGATCCGTGCCTACGCGCGGCGGGGCCGATTGCAGATGGCGGACGCTGAGGCCGAGGCGGCTCCGCGGGCCGAGATGGCGCGGCTGGTGGCGGCGCTGCGGGGCCGGTTGTGGCAGCTGCAGACGGAGCTGTGCGAGCAGGAGGTGTCGGAGGCGTCATCACGGGCCTATTGCCGCGGCTTCTGCCAGGTAACGGGCCCTCACTGCGCGCTGCGAGGCTCCGGGAGCGGGGGGTGCGGCGGGTGTTGGCGGAGCACGGCCGGGATAACGGCGTTCGTATGGCGCTGTTGTGGTGCGGCCTTGTGGGTGCGGGGCCTCGGGGCGGTGATGGGGGGATGTTGTGAGCTCGGAACGTGAAACGGCGCCGTGTGGGTGTCAGAGCGGCCGGGATGTGTGTCCGGGTCACTGCGCTGCCAGCCCGAGCTCTGCCCCGAGCGGTGCTTTAATGCCGGTGTGACGGGAATGAGCGATTCCGGAATGGGAGCATTCACTGCTTACCCTTGGTTACCTGTGGGCATTGCTGCTTTGTGCCATAGCGATCTGTGCGGTTAATGAGTTATTCCATCCTGAACGACATCGGTTATGGAGAGCTGTGCGCTTACATCATCTGCTTGTTGGATTTAAAGCCCAACCTGTTTGCTGCTGCTCTCACCCGGCCTTTATTTCGGAATGGATGGGCAGCACCAGCTGCTCGCTGCGGCCAACAGCCTCATGGGGGGCTGAAATGTGGTGTTGTCATCATAGGGTTGTTTGACACCTGTGTGCTCAGCCGTGCTGTGTTATGGGGGGATCATAGAGTCAGTCAAAGGCCTGTGAGATCATCCAGTCCAACCATCCACCCACCGCAGTGCTGCCCATGGAGCTCGGTGCCACCTCCCCACGGTTATGGAACACCTCTGGAGATGGTGACTCTATCACTCGCTGTGCAGCCTCTGCCGTTGCATCACTGCTGATTTGGAGATCTTCATAGTAATGCCCAACATGACCTTCCTGTGGTGCTACTTGAGGCCATCACATCCCATCCTACCACTGTTACCCAGGAGCAGAGGCCAACCCCCACCTCCCCTTAACAAGGTAGTTGTAGTCTCCCCTGTAATCTCAATGTGGTCTCTCCTGAGCTCTTCTTCTCGGATGGACCCATCTATTTCCCTCAGCTGTTTCCCATTGCTGTGCTTCAGACCCCTCACAGCTCTGTTCCCTTCTCTGCGCACGCTCCAGATCCTCCATGTCTTTAACACACTGAGGTGCAGCCCAAGCAGTGCCAGCACAGAGGGATGGTCTCCTGCTGGCTGCACTGCTGCTGACACAGCCATGATGCCATGGGGCTCATGGGGCACCCTGCTGGCTCATGTTCAGCTGTGTGTCACCAGCACCCCCAGGTCCTTCTCTGCACAGCTGTTGGCTGCAGTGCCCCAAGCCTGTAGCACTGCGTGGGGCTGTTGTGCCCAAAGTGCAGCACTCAGTCTCATTGAAGCTCATCCCATCAGTCTTAGACCAGCAACCATCCTGCCCAGGTCTCTCCATAGCACTTTCCTACCCTCATGCAGATTGATGCTTCCCCCAGCTTCATGCTGTCTGCAAACTTACTGAGGGTGCTCAGCATTTACCACAGCTGGAAAGGTTTGTTATGTTCTGATATTCATGCTTTGCAAGCTTCAGGGTGCGGTTCACACATAGTGCAGTTTATGTCCCAAGTTGTGTGTGCACTGAGATTTGTGACATGGAAATCTCTGTATGTGTTACTTGTGCCTCGTTTAAGGCTTTGCAAAAATCACCTCCAATGCTGTTTATTGCAGCAGATATTGTCAAGATGACCAATGCGTGTATTCATTTGGTCACCCGGAATAAACTTATCGAGTGCTGTCATCAGTTTTGGATAGTTCTAATTGTCATAATTGTTCTCTTAGAGATCCAGGGGAGGACATGCAGTTGTTGGGCTCTCACCCAGCCAATGGGGTGTGGGTTTGTGATGTTGTTGTGCTGTCAAACTGCTGTGGGAGGGGATGGTTTTATATCAGTTTCCCCTTCTAACTGGGGATGCTCGTAGATATGGCATGGAGTCTTGTCATCAGCTCATCGAACTGCTGCAGGTCTTGCCTAGGGAGAAACTCATTTCAGTTGTGTTTAAGTAGGGTCTGGAGGTGAAGCTGTGGTGAGAGCCATTAAAATACTTTAAGGTTTCTCATCCTGTGGGTTTATCTGGCACTGTGGGAGCAACTGACGCTGTCAGGTCACAACAGATGGTGAACCAAATAGCACCCAGACAGCTCTGTGCAAGGGGAAGCAGTGTTGGTGATGCAGAAACTTGTGCTGCTTTCCTGCAGTTGTTAATGGGAGCAATGTCTGGTGATATTGTCTTCTTGGTCACGTACCTCTTGGGCAGGAGGGGAAGATGAGTGTTCAGGATGACACAACTAAGTGTCTCGACACCTAAATAGTGGGTTGGTTCTGCAGCTGTTGTGATGGACTGCACGTTATGAGGAACAAGTCTGTTGGGGTAAGTCTGTATGTACACAGACACCAACTGGTAGGATCAGGTTGTGTGCATGAGGACCAGGATTGGTGAGGCAGAGTGTGTATCACCTCAAAGAATCTCATCTGCTGATCCTCAGTGCCAGTTGGGTTGGTGAAATCATTGGAGGACTTTCAGCTGTGATCAGGTCTGTTAATGAGGAGATACCTTTATTTATGTTAAACTCCAAGCTGTTGTGAGAAGTGCACCTATGCCTTGCAATGCTGCAATACATGCTTGGGGATCAGTGCAGAACTGAGGGCCTGGGTCAGTCTGTGGGTTGTGCTGTAGGTGGATGGTTGTGGCCTCTGTTGTCTGCAGGGCACTCTGGCTACATCTGTAACTGTAGTCAAAGGAAAGAGGATATAGCGATGGCTTCAGTGTGTATCTGTTCCAGGGAAAGTTTGTGTCATTGGCTACTCAAAAGAATTGCTGACTTGAGATGACCTCAGTTGTAAGATAGCGCTGACAGGAAGGGTCTGGTGTTCACTAGTAAACTCTTGGGAAACATTGTAGAATGTTTGACAGGCCCTGTATTGCTGTAGAATCATAGTGTCACTGAATTGGTTGAATTGGAGAGGACGTTTAAAAGCCATCCAGTCCAACTCCCAGCAGTGAGTAGGGACCCCCACAGCTCCGTGTGGTGCTCAGAGCCCCTCCAGCCTGAGAATGATGTACATGCCTGTCATAGCCAAGTACTAAATTGGGTAAGTTGCTGTTAATGGATGTACTTTTAGACAAGTACAGCGATCAGGATATTCTATTTCTGCAGTCACTATAACGATAGGCTCCTAGCAGGGTTTCTAAATAGATGATTTCATGATAGTCATCAATCACTTGAGTATCTCAAGGAATTACAGCTTGACAGCCTTTGTAATTCTTCTGATGTCTTATTTCATTTATTAAATCCTTCACCAGTTTCTTAGAGAGGCACTTACACTAATAAACAATCATTAGCAACTCGTTGCTTTTGTTAATGAGTTTTGTCTGGTTTTTAAGGGTGGTTTCTGTAAACTTCCAGCCTCGTTAAAACTGTTAACATTGTGGTTTGGGTTAGTGTATACTTGAATTCAATACAGGGGTTGTTACTGAGTTCTGGGAGAATAGCTTGCAAAACAGTCTTATTTTTAGTGTTTCCATAGATTTCATTGTTGAACGTCACACGTGGTTGTGCTGGTTGAGTGGATGCCTACATTAAATTTGACCCTAGGACTGTCAAGGAATAGTTAGATCACTGACACAGCATTGAGCAGTGCACAGAACACCATGGAGCTGGCTGTTTATTTCTTGCTATGTTGAACACTTTAGGAGTTTCTGGCCACTGTAATGACTGCATTTATTTTAACAAGCTCACCATCGTTCCTGTTTAGCAGTGTCCTGTCACAATCTGATGTGACCAAACACCCCTATGACAACTGAACTTTTCCCATACAGCCTTGGCCCTGAGGACTGCCCAAAGCCCAACACTGTCACCTTTTTTTTCTTCTTTGCATCTGACCTTAATGTTGGTGCCTGGTTTGGGCTGGAGGAGGTTGTGGTTGATCAGAACACCAGCTGCACGGCTGTAGGGTGCCTGCCTTCAGAGAGGAGGTGCTGCCTGGAAGCAGGACTGTGCTGCCCTCAGCTCAGCACACCCTGCCTGCTCTGTGTTACACAGCGGTTGGTAGGAAAACAACACACCACTGATTGAAGATTTAAGAAGCTGAGGAAATGCTACTCTTGAAACTTCATTGTTTTCTTAAAGCAGGCTGGATTTTAGGTGACTTCTTCAGTACTGTGTGCCTGTGCTTGGAAAATGGGTGCATGGTGGTGTGATCTGGACTCCATAGTTCTCTACTGGTGGCCTCATGTTTGTTGTTTTGGTATATGTGTGTCTTTAATATAGTGCAATTGGTAGATGCCTTTAATCTCAGTGTTGGGATGTTGTACTGAGGGATTTGGTTTAATGGGCAGTATTGGTGGTAGGTGGATGGTTGGATTGGATGATCTTGGAGGTCTCTTCCAACCTTGTGCTTCAGTGTTACATTTGTGGATCTGCCTTTTGTGCCAGTTGTACAGAAGAAGCCCTCCTTTGGACTAAGAATTCACTCTCAGAACTCACCCACCATCCCTACCACGTATTGCATGTCATTGATAGAGAAAGGTGTACTGTAAGAACTAATCACAAAAACCCATTTCTTTCAGACACTTCTTCACTACGCTGGCAGTCGAGGTGCATCAGAACATATTTTACCCTTTTTGGAAGTATATCGGATCTCCATCCAAAGCTTTGCGAACGCACGGCCTTACTTGACCACGGAATGTGAGGATGTTCTCTTGGTGCTGGGCAGGCTGGTGCTGTAAGTGTTAAGTTGGTACATTGATGTTTTAAAGTCAATGAAATGAAAAGCATAAACAGTACTTTACAAATGAATGGGTGAGTTGTTGAAATACAGCGTAAGACTTAAACTGACATCTGTGTTCAGGATGTATTGTCTTGTTCCTCCACACCTGGGTAGGTGTTGAAGGTATTCAGAAGACTCAGTTCCTTCATAAAGCTTCTAAAAGTTATTTTTTTTAGTAGAAAAAGCTTAGTCCTCATTGAACGCAAGCTTTAATGCCAGACTTTCATGTGTAGGTGAAGAAACCTGCATCAGTCTCTGTGCAGTTGCTGTCTTTGTGTGTCCTCCTGCTTGTAGTGCAAGTAAGTTACGAGGAGATCCCTTTCTGAAAGCAAAATGATTCTTGTAAAGCAATTCTCCTTTTTGGTCCTGTCTTTAATGGTGGAAGCAAAGTTGGAAGTTCTCTAACTTCCTCACAGACACTTTCAAGTGCAGAGATGCTGTTTGTGGTTGAGAAAACCATAGTGTAAGAGGCTTCCAGAACCATCAGTTAATGGCCTTGACCTGGGAAGGAGAGCAGCACACTGGTTGTTCCTTGATGGTGAGGTTTCCTTCAGGGCAGAAGGACAAAGTTTCTGAACCTTGGCTATAAAGCTCATTGTCAAATATGAGTAGTTTAGTCTTCCAGTAAGCTGACTTGTCTCTGTTATCAGTAGCTGGTCTGCTTTGTGATCTGAGCTCTGGTGTTCTTTTTGAGAAGGCTTTTGCAGTACTTGTTTTGTAATGTATGAACTTGCAATATCAGTCAGCATTTCAGAACCAGATATGTCCATATGATGCTTCTTTTATTTTTAATATTTGGAGTAAAGAGAAAATATGAACT
Organism: Coturnix japonica; assembly: GCF_054131305.1. Taxonomy (NCBI): domain Eukaryota; kingdom Metazoa; phylum Chordata; class Aves; order Galliformes; family Phasianidae; genus Coturnix; species Coturnix japonica. Next base: position 12,956,709 of record NC_140679.1, on the reverse strand, counting down.
ATCAGTGGTTTATTTTTTTTCTCCCTCTGTCTAGGTGAGAAAAATACATAAAATCAGATTCCTTCTCTCCTGAATTAGTTTGTGATCCTCTCCTTGTTTAATTTAAGATGCTAACATGGAAACTGAAGGCTTCCACTGCTAAGTCCTTTAGCTCATGGCTGTCCAACCCAACCTGGGTTGCATTGAGTGAAGAGGGATTGTCTTGGGCCTTGCATATAATATCCCAATGTTGCAAAAATAGCTTGTTTTAATAAAACATATATTAGAAAGTAAGAGCAACAACAACACCTCAGCACTGGTAGGATATGTGACCTTGTAGCTGTGTAACCAAGCACCAGTGCCTGGTTTGATAGCAGTGGCTGCAGCTCTCAATGAGCTCTCAAGGTGTTGACAGAGATTTCTGATGTAATTTTACTCTTCCTGTGCTGCATCCATGAAAGCAGTTGCTGACAAATGGATGTACAGCCAAAAGGTGATGGCATGAATAAGGTGTGACTGTGAAGTGAGGGGTATCTTCCCATGCTAAGAGACATGGTCAGGTTTTTGAGTTGATTTGCAACTCTACACGTTCCTCTTGAAGACTGGCAGGTCATATATTTATGTGGACTGAAAATGGAGTCCCAAATATACAAAAAATTGTTGTATTTTCAAGCAATTTTGAAAACTATTTTCAGATTGCTTTATCAGAATGGAAAGCAGGGCTGTGTGTTTTCCTCTGTTCCAGCCAATGCATCAGAATTCATGAAATCATTTGCCATCACTTGAGCTTGCCATAATTCACATTGGTTTGAAGCTTAACACTGAGTTGATTATTGACCTCAAAGGCATGTTTTGCTCGTTTAAAGGAGTGGTCAAATCCACCCAAAACGTTAAATCCATCCGCCAATTTTAAACCTCAAGTTCTGGCACAGAATTTCCTTCAGTTTCCATAAATGCCTTGATTTCATCCCACAGATTGTAGGATCTTTTTAATGTTTTACCCCAACCCAGCCACCTTCCTTCAGAAGAACAAAGAATGGCCCATAAGCAGCATCAATACTTGTAAGGAACTCCACGATCTGGCAATGATTCAGTTGCTTGGAGTGATGACATTCACAGCTTTGATGATGATTTCATGGCATTATCCATTTTTATGCTTTAGCAGTTAATTTTTCATGGTGGTATTTCACCAGACATGAGTTGCTGTGGCAATTGCATCCTCTTCTATTAATGTATAAGTCCCACTTTTACCAACCACCATTGAGGCACCATCAATAGCTCTACCAGATCTACTGTCAAGGGTTAAAGAAAATGGCTTTAATGTCATTTTTCCTGCTTCAAACAAATCAAGAGATTTAATTGTGTATTTTAATGGCATCAAAGGAAGCCTTTCATTATCAATACATCCAATGAGAATGGAGCCATGTCCGTAGCATCAGAATTTTATTCCTGTCCTTTTGGTTTTTCCTTTGTTCTGTTTTGTTTCTTTTCTTCATCACTATTCTGCTGGTTCCTACTCATTTAGCTTTAAAAGTTTACCTTCTGTCTTTGTATGTGGGCTCAGTGGTGCCTGGAGTGCAGCTTCTTTCATCCGTCAGGGTGCGGCTTGTATACTTAGCTAACTTAGTGGCTGGTGTGGTAGAATCATCGTGTTCTTTTTACAGTTGAGAGGAATCTGAAGAATGAAAGAGACAATGTGTGAGGTCGTGGGTAGTTCTGAGTCACAGGTTGTTAGATGTGCTGTTTTCCTCACTCTGAGCTCTCCCATCGTATCTTCATATGAGTTTAAATAGGAAGGAGAGTGGAGCTGAGGCAGGGAATTAGAGATGGAAGTTAAGTTCTGTGAGTGAGGAAGAATGTAACGTAAGGTAAGGGATATGGAAGCATGGTGTTGTGATGGCACTTCTGGGAGCTGTCATAGACACAACAGTGTTTTCATTCTCCTTCCCATCGTCTCCTTACAAATGATGCTGGTGCAGTGTGAGGATGTTCTGATCCATTTCCTAACGTTAGAAAATAGAAGGGAAGCTTGGGGTGGTTGTGGTGCTGCTCATGTGCTGTGCAGGGTGGGCAAGTGAGTGTGAAGGAAAAGGAATGGTCCTTGTTGTGGCTCTTGGATGAAATAGGATTGAGGGTGCTCATTTCCACAGCTGCAAAGCACAGGATTATAGAGGTTGGGAGGAGTATCTGCCCAAGCCAGCCCCTGCTGTGAAGGAAGTCATTTGAAAGGGAGTTCAGCATTTCCACATCTTCAGCAAGGTGTTTAATGTGCTTTTTCAACCACTGAAAGAAAGGAGATCTGAATGTCTAAGTAGTAATAACTATGGTTAAAGCAGTTAGTCTGTGTATTGCTTCCAGGAGGAGAGCCCTTGCTTTTCATAGCACCTCTGTGAGTCGGCAGGTGTGGTAGTTTGCTATCTTTGCATGTCTAACACAGCATTATTCTGTCTAATAAACTGTTCTAATTGAATTCACTAACTCAGGTGTACCACTCTGTTGGCTGTGCTTAAGGGTTAATTCAGCTCAGAACAAATGCAGAGTAACTTCTGGCTGCAGGTGGACTATTCATGCTGGTCTCCTAATGCAATTCTCTAATGCAATTAAATTGCTGTCTATAAAAGTGGTGATATAATAATTGTATGCAAATATGAAACGTTGGGTTTATTTGGCCCGGAGATGCTCTGCAGAATAAAGAAAGTGAAGAGTATGTTATGGGTAGAAAGCATGACATGAAGGAGAAACCAAACCCCAAGGCCTTGTTCTTTAACAGAGCAAAGGAGTTGGAATGTTGGACAGCTCTCAATAGAGTTACAGGATGAAATTGTGCCTTTGAATTGTACAGAGCGATGTTAGGAAGAACCAGCAGCATTATGTTGAGCTGAAGTCAAAGCTGTTATGCTCAATAGCGGTTGACTTTCTCTCTGGGGAGAATAGCAACTTCTGTTGTCCAATCGTGTCTTTTAATTAACATTTGGGAGAGGAGGTATTAAGCAATAATTAACATGAATTAGAACTCTTAAATGATGTAGGTCTAACCTAGAGCAATTATTCGGTGTCTTTGTTGTATGGGAGACCCGGACTGATTTTCTTTCTCAGTATTGATGTGAACTGTGGGAGCTTCTTTGCTGTACGACAGCCCTGTGGTTTCTCTAGGCATTGCATTGTGGTTGATGTACGTAGTTTGACCTGGTGACATTGTTCTGTGCAGCACTTGGAGTTTATGTTGTCCATGTGCTCAGTGTAAGGTTAAATAACCCCATTTGTGAGCAGTGTAGGCCATAGTCTTACTGCTTTGTCTCCAAAGAAACCGGCCAGTGTTAATCAGTACTTACCCCTGAAATAAAAACAAATGTTCTAAATGTGTACAGTCATTTCCTTGTTGTTTTTTTCTCCTTAAAAACAGGCAGTAGCCTGATGGCCTATATGAAAGAACAGCAATTAGGTCTGACTTCCTCCTCCATTTCAGAAGAGTAGGAATTCTGTAGTATGAAGTTCCCAAGCTGCACTGAACAGACTTCCTGTCTGATTACAGCCGTGTTATCCCAGGAAGGTTGTGCACAGTGAGGAATACACCTCTGTATTGACAACTGATGCCTGATTCTGGGCCTGATGTTGGCCTTTAATCGATTTATGCAGTCAAATGTATTTCAGTGTTACTGTCACTCCTTTGTTTAGTAATGTCTGTCACAGATGTTATCTATCATAAGAGCAGGAGTTGTTTGGGTACTTGCTTACTTGCCTCTTCCTTTTCCAGGAGTTGTTTTGAGCTACTCCTTTCAATTCCTGAAAGTGAATTGCCACATGAGGTGTGGGTAGAATTCCATCAGTCCATACAGGTAAGTGTTCTGGATTTCTCTTTTTTCCCCAATTTTGCATATTTTTTTAATATATATCTTCCTTTAAAAAAAAAAATAAAATCCTTATTCAGTCTTAACTCACGTTTGGCAACATTTTAATAAGAAACACATACAGCACTCTATGTATTTTGACTCAATTTAGCATGTGGTCTCAGGGGTGAGGAGAGCTGTCCTAGGGAAGAGTTGCTGTTAGGGAGACACCTTGTTCACATTGGTTGTTTGGATCACTGAATGCCATCACCTGAGGGCTGCAGTCTTTTCATAGTACAACTTCAGCCTTGCTCAAGTTGATGGCTGTGTGATATTTTTGTTCTGTAGTTACATCTTGCTGCAGGGGAGGCAGCAGATGATGTGTGTTTTAGTCTAAGGCAGCAGCTTCTGGCTCATATGGAACATGAAACACAGTAGCAGGGAGGGGCTTGGGATGAATATCACTAAGAGGCAGCAAACCTCAGCTACTGCAGTATGATGCTCAAAAATGTACTTGTATCTTCTTTGGCACTTGTGAATTGGAAAGTGCTTTCTGGGTATAACGCATACCTGTCTGTAGATAAGTTTGTGTATTCAGGAGTTGTCTTTTGTGTGTGTTTCTTATGGAACTGCAGAGCTCAAAACTCTGTAATCCAGGTTCTTTCTCTGATAAATAGTTCCCGGAAGGGATATTTGAGTCATGCTGCTATATGTAATGCATGCTGAGAACTAGTGACTTCCTAAAGCCATCTCTTGCAGTATTGCTGCATTAAGCATGTGTAAGCTTCTGAACCTGGAGGTTGAGCTCATTTTGCCACCCACGTTATTCTCCCCTTTTCCATATTGTAACAAGTTAGTTGTGGAGATGCTATGGGAGTCTGAAAGCCTTTCTTTGTCTCTGTTAGCAGCACTGACTGCTCTCATGTCAGCCACAGCCTGTTGTCACAGGGCATGTTCAGGTTGATCAAGTATTACTTGCTCAAGTAAGTCCTTTCTATTTCTAGTCCCACTGTTGTTACATCCTACAGAGGTAATGCTTTTTGTTACAGACCAAGTTGCAGAGCAGAGGGTTTTTGCTCATGTAAAATTATGCAGCTGGTGTGTTATGTGAGGAAGGTGGTTGCAATGAGTTTTGTAGTATGTGCATCTTTCTCTTGTCCTTTTTCATTATTGAGTCTTCATGCAGTTCTTGCTGAGAGTGATTTTCTCACGGATTTGCAGGGATGCTCGGCCTCCTTGAAGAGCCTCATGCTCTGAGTCTGTCAGTCACTAGAAAACAAAGCTATCCAGGTGGTGAATGGGTCAGTATAAACTTAAAACTGGACACAGGATTTGGTGGTGCGGTAGTACTTGTTTATCCGTTATAGATAAGGCATGGGGATGGAACTTGATCCTTGAGGTCCCTTCCAGCCCAAGCCCAAGCCATGTTGATGAGAAAGGATGCTGTGTTGTGAAAAGCCCAGTGCAAGGACCTCAGAGCAGTAATGGCTCTGAAGAGCATTGTGAAATAATTAGAATTCAATGAAATACGAAGATGTGTAATTAAAAATTACCTGATTTTAATGTTTAACAAAGACTTTGAATGATTTATTTCTATTCTTTCAGGATTCACATGATGCTTTGCTGGAATTTGGGAACAACAACCTCCAAGTACTGGTGGACATCACAAGGGAAGGAGTATGGAAAAATCCAGTTCTTATGAAAATCCTGTCCCAGCAACCTGTAGAAACAGAGGAAGGTAAGCAGGAGGTGCTGGCAATGAGGTGGGGTTGTTAAGAAGTAACTCAGCCCACTTTTGGTGGGGAAACAATGATTTGACATCAGTAAGGAGTTACAGTTCCAATTGCTTTGTGCAGGATGTGTGTGTTGTGTATTCGTGTGTTGCTGAGTTCTGTTTATGGTTGAAACTTTCTCCCTGGCACACTGAATAGTGTATCCTCACTGCCAGATCTGCACTGAAGCTATGCTACAAGTGTCATTAATAGGAATGCTTTCAAAAGGAATTCTTTTTTTCCACTAAAAGAAGAGTTTCTGCTCCCTAAGTTGTTTGGCTGCAGAACGCTGATCCTTATGTGTGCCATGTAAGAGTGTGTCAGGAATTCCATCACTTCTCTGATTCATCAGACAGTTTGTTCCTGGATTTTTGTTCATGATTCTATGCAGTATAAGAGCACACTGACTTCTTCCTCCCAGTTATCAATGGTCTTTTGAATCTTGAGTAGATCTGGAGACTGTCAAGCTGTCTTTTTTTAGATGTTGATGACTTGGGAATAATCTCATTTCCATCCTGAACCATGTTTCTGCAGCTGGGGCAAAGTACGTGCTGCGTACCTCAAAAGAGAATCAAACTGTGCACCAAGATTTTCAGTCAGGTGTCTTGAACCAATGTAAAAATGGCTTTAATTCCTAATGCAACTCCTTTGTGGCTTTGAACTTCACTGACTGGATTTTGCTGGCTAATTACAGGGAAGTCATTAAGAGTTACACTCATAATATTGAAGGAGCTTGCAGTCTCTTGAGGTGACTGGTTGTATTTGGTTGACCCAGACCAAAAGGCTGGTGTGTGTCAGGGATTGGTTTTGAAAAGTACCCCCACTGCCATTTCCTATAGCCCAGCATTCCCTCCTTCCTGAGCTGTTGGGATTTTGTGTGGGAGAAAATGCTCCATTTGCTGCTGTTCCTTTTTATCACCATAGCGCTCTGTAAGAGAGCTGGCCGTGTCGCACAACGTCCTAATGAACTCTGAGTGCAGGGAGGCAACTTCAGGGAGGTGCCAGCTGTGAATTGTTGCATTCTCAAAGGCTTTTTTCTTTCCCTAGCTAATAAATTGATTACACGAGAAGGGCCTTCCTTTCTGCAGATGCGAATAAAACATTTGATGAAGTCCAACTGCATCCCGCAAGCCACTTCCTTGTCAAAGCTGTGTGCAGATTCTCCAGATATTGCAAACGTCGCATCTTTTCGCCAAGCCTACATCACGTGTGTGTGTTCTATGCTGCCTAACGAGGACTCCATTAAGGAGGTTAGTAAATCACAGTCTCTCTTTATTGGGTGCTTATCTGTGCAATACTGAAAACTGAAGCTGAAGGAGTGTAGCAGCTGAGTTCCAAAATATCTAATGAATTATTGGAGGTGACAGTATTAACTGTCATCAAAGGAGGTAAGTGTGTGAGTTCTGCGAGACAGTGTTTTGTTTGTGTGCTTAAGACAGCTTCCTTTGACTGGGTAAACATGTATTTGTCTTCTAAGTATGCTCTTAATTTATTTTCTTTAGATTGCGAAGGTGGATTGCAAAGAAGTACTGGACATCATATGTAATCTGGAGTCTGAGGGGCAAGAAAACACTGCGTTTATTCTTTGTACAACATACCTTACTCATCAGCTTCAAACAGCAAATGTGTATTGCTCTTGGTAAGTAATACACATTACTGCTGCTTTTCATTCTACTTAGTGACTTTTGTGTGAGAGAATTAAGCTAATAAAGTACAGAAACTACATAGTGGAAGTGAATGCATCTTTAACTTGAGAAATATATCAGGCTAAAATACTTGTTTAGATAACTTATGGCAAAATAAATAATAAAAACTACCATTATTGACAGTATTGCCTACTAAGCCACATTTCTCAGTGCCACCACCCTGTGTTTCTGGAACATCCCTGGGCAGCTGTGCCACCGCTATGCTGCCCTCTCAGTAAAGAAGTACTTCATATTTGTATGGAGCTTTGTGTTGCAGTTTATTTTCCTGGTTGCCCCCTGTTTTGTTGCAGCACACAACAGAAAAGTGACCAGTCCCATCCATTTGACTCCTGAACTCCAGATATTTGTAAATCTCAGAGATTTAGAGTCTTAAAGCACCGGGGAAGAGTTGTATCATTGGAATGCGGATGTCAGCAGCTATGCTTCATGCCCTGCGGGAGAGCTGTATTGTGACTCATTGTGCCCAGTTTGAGTTTCTGTCTAAAAAGTTAAGACTCTGTGATTGTGGTTGTGGCTTTTATTTTTTTCTTGGCTATAAAGGGAGTTTAAACAATTTGTTCAACTCTAGATGTCTGTATTAAACAAAATAAATCCTCTTGTCTTTACCCGCTGAATAACAGGAGACAAACTGTTTTCATCCAATGTGCGTATGGAAGCAAGGCACAGTAAACTGCTCTTGTCAGCATTTCTAGGAGATAAAGACCTGATGGAAGAGTGCAGTGTTTTTTGTTTACACTTATATTATCCTGCCATCAACACTAAGTTGTGTAGACTCCATGCAGGTTGTGTATATCAGCAACGTGCTTATGTTCTGTTTTTAATTCTTTGCAGGGAGCTGACGCTTTTCTGGAGCAAATTGCAGAGAAGAATAGATCCTTCTTTAGATTCCTTCTTGGAGAGATGTCGTCAATTTGGCATCATTGCCAAGACTCTACAGCATTTATTTTTCTTGATAAGAGTCATACAGTCTGAAGTAAGTATCCTTCATTCCAGAGGCGTTAAATGCAAATGGAATTGTTTCATTTGGAGCAGTGACAGGGGAGGGCCAGCTCCCGGGGCAGCAGGTGCAGACTCAAGCTGTTGGAGCTCAAGGAGTGTTGGGTCACTGCTCTCAGATGCATGATCTGGTTTTTGTGTGGTGGTGTGTGGAGCTGGGGGTTGGACTCAGGGATCCTTTGGGACCCTTCCAACTTGAGATATTCTATGATTCTGTGCTCTGACATCTAAACTGGTTAGTGTGAATCCTCCACAGAATGCACTAAATGTGAGATGGATCCCCTCACTGAGCAGGTTCATTATATAAAGTAACTTAAAATATTGTAGGTGATGCTGGTGAACTCAGGGTTGCAACACTCAGAAGACTGAATGCGTTCTGAGTCTATTGGATGCTATTGTCATGTAGTTCTTTCAGAGGACAGCTCTGGAATGCATGTATGTATCAAAAGAAAGTAACAGTTGTGGCTATCTGTTTGTTTTTAACAGGCAGAAGAAGCAGGACTTGCTGTGTCTGTTCTTTTGTGTGTGAGAGCCCTTCAGATCAGATCGAATGGAAGCGATGAAATGAAGACATCGGTGTGTAAAACAATAGCATGCCTTTTACCAGAAGACCTTGAAGTTCGGAGAGCTTGTCAGCTCACTGAATTTTTGTTGGAGCCAACTTTGAGTGGATTTAATATGTTGGAGGAGCTCTACATGCAACCAGATCAAAAGTTTGATGAAGAAAATGCACTGGTTCCAAACTCGCTCCGTTGTGAGCTGCTGTTAGCTTTAAAAGCATATTGGCCATTTGATCCTGAATTTTGGGACTGGAAGACTTTAAAGCGACATTGCCTTAAACTTTTAGGGAAAGCAGGTTCTGATTCTGAGGATGATGCAAGCTGTAATATGTCAATCAACGAAACGGACATGTTAGAAACGTTCTTCAGTGATTATGATGAGGCGAAAGACCACAAATATTATGATGGAAAAGACCCAATAAACTACCACAAAGAAAAAGCAAGAGTGAAAAAACCAATTGGTTCTTCAGAACGATACCAGAGATGGCTTCAGTACAAATTTTTCTGTGTGCTTTGCAAAAGGGAATGTATAGAGGCTAGAATACTGCATCATTCTAAAATGCATATGGAAGATGGCATTTACACGTGTCCAGTCTGTACAAAAAAGTTCAAGAGAAAGGAATTTTTCGTACCACACGTAATGGAACACGTTAAGATGCCACCTAGTAGAACACACAGACCTAAAAAGAAAATAATACTGAAAAAAGAGAGATCACCACAAAAGATAGCAGCTCCCGTCAGCCCCACTTCGACATCTCAGGAGAAGTCCCATCAACCAGAGCTCTCCGAAGACTTTGGGAATGATACACAGGAATACGTCACATTCAGCCAACTGGAGAATTGCCAGCTACAAGACAGAGACATCTACCCGTGTCCTGGAACAGATTGTTCCAGAGTATTTAAACAGTTCAAATATTTAAGCGTGCATCTGAAAGCTGAGCATCAAAACAACGATGAGAACGCGAAGCACTACTTGGATATGAAAAACAGGAGGGAAAAGTGCGCTTTCTGTCGCCGACACTTCATGACATCCTTTCATCTGCGGGAACACGAGCGTGTGCACTGTGGACCTCAACCCTATATGTGTGTGTCAATGGACTGCTATGCCAGATTTGGGTCAGTTAACGAGCTTCTTAATCACAAACAAACGCATGAAGATCTTCGTTATAAATGCGAGCTAAATGGTTGTAACATTGTTTTCAGTGACTTGGGGCAACTTTACCACCACGAGGCGCAGCACTTCAGGGATGCTTCATATACCTGCAACTTCTTTGGTTGCAAAAAGTTTTATTATTCAAAAACTGAGTTTCAGAATCACCTTGCAGTGCACAATATTGCGGTGTCCAATGGGGAAGTGAAGCAAACGGTGAAACTTGAAGAATCTCAATTGCTCGAACAATCTGAAAGTTCCCATCAGAATGAAACGTTGGATTCCACAGGATCAGAGGAGATCCCCCAGATTAAAGAAGAAGCTCTCTCTGATAGTGAGGATCTAGACAGCGAAAGTAATTGCAGTCTTCACTGTGGAAACCGCAGCGGGACTGCTTCAGTGAACGAAGGCCAGGTCCCTCCTTTACTGATTGAAACACTGGCTCACGGTCAGACAGTTCCAGGCTTTCTCATGTCCCAGGAAGGAGTCTTCCATTCAGCAGATGTGAAACAGCAGTGTTCCGATGCAGCAGTTTGCTTTGATGAAAAGAAATTTTCCTGTGGCTTCGAAGGCTGCTGTTCTGCACACAAGAACTCCAGAAGTGTGCACAAACACCTCCGCAGGGCTCATCCGTATAACTTCAAAGGTAAAAAAGGTATGGAAGTGAAAACTAAAGACGTTCTTGATCTGCTGAATGATGCTCCCGAAAGTCAGTCCCCTACAGACGACAGTACAGAGTTAGGTCATAAGTCAGACAGAAATACTGACTCTCCAGAAAACTCATACTGTAATATAAATGCTAAAGGAAACAACAGCTTCAAGGAAGAAACATATCCTTCTTCTCCAGAAACATCTTTTTATGACAGTTCTAGAGAATCAAATATTGAAGATAACATGTTGGAACTCATGTTAGGCTTAAAACATCTCAGTTTAAAAAACTCTAACATTCAGAGTTCCTCAAGAAGTAAGCGTGTTTTGGGCTCTTTACAGTCCTGCTCATCTAGAGACACGAAGTGCCCAGAGTCAGGAGTCGATGCAACTACCTCAAAGCTTCAGTTCCAAGAGCAGCAAGATAACTTGCCCAGCCAGTACCTTACTCAGCTGGCAGCTAAACCGTTCTTCTGCGAATGCCAGGGATGCACGTGTGAATTTGTGACAAGAGAAGCTCTCTTAATGCATTATGTTAAAAAGCATAACTATTCCAAGGAAATGGTTCTACAGCTAAATATGTTCCAGCATCGGTACTCGCCTTTTAAGTGTCATATTTGCCAAAGATCGTTTACGAGAAAAACACACCTTAGGATTCACTATAGAAACAAGCATCAGATTGGCTGTGAGCAGGTGGCTCATAAGGTGTGTTCTGGTGAAAAAATGGATCATGTTGGCTTGTGTTCAGACAATGTGCATAAAAACAGCGCTGTTTCAACACCTGTCTGTCCAACCAAGGTTGAATATGTTGACCGATCTGAACAGCGGTGCCATCCTAAAAAGGAGGAGTGTAGTTCTGAAACAGATCTGGAGTCCGGTGAGGAAACGGATGGTAACATAAGGAAATCATCTAAAATAGCAACTCTGGATGGCCATAGGGAAGAACTGGAAGCAAGGGAAGGGAGAGGAAGTAAAAGAACGGTTGCTAAAGGAAACTTATGTTACATACTGCATAAGTACCACAAACCATTTCATTGCATACATAAAAGCTGCAACTCTGCGTTTACAAACCAGAAAGGTTTGATTCGCCATTACAGGACTGTTCACCAGTATAATAAGGAACAGGTTTGCTTAGAAAAAGACAAAGCAGGATCAAAAAGGGAACTTGTCAAATGTAAAAAAATATTTGCATGCAAACATAAAGAGTGTGGTAAGCGTTTTTTCTGTTCTAAAGACCTCGCTAAGCATTGTAGTGACTTCCACAATGAACAGTTGGATGACCAAAAGCTGCTTGCTGGGACTGAATCTGTAAGGTTTGCTTGCAATCAAGCCCAGTGCCCTGCTGTGTTTTGTACCTTCCCTGAGCTGAAACAGCACCTCATAGAAGAACACGCCAATGGAGAGAAAATAAACAAGGATTTTGAAATCCATTGCGACCTCAATGGCTGTAATCGGATTTTCACAAACTACAGCCACTATTCTCAGCACGTTTATTTCCGACATAGTGAATATTACAACGATCTCTTTGGGAATCAGAAAGAGGAGCAAGATAATCATGACAAAAGTAAAGGTGGGCAAGGTTGTGTGAGAGGCGGTTTTGGTCTAAGCAAGCAGATTAGGAAGGAGATAAAAGAGAAACCGAAAAGACCTAGCAGGAGTAAAGATAAGCATTTGCTTACTTTCAAAACTAAAGAGGAAGCCTTGCAAATGTGTCAGGAGAATTCTAACCAGACCCAGTACCCGTGCATGGTTGTGGGATGTCTGTCTGTCGTCAAGTTGGAAAGCAGTATATTGAGGCACTATAAACGCACACACCAGATGACCAACGTGTACATAGAGCAGAGGCTTCAGAATCTTGTTCTTTGCGTTAAATGCGGCACAATGACTGAAAAGCGGTCCTGCTCTGAGCCGGCTTCAGACATGGATAAAAAAGATGTGGAAGTGAAAGAGGAGAAACCGGCTGATCCTGAATGTCCGCAGGAAACGGAGAAGTCTCTTGTTTCAAACGCCGACTGCCAGCATCAGGATGTGAGCAGTGAGGAGCAAAATCGATGTCCGTCAAGTAGTGAGAGCTTCAATACGAGTGCCTTTACGTATTCGGGCACTTTAGACTGTAACCACGGTTCCAAAAGCAGCTGTTTGGAAGAGCATAACGTCAGGGAGTCGGTCGCGGGGAACACTGAAGAGCTTTCTGAAAACAGTGAAAAAGAAAATAGCTCTTGTTTATCTGGTTTACAATTAGAACTGCCAAGGGAGAAAGAAACAGAAGGCTGCGATAATAGCGCAGTTAATCAGAACGCCAAAAGAAATGCGGTTTTTGCTGCAAAAGACAAATTTCAGAAGCCTCCCGTTTCCAGACCGTTTGATTTAAAGACTTATAAACCAATGGGGTTTGAGTCTTCATTTCTAAAATTCATTCAGGAAAGTGAGGGAAAAGATGACGATGACGATGATGATTTTGATGAGGTGGTGGAATGGGAGTCCCCTGAGCAGCTGCCTGTAGACAGAGCATTGCAGAATGAGGGGGAGGGTCAGAAGGACTCCCCACTAAATAGCTGCACGAGTGGCGACAAAAGCGTCATCGTACCCCAAAGTGATGACGGGCAGCTCACAGAAATGCAGCCCTTGTTGGCAGAGCCCTCGTCTGCCCCTTCTTTAGAAAACCTGAGGGCAATCTTGGACAAGGCGCTGACGGGCTGCGGAGACCTTGCCTTAAAGCAGCTCCATTACTTAAGGCCTGTAGTTGTTCTTGAAAGATCCAAATTTTCCACTGCCCTTATAGATTTATTTCCGACAAAAAAGGCAGACGAGCTCTGCGTGGGAAGTATGTGAGCAGTTCTGCTCGGAGCAGCTTGCCTGCACTGCTGCTAATGGGGAGAATTCACGTCAGAGCAGTAGCTGTCACAGATCACACTCTTTAGGTTAGTTTAGACTGTTTAATTACATGAATGTATAATATCTGTCAAAAGCATTGGCCAAGTTAATTTAGCTCCCTCCTCTCCCCCCCCCCTTCCTTCCTTTTTGTTTCTCTCCAATGGACTGCTGATTTTGGTGCTATTTAACACATCAGAGTACTGGAGGCTTCCTCCTGCAGCGTACATGTGCATGACTGTGTATGGAACAGTGCTGGGGTACCAGGGTTTGGGGCGATGGAGTTGACTTGAATGTGCACCCGAGGGTGCTTTGTGTAACATATTGTACACTACAGCATCTTATATTTTTTGAGTTATGAGTTTCAATAAATTACAATTTTTCACCCATTTATTTACTGTACAGTAAATCCTTAGTGTGGCCTTGTTTCTTCGACCTGGGGTTGGGGGGTGTCTGAAATAAATAAAGCATCCTCCTAAAGTGCATGTATTGCTGCAGCATCACCTCTCCTTCCAGTGAGTGCTTTCCTTTATGTCAAACTTCCAAATCATTTATCATTTAAAAACCATGATTGAGTTTGCGTTTCTTATGTGGTTTATATGTGCTCCGTTGCAAATCCTTGTTGCTTAAGAATTCTGTCTCTGTGTGAGCTGCTGCTGATGCACCAGGAGATGACAATTTGTCTGTCCCTTGTCTGTCATTGATGAAGGTGTTGAGCATCAGTGCCAGGCAGACCCATCACTGCCTCCACCTGAACGTAGGGATGGATGTTAATGATTACAGAGAGAAGCTCCGTTGTACTTTGGACTGACTCAATAGATATTTGTTTCCTGGTAGGACTGGAAAGAAGCAGGGGGAAAAGGAGCCTTCTGTGGGCTCATAGGACTGAATGGACACGAGTGGCTTCAGCACTAAAAGCTGCATCAATCCAACATGGTGGGAATTCCCTTCAAGCTCTGCTGAAGTCACAGGAAGGAGCCGCGTGGGAGTTGAGTTTCTTCTCTGCATTTTAGGTTGCTAAGAAACTTCTCGCTCCTGCAGTGAAAGCAGCATCGAATGTCCATCAAATGCTGCATCAGCGGCTTCAGGCACCACGTAGAGCCCGGCTCAGCCCCTTCCCCATAGGTCCGGTCTCGTCCCTCGTGTTCCCTCCCACCCTGTTCGCTGCATCAGCCGCAGAGCCGGGCTCGCCCTGCCCCGCTCCTCCGCCCCGGCAGGGGGCGCTGCAGGGCAGGCGGCGGAAGGAGGAAGCGTGAGCGCGGCGCGGGGCCATGGCGCTGCCCGGCGAGCTGTGGGCAGAGCTGCCCGCCGAGAAGCGCATCTTCAGCTCCGTGCTGCTCTTCTCATGGGCCGTGTACCTGTGGGAGGCCTTCCTGGCGCACCGGCAGGTCGGCGGGGCTGTGACGGGGCTGGGCCCGAGCTGAGGCCGGCATCGGGTGGGGGGCGGCGGGTGGGAGCGTGGAGGGCCCGGCCCGACGGGCGGAGCTCGTTGCTCCCAGCGCGGCCCGTTCCCAGCGCACGGCGGGGCCGCTCAGTGCCGGTGTGAGTCGGTGTGAGTCGGTGTGAGCCCGTCCGTGCCCTGCTCGCTCCTCTATGTAGCAAACGGGCCCGTGTGCTGAGGCCTATAGCAGCTAAAAGGGGCTGTAAGAAAGGGGACAGACTCTTTAGTATCTTTGTGGATGCCCCGTCCTTGGAGGTGTTCGAGGCCAGATTGGACGGGGCCCTGGGCAACCTGATCTATGGGGTCTCCATGGGGGTCTGTGGGGTCTCTGTGGGGATCTATGGGGTCTATGGGGTCTCTATGGGGATATATGGGGTCTCCTGGGCAACCTGATCTAGTAAATGTGTATGTTTGGTGGCCCTGCCAGGCAGGGGGGTTGGAACTACATGATCCTTGAGGTCCCTTCCAACCCGGTTCATTCTGTGACTCTGTGATAGTAGGGTGAGATGGTTTCAAACTGAAAAGGGAGATCTACATTGGATCTAAGGAAGAAGTTCTTTACAATAAGGGCGGTGAGGCGCTGGGATGAGCAGCTCATTGGGGTGGTGAGGCTGGAGGGGCTGTGAGCACTGATGGAGCTGTGTGTGTCTGTGCTCAATGCTCAGAGTTGGACCCAATGGCCTTTAAGGGTCTCTTCCAACTTCTCTCAGTTTTATTCCTCCCTTTCAAAGTAATGGAAGTTGGTTTGAAGTTTGTTTCTCTCTGTTTCAGAGGCGGGTGTACAGAACAACAACACACGTGCCGTGGGAATTGGGACAGATCATGGATTCAGAAACGTTTGAGAAATCTCGGCTGTATCAGTTGGACAAAAGTACTTTCAGCTTCTGGTCGGGGCTGTACTCAGAGCTGGAGGGCACTGTAAGTACCGGAGCTGCTCCAGCATCAGGTGGTGATTTTCAATGTGGAGGGATGGTGAAATACTTTGCAGTGATCTCGTGCTGTTGGTGCTGTGGCATCTCATCAAACTTAGATCTGAGTGGTTCAGGTTCCATTTATGCCTATATTGACTTGTGAAAAGATTGGTCAGATAGCGTGTGATTGCTCTGTGCAGTGCTGAATGATTCTGCTCAGCTACAACCTGTACCATTATGCGTTGGGGCACAGCTGAGCCAATTCTGCTTTCCAAATAATTGAGGAAATTATAAGGAATATTGGAGTAATTTTCAATGATTACAAATACAGCCCCTTCCTCTGTTTGAAGGGCTGCAGCTGCTTTGATTTGTATGTTCAAATTAAGCAGGAGGTAGGAAGATAAAGCTGTGAGAACAGGAGGAATACCAATAGGTCCCTCAGGAGTTGAAATCATAGCAGGACGAGGTGCCAGCCTCCTTCACATGGGCTCTGTGCTTTGTGTTTTTGCATTCCAGATGATTCTCATCTGCGGAGGAATTCCTTTTCTCTGGAATCTGTCTGGTCAGATTTCAGGCCGTGCTGGGTTTGGACCAGAATATGAGGTAAGCAGTCTTAAAATGCTACAGAAAGCCTTAAACATGGAGTGAGCCACATCTCAGTGCTGTTTTGGCTAGCTGAGATGGCAGATGGGGCTTTAGGGCTTTTTAAAGTATTGTAGATGTGATCCGTCCCTGTATGTGCTGTAAGCTAAGGGCAGAAAGAGCTGTTCTCGCAGTTCAGCTGGATCAGCTGCTTGACACAGTTTTCAAGCATCAAGCAGCAGCTCCTTTATGAAAACAGTTTGCTTTGGTGTAAGGGCGGCTGCTCCAGCAGGCAGTAATCTAATGCTGCTCCTGTGAATGCATCCAGCTTTAGCTTCAGTTACACCACTGACATGGAATCCATTTTGACAGCAGGAATAACAGCAGTAGAGCTCAGTAAACATCAGATCTTTTGTTTTGCTTTCAGATTGTTCAGTCGTTGGTGTTCCTGCTGCTCGCAACGCTGTTCAGTGCCCTGACTGGTCTCCCGTGGAGTTTATATAACACTTTTGTCATAGAAGAGAAACACGGCTTCAATCAGCAGGTATTGTATAGTGGGCAGAGTGAATGCTGTTATTCCCATATGGTTGTTTCATGATTTGTCTTATTTTGTTCCTGCTTGTTCAGTGTAGAGACCCATTGGTGTTTATGCTGTACATGTCACTGCTGTCCTTCCTTTGCAGACACTGGGATTTTTTGTTAAGGATGCCATCAAGAAGTTTATCGTGACACAGTGCATCCTGTTGCCAGTGACATCCCTTCTGCTTTATATTATTAAAATAGGGGGTGATTACTTCTTCATCTATGCCTGGCTCTTCACGTTAGTTGTGTCCTTGGTGAGTATGAGGATTAGCCCGTGCTAATTTGATGTCTTCTATTTTGCATCAGTCTGCATCTGGTACCAGTGGGAAGAGATACGGTACCTCACAGCAAGGTTTTGTGATAAAGACCATCAGTTCCTTAGCTTGTAGTTAATACTAAACACGATTTTGGCTTTTTTCAGGTGCTCGTTACAATCTATGCGGACTACATTGCTCCTTTATTTGATAAATTCATTCCACTTCCTGAGGGAGAGCTCAAGCAACAAATTGAAGTAATGGCAAAGAGCATTGACTTCCCATTGACAAAAGTGTATGTTGTTGAAGGTGAGTGTTTTGAATACAAAGACTTTGTAACTTGAAATCTGTGGATTTTTAGTTCCTTTGACTTAGACAACTTAATGGGATCATCTGAAGCAGTCTGTTCTTTGGAAAGAGATGGTTTTATTGGCCTATATTCTGCCAGTAGTAGAAAGAGCCTGTAGGTCCACCATTCAGGCTATTTAGATACAAATAACTAAGAATTTACCTGTTTCAAACAATATCAAGGGACTGCCCGACCTCTCTAGTTCATCTCTTCATCTTGTCTTTCCTTATCTGCCCCTACAGCTTCAGAATTGTGAATGGTTTTCAGTCAGTAAAAGAGATAAAATCTACTTAAAATACACTTCAGCCCATGAAATCATTTGCTTGAGCGTGTCTGTGTTGTATCAGGACTTTGGCAATTCCTTTGAAAGCATCTGTTCTGTCTGAGATTTCACGTATAAGCTGTTATGAGCAGGATGATCTGAATTGTGGTCTCTAATCTTAGCTTTTCCCTGTCAGGTTCTAAGCGTTCCTCTCATAGCAATGCTTACTTCTATGGATTCTTCAAGAATAAGCGGATTGTGCTGTTTGACACCCTTCTGGAGGATTATTCTGCATTGAATAAAGAGCCAGTAGAAGGAGAAGAGGGTGAGAATGAAGAAACAAAGTCTAAAACAAAAGTGAGTTATGCTTCCCAACCCTCCCTTTGCTTTTCATTCTGTTGTTTAGTGAGATTATCCCCTGTGTTCTAAGGGTCCTAAGTGGGATACTGAAACCCCAGATTCCATCATCAAAGTATCCCTGAATCACTGTGAAGTGGGTGCCAATAACACCGAAGAGACCTCAGAAGTCGACAGTGCCTTTAGCAAACCATTGCTTTCCTGCACGTAACAAATAGGTCTTCCCTGTGACTGGTGGAATGAGGGACCTGTTTGAGTTTTTAGCTTCTGTCTCTACTCTTGGGACTGCTGTAGCTAAGCTTCCCTTTGAAAGGAGAGCTTTTGCTTATCAGTGCATCATAGGAGTGTCTCTTAGTGCAGGCAAAAGTGCTTTGGGGAGAATTTGGAAGGCAAGTTTTCCAGTGTTGTTCCAGGTCTGCACAGATAGGAACAATACATTGCTGCCTCATGGTAGAAAGACTGTTGAACTCACAACTTCATTTTTTCTGCATATCATCTTGAAAAGGTCTCGCTAAGAGCTTGTATGTGTTGGTAGAATGGAAGAGCATGGGAAATTCCCATTTCTTGGGAAAGTTCAGTGACATAAGAAAACAATAAGTGAAAAATGGGTTCAGTTGTGCTCAGTTTGACTTTCTTCTTCCCTCAGAATAAAAAGCAAGGATGTAAAAATGAAGAAGTTCTGGCTGTCCTTGGTCATGAATTGGGTCACTGGAAGCTGGGTCACACTGTCAAAAACATCATTATCAGCCAGGTAAGTTGTGGCAGATTGGTGGTGGTGGTTGGTTCAAGTTGTTTCCAGATGTGTACATTCACATGATACACTTGTGCTCCAAGACAGAATGTTGGTTTGTTGGTTTTCTTCTTTTTTTTTCCCTTTAATCTTCATTTTTGTATCTTTACTGAGCATACAGTACCCTGCCATCCCTCCCTTGCTCTATTTGGTGGGTAGAATGAACTGGAGAATTGGTCTTGCTCCTTGCAGAAGAATGGAGGAACAATTGCCAGTTATGAAATCTGACTCTATTTTATTCTTTAGATGAATTCCTTCCTCTGCTTCTTCTTATTTGCCGTTCTGATTGGCCGAAAGGAACTCTTTGCTGCATTTGGCTTCTACGAGACTCAGCCGACCCTGATAGGCTTGATGATTATTTTCCAGTTTATCTTTTCACCTTACAATGAGGTATGGTTTTGAACGTGCCTTTCAGATGTGGGTGCTGAAGTGCTGTCCTATTTAAGTAACAATTTTACGTTGACTGTATTATTACTGTGGAGAAGAGCTGGAGGTTTCTAGATGCTCTGTCTGCTATTTCATAGTGCTGCTGCTCCATGTGAGATTCCCAGCTGTGTGTTTGGCCTGGATAAATCTTAGTGAGCTCAATCTACAGCCACAGTGATGTGTGGGATGGGGGAAGGAAGGTACAGCAGTGGCTATTTACTGATAGTAAATAGTGCAGATGGTTGAATTTTTAGGTAATTTTTATGTATTTTTCTCCACAGATTCTCTCCTTTTGTTTGACTGTATTGAGCCGACGATTTGAGTTTCAAGCAGATGCATTTGCCAAGGAACTTGGAAAGGCTAAAGACCTATATTCTGCTTTGATCAAACTAAACAAAGATAACTTAGGATTCCCCGTTTCTGACTGGATCTTTTCAATGTGGCATTATTCCCATCCACCCCTTTTAGAAAGACTTCAAGCCTTGAAAGATGCAAAGCAAGAGTGACAGGAGCCTGTGGGGCAGAGACAACGCTTCCATCCAGAGGCAAAGTTAGGAGCATCCTCTTAAAAACGGGTGTGATGTTAACAGCACGACAAATCTGAGAATCCTGAAGCAGTATTAAATTATGACTTTGGTTTGTTTTTTTTTTGTTTTTTTTTTTTTAACCAAAAACAAAGTGATGGAACTTATATTAGAATAAAGTCTTGGGGGAAGGCCAAGCCTCTTATGCTCTGGCTTTTATCTCCATCTAGATTTGTATCACATATAGATTTGGCACCTGTTTCTTAAGTTTTACATTGGTTTTGATCCTTTTCCCCTTCCCGGTGTTCTGTGAACTTTCTCTGTCTCTACCTTCACTCACTACAAAGAGGTTTTGAATGCCGTGGGTTTCTTATATTGTAACTGTAATAGCCGGTCACTGTGTTTAATGCAAGTATGAGCCTTTCTGCTGGAGTTAAATCCATGTTTGTCACAAGGGAAAATGCACAAGGGAAATGTGGGAATACGGATGAGCCAGAAGAAATAAATCACGGCCTCCTTGAAAATGAGGATTATTCTGTATTCAGTATT
Source organism: Coturnix japonica (assembly GCF_054131305.1). NCBI lineage: Eukaryota > Metazoa > Chordata > Aves > Galliformes > Phasianidae > Coturnix > Coturnix japonica. Next base: position 12,936,173 of record NC_140679.1, on the reverse strand, counting down.
GATATAGGCGGATTGGGCTGTCCTCCATTCTGCTCCTGGGGGTGAAGAAGAATGTTATGGAGAAGTGAAGGCAGGATCCATGTGTTAAAGAAGGTTGTAAGTTCTTTGGTCTTCCCTTTCATGCTTGTAAGCTTAATGGTTATAACAGCATTTCCACACCTCAGTTCCTCCATTTCTGTCAATTTTTGCCTAATTTTATGGTGTCTATGGCAGTGGTTCGATGCTCCAGCAGCACACCCACATTGAACTTAAATTCTGTGTTCTTCAGGGGAGGTTTTAATTCATTTGGGCTTAATTGAAACTGTGGGAACACAGAAAATACTGCATTAGAGTGATCACAGGCAAGTAATCCAAGATACGGTTTGTATCACAAACTGTTGCACATTACAAATCGTACAGGTTGGGGAAAGGTAAAGGGGTAAATGGAGAAGTGGCTTCTGCATCTGTCATGGCAGATGAGGCGTGGAATTGAGTTTATTTGTTGAATAAAGATGGAATTTAAGCACAGCGCTGAGGTGCAACGGATCCACTTCCCCATCGTGAGGTAAACCCGCCCGCTCGCGAGATGAACGCGATGTGACGGAAGTGACGTGAGGAGGCGGCGCGGTGCGCGCTCGCGGTTCCTTTGTGCGGAGCGGCGTTGCGATGCTGGCCGGGGGGAAGAAGGCCGCGGAGGCGGCGGGCGGTGAGGGCGGGCCCGAGGCCCCGGTGCCTCCGTCCGCTGCCGTGGGAGCGCTGGGTTCCTCCTCTGAGAGCGGCGCGGCCGCGGAGCGCACTCCTCGTAAGAAGGAGCCGCCCCGGGCCTCGCCTCCGGGTGGTGCGTCCGAACCGCCCGCCGCCCCCGCGTCCGGCGGAGAAACCACCGGCATCGCTGAGACCCCCGAGGGCCGCAGGACCAGCCGCCGCAAACGGGCCAAGGTAGGGGCGGGGGGGGGGGGCGGAGCGGGGCCTCGGGACCGGCCCCATGAGCGGGGGGGGGCGATCAGTGCTGTGGGGATGCTGCTGAGGGTGTTAGTGATGTGGGTGGTCAGCAGGGACAGGGAGGTGATTGTCCCTCTCTACTCGGCTCTTGTGAGGCCCCATCTGATGTACCGTGACCAGGTGTGGAGCCCTCAGTACAAAATAGACATGGAGATTTTTGAAAGGGTCCAGAGGAGGGACAGGAAGATGATCAGGGGGCTGGAGCACCTCCACTATGAGGACAGGCTGAGGGAGTTGGGCTTGTTCAGCCTGGAGAAGGTTGCGGGGTGACCTCATTGCAGCCTTTCAATACCTGAAGGGAACTTACAGCCAGGAGGGGAGTAAACTCTTGGAAAGGGCTGACAATAGCAGGACACGGGGAAATGGTTTTAAGTTAAAAGAGGGAAGATTTAGGTTGGATGTTAGGGGGAAGTTCTTCACTAGGAGAGTGGTTAAGCCCTGGAACAGGCTGCCCAGGGAGGTTGTGGATGCCCCGTCCTTGGAGGTGTTCAAGGCCAGGTTGGACGGGGCCATGGGCAACCTGATCTATGGGGTCTCCATGGGGATCTATGGGGTCTCTGTGGTGATCGATGGGGTCTCCTGGGCAACCTGATCTAGTAAATGTGTATGTTTGGTGGACCTGCTAGGCAGGGGGGTTGGAACTACATGATCCTTGAGGTCCCTTCCAACCCGGGTCATTCTGTGAGTCTGTGATTCCGTGATTCTGTGATTCTGTGATGTGAGCCAGCAGGGTGCATGGGGAGCCAAGGAGCTCCTTGGCATCCTGGTTGTGTCAGTAGCTGTGTGGCTTGCAGGAGGTGATCATCCCTCTGTGCTGGCACTGCTTCTTAATACTGCGTTCCGCCTTGAGCCCCTCAGTACAAGAAAGATGTGGAGGATCTGGAGTGTGTGCAGAGAAGGGAATGGAGCTGTGAGGGCTCTGGGATGCAGCACTGTGTGGAGCAGCTGAGGGAATGGGATGGGTCTGTCTGGAGAAGAGCAGTGGGGGGCCAAATTGCTCTGTACAACTGCCTGAAAGGAGGCAAGGGGGGATCATAGAATGACCTGGGTTGGAAGGGACCTCAAGGATCATGAAGTTCCAACCCCCCTGCCTGGCAATGCCACCAAACTTCTACATTTACTAGATCAGATCAACCTCTGCTTTTGGTAACAGTTGCACCATGGGGTTATCAATTGCCCATGGAGAAGGTGGGGTCACCGTCCTTGGAGATGTTCCATAACCATAAAGATGTGGCACTGAGGGATGCAGTCAGTGGGAATGGTGGAGGTGGTGTTGGACTGGATGAGCTTGCAGGTCTTTTCCAACCTTAATGACAGCAATATTTAGCTGTGAGGTGTAAAAGTCTCCAGCAGCAACCTGCACCAGGTAACTCTCATTTTGATAGGGTCACTGGTGTGGCTGTAGAGGGCTTTACTTGCTTTGTTAACAGATAGGAATTACTGGGGTATATTTTGGTGCTGCTTCTCTGTGTTGGCAGTATCCGTTCCCTAAGGTTATGATATAGTGTTCCTAGAACTGCTTCCCACTAGCACCAGGTGGTCCTGCATTGAGTCGCTGTGTTTGCGCTGTGAAATCAATGGAGGTTATCCAGGTTGATTAATAAATGCACCCGGGGAGAAGCGTGGTTTTTGTTGGGTTTTATTGTGCTCTGAATGCTGTGGGAGCTGAAGGAGGAGGAAGGGCTTTGGGGCAGAACTGCTTTCTGTTGGTTTCAAACACCTGTGATGCTGTAGGATTGCAGTGAGTTACCTTAGGATGGGAGCTTACAACAGATCCTAGAAGTGCTGCATTCACTCAACTGTGTACAAACAGTGTTGGACAGAATTGGGTGTAAAGAGTTGAAAATGAGCAAATAACTGCACAGGTTGGTGTTGTGCTGAACGTGTGCCCTCCTGTGTGCAAGGCTCCCAGTGCTGCCTTGAATTGTGGCCATTAATGACACTCCTTAATGAGACAGATTTGATGGTAAAAGTGAAATGTGCCTCTTATTTTCATTGCAGTGTGCTTGGGGGGCTGGCCTGCAGGGTATTGGGGGGGGCACCAGCTGCTTTCTTCTTCATTTTCCATTGACTCCCTATTTTGAGAACTACTTGGTTTTATTTCAGTAGAAATCAGGTATTAATGGGCAGGGAAATTGAATAGCAGCATATAGAGCTTTCCTGTGTTCCTGTGGGGTTCTCTTGGGGTTCCTGTGTTCCTTTCAGATGGGCCATGCTTTTATTCTGATCTGGTAATATTTCTTTGTGCTGGAGAACAGCTAAAGAAATGTGGGGGTTGTATCTGCCTTGTTCCTCATGTTGGGAATGGGGCAAGGTGGGGCTGGAATCTTTCAGTTATTATGGGTTATTTTGTTTTGCATTGTATTTTATCCTTGCCACTACTTCTAGCTCTGCAAGTTACCTCTAGGGGCCATAGTGCTCCTAGGGAACTTGCAGGTGCGAAACTTCTAAGTTAGTGCCTTGTAAAGTCTGAATGAAGAGGTGGCTGAATCTGGCAGGGGGTGCAGAACCGGACAGATGAATTGGAGTTATTTGTTGGGCTCTTGCAGTTTGTCATCCCTGAGTTTGACAGGGAGCTGAAGGCAGGGAGGAAAACTGCAGAGATCAAATGATGACGCTGGCTTAAGAAATGTGCAGAAACTGGGCTAAGTATTAGGAGAAAGCTCGTACTTTTGGGTGTCGAAGACGGGTGATGTTGTGGAGGTGAAAACATGGAGCATGTGGAGCTGTTGAAGACCTGTATGATGTGGTTCCTGAGATACAAGTCTAGCTGAGGTAGCTCAGGCCTCTTCTGTCAGCCTGGAAGTGATTTTGTTGCTTGCCGTGCTTGTTTTAGGGTTGGGACTTTGACAGCTTCGGTGTGTTGATAGTGTGTTGTGTTTTCTGCAGGTAGAGTATAGAGAGATGGATGAGAGCCTTGCAAACCTCTCAGAAGATGAGTATTACTCTGAAGAAGAGAGAAATGCTAAAGCTGAGAAAGAGAAGAAGCTGCCACCTCCACCTCCACCTGCTCCTGCAGAAGAAGAGAATGAAAGTGAGCCCGAGGAGCCATCTGGTGAGTGAGGAGAGGTGTGCTGTTCAAGTTGTTTATTGCCAGAGATAAGTGGTGTCCAGGTGCAGCATCACAGAACCCCTGTCTGGTTTTGAGAGATTGTTCTGCACTTGTTTGATTGCTGGAAAGGAGGGTAAGAAAATGCAGGAGTAGCGTGGTGGAGATGTGCATCGACTGAATTCTACACTAAGCTAAACCTCTCATCCCAGAGCCTTGTAGTCCTGACTGACTTGTCTTTGGAAGTGTATGGACTGGAGTAGCAGCTCCCTCCCTTTAGCTGCTATAGCTGCTTGTGTACCACTGTTCTTCCTTGAGAGAGAAGAGGTGAGGTGTATTGGGGGTTTGCTGTGCAGGAGAGTCCAGTTAATTCACAGAGATTCTCATGGATTTCAGCAATGAATCTGATCTTAATTTCTGGCTGGATGCTGTTTGTTGGAACTTCAGTGCCCTCCTTGTTACCTTTGCCAGGTGCAGAGTGTTGCCTTGTGCTGAGATGGTCATTCTTCATGGAGAAGCTACTCAGAATCACAGGGTTAGCAGTTCCCATTCTTTACTTACACTGAATTTACAGCTGCCACCACTTTGCCTCATGTTGGTGTATCACTGTAGCAGCCACAGAATCACATTTTGGAGACTTCACAGCTCGTCATGTTTGATGATTTTAGCAACAACTGACTGGTTCCCAGTCAGTCACTGCCATGAATGACTGTTAGCCTTCTTCTCTGCTGCTCTCCATGTACTTCTTTCTGTCGGACACACCTGAGCATGCAGAACTGTCAGTTTCAGGATACAGTGTCAGGAAATGCATTAAAGGCCAGCATTGCATTTTAGCTGTTAGAAATTGCCCCTCCAATCACTCTCCAGATGCAGGAATGCTGCAGCTCACGTGCGTGACTGAGATATACACAAAGATAAAAAAGCTCCCCATGCTTGTTGTAGCTGATCTATTAAAAGAAATAGTCAGTTTTACAGTAGGTGCAACTGGGCAGATACGGGATTTACTATTTAATTTAACAGATCTTGGGTTTAATTCTTGAGATACTATACTAAAACAATTTCCATGTACTCCTCATGTGCCATTTTCTGCCCAGAATAGTGATTGTTGAGTTTGGTTTAAGATAGAATCAATGTGAAGGAGGAAATGCAGGAGCAGAGGCAGCGGCAGGCTGGTGTTTCTGTGCACCAGCAGTCGTTCTGTGTTCAGTCACTCAGCTAAAAGCAGTTTTCCTACAGGCTGTGTGTGCTCAGGTCGTGATATTCTTCCCAGAAATGCTGCTGGGCTGGTGTGGTGTAGGGTCAGCAGGTGGAAGGAGGCAGAGCATTCCAGCTGTCACCACCTAGTTGGGCTTGCTGTGTTTTTAGAGGGTCTGAAGGTGTGCACATCAGTGTCTCTTTTTGTCCTTGTCTTTATTTTCTAAAGCACAGACACCAGAGCATCCACTTGTCTATGTTGGCTGTTGAAGTTTTCTGAAAGTTGTTATTCAAACACCACTGATAGGAAAAGGAGTAGAGTCCATTATATGTTCTCATGTAGGAGCAGTGCTGAAAATTAGGGAAGATATGGAAGTTAGTTTTCATGTTACTGTCTGTTTGTTGGCAGTGCAGACCTGGGACCTGTTGGCAGTGTTTGAGATGGTTGCTTTTTGCATAGAAAAGCCTGAATTGTACAGTCTTACAGAGATGTAATAGTAACAGCAGGCGTTCTGTTGCTCTGAAGTGATAGGAAGGTGATGCTAAAAGGAAATGAAACATGGCACTTCAGGTCGTAGTGAAATGTTGCTCTAATTTGGACTGGGTTCCATTAACGTGTTCAGCTGTGGGGAACTTGAGATGTTGTGGGTATACAAGTCTGCTGAAGTTGCTGCATGCTACAGCAGTATTTTGTCATTAACAGAAGATATTCCCCTTAAAATGTCTGCTTCTCTATATGAAAAAGTAGTTTGACAGCACAGAACTCCCCAGTTGACTTTCAGTGCTGGGTGATATTTGAGTTCCTGTTTGCCGCTATCCCTTTCGGCATTCAGGAGCTTTCTGCTTTTGTTTTACTTCTGCAAGGATCATTTTTGTTGGCCTTCACCAAATCCAGTTTTCATCTTTGTACTTTCCTGAATCTCCTTTATGTGCTCCTGCCTTGTAAGCTCTATTAGTGTTCTCACTTGGCAGCCTGGCTGCTGCTTTCCAGAATTGGTGCAGTTCAGTGCAGTCCTGATTTCTGTAAAATGAATGGTCAGACTTTAGCAGTGCTCTCTCTGCCTTTTCATCTGGATTGTCTGTTTTTCCCATTCAACTCAGTACTCATTTTTGGCCGTCCTTTGCTGCTATTCATTATTTTAAAGCATCAGATGAGTTTTTGCAGTAGGCTCCTTTGCAGACCTTATTCCTGTTCAGCTCCTGCTCTATTCTCCCCAGTTCATCACTCTGCTCCTGCACAATTTGTGTTCAAGTGCAGCAGTTTGCTGGATGGATCAGCAGTTTGCTTTCTGCTTTGTTCCTTAGCAGCTGGGATCTGACTTTCCCATTGGGAAGCAGGGAAAATCTGAGCCCTAGCGTGCCTTGTTTCAGCATTGCTCTATGTAGACTCTGCATAGTGCTTAGAGTTGTATCAAAGCAAGTAATACGTTTAGTAACCTAACATTAAAAACGTTTTAGCTGCTATTAACACCAAGGAAATACTGTCTTTTTTGTAATGAAACCAAGAGCAGTTTCATCTCCTCTATTCAGTGCCCATGCTAACTCAGGGATAGTGGGTGCTGCAGGCTGATATCAGCATCTTTTTTGTTCATGCAAGTGTAACTTTCAGTGCAAATTTATGGCTTATGATAGGTTCCAAATGTTGATGCTTGGCTTGTTATATTCTCTTCCTAGCGTGGATGCAGGTCATGTAATGCTGGAATATGTTCCCTGCAAAATAAAGTACTTACGATGTAAGTGAAGTTAGGAATTCTCTCCTGCTACTGCAGATGAATCCCAAACTGGGACTTCAGTCATAGCACAAACATTGTCTCAATCTCTGTTTCCTGAACTTTCCTGTTAGGGGACTGATGATATCAAAGTACTTTTTCTCCACTGCTGTAACTGCGTGAAAATGTCCTTCTTGTATCAGAGCCGTATTGAGCAATGTGACAGGCAGTCCTTTTAAAGCTAATTGAGATTTGCAGTCTAGTATTAAAATTGAGACACTCGATGAGTGAGGGATTTTAGAGTTTTTTGAGACTTTTAATTACCGTAACTGTTCTAGTTTTATTTGTAGATGTCTAATGTAGCACTGTAGGTATTCATCTATACTGTCGAAATATGACAATGTTTGGTTTGTTAACTCCAATGAAATTCTTGAACTGTAGGAAGCTGCCATTCCATTTGAGTCAGTGGAGGTTTGTTTGGGCTCCAGAGGACACTTGGCTTGCAGACTGCTGGAGCTCTTGCCTTGAAGCAGCGTTTATACAGGTGTTCATAGCACAGCATTGCTCAGCAGTCCTGCTGTGTTCTCCTGTCCTCCAGAGGTGTTGATTTTAGACCAGTCTTTGAGGATTGCTTACGAGTTGGACTTGGATCTAGCTTCTGTGAAGGTCAGCAGCTTGTGGGAAGGTGACTTATACTGGCTTTATTCCTGTAGATACTGCAGCTGTACTCATCTCTGTTTTAGAAATAGTCTGTTCCCAGTTGGGTTGTATCCCTATTCTGTGTAGTCCTAATGTAATTTTGAAACTTCTTCCAGTCTTTCAGATGAGTGCTTCTACCTGCCTCGTGTTTCCAGATCTGGATACATTGACAGGACACTATCTTTCAGTGCTGGATATTGGTTATGTTGGCAACTGTGGCTTGGCAATACTGGCACATGCTTGGCTTCAGAGGTTGGTTAGTTTGTTGGTGTATTAGGGGCTCTGAGGCCAAGATAATTGTTCTGAAGCTTTCATGTAAAGTTCCTTTCATCATCCTTCAAGGAAAGGCTTATAGCACAAAAAGGAGGCTCCCTCTAAAATAAGAGACTCAAATTAGAGGTTTGAACTAGAGGTTCAAACTAAGAGGCTTAAGAATGGTTCAGGCTATCCCCTTGTGTACGAGGAGGCTCAGGAGTCTCAAGGGCAAGGTGATCAAATTCTTAAGGTTCTGATGCTATCCATCTAGCAGATCTCGTCAGTAGGAAGTGTAATCTTATTATTCAAATCCTAGCTGTTAATGAAGTTGGTCATAAGTAATTAGCTACTAGGAATGCTACATACTGTGTGCTTCTTTATTTCCCAAACAAATCTGATGTAAAGGATCCAGTAACACAGATAACATCTTAGAAGACTGCAGGGTTTGGTGCCCCTGGATCTAGGTTCCAGGAGATGGGATTCTCAGAAAATGGGTTTAGTTAGTTGGTGACATTTAATACCTACAACGCCAACTGCCGGGCCTCTATGTCCAGTATGGTTTAACTTATGGAGTAAGGTCCCTGAGTTCTCCTCTTTCCTTCCACAGGGCAAGCAGGAGGACTTCAAGACGACAATTCTGGAGGGTATGGAGACGGCCAAGCATCAGGTGAGGGTGGCGTTTGATGCTTGCCACTTAGGAGCAAGAGCCGCCAAGCTAGGGAGCGATGCTTGCAAGTGCGCATGGGTGTGGGTGTCCCAAACATAGTGAGGTGCAGGAGTTGTGTACCCACCTGTTTCTAAAGAGAAAACAAGAAAGTGAAGGGTATTGTCAGAAAGCACTTGAGGTCTGTACCACCTCCAGAAAAGGGCGCTAACCTATGTTGGAATGTTTCAGGCCGATCTCTCATCCCTCCTTTCTTCTCCATGTTCGGAGGAGTCCAAAGATGCAAAAAGATGATTCTTACGTAGCCAGTTTTACCCAGTTTAAATGGCATGGGAAGCCCTGGGCCTCAGCACCAATAGGCCTTTTTTTCTCATTTGCTGGAGAAACATAGTGTGTAGTACGTGTCTTATTTTTTTTAAAGGGGTTGAGTTGGAGATGTGTCCCAATGGTTAGCCCAGGAGATCCATCTGTTGTGGACATCAGAAGTCTGCTTTTCAGTGGGCTTGGTGGCTGGTTGCACTCAACATCTGGTCCAAGCACTGATGCCAGCAGCATGCATTTGCTGTTTAATTCACAGAATCGGTGTCTTTGCTTTAAGTCCTTTGAGTGCTACTGAAAATCTTCCTCTGACTCTGCAGCTTTCACCTTCAGGTGAGGTGTGAGGATTAGGGTTGTAAGCCATGTAGTCAAAGGCTCCAGAACCTGGACCTTCAAGTTGCTCTTTTTGAAGCAAATACAAATTCAGGATGTTTGTCTGAGCGTGCATCCTTGCTGTTTCTGTATAAAGAAGTGTAGCTGTGTTTTGCTTTATACCACTTATGCAGAATTTCTGTTATAGACTGTGGACTGGAGGATGCATTGCTTATTGAGGTAGGCATTGAGTGTTGGGAAGTTCGGCATGATTTGCATTACACATGTGCTTAGGGGTAAGCTGTAGCAGTGGGCTGATCCCTTAACCAAGTGACTTCCCTTTGGAGTGTCGTTCATCTGCAGATGTGTCAGTAAGTTTTCAAACGAGCAGCAGCCCTCAGCATTCCTTCAGTGGGGATGAAGACGATTAAAACTTGGGCACATTGTTTGCTGATATGGAGTATCAGGAAGTGGCGTGTGTGGGTGAATGTGTGTGAAGAGGAGATAGCAAACCAGTCCAGGAAGAGACATTTCTGCATTCATTGAGAAGTGGTGTGCCCCAAGGAGAGCAGTGTGCAGTTCTGAGCTTCTGTTCCCTTTACCATGTGAAATAATACAGCAGGGTGATTTACCTTTGAGCTGTGTCACTGCCAAAGGAAACTCGAGGACATTTCTTTTGTTTAACGTCTGATGGTTGACTCAAAAAAAAACCTGACCAAACTTCTCTCTTCACCAACAACCTTGGCTGTTTCTGAATTGTAACATCACATCTTGTGTTTTGTTAAGTATGTAGCGCTGCTCATCTGGAGTGGTTTTAAAGTTTAGGTTGTAAGAGGTGTGGCTTTAATCAGTAAATACAAACAGCAGAAGAACCACTATGGGGCTCTTTCTCAAGCAGGAGTTTCTCTGGTGTTTCAGTTACAAACACAAAGCTTCTCAAAAAAGCTGCCATGTTGCTTGGAAAACCTGTACATCAGAGTTCTCTGCTGGCTGTCATTGCATGGCAGGCTGTGTTTCCTAAAAAGTACCCTGGGAATGCCCACTCACTTCAGCATGAGCTCGTAGAGGGAGCTGGGTAGTGAGTGTTCTCAGTCTGTGGCCAATCTGTCCCCATCGTGCTGCTGAGACTCTGCCAGTGCTCAGCACGGGGCTGTGCCATCCTGCACAGTGCAGTCGGAGCGGTGGCTTTGGTTTGCCTGTTGTGTCATGGTAGGGAGCACAGGGTTCATCACATGCATCTATTTGTAGATGTCCATTCGTAGTGTGTTTGGCACGGGGTTGGAGTGACAGGCAGCTGGAGGGCCCAGAGTTGTGTGTTACTGGAGGGGATGAAGCTGGCACTGCTGTGTTTCTTCCCCATGGCAGAACATTGCTGTCCAGAAGCATTATTGGTGTCTCAGTGTTTCCTAGTGTTAATTCCACTTTACTTCCTTGCACAGGCCTTATAGCCTCTGGTTTTAATTTCCTTTTGCAATTTCTTATAAGCAATCAGAGTGTTTTCTTTCCTGCTGCCCATCATGCAGTTAGATCTTCTAATCTTTGCTTATGAATGGATTTTCATTCTTTATTTATTTTGCAACCATTCTCTTCCTTAATTTCTTTTATTGTAAGAAACGCTTGGAAGTTATGTGTGGCTGCACCAGAACGAAGTGAATTCCTGGTTTTCCCCAGGACAGCACCACAGGCATGTGGACTTGAGGCTTAAAAAGAAGCATTTTGTTAGTGGGACACAAGCTGCAAGCTTATAGTTTTTTTGATACTTATTACCATTTTGAACAATTTCACTTTCAGCACATAGTCTTAACCTTGCTGCATTATTGGTGTACTTTCCGACCCCCCTCTTGGGTTATATTGCTTTGTATCTTTTGAGACCTCGCTTCTGTCTTGTCTGAGGAACTGACTTGAGAACATCTGAGGTTCACAGTGCTTGTATTTCACATCTCGGCGTTCTGTACTCCTTGCCATGCCTGCAGGGCTCCCTCTCTGCACTCCCTTTGTGCTGTAGTGCTTCCTACAGCTGTGCCTTGGTTTGCTGCTTTATATAATGTCCTAATGAGGTTGAGGCACGTGGGGCACATAGCTGCACCAAAAGTTCCCTGCCAGCGTGTTTGTTTGGATCGTTAGGTGTCCAGGTGCCTTTATGAACAAAGTCTTTCCAATATCTCCTGTTTAACATTGCTCTTTTACACATGGAGCCTTACTAAGGAGGAGACACAAATCTGTTGTACATGAGCTAGGGAGGGGGTGTTGGAATAGTTTAAGTAGGGTTGCATTTCATTGCAGTACATGTTATGGGTATGTAAAAAAATGGAAAAGAAGAAGCTAAGGTGGAACCTTTTGGCTTAAGGAGGAGAAACTCAGTGCAAATGTCAACCTTCGGAAGCCTGTGAGAAGGGCTGTTGTGCTCATATGGCATGGGCCCTTTGGTTTAGAATGGCTCCAAAGTGTTTCTTATACTATGTGACAGAAAGTGGGAGCTGCTCAGATGAAGGGCAGCACCTGAAGCAGTTGCGATCTACAGATGTTTTGCTGGATTTGAGTTCTGTTGCCCTCCTTATTGCTCAGATTGCTTTCTGCAGTAGAGCAGCTTTTTAATTAACCCCAGATGATGCCTGTAATTCAAAGAACTGTTGACTTGGAAAGCTGCTTGCCTTCCAGAGATAAAGAAAAAGAGTAAGCAAAAGCCTGTCCTGAAGTCAGCCACTGTGTCCCCTCGTGGCTGCTCTGGGTTCATTCACTAGGAAGTGCAGGCCAGAGACACTCCTGCAGCGGTTCCATTGCAGAGCATGTAGACAACTTGTTTTTCTATTGTAGGTGTGGAGGGTGCAGCTTTCCAGAGTAGACTTCCACACGACCGTATGACGTCTCAAGAAGCTGCCTGCTTCCCTGATATAATCAGTGGGCCACAGCAGACTCAGAAGGTGTTTCTGTACATCAGGAACCGCACTGTAAGTGTATTGTAACACTATTGCTCAAAAATATGCAGGGCAATTTTATACCAGTTTTGATTGTTACTGTGTCATATCATTAGCAGTAGATCTTTGCTTTTGTGATGGTGGTGTTTCATTCCTCGCATCCTGTTGTGCTCTATGGGACCATCTGGGGAGTCAGCACACATTTGGAAAGGCTAACAGTAACTTTTATAAAGGGAAATCATCTTTAAGATCCATCTTATGGAGTCCTTCAGAGAAATCAGAAAGTGGCCTTTTTAAGTGCCTAAAAGTCAGAACTTTTAAGGAGATGCCATTTGCTCATAGTAAGTTATTATGGGTGATAGAACTGGGTCTTTTATGTGTGACTAGGAGGTCACTAATTTGATGCATTGACATGTACTTTAAATGGTATAGGAGAGGTAAAATGGATTGTATTGATCATTAAAGAATGCTGGAAGGTGAAGTTTCTTGTAATGGATGCAGCACTGCAGAGAATGACTGTTACAGCAATTAACCTCCTATCAGTATTTGGTTACAAACACCTGGAAAATGCCTCTTTTGTCTTGCTTAATAATGTGTCTTACTGTTTAACAGCTGCAGCTCTGGTTGGATAACCCAAAGATTCAGTTGACGTTTGAAGCGACTATCCAACAACTAGAAGCACCTTACAATAGTAAGTCCAGTCTTTTCCTACCAAAATCATGCTATATGTACTGTTAGTTCTGTGCTGCTGAACACACAGAATAACTTAAAATCATGACAATTTTGCAGGTGATACAGTGCTGGTTCACAGAGTACACAGCTATCTGGAGCGGCACGGACTGATCAACTTTGGTATCTACAAGAGAGTGAAGCCTCTTCCAAGTAAGGAACTGGAAAGCTGTTTCAAGTCCTAGGGTTTCTTTTTATTCCTGTTTATTATTATTATTCTGCAGTTTATTAGGGCAAATCTTGGAGCACCTTTTATTATTTTTAGGATTCTATTTCTTTAGCAGTAATAAAAGCTGGAAAGTCATTGCTGCATTAAGTTAAACACTCTTAAGAGGGCAAAATAAAGCGTGCAGGAAGCGTAATGGCAATTGACAAGTTCCCAATTGATGAGTGATGGGAGATGATCACAAAGGAAATGTACCCTCATTAAAAGAGATTTGCTATCAACTGTGCCTAACATCTGACATCAGTGAGATTAACAGTGGTTGTATGAAGTTTTATTCATCCTGTGATAATTGACTTTAATGATCAGAAACTTCAAGTCTTAACCAAGGGTGAGTGTTCTTGTATTCTAAGAGATGAGTGAAAGATGCTGGTCAGTACTGATCCAGCTCCAAAGCTTTCCAGGCTTTATTCTGCTGGGTCCGGAGGAAATAAAACCGTGATACATCATCTCACAATAATTAATAAGAATCAGATTCTTCAAACAATTTCCCTCCTGAAGAATTATTTTCCTTCCTTCATAGGTAAACTATTGTCCAATTTTTCATTCTCATTAAAAATACATTTGTCTTGTTTTGCTGTTACCATATTACATATATACATACATCATCACTCTCTGTGGTTAACTGTAAGAACTTTGTGCTGTCTGAACTGATGATGAGAACGAAGCTGTTCTTCATTGCTGGTATCTTAGACACAACTGCTCACATTGTGGTTAGGTTCTACATCCTATAACTTTGTTTTTTTCTCTCCTTTGTTTAGCCAAGAAGACTGGGAAGGTGATCATCATTGGTTCTGGTGTGTCTGGCTTGGCAGCAGCTCGCCAGCTGCAGAGTTTTGGGATGGATGTCACGGTTCTGGAAGCCAGGGTATGAATTTCTGCGCTGTTTTACTTTGATACCGGAACATAATCAGTAAGGCATTGGTGCACTTGATAGACTGACTGGAAGCATCTCCGTAGCGTGCTCAGAGTTGGGTGCACTTGGCAGCCAGCTGGGGCGTGTTGGAATTCTGATCTTGTCTCACTGGGAGCAAGTCTGTCTGCTCTCGTTAGGGATGGATGAATGCTTTTGGGAACAGGTTGCCCAAGGAAGCTGTGGATGCCCCATTCCTGCAGGCATTCAAGGCCAGGCTGGATGTGGCTCTGGGCAGCCTGGGCTGCTGTTCGATGCTAATCTTAAATGAAGCAAATTAAGCTGGCATTTACCTGGCTTTACTTTGCGACTTGGTTTTGTTTGTAGATGTGCTTCTAACACTCTTTTAGCACTGAGTGTGTGTGAGGTTTTCTTTATTGGAGTAATGCTACAGCCCTTCCTTTGCGCTGCTTGTCCTGTGGGACTGTGTGGCTGTTTAATGCTTCCTGGTGGATCCTTGCATTATGACTTCAGTGACTCAGGTGTAGCTTCATGTTCACTCACTTTTTGCAGCTTTTAGGCCATTAGTAATGTTTACACACTATTGAATTTCTGATTGGGTGTTGAAAAACTGAAATATACAATGTTATATGAATTAGTAATATGGGATATTAGCACCAAATTCACTGATCTTTCTCTTGGGTAGCATCCTGCTAACTGCACTGGAAATAGGAAAAGGGGCTTTTTGATTGTGGCTTTCTTTTGGATGGTTTGTTTATTTGTTTCCCTCTCCTGTGTTTAATATAGCAGGAATAGAATAGTTGCTCTTAAGTTAACATATCAAGAATCAAAACCTTTTATCTCCCTTTCCAACATGGGCTGTTGATTTGTGGTTGTCTTCTGGGTTTATAGCTGTGTCTGCCAAGCAGCATAAATGGCCTTTCCAACACTAAAATCATTTCTCTTCAGCACATACAAATCATTTCCAATATTGGAGAGGAGCAGTAGGAGGAAATATAGTACATAATATAATCTGTCTGTGGGCAATGAAGGGATTTTCTTACAGTCACATTAAGTCCTACTGCAGGTGCAGCTAAATCTGTCCAAATTTACATGGGTTTCTTTTTATTTTATTAATGCATTTTCAATGTTTTATCCTTTAATTCAAGTAAATTAATTGCCAAAATTCATTTGCAGAGCTTCTTTACAAAAAGGAATGTACATTCTGTTCGCTGAACCTTTGCTTGTGAGAATGCTGAGCCTGTGTTCATGTCAAGTTTATGATGACTTTTATGTAAGAAGTGTTGCTGAACATTAACAGAGCTGTAAACTGTTGTGCTTTTAAAAGGATCGAGTGGGAGGAAGAGTGGCTACCTTTCGCAAAGGGAACTATGTGGCTGATCTGGGAGCAATGGTGGTGACAGGGCTTGGTGAGTTTTACAAAATAAAAAGGAACTGGGGGAGAGAAAGTTGCTGGTCACCATAATATTAAAAATAGGAAGCTCTACATCGTTCCCTTTCCTGGCCAAAGTAATTGTGTTTGATTATTAAGAACAAGATGTTCAGGTTTGACCTCTTTGGTAGTTATCATTTGTGTCAGTGAATTTTCATAATCTCCTGAAGCTCCTGCAGTTATTGTGTAGCTGTGGAAGCTTTTATGTTTTGGGTCTCTACAATAGATTTTAGTGTGTAGTCCTTATTTAATTGCAGATAGATATTCCAGATGTACTCTAACTGCAAGATATGTTTTCCAGGAGGAAATCCCATGGCTGTGGTCAGCAAACAAGTGAACATGGAGTTGGCAAAGATAAAACAGAAGTGCCCACTGTATGAAGCAAATGGACAAGCTGTAAGTCTGATACTGGTTCCATAAATCCTTCAAAAATAAGCAGTATACACAGTGTATTTGTTATCAGCCTACTGATCCAGCATGAGGCAGCATCCAGGAAGAGAGGGAGGGAGTAATGAACGTACCTGTCTGCTTTAGGCATATCTGCAGTCATTCTTCTAAAACCTGTTTCTTCCATGCTCATTTTTATTTGAGATTTTGGGTCTTTTATGGAAGCTAAGCTCCTGTTTGTTCCTCCCAGAGTAACTGATTTTTTTTCCTCAGGCAGTTGACACCTCACTCCCTCTTTGAAAGAATTGCTTGTTGTGTTGCCTTTCCCTTTCACAGTCATAGTTTGGATGGGACCTCTCCAGGCCATCTGGCCTGGCCCCCAGCCCTAGCAGGGACACCCAGAGCTGCTTGCCCAGGTCTGTGTCCAGTCAGCTTTTGAATGTCTCCAAGAAGGAGACTCCACACCTTCTCTGGGCAATGTGTCCCATTATTAGGTCACCTGCATGGCACAGAAGTGTTTCCTGATGCTCGGACAGAACTTTTTTTGTTGCATTTTGTGCCCATTGCCTCTTGTCCTGGCACTGGCTACCACTGACAAGAACTGGGCTCTGTCTTCTTTGTACCCTCCCTTCATTATGCCAAGAAATAATATCAAAGAATAATACCAAAGCTGCTGGTTACTACCATCAGCTTCTTGGTATTTCAGGCTTCAGGAGAGTTACCTTACAGCTCCTCATTCAGAACAAACATGAACAAGCGTTATGGAATCTAACTGTTCAGTGGAATCTTGCTCCCTATGCCTCTGGAAGGTCTCTTTAGCTCAATAATAGCAAGTCCTTTATTTGCTTTTCACTGAGACGTGTTCTGTGGAACCATGCCAAGGTTTGACTACCGTTGTTTGGAGGATTTCTCTTAAGACCTCATAACTAAGTTTAGACTGTACTGGGTAAGATAGTCTTCTGAAATTTTCTCTCTGCCACTCCAGTATTGTATCCCTGAAGCTCAGAGCTATGGTGACCTAGATTTTCTTTTATTTGTGAATAGAGTATTAAGAACAAAGTCTGTTCTTTTGGCTTGTAGGTTCCAAAAGAGAAAGATGAAATGGTGGAGCAAGAATTCAATCGTCTGTTGGAAGCCACCTCTTATCTCAGTCATCAGCTGGATTTTAATGTTCTCAATAATAAGCCTGTCTCCCTTGGTCAGGCTCTGGAGGTTGTCATACAGTAAGTGACTTCGCTCTTCACCATAGAATTTTGTATTTTATGGAGGATTACAACATAAAGTACTATGAGATGGTTATGATGCTCCTAGGGTGAACACTGCCTGCTTAATGGATGCTTTGGTCTCTTCTAGCTTCTTGTTTGTGTGTAGTTCCTATTTATTGAAGCACAATATGCCAAAGGCATCTAAAGTAACACATGTTTTTCTTGACTGCTTCCTGAAGGTCACTGCTATAGTAATTGATAGTGGATAATTGACTTAATGTGCAGGGGTGTACTGACTGTCTACTTATTCTACTGGAAAGGTAATGACATTTGTAATAGACCTTTTAATAATGCTAGATAATGTCAGGCTTGCATTTCAGCTGCTCAAGTGTTCTTTGTTTACAGAGACTTGTATGAGTGTTTTCTTAAAATATCCCATATGCTTTTATGCATTACACCTAGATCATAATAATGAGCTTTTTCAGTGCTGCTGGGATTTTATCCTGAGCTGACTCTTACTCTGCCTCTTCCAGATTGCAGGAGAAACATGTGAAGGATGAGCAGATAGAACACTGGAAAAAAATAGTGAAAACACAGGAGGAATTGAAAGATCTTCTTAACAAGGTCAGATTTTGTCCAGTGATTCTGTTTAGAACAGGAAGTTACCACTGTGTTTCTCCGGAGAAAACCCAAACAACACAAAACAGTTGCTATTAATGCTGTTTTTAAAGATAGCCAGCTGTTCTAAGGCTTGCCAGCAACCACTGCTATGACAGAGGAGGCCTAAAAGACCTATTTTGATTCATGCTGCTTTTCTAACCTTCAAAAACTTCTTTCACTTCTTCAGAAATAATTAAGGAAAGTAACTCATATGAAATCTGTCTACCCCTGTTTTTCTTTTCTTTTCCTACTTCACTTTATATAGATGGTAAATTTGAAAGAGAAGATCAAAGAGCTCCATCAGCAGTATAAGGAAGCATCAGAAGTGAAGCCACCTCGGGATATTACAGCAGAGTTCCTTGTAAAGAGTAAACACAGAGATCTGACTGCGCTTTGCAAGGTAATGGATGACATGCATGCAATGCTCAATTCAGTGATCTCTGAAGACTTCCCCAGCCAAGTAAAATAATCTCATCTAAATGTTTCCACGACTCTCACTCAGTTCTAAGACGCTCTCAGAAGGCAATAGATTGTAACTCTGGGTTGATGATAATGCTGCATATTAATACTTTAGTTAAAGTGTAGTGCATTAACATGTTTAAGGTTTGGATTTAGCTACCTATGTGAGATTGAGATCACTTCCTGTGGTGTGGCATAGGTTTCTGTATAAGAAACAGCAGAAGATTACAGCATGCTGAATTAAATGTTGGAAAAATTAAGAGCTGTATTTAGGTTTCACAGAAACCTACGAGTCGTGCTGTTATTTCTCTTGGAGCCAGATCCAGCAGGATGCTGTGCAGCCTCTCTCATTGCTTTTGAACATGAGCTGAGCTTAACGTGAGCTCTTGTTGTGTTTAGGAGTACGATGAATTGGCAGAAACACAAGGAAAGCTGGAAGAGAAGCTGCAGGAACTTGAAGCCAATCCACCAAGGTAAGGATAGGAATGATAAAGATGAATAACGAGGAAAACAGGGCATTATTCATGTAACACTCTGTATTTCTGAAGGGAAGGTTCTAAGCTTGTTACACATGAACTCCGCTTTGACTTGGCTGAGTTTGGTTTTGGTGTTTGCTTTGTGTGTTTTGTTGGTTCCTTTTCTCCCACTGAGGAAGAACTGGTAGAATACATTTTCCAAAGCAGTGTGTTTACAGCGTCCTGCTCCAACAAGCTTAATGTCTTCTGTGTTACGTTCTCTTCCAGTGATGTTTATCTGTCTTCAAGGGATAGGCAAATACTTGACTGGCATTTTGCAAACCTGGAATTTGCTAATGCTACACCCCTCTCCACGCTTTCACTGAAGCACTGGGACCAGGTAGCTAATTAATTAATACATTTGTTCTGCAGTCTATCTCAAAATCCATTTCATTCCCATGGAAGCTTCTCTATGTTAACTGTCTCAACACTCTTGAGGGCTACCTGCTTTAATATAAATGCTGATCTCTTGGATGTTGTCATTCCCTGATGAAATTCCAGGAAGCTTTCTCTGAATGTTGAAACGACCTGTAATAATACTGTCTCCTAAAACTCTTTATAGTTATTACTTGGTTAATATAATAGGTTTTAAAATCCATTAGACTCATTCTTTTGAAAACGCTCTACAGAGTTGCTGATTATTCTCAATGGAGTGATGTGGCTGTTACAAACATAGACTTTCCTGTGTCTTCATTTTTAGGACGATGACTTTGAATTCACAGGCAGCCACCTGACTGTGAGGAATGGCTATTCCTGCGTGCCCGTGGCCTTGGCAGAGGGGTTGGATATCAAGTTGAACACAGCAGTTCGGCAGGTTCGCTATACAGCTTCAGGTATGGAAATCACCTCATGATAACGACTGCTCTGAGGGAGAACAATCAAATAAATTACAGCTCAGTGCTTCTGGAAGAGGGTGGATCTCATGGAATGCTCCTATCTTAAGTTTTAGGTTAGAAAAAGCCATGTTTCTTACTGTGATGTGTTACGTAGGAAGCTTTAGCAGATTCATAAATCTTTAATGGGTTTTGCTTCTTTCTGTGGCTGGCTTGACTTGGAAACGATTGCTTGCCTAGAAGTTAGGTTAAGCTTGGTAAAGTTTTCTCTATAACCTAAATGGTTTGTGCTGTGGCTTTATGCTTTTATGATGGTCTTCTAAATTTTTGTTAACCCAAGGCTGAGGCCTTTATAACACCTCTTGCCTCACCAAGTAAATGACAGTTTTTCACTTCCTTTTCCAGGCTGTGAAGTGATCGCTGTAAACACTCGATCTACCAGCCAGACGTTCATTTATAAATGTGATGCTGTGCTGTGTACCCTTCCCTTGGGAGTCCTGAAGCAGCAGCCTCCAGCAGTGCAGTTTGTGCCACCTCTCCCTGAGTGGAAAACTTCAGCAGTGCAACGTATGGGATTTGGCAACCTTAACAAGGTCAGTCCTCATTGAGGGAGCTGCAGTGGGGTGGAGGTTGTAGTGGATGGAAGGAGAATGTTTCTTCTGTTCCTCCTTTGCCAGGCTTTGGTGTTGAAAATTATCTGAAGAAATGTAGAGTCTTCTTTGTATCCTGTATGATTTGACACAGTAGATTTAGCATAGCTTGGTAAGCAGCAAGCAATGTTATAGGATTGGTATTAACCTATGATACACAGTGATATACTTGCATGTCTATATCTCCAGATTTTCCTTCCTGAACCTTTTCTGTGATGAAAGTCAATTAATGTAATTGTCTTTATTTTGATTTCTATATTTTTTCCCCCCTGATTTTATTGATTCTTTGCTTCCAGGTTGTGTTGTGTTTCGATCGTGTCTTCTGGGATCCAAGTGTCAATTTGTTTGGTCACGTTGGTAGCACTACTGCAAGCAGAGGGGAACTCTTCTTGTTTTGGAACCTGTATAAAGGTATTTGTGCTGCATGTCTACCTCTGCCAATTTATTGTTTGAATAGATTCAGATCCAAAAAAGAGCACTCCAAAGAAGTATTTGTTGGAAGGCAAATAGAAGCAGAGGGTTGCAGTGAATTAGGACAGAACATGGGACAGTTTGGGTTCACCAGTGTTGAGTTTGAGGCTACATCTGTGAAATTACCTTGCTTCCCATTGGGTCAGATGGCTGAAAGGGGAGAAGTTAATTGCATTTTTTTGTGGATGTGTAGGTGAGAGTTCAAATGATAACAGGATGGTGGAACAAAGTAGAACTGACTGACTTTGTGATGCTGCAGTCATTTATTTCTGTTGTGTGTTGTATTTCTGTAGCATTTTGAGGGAGATTTGTTTAGCTTAGAGAAGAAACCAGAGAGAAAATCCTTTTCCCTTTTCTACATGCTGTCCCCCCTGATGTGTTGGTTTTCAGTATGTCAGCTTTCTTGATAATTCCAAGTATAACCATAATGTATATTCATCTGTTTTCATCTTGGCAATTCAATGTGGTAGGGGATGATAGAGAAATATTATTACCTGTGGAATTTGTTGGTTTTTTTTTTAGCCTTGTGTTTAAACTGCAGATAATAGTCAGACTTGTCTGGCTGGAATGTTAAGATTTCAATAATTCACTTATTTTTCTCTCTCTTCCTTCCTGGTTAGCGCCCATCTTGTTGGCCTTGGTAGCAGGAGAAGCAGCGGGAATCATGGAAAATATCAGTGATGATGTCATTGTTGGGCGATGTCTTGCCATCCTCAAAGGCATATTTGGCAGTAGTGCTGTGCCGCAGGTTGGTATGGGTATGTCCTCCACTGAGATGTCTGTATACCGCAGTAGTATAACAAGTAGATGGTGAATTTAATGTACCAGTTGGCAGACCAAATGCTGGAAGGCACGAGCAGTATTTCACGTAAGGAGTGGGTTCCATTCGTTCTCCTTGCTGCAGGGTAATTGAGCTGTTATTGAAAGCGGCTTTGTCATCCTCGGCCTTCTGCTGTTTTCTGTATGATGGTTAAGCATCCAAAGGAAGCAGCAGTTCTCAGTTGTGCTGAGTTCTCTTAAGTGCACTGTTACTTAACGTGTTTGTAGTTTGGCAGCTTACATGTTGTAAGTCTGGATACACCAAGCTCTCATCTGTGCTATCTAATGAGCTCTATAGAATGCAGAGCTTGCTGTGCAAGTACATCTTGTCCAAGTAGAAAAGTTAAACCAAAGCACCAGCACTTCACTGGAATGTAATCCAACCTCCTTGCTATGCTTTTCTTGTTAGTGTTTTCTTTTCTCTTTCTGTCTGGCTTTTCGTTTCCTTAAAATAGATGTAAATAGATGTAACCTGCACCAGCTTTCCTGTAGGTCCCCCTTCAGTACTGAGGCCCACAGCCTTCAGCCTCCAGGTTGAACAGCCCCCTATCTCTCTCCCTCTCTTTTCCTCTCTCCCTCCTTTTTATCCTTCACTTTGCACCTTTTGTATTTTATACTAAATAAAGAACATGAACTGTGTCAGCAACTGAAGTTTCTCTTTTTCTCAGCCTAAAGAGACTGTGGTCTCCCGTTGGCGTGCTGATCCATGGGCACGGGGCTCATACTCCTATGTAGCAGCTGGATCTTCTGGAAATGACTATGACTTGATGGCTCAACCAATTACTCCAGGACCAGCCATTCCAGGTGCTCCACAGGTGAGATATTTCTTCATAGAAATGTGTCAAAATATGATGGGTTTGTTTCTGTGAAGTCCAGAGGGAGAGAGAGCAGAAATTCTCTCCCAGACTGGGAGCCAGCACAGTGAAGACCTGAGACAGGTCTGGTCCTTTGGGAAGATGAAGTCTTGAAAGCAAAAGCAGAAGGGGGCTGTAGGGCTTTGTCTTTAAGGTGATTCTTATGGTGATACAAGTATAATAAACATAGCTATTGATAAAATGATTCTCTATGGAATATTTTGTGAGATCAAACTGCTCCAATCTGTGTGCATTGCTGAAGCTTTCTTCTGCATGTATTGTCCTAGAGTTCATGTTCTAACATCAGACATGGTCATTTGTTTTTGACACATATGTAAGTTTTGCCATAGAATTGTAGATACAACAGTGAAATGCCTTTTCAGCATTTGCCACGAGGCAAATCTCTATATCAGCTTCTCCAAGTACCGTGTTTGAAGGAGAGTTCTATTGCCAATGTATTTGCTTTGATGCAATGCTAAGTAACAGGAAAGTATTTTGTCACATTATTTTTTACACACTTGGAACTGAATCTGTGCAGAAGCCATAACACTGTTCTCTGTTCCTCTTTGCAGCCCATTCCTCGCCTGTTCTTCGCAGGAGAGCACACAATTCGCAACTACCCTGCCACAGTACATGGTGCTTTACTGAGTGGACTGAGAGAAGCAGGGCGCATTGCAGACCAATTTCTGGGGGCCATGTATACTTTGCCCCGCCAGCCTACACCTGGGGTACCCACACAACAAGCTACCAGCATCTAAGGGGATGAGGAGGGATCAGAAGAGGGCTAACAAAGCCACGGAGCTGCTGCTGGGTGAACTGCTTGGGATGAAGGCATTCGTGTAGTTTGGTCAGAGTATCTACTGAAGGGACTTGGCCATAAGTTGCTGTGTTAGAATGGCCTTACAGAAGCCAGTTGGCTTGGCAACCAAAACCTCAAGTGTCAGCATATACAGAATCCTTTACTACCAAATTGGGCAGGGAGGTTTAGTTCGACTCTGTGGGTGCTTTCTGGAAGCCAAGCTTATAGTTGGAGTTTTAGAGGGTTTTGTTCTACCTATTTGTCTCTTTACAACCCAGTAATTGCAGAAGAGGCCCTTTAGAGATGGTTTCTGTGAACTGTAGAGCTTAGTGTAGAATTAATGGAAATGATTTTGCTTAATTTTGTTTTGAAGAACGTTTTTGACCAATTTGCTGCCTCCTCAGCGTTTGAGGCTTTGGTACAACTTTCCCTACCAGTGACATAACATTGCACCACTCCAGTGAGTGCCAAGCATGCTGCATTGGGAAGTATTTTCAACAGAAGAAATGACCCAAACTGGATATTCTGATGTTAAAAGCTAGGAAGAAGAACTTGTTTGTTTATATAGAGGCAGGGTTGCCCTGACAGTGAGCTTGTGAAGGACTTCATCTCATGATCACTGTGGGTTGTGCCTGGTGGGTTTTTAACCCTTTCTTTCAAAGCTCAAAGGGAAACTCTGTTCTTTCTGCTGGGGTGAGGGGACAGTGTTACAGCTTCCAGGTTATCCTTAAAGTGACTCTTTTCTTTCCTTCTTCCTCACTCAGTGCACAGAACATTCATCTCATCGTGCAGGATGCTCCTATTTAATCGTGTAGGGCGTTCTTTCCCCTGTCTCAGCTTAGCACTGTGTTTTTCTTCTCAGAACTTTTCTCATCCATCTTCCTAGAGGTTTACTTACATCTCTCTGTGATCTTTCACACTTTTCTATGTACCCCTTTTTAGGTAACCCTTTGTTCTCTCTGATGCTCTGTGTATGTGTGTGATCTGTCCCACCTTCTGTTCCACTGCTGGATTCATACCCACCCATTTCCTGCTCTTCCCTCTGCATTTTCACTCTCACTTTATTCCTGAAGATGATGCGCAGACAAACATGACTGCAGCCTCCATTTATTTATAGCCGTGTTGGTTTTGTCTGCAGGCTTTTGTTCTTGGTATCATTGCTTCCACTTTTTTCTTGTGCCTCAGTCTTAAAGCTGGAGATCATTCTTCCATCTGACTGTATCTGTTTTCTTCATAGGCAGAGCTTCTGATGGGCACTGAGAACAGGGGATAAACTCTGTTATGGTGGGGACAGTGGGCTGAATCAGAGCTGGTCATCTTTGCTTTCCCTTCAGGAGATGAGGACTTGGTGGTGCTTGGTTAGGAACTGGAAGTCCAGCAGGGCACAAAGGAGCAGTGTCCAAGGGAAGGTTCAGAGGGCATAGGCTTATTTGAGACTTAAAGCTCCCCCCCTTCTGTTTAAAAATCTGCCTGGAATAGAATCCTAGAGTGGTTTGGTTTGGAAGGGACCTTTAAGATCGCCTGGTTCCAACCCCCTGCAATAGGCAGGGATACCTCCCTCCCTCCAGCCCATGTGATGCTCACAGCTCCATCCAGCCTGACCTCGAGCCCTCCCAGGGAGGGGGGCATCCACAGCCTCACTGGGCAGCACGTTCCAGCATCTCACTGCCCTCATGGTGGTGAGTACTATGAGAAAAATGGTGTTCCTTAGTGACAGCATAATAAGCCTCTGAAATCCATCAATAGCTGATCTGTTTTCTTGGCTGTTGTGACAGAAGGTGGGAAGTGGGTCTGAGGATAGGGGAGAACACCTATCCTATGGCCAGTAGACCTGGATCAGGTGGCCCAGTCTGATGTTGAGGACCAGCCCTGCCAGGCTGTGCAATGTAGCTTCCATCCCTCATCCAGGAGCTGGAGCTCTGTGCTCCTTGCACTTGTGTGACTCCCAGCACTTAGAAGCTGCAGGTAAAGAGCTGCTATCCTCCAGGGGCTGCCTGCCACCTCCCTCTACTGGTGGCTCCCATTCCAACTCAGGAGCTCTCTGCTCTGGTCTGCTCTTCTTGCCAGGGTCTGATTGAAGGACCTTCAGTACATTTTCCCACCACCTATGACGTGCTGAGGAGCAGAAATCATTGCAATCAAATGGATCACTAGATCTTCTCCCTCTCAGCATCCTTCCTCGTGGCGTGGTTCCCTTCCAGCTGCTGCCCTGCCTTCCCCTTTTGCTGCCTATCTGTTAGCACAGCTTGGGATTGAAGGCAGCCAGGCTCTATCCCAAATGCATGTGATGGAGACTGGCTGCACCCTCTGTTTGCATCGCTCCCCATCTGTTCTCAGGGACTCACCGCTTCTCGCTCTGTGGGTACGTGAGCTGTATTTCTGAGAATAAAACCGATTGGTGCTGTGCTTTTGGGGTTGGTTTTTTGTTGGAGGGGGGTCTTTCTAGTTGAACCTGCTGTGCTGTATATACACTGTAGGTGTTCAGTGTGTGGGCTGTGCCCTGAGGTGCATTGCTGGACTCTGAGGTGTGGGATAAGGGCTTGGACTCATTGATCCCCATGGATCCATCCAGCTCCGGGGCCTTCTGTAGGGTGAAGGACTGGATACACAGCATTGCTCTGGGTGCTGAATGAACTCATGCACTCACTTGGTTGTGCTTTTTGGATGGGTAAGTGAGCAGGAAGGTGTGTATTTGGCCCTCTGTGTATCTGAGGTTTGTCAGGTGCATCTATTTTGCCTGGGGTCTTTGTGTTCACCTGTACAGAACGAGACTGCCCCATTGCAGGGCGCTGTACGTAACACACCACAGACAGGTAAAAAGAGAAGAGTTTTATTGGTTATATACTGTAGAGCTGACAGCGTTCGAGTCAGGAGAGACATGCAGAACAGTGTGGTTACAACATGGCATGCAGACTGCGAGCACTGGGAGGGGGGAGCTGAGCAGGGGGGAGAGCTGCTCCCTTGGCTCTGTGGTTATGAAAATGTTTATTGCCTTATTGCCCTCTAACTAAGCCGCCCCAGCCCAAACCTATGTCTGCAAATACAAAAAAATAGATTATTATTATTATAATATTTATATATATATATATATATACTTTTTTTTCCTCTTTAAAAATACATTCCATGCAGCCCCGAGCGCCGTCCCCCCCACCTGGGTCCTTTCCATCAGCTGCAGCAGCAAAGAAATGCCTTCGCTGCCAGCAGAGGTGGCCCTGGGTTGGGACCCCGTGCTGTGCCAGGGGACGGAGCTGAGGGCTGCTCTGCAATGCTGTGTGATCCTCACTCCATCCACAGCACCGGGAGCAGAGCTGCACCCCCTCTGCTCTCCTGCAGAGCTGCTGGCTGTGTGGGATGGGTCTCCATCAGAGCGCAGTGGGGACGCTGCAGTGGCTCCTTTGCTGGCGCAGCAAATACATTTACACCTTTGGAATTGGACCCTCGGGTCCTCTAAAAGCCCGTTATATTTATATGCTAAAATTACAAATATTTCTTCAGTGGTGGCAATATTTACACATCAGACTATTTTACAGGAGAAAAGAGAAAAGAAAAAGTGTGCAATTTTGAGTCACAACACGTCGTGTTTCCTGAAGTCATCGCTATCGCCGTACAGTCAGCTCCTATTGCACTCGCCATGACGTGGGGCAGAGCCCCTCTCTCCATCCCTAGGTTCTCCTCCTCCTCGGACTGAACCGTGGCACAATGAGGTCGGGTGGCACCTCTGAATACAGAGCTTGGAGCCGAAGGTCTGTGCTGCAAAACGTGGGGCTGGCAATAGGGAGCAGCAGCTTGGAGCCGTCCTCCCCTTCAATGTGGTGCTCTCAGATGGTGGAACGTCACCTGTTTTAAGCATTTCAGGACCAGCATTGCAGGTAATGCAGCACATAGAACAGCAGAGCTTCCATTGCTTTCAGTT
Organism: Coturnix japonica; assembly: GCF_054131305.1. Taxonomy (NCBI): domain Eukaryota; kingdom Metazoa; phylum Chordata; class Aves; order Galliformes; family Phasianidae; genus Coturnix; species Coturnix japonica. Next base: position 12,909,254 of record NC_140679.1, on the reverse strand, counting down.
CAGCTGTTGGGTTTGGGGCTGTTTTGTTACACCAGCAGCTGCACAGTCTTCTCCTCCCACCCCACAGAGCAGTAGGAGGGAGCACGTGATATAATTAAACCTAATTTAGGTTGATTAGAGCTGCCCCAGGACTCATTTAAAAGCCTTTTTGCCTCATGGGGCATCCTGCTGCAGCTTGAAATGGAATAAACTGAAATGCCAAAAAAAAAAAAAAACCCACAGATTTGGGATAACATCTAAAAATGCTGGGAGGAAACCAGAAGCTTTTTTTCGTGCCCCCCAAAAATAACCTTTTTTCCCCCTCCAGCCCTGCTGGGAGGAGCAGCCCATGCGGGTGGATGGAGGGGGGCATAGAGCTGCTGTGGTGTGACATGCGGTTCCCCTCACCTTATGGGTGTGTGGAGCTGGGGGGTGACCCCAGCACTGCTGCCATCTGAGGTTGGTGGCTGTTCTACCTGTACCCAGGTCCCAGGTGGGGCTCCTGAGTGGTGGGGAGCAAGTTTGGGGCTGCCCCACAGCCATCTTGGAGCTCAGCCTGGGGTCCAGTCCTGCTGCTTCCCCTCTTTCTGGAAGGAATAAGGACATCCTTCTCCAAGCAGGAGAAAAGCTCTCCTTTCTGCATCCCTTGGATCTCAGCAGCTCAGAGCCAGCAGTGGAGTTGTTGCCATGCAGCACGATGGCCATAAGCTGTGGGTAAAAAGCCTCCCTGTGGGGCCAAACCAGGAGCAGATCTGCTGCTGTGGGGTTGGTGCAGTGATCACTGAGCATCGGAGCTCAGCTGCTGGCAGCAGACCATGCACAGCGACAGGGACAAAGCTGGTCCTAAAGCTGTTCTGCCCTCCTGCCCTGTTAGTGTGTCAAACAACCAGAGAGCACTTTTTTCCCCCACCTACAGCCAGGAATGCAGGTGAGTGTGACCAGAGGAAGGTGTGGTTTGGAAGGAAGGAGGTTTGCACTGGAGATCGTGGGCTCCTGGAGGGGCTGCACAGGGCAGCTAATCCCAGCTGCAGTCACAGGGTACAACCTCCTGCATCTCATCTTATGTGGGTGACTGGTGAGTTCTCTCTGGTCCAAGGAGTACCTTCGTTCTGTTTGAATGCATGGCTGGTACACAAGTCTATGTTTCCATACGGAGACAGAACTGTGTCGTATGGAGGAGGTGAGGATTGCAGGTACAGAGGTGAGAAGTGGGAGTCCCCTGAGCAAAGTCTCTGCAGCTGCCTCTTCAGCAACGAGGGAAGAAATTCACTGGTAAAGCTCTTGTACCTCACAAACGGTGTCAGAAAACTGTTTTCTGGCTGCGTGAAGCTTCTGGAGAGGTTCCAAACAGACGTGACACCCGTGAGCTCAGTACAGTCCTGTCTCTCAGTGTTGGTTTGATGGAAGGGAGCACAGCTCATCTCCGGGACGTCGGCCGACCAACACGGGAAGAACCACCCTGCAAGTGAACCCACAGCGTCACAACCTGCCAGGACACGGGGTTGCAGGGACAGGTACTGCAGTCACCATCAGCTCCCACAGCCATCGAGACTATGGGCAGTGGGGCTGTGGGGGGAGGATGGTGGGAGGAGGAGTCTGGAAGTCATTGTCTGTTTCATGGTTTACAGTGGAATAAGCCCAAGGCAGACTGACCCAACCCTGCCCCTCACATCCTTTCACCATCACCTTTTATTTACCTGTTGCTATGCTGGCGATGTGGGAAGTGCAATGAACAACCCCTGCCAGCTCTGCTGAGATGGAGCCCACCTGCCATGGGCTGTCGGCAGGGCACAGCACTGATTGCAGCAGTGCAGGAGCACCAGCTGACAAATAACAGCGTGTTACGCTGACCTGAGCTCAGCTAGGCTTTTATTTGCTGTTACTTCAGACCATGCAGTGAAAGGGAGTCCCTGGTTATCCAACACGACGACCCCTCGCTGCCTGTTGCAAACCACACTGCTGCGAATAACTCAGGGCAGAGCTTTTTATTCTCTAGCTGAATGACTCTAGAATAAGACACTACTTTCTTCCCCATTATAGGCAATTAGTAATTAATGCACTCCATCTCTGGGAAGCATTGCTCTCCAGAGAGATTCACCCTGATATGGACAAGCCAGTTGTGTTACAGGAGGTCGGGTCAGAGTTTGGCTTCATGCCTTTGAACTCCCATTTCTCCCGGCATCTCACGTACCTGATCTTCTGCCTGGAGCCCTAGTTGGGTATTGGGGCTGGACGTGGGGTCCTGCAGCTCCGAGGGGGGCACCACCCTTCTCCCCACTGTATCAGCCTGTGAGAGGAACTCAGAAGAGCCGTACTGTTTCCTTCTGGAACTGGAGACAAACTCCTTGCTTTCATCCTGCAGGAAGAGAAACAGGAGAATTGGAACTCGATGTCTGTGGCTCTGGGTTCCCCAGCCCTGATCTGCAGTACGAGGTTGTGTTTCAGTTCCCTTTGGCAGGTGGATGGAGGATGTCCTCACCTAAACGTCACCTCCCAGAGCCTTGTTAAATCCATCCCATAATTTACAGCCTCAAGTTCTGGCTGCTGAACCCTCTGCTCAGCCATGAGCACACGCAGGGCTGGGTTCAGCCCCTGGGCCCACAGCACTGCAGGCAGGTGAGCCAGGAGGGGATGTGGGCAGCAGGAATTCCTTGTGCTGACTGAAGCAATCTCTTATTAACTGTGAGTCTGAGCCCACAGGTGAGGGGCAGCTGGTCCTGAATCTGTTTTATTGGCACAGGACCCCCATTGGACCCACAGTTTCTGCCTTGGGGCCATTTGGGGCAGCTGTACCTTCTGCTGTGAGCTCCCTGGGAACAGCAGATGTCAGTGCCTGTTATCGCCATCACTGGGCTGGAAAACCTCGTCTGATGGCTCTGTCACACACAAGTTCCAGCATGTTGTAAGGCACGTCACGTCACCATCACAATGCTAAGGAGCTCCCTGTGATGCTGAACTCACCTTTTGCTCAGGGAAATACAGCTGCACTCATGTGGGACAAAAGGCCTTGGGGGAACTGCACTGTGAGGGATGGAGGACAAAGCTCAGCCCTGCTCCTGTGTGCCTGGAACAGCAAGGAAGGGAGGCATCCTTTACTGTAACGATGCTTGATGAGCCTGGATGGCTTCCCAGCAGGTGGGCACCTCCTGTCTGCTGGAGCAGCTGCCTTTGGAGGGGGCTGGGTCAGCACAGAGGAGCTCCAAGCCCTGGAGCTGCTGATACCATCAGTCCCATGGGGCTGCTCAGCTGTGCATTCTGCTCCCAAAGGCTTTCACAGGTGAGGAGCTCGGGGATGAGCAGGCAGACAGATGTCTCTCCCAGCTGCCAGCAATGGGCTGGGGTGAAACTCAGCACAAGGGGCACCCATCACTGACAGATCAGCTCTCCCTGCTGAGACCTGGGCAGTGCTATGTGCAGGTGGGGACACAGTGCCCTGCAGCCTGGGGTTGGCATACAATATGTTGATTTCCAGCACCCCATGACTCAAACTGACTTCATTATCTGAAACATAGAACCCAAGGGAATAATGCAGGAGATGCAGGAGGTGATGCATCTCCACAGCCTTCTCTGGAGCTCTGGCTACACCTCAGCCCCAGCACTGATCCTACAGCATTGATCCTACAGCACTAACCCCAAGCAGACCCCCAAAGAACTGCTGCTTCTCTGTCTTGCAGTGTTGCTCAGAGCTGCTGCTGCCTTACACAGCTCCCTTAATGGCTTATTTATGTTAGCAATAAAAAAATGAAGGATGAAATTCAGTGAAGCAGCAGAATCGCAAGGAGGGAAAGGAGGGACCTCTTGAGCTGCAAAGCAAGTTTGTGGTTTGCCACTCCTGGCCAGTGGGAAGACTAGGGCTGTCATGCTAAAGGAGATCTGCCTGGACTCATGGAAGAGAAGCCCGACAAGCCTGTGGCACATGAGGAGCTATGGCCAGGGAGGAGATATCACCTGGAACCTCACTCCTACAGGTGGGATAGAAACAGGGCTGTACACACGAGTCTCCATCACCTGCCTTAAGCACAGGGGGGGATGCCATTCCCCAGTGCTCCCTTCAATACAGATTTGGGTTGTTCGCTGAGGCTGATGAATGCCAACCACCAAGTCTTTGTTCTCTAATGGATTAATGACCAAATGTATCTGGAAGGCCAACCTGCACACTGCAATGCCAGGCAACAGACACTCTGCAAAGCAAATAATACAAATGCTTCTGGCTCACAGTTCTGGCTCTGGTTCTGCATGTGCAGCCCTTCCTACACAGCACTACCTGAGGGACACCCCTACTCACGTCTCACTTCCCTATCTGGAGTGCCACTCCAAGCTGACTGCGCCATGCAAAGCCACGCTGAAAAGCACAGCACATCCTCCACCTGCTGGATCTATCTGCTCTGATCTGGGCAAGACCAAATAGGTAATTAAGTAATTATCACACAGCAAAGAGCGCGTAACAGGGACACTCACAGGTAACGTGGTGCGGTGCCAGGGGGAAGCCGTGGTGGGATCACTGGTGTAGTTCCTGCGTGTCAGCAGTTCGGATGCACTTAAGTTACTTTTGGTCCTTCGGGAGCCCATCTCAGGGGCGTTCCAGGAGTTGGGGGTGGCACCGCTCCTCGCTGAGCTCTGCTCCATGGAGTTTGTTCGTGTGCTGTTCCCTTCCATCTCTGAGAGATCCACTGAAGACCTGCACGTGTTTGTAGGGCTGGGAGCTGAGTTTTTCTCTGTTTTTATTTGAGAGTCCTCCAGGGAATGTAAGCCTTGCCTTGTCCTCCAGGAGCTTCTCAGAGTGACGTGTTTGGTTTCAGATGAGATGGACTCTGAAGAGCCGTGGCTCCTGGAGCTGGCTGTGTCCAACAGGAGCTCAGTGCTCTTCTCAGAGGGCTCAGAACTCTTGATCACAATGCTGCTCCTGGAGACCATTGTTTCTGTTCTACTTCTCAGCACCGCATCTCCAGTTCTGTCGGCCTCAGATAATTTCAGGGCATTTCTATTCACTGAGACCTCAAAAGGTTGGGGGAGGCTGTTCGTTATCGGGGTGGGTTCATTTGGAGCAACCCTGATGTTGCTGGTGGTGATATGCCTTTCCTTTCCTGCCGTGTCCGTGCTGGGCCTTGGAACTGTTGGCTCAGAAGGGAAGATGGTGATACTGCTGGTCATTTTATTCGTGACCGCTTTAAAAACAGACTTCTGCTTTTCTGACTCTGTCTCGGTGACGGCTCCTCCCATGATGGCCTTCATGTCCTTCTCCACAATGGCAGGTTTAATGATGGCTTTGGATCTCAGAGCTTCTCTTGGGCTGAACGACCTTCTGGATTTCAGTCCTCCAGTGTCGGCATCTGATGGTTTCACACACTTAGAGGAGTCCTCATCCTGTACAGCACCTTTGTCATTTTCAAAGAGAGATGCTCTGTAAACTCCCCTGGAATTAGAGAACTGCTTGGAATTGGTTTTCTTCCTTGGCTCAAACTCCGACGGAGTGTTTGCTTTTTTACTCCTGCCTGTTTCTTCATCCGAATTAAGTTTCTCATGACTACTCTGGATGGTTTTGGAGTCTGCTTTTAAACCAGCATTTACGTGACCTGCTGCTGCATTCTGCTCTGCATCTTCCTTAAGGATCTGCAGAATATCCTCCTGACTCCTGGAGCGATGCGAGCGCTTCGTTAGCGGCGATGCTTTCAAGCTTTCAAGTGACGCATCTGTGATTTCCTTTTCCTGGGGAGCAATGGCTCTTTTAGCCCTTCCCTCCAAGGGCTGTCGGTGCGATGCAGTCCAAGCATTTGCTGCTTCTTCTGCCTTAGAGCCAACAGAGTCCGACTCTGCTGCTGTGATGTGGCACCTGTATGCAGTGGCCACGCCATTGGGAGAGGCACAGTGCCCCCTGTTTTGCTGTGTGTCCCCCATGGCATCGCTCACCTCACCCTGATTTGCCTTCAGCTTCTCAGCTAATGAAGCCACCGATTCCCCTCTGCACGACTTTTCATCCCGTGTGTCTGTGCCGGTTTGGCAGCTGCCGCGAGTTGCCTGAGATGGTTTTTCAGCCTTGGATCTCAGGTCACTAACGGGTTTGGAAGGTGCTTTCCAAGATTTCTGCTCGTGAGCAGCAGGGGGGTAACGGCTGAGGACAGACGGCTGCTCTTTGGATCTCTTCCCCTCATTCTGCGTGAAGGAAGATTCCTTCTGACCGGATGAAAAACTGGAAACCAAACATTTCTCTTCCAGTCTTTTCATATCTGTTGCAGTAGCATCTCCAAGGGCAGCTGCACCTGATGTCTTTCCTGCTTTCCTGCTCATTAAGCTCGGGCTGGATGTCTGCTTACCACCATGGCCAGAGCTGTCATTGCTGAAGGAGAAATCTCTGTTTCTCACTCTCTCCCGGCGCTGCTGGGGCGAAACCTCCCTTGGTTTGTGCTTGGCAGCTGTGAAATCTGCTGCAACAACTCTGTATTTAGCTCTGTCATGTTTCCCCCTGCTAGAGAAACCTGCATCTTCATTTTCGACCTCTCCGTTTTCCAGATCTTTCTGTTTCTTTATCTGCATCTTTATTTCCTCTAACTGACTGGCGAGAAGTTTGTTTTTATTCTGCTCGCTCAAATAACTGTCTTGCAGGTCGTTGTTTTTGGCTCTCATTTTTTTAAGCTCTTCTTCTAAGGATTCAAAATGTTTGATCTGAGTTTTAAGCCTCTCGATTTCTTGGGTGAGATCTTTCACTTTGTTGTCTTCCTGATTTTTATTCTTTTGGTTTTCTGCTTTATTCCTGCTTTCGTTTTCTACGTGTTTCAGGTAATCTACGCTTCCCTTCCGCCTGGTTTCTTTAGAGGGCAATGCAGAAGTCAAATCATCTTCAATTCTCAAATCATTTCTATCCAGGAGATTATTTGATGACCTTTCCAGCAGGTTGGATGAGTTTCTGGTCTGATCGGCCCTGTTCAGTTTATTGTTTTGCTCCAGTTTCAGTGTGAGCTCCTGGATTATTTTCTCATTCTGCTTTTCTCTCTCGTTGAAATGTTTTCTCTCACTGATAAAGCTCAGTGCCAAAGACTTCAGTTTCTCTAACTCACCCGTTAAGCTCTGCTCCGTTTTATCCATCCTTTCTTCGGATGCTTCGAGTTCTTTCACTTTCACTCGGAGCATTTCTAACTCCGTAGATATCTTTTTGGTCAAATTCCTTTCTTCGTTGAGGCTCAGACACAGCTGCGTGCAGTCGTTCTTGCTCCTGCCAAAGGCCTCCTCCAGTTTCTCCAGCTCTGCCATTCTCTTCTGCAGATGCTCAATTTCCGACTTCAGCTCTCGGGTCAGGCTCTCCTCCTCTTCGAGCTTTTCTTTCATTAACCTGCAAAGCTCTTCAGCCTTCTTAATTTCCTCATCCTTGCCTTCAATCTTTAACACTCTTTTCCTCAGGGCTTCGATGTCAGCCAGCATGCTGGAATTGCTGCCTTCTGCCTGGATCACTTTGTCCTGGAGCTCAAGCAGTTCATCCTCTGCTTTCTGGAGGTTTTTCGTTGCTTCCTCCAGTTCATCCAGGCGGCGGCTAAGACTCTGCAACTTGAACCTCAGGTGCCGATTGGAGGTCTCCTTATACCCTGTAAATTCTGCCATGTTTATTTTCTGTTCCTCTGAGATGGGAGCTTGGCTGATTCCGAGTGCTTAACGCGTGTTCCCGGTTTGTAATACTTCCTTTGAAGAGAGGCAACTCAACCTGAAAGAAACAAAATGCTTAACGTGAATACGAGAGCTCAGAATACATGTTTTCTCACAGTATAATTTAACTGCAAATATTTATGTCTTATTTAAACATGTATCTGAGTGCCAGTTAGGGACAGCTGCTGCCAGCCAGCACTGCCCATCACTTCCAGTACCCATCACTTCCAGTACCCCTCCTGCAGCCCACGTCACTCAGCATCCAGCTTTACCTGAGCTGCAGCCACATCCTGAGAATGCTGTGTCATAAAGGTCTGAGTTTCTCCCTCCTCTTTCAGAAGCTGTCAGTGCCCTCAGCTGCCACCCACTCATGCACCCAGCAGGCAGCAGCTGCAAGCACTCACGCTTTCTACTCCCTGTTGCCAGGGATAAAGAGCAGCAATTTCAACACATTGGCAAGAGGTGATGCAGTAAATGCAATTCTCTTCCCAGCTCAGAGCCGGCAGGGCAGGGTTAGTGAGAGCTGGGGACAATGTGAGTGGGCCAGGACAGCTGATGGAAGGACAAGAAGTCCCCTCTGACTGTGGGCATTAACACTGAGCCATCCTGGGCTTGAGATGGATCCCAACTATGCATTGCATGTACAAGAGCTTAGGTAAGCACACAGAATCATCAAACCAGAGAACAGATGGGTAAGAAGGGACCCCACAGCTGCCCCAACCCCTGCCATGGGTTGATTACCAGACCAGGCTGCCCAGGGCCCCCCTCTATGGCCTTGGGCACCTCCATATCTCTCTTGTACTGAACACAATACTCCAGATGGGGCCTCACAATGGCTGAGATTACAATCCCCTCCCTGCCACTGCCACCCCTCTGCCGATGCAGCCCAGGGCACTGTTGGCCTTCTGGGCTGAAGGGGAGGTGACTGCAGCTCTCAGACCCTGGCTCAGCAGTCTGCCTCCAAGCAGGACGTGGCTCCAGCATTTCTGCTGAAACTCCCCGCAGAGGAAACACTCCGGAGTTTCCTATTTCACAGTGCCAAGAGGTGAAGAGCAGGATGTGGGGAGGAGACAGCGCCGGGAAAGGAGACTGCAGTGCCCCAGTACAAAGCCTTTGATCGAAGCTGATTCATTTCCTGATGGGCAGAGGGGCCTGCAATGCAAACAGGGACCCACAGCACAAAGCGGGCACCCACCACACTCCCCGAGCACCTCCTGTGTGTAGCACACAGCCTGTAGTCCTTCTGCTGAGGGACAACTCAGACCACAAAGGCCACGTGGCCCACGGCTCTGCTGAGCGGCCGACTCCTTCAGTTGCAAACAGGAAAGGCTGCTCAGCTCCAGGCAGGATCCCAGCAAGAAACGTCACCGGAATGTCGCAGGAAAGGACAAAGCAATTTCACAGTGCCCTAAAAAACAACAAGTGTTCCCGGCGTGCCTTGGAGCAGGGAGTTAATGGTTAACGCCATGCCAGGAGCTGGTCAGGAAGCAGCTCAGGCTCAGCAGCCGCCTTCCAGCTCAGCTGTCAGGACATGGCTTGGGTGATGGACTCCCAGCAGTGCCCACGTGTTGACCTGGAGCTGATGGGAGTCTCCAAGAGGGCACAGATTGCTGGGAAGGGACGTGCTACTGTAGGTGAGCCACCCTTAAACTGACTCAGTTCCTTTGTTAAACTGATTCAGTTCCTCGATGAGCTGGTTCCTGCAGAGCTCGGACCTCCTTCAGTCCAATTCTGCATTTGTTTCACCTGTATCCTCTCTTCTCTTCTAGTCTGTTCCTCTTCTGCTCTTCCATCTTCTGTTTTTCTCCCTTACCTGTATCTCTGTATCCTCTCTTCTCCCCTCCTCCTTTTCTGTCTTCTCTATACGCTCTCCTATTCTCCTCTTCTGCTCTTCTGTCTTCCAAGTATTCTCTCATCTTCTCACTGTCATCTCTTCTGTCTCACCTATATCCTCTCTGCCTTTATTTTGCTATTCTCCTCTAGTGCATATCTTTCTTAACTATATCCTCTCTAATCTTCTATTCTGCTCCTCCTCTGAATTCCTTTCTTACCCAAATCCTTATTTCTCCCCTCTTCAGCTCTTCTATTTTTCTGCTTTTCTGGGTTCCTTCACCTAAATTCCTCTTCTATTTTTTGTTCTTACAAAGCAAGGATGTATCAGAGGTATATATGTATTGTACTAAGCTTCCCTGGGGACAGCAGGACCCTTCAAATCTTCAACTACACTGGTGATGGGCTCTATGTGTTAAATAAGCACAAAGAAAATGAACCTATTTGGTCCTAAGAGAAAAGCTGAGATTTCTTGGCTTTAACTCACACTACTACAAAGTTTATAGATGAGAGTTGGTCACGTCCTGCAAACAACAGCGTATTCAGAGGCCATTCATTCATTTCATTCTAAGAGCACCTTCTAGAAGGCTTCAGATCATGTGCCCCAGTTCACTACACCTATACACCTTTATCAAAGAAGTTCTTTATATTATTAATAAGTCCCAAGCAGCAAAGCTTGCATGCCATCCTTGGAACAATCAGCCGCTATCAATAGGGCATTTTGACATGATTTCTACCCTACTTTGCATTTCTCTTTTAATAGGCTTTAGTGTGGAGAAATCTCCAAGAACAAAGGGCTGCTACAGCCCACCTATTACTGGGAATCCACAGATCTCCACCTGCAAAACCCACCATCAAACTGCACAGTGGTGGAGCTCAAATCATGCAGTAGAGCAAGACCTGCTTTCTCAAAGCAATCTGAAAAGCAACAAGTCAAAAGATGTACTGAATTGTACCATCCAAAAGGGAGGATACGGCACTGATACATGCAAATAAGCAGCCAAAAAGCAAACAAGATTTACAAGACAGTCCAGCTTAAATCAACTGCAACTGAACTTAAATGGCGCATTCACACCTTGAAAATCGTATTTGCTGCTTAAACATTCTCATAAATCTGGTCTCTAGCTGATTTGGTATGATGACATCCCAAGAGTAAGCAGTATGAAAAGGACATAGAGCCACCCATAGGACATGGTCCTTATCTATAGGGCCAGGCTGTGATGCCCAGTGCCAGGGCAAGAAGCAATGGGTACAGACTGGAACACAAGTACATCTTTGAGCAACCTGGAACCTGAGCTGTATTTAAGCGTTCAATAATGAATCCCTAGTGGTTTCCCTCGGGAGCTGATGGTGTTTAATGTCTTTATAATAACCTAGATGATGTGACAGTGTGCTCTCAGCAGGCCCATGGCTGACTGCAGCCTGGGAGGTGGGGGATAAGCTGGAGGGCTGCTGTCCAGAGGACCAATTTATTGTCACCACTGGTGTGGCCAAACACTGGCAATGGGTCCCTGAAGGGTTGTGACATCTGCATCACTGGGAGGTATGCTGAGCTCCACACCAAGCCCTGGGACAACCAAAGCCCACCAAAACTGATGTGATTTATTACCAATGACCCAAGAGGCTCAATGTGTTTACCTTAATAAGGGGAAGAAAAAGACTAGAAGCAACATCTACAAAGAAATTTGTATCTCCCAGAGCTCTTCTACCATGTCTTTAACTGCTTACAATGCCTGGACTCACACCAGTGCCTGCAAACTAAACCTAAACAGAGGACAAGTACAAATAAATGCACATTTCTAAGTTTATTCAAAGTTTCTAAGGCTGATGGGAATTAATGGAGATAAAACATGATCTGTGGTGGCTGTCTGAAGCTGGTCCTGCTTTGAGAGACCTCCAGCAGCACTGCCAGCCTGGAAAGGATACAGCAAAAGTTAGAGATGGTGGCAAACACAGTAAGGACAGCTCAGTTAAACAGAGCAGTATGAATCACTGATAGACTGAGGTCAGATGCTGCTGCTAACACAAATGGCCACAGCAGAATTGCTACCCACAGAAGCAGCCCATGCACTGCTGCAGCTCCACTGACCAACCAGCAGGCAACACTCAGCAGATATATAGAACTTGTCTTATTTTGAATGCAATACTGAGTGATGTATTTACATCCCATGTCTGACGCGCTTCAAGAACTGGGAGATAACCGTGTTTCATTTCAGGAACTGCAACAGAACAACTACCAAGACAGACACACTGCGTGTTAAAGGACTCCATCACCTTGTATGAGTACTTCTGGCACTTAACCTCTTACAGCACCCACCACTGGGTGGCACATCCCACACCCCACATTTCAGGCTTAGTCAATCCTAAAGATGAGAGAGTTACTTGTGCCTCAGCCTGCTGCCATTATTACATTCATTTCTCCTTGAAGCTGGAGCAGCTTTCAGTAGTCACCAGAGAGCAGCACACATCACAGGCAACAGAAAGTCAACAGCTTCAAGCACAGCAATAACTGGAGCCAAGAATCACAATTCACCCCATTGCAGCTCGAGTCCTTGGGGGTACTCCATGCTGGCAGACCTGAGCTCTGCATTCCCCAGCTCACATGTGGTCCATTTAATGGGGAGAAATAGCACAGGGTTGTTGTCCACATTCTTCTGATGGAGCACACACCTGGTACTCCTCCCTCCTCCTCCTCCTCCCCAGATGCTCGGGGTGAGCTCAGATCCTCCCCGCTCTATTTTCTGCTCAGCTATTACTCAGAACACCCGTGGGAAGTGGATTTTTGCACTGAGCACAATGCTGGGAGTGTTTGTGCACACCTGGGGAACGGGAGCCTCAGGCAATGCTGGGCAGTCTGCAGTCACTGCAGGAGTAAGGACTTCACTACAGACACATCAGCAAAACAGGGCAGTGAGGGGATTCCAATCTGCAGCATCAAATGGCCAAACAGGTTGGGGGGGGAATGGATCAGGCTCCACTCTGACACATTTCCACCCAAAGCACAGGGCAGGTGTGTTGGCTGGAATCTGCCCTGTGTGCAAAAGCATCTGCAGCTTTAACTCAAGGGTTTCTGGTGCTACATATGTATGCAAGGGAGCGTGAACGTGATGTGCTCCTCACCTAACACCTCACATAACCATGAACCTAAACTTACTTCAAACCTAACTTCATTCTAACGTGTCACGTTCAGACGTGGTAACGCTCCTGATTGGTGTCTGTATCATCACTCAATGTGATGAGAGCAGTGGTGGGATTTCTGCTCCCTGCCCCAGGGTGGGACAGGCTGGGAGGAGCACAGTGTGTCATGTCTCATTTGTGAAGCAAAACATCACTGCCACTTATATAGAAAAGGGACATGGGTGTCACCAGCTGCAGCAGATAAGGATACTGTGGCCAGAGCCAGCTAAAGACGGAAGGAAAGCCTGTCTTAATTTGATTTTGCCTTTTATGAGCTTCTTCCAGCGTCTCATTCCTGACCCCACAGCACAACATGCAGACGTGAGAACAGGAGAAAAAAAAACCGCTCCAGAAGAAAAAGCAATATAAAATAAAAGACAGACTAAACAAGAACTAGTCAGAGCCCACCAGGACTGCGATGTGTCACTGCTCCTGCACGCCAGCCACAAGCATCCAGCACTGTGCTGGAAAGCAGCAGATGATGTGTTTGCTCACACAGTGTGTAATGGGGCACCCTGGGCCTCATTGAACACAAAGGCAGAATGTCAAGTGACCTGTAGGGATGTCTGCATTGTGGGGCACCCACTGGGTGCCCATTGGAAGGATGTACATCTGTTGGAAGGGGGAATTCTCAAAGCCACAACAAGAGAAACAATCTGGAAACGGTTTCACATTGACTAATGCAATGCTAGACATGTGAAATGATGAGACAGCGGCCAAAAATAACCACAGTGTTCAAGGAGAATAAAACAAAAACCCCGAACAGCATCTACAGCAAGTGGTGGGGACTGCAGCACTGCGGCTGCAGGGAGGATCTGCTGCGTCACTGTCACAGGGCTGCTGCACTCCAATCCCATCTCCTGCTGCACTCCTCGCAATGCAAAATGACTCCCCCTGCCCCAGGAGCAGAGCTGGCAGCCTGCAAGGAGCAGAGCATTGCAGCCCCCTCAGCTGCTCAACATCTGGAGGTGCTCAGAGCACAGTCCCTGCTGCTTCCCCATGCCCAGCAGGGAACTGCTCTTCTCTGCACAGCTGCAGCTCTGCTTTTGCTCCCCTTCTAAATCCCCACAACATCCATGAGTCAAAGCTCACTGCAAGCAGAGCTGAGCAAAGCACCTTCCATAATGCTGTTCCTACACGAGCACCAAACCCAGCTGTGCAGTGCTCTTGCAAAGCCTCTCACTGCCAGGTATCAAAAGATGCCTTGCACATGAAGCAGGTAAGCTCCCTCTTTCAAGAAGCTCCACAATGCCCTTATATTTCAATTTAGCAACAATTCTTTTCTTTATGGGCAGGGGGGGATCGTGTCACACCGCAGGCCAAGCTGCCTTCCTCACAGCTCAGAGCCAAACACCCCATAGAGCACTGGAGGAAGATGCTTTTCCTCTTGGACTCAGTGCCCCATGCTGCTACTTGTCCTCAGAAACAAACCTTACTGTCACATCTCATTTCACAAACACCATGTGGGCACCTCTCCAGCACTTCACAGACCTGGCAGTGCAGCACTCTGCATGGGGAACGCGGCCCCAGCTCAGTGCTGCCTTTGGATGCTCTGAACCAGTAGATCTCTTGCTGTCTTCTCAGGCTCCTTTTTGTCCCATTCTGAACAGCTACCCAGGTCAGATAAGGTCAGCCTTGCCCCACAGTCAGGATTAACACTGAGAAATGCCATCACACATACAGGCTACAGCACCCCAAGGCATCAATCCAAGCAGTTTATCACCCAGCAGCATTTACAGAGCTGGGACCATACACCAAACAAGATCAACACTGACTACACTGCATCACTGTGCTCATTAGACACAGGCAACTTTAACCTCCACATTCTTAGCATTGTAGCTGAGAGCCACATATGCAATGAGGGATCTCCACCGGCATGCAAATTATAGGGTGTTGGGTGTTTCTTCACACATCATCTGATCCGTGGTATACTCTGCTCTCCTGAAGCTCTGCTGGGAGGACATCCAAACCAGCACCTCTGCAGAACCCGCTCCTTTCAGCTCTGACTGGCCAAGAGGCTGGAGATGTTTCCACACAAACTCTGTTGAATACGGGGATTACTGTGGTTTCCTCGCTTAAATCAATGCAGTTTGTCAGTAGTGAAAGGGAAGTTTTGTAGCTCCTTTACACCCATCACAGGAACAGCTTGGGGAGGTGCCATCGCTGCTGCCTGCGCTGCACTACAGCGTCTGCTGCACCATCTGCTTTATGCAGAAACCAAAGCACAGGCAGGCAGCCAGCGGGTGTGGGTGCTGCCCCTGGCACACAAATGCCATCCAACGAGCTGCCAGCTCCCAGCACAGAACAAACACTGGGGAAGAGCAGAGCTCTGGATAAAGGAAGCATGCGGGGCCATGCTCCCATGCAGCAGGAAGCTCCACGTCACCCCCAGGTTGTGTCTGAAGCCAGGACATCAATGTGCCTTCAGGGTCACGGTGAAACACCTGCAACTCTGTTCTCTGTGCATCCATTTGAGAACAACTGATTTCAAGGATGAAGCACAGGAAGAGTGAAATTGCATCAGAAATCTCCAAGAACACCCTGAGAGCTGCAGCCACTGCCATCAAACCAGGCACTGATGCATCAGTTTCACAGCTACAAGGTCACACATCCCATCACTCTTTTTACTCTCTTTTTTATGTTTTAAGATAAAAAATTAAGACATCTTGTTACCTATATGCATTGAGCATATAATATATTTTATAAGCAGCCCAGGCAAGCCATAAGGTTGGACAGCAGAGCTGCCTTTCCCCTTGTCCTATCAATAAAAGACTAGGAAAGAAGTCTCTCTCCTCCTATCTCTAAGCTCTCATTGAGAACTGAAAGCCCTCAAGGTCTCTCAGAGCCTTCACATCTGCAGTCTGAGCACCCCCAGCTCCCTCAGCCCTTCTCCATAGCAGAGGTGCTCCTTTCCTTTGGGTAATTTTCAGTGCTGTTCTGCATGCACCACTGACATAAAGGAGCATTTGGAACACAATGGCAATGCTCCAGAAGGAAAATAGCACTTTGCAGGTTTTTTTTTCCAGCTGGTCCAACCAAAGAGGCACCGTTTGATAGTCTATTGCAGGTCTGCTCCCACCTGAGCCTCTGCTGGCAGCTAGTTAAGATATATAACAGAGATTATTAAAAGTATGGGGATTCGCTGATAGATGAGAATTACTTAGCCTGGAAAATGCAATGATTCAGGGGGAATATGACAGAGCTATAAAACTATGAATGGTTTGGAGAAGAAGGATAAGGATCAAGTATTCACTGCCTTTGTAATCACAACAAACAAGAAGAGATGCTGCTCCTTGTGATGCAGATAATTGTTGGACTCTGCCACAGGGCACTGGGTGCTCCAAGTTTATATTGGTTTGAGGCAGACTGATAAAGCTGTATAAGAGACATCACTTGAGGGTTAATAGATCTACAGGAGTAACACCCAGCTCTGTAATTGCCTGAGCCACAAAGAAGAGCAACTGGGACATACTGCAGATCTGCCCTGTATCCACCCAGTTCCCCAAGGCCCTGATCTTGGCCACAGCAGAAACACTGAGCCAGATACAACTGTGGTCTGATCCAGGAGTAACGTAATGGCTTCAGGTAGGGAAGGTGAACCCAGCTAATAAAGACAAAAGGAGAACATCTGTCCCACCACCATTGGGCACTGGGGGAAACAAGGCTTAAGGCTCAGATGGGAGCCATGGGTAGTGGCCCTTTACTGGTAGGTCTCTGCTCTCTTCAGTGCACTGGGCAAAGCAGAAGCTGTGTTCTGCTTCCTGACCTCTCCCAGAAGGAAAAGCCTTCTACCCCACATTGCACAACAGCACAGTGTGAAGAACAGGCTCATCTCACCCACACACTGGCCACAGTGCAGGGAGAGCTGTAAAGTGAGGGAAACCACAGCCAGGTCTGCTGGTAGATCCTCAGGTCCTATAGCTGTTACATGAGGTAACGCAGCTGACGTGCTCTTTTCCTTCCAGAAAGCTGGCTGTCTGAAATCCCGAGAGCAATGTGTGCAGCCAAACAACCTGAAAACACAATGTGAAGGTGGACATGGGGAGCTCCACACGTCTTCCCTTGTCATTCAGCATCTGCTGTGTCAGAAGGGCTCTGACTCAACACTTGCCTGAAGCACGGAGGCCCTACGAGGAGGCAGCAACTTCATGGAGGGAACAGTCATGTCCCAACTCAAAGCAAAGCTGTCAACAGGTTATTTAACAGCCTAATTTGCATTTATTTCTTTATATATTAAGCAGTTTTATGCCAACCTCAATGAACAAGACTCTGCTTATCTGCAAGAGCAGCACAAAATCCTGCTAACTTGCCTCAACATTCCCAAAGGAAAATGATCTGGAGCAAGGGAACTTCTCAGCTCTAAAATGATGTGGTGTGTGGCCACACCACATTTAAGTTTAAGTTAAGATTACTTAAACTGGCAAGAGTTACACCAGAGAGCTGAAGAAGCAGTAGGTGTAGGGCACCTGGGCTTCATTAAGGCCTTTGACACTGGGCCCCACGTGGATTTTCATAAGCAAAGTTAAGGAAACACAAGGATGAAAGGATGATGAGCAAACAAGAACAGCCAGTGCTCTCTGAAACTGCACCCTGGTTCAGTGCAAGAGACATCAGTCTTACCAGTCGTGGCACAGAGATTGTTAAGAGCTGCTATCAGAGATGAGCAGTCAGGGTGGACCAAAATACATCTCTGGACATGGTGAGTAATGGCTGTTGGGTTAAGACACAGCGTGAGCACAGAGTGATCTTCCCATTCATACATTTTCCTACTGTAACTCCTTTGCGGTGATCAGTTCAGCAGCCTCATTAATGATACAGAGTGGAATTGATCAGTTCAGCAGCCTCACTAATGGAGCATGATACAGAGTTGAATGGAGACTGAGAAGGTAGAAATGCCACAAAGCTGAGAGGGATGGCAAGCCCAGAGCACAGCATCACCCTGACACACAGGAACAGCAGATCCAAGGCCAGGCTGAGCATCTCTCTGGGCCAAGTCCTGCCCTGTAGGCAAGGGACTATATACACCCTATATACATTAAGGCAAGTGCTGTACAGATGTCAGGAGAGGTCGACTTTTTTTCTTCTCTGAGATAGGACTGTAACCCTCAGGTCTGTGCTATAGGGCTGAGCTACACTAGAAGTGCCATCTTACCCAGCCATCATCCAGAATGAGCAGGCAGTTCAGTGCTGCATTGCAGGCTGAACCACAGGGCTCAGCACACAGCTCAGCGCTGCTCTGTGCAGGAACAACTACAGCAGTGAGCACCCAGCACTGAAAGTAAGGGGAAAGGGACCAGCTCAGTCCCTTTGTCAAGTGTGAGGTTGGACTCTGGCTGAGCTCTGTGCTGGAACAGCCCATCTCCTTGGACAGCATTCACATGCCCAATGTTCACCCCTTTTAAAGCTGTGCCGTCAGCATAAGAGTCCAGACACCCTTCACAGATTTAAATCGGTAAAAAATAGTGAAGGAATAAGAAAAAAGAAAGAAAAAAGAAGCAGCCAGCACACAGACAGAGAATTGTTCATCCCATGCCAAGCTGCTGCCTCAGGCTGTGGATGAATGGCCCCTCAGAGCAGCCCTGTTTCTCCTGCACACCAAAGAGAAAGCTTCAGGATATTGCCCCAAGGCCAAGTGCTGTGTTCTCCCAATGGGAGAACAGGACAGTTTCCATGGAAATAAATAGCAGTTATTAATTTCAGAGCAGCCCAAGACAATCCCTCAGCCCAGGTAGACCAGCAGGTTGGGCACCATGGGGCAGATTGGGCCATGCCAAGGGGAAGCACAAAGCAGCACTAACAGCAGTGACCCATAGCTCAGTACAGTCCTCCAGCACTCCTCAACACCAGCTGGGTATTCAACATTATTGTCAGAATTCAAAACACATTCAAAGTTTTATCTCAGGTCTCCGGGAAGATGCTGTCTCTGGGGGTTTCCCTCTTTAGGACACACAGTCCCTGGCTGCCTGCTGACACCTGGTGTAAATCCAACACTCACAGACCCAGAACTCATTGCTTTCACCCATTTAGGGTACTGCACTGGGATGTCCAGACACCACTGCTCCTGCCCCAACCTGCTTTGGCAGCTGGAATGTGTAGGCTGGAGGAAGGCTGTAATCAGCAATAATTCAGGTGGAAGGCCATCCCAAAGAAGCCAAGGACGATGAATTAGGTGATGGGTGCAGCGGCTGTCACTCCTAGAGAAAAGCAACGTTTAAGACTTGGTTTGAGCTGTGACCTCCCTGCAGCAGGGCTGCCCTATGGGAGCCTGCATCAGCTCACACATGTGCATCCACCTGGCAGCGCTGCACAGCTCAGCAGCACAAAGCTGAGCTCCTCGGCCCAGCCAGTGGAGGAACATCAGGGGTTAATGGTACAGAGAGAGGAGGAGGAAGCGGTCAGCCATTTGAAACTCCTGTGGCATGAAGGCTGGGTTAGGTTACACCACTGCACCCCTGCATCAGCAGCATCCTTCAGCTGTGTCAGGGAGCCACCAGCACAGCAAGAAGAGCTCTGCAGCACCGTCTTCTATCTGCTGCTCCTTTTGCAATCCATAAAACCTACGCTCCACTTAATAGATGATTTTGGCTGCTGTTCCTAAACCTCCCCTGCCTGCTCAAGAGCTCTGCAGCACAGCCCAGAAAGCCTCATCTCCACCAGGACCATGCAAAGCAGTGGGTAATGCTACCAGAACTGTGTGAAACAGTGAGCAATGCCACTGCGACCACACAAAGCTGCCGGTAATGCAACCAGGACCACACAAAGCAGTGGGAAATGCCACCGGGATTATGTGAACCAGCAAGAAGGTCAATATGACCACGTAAAGCAGTGGGCAACACCACCAGGACCAAAGAAAGCAGTGGGAAATGCCACCAGGACCACAGAAAGCTGCAGGCAATGCCACCAGGACCATGTAAAGCAGCAAGCAAAGCCACTACAACCACAGAAAGCTGCAGGCAATGCAATCAGGACCATGCTAAGCAGCAGGCAATGCCACCAGGACCACACCATGCAGGGTAACAAGATGGGGCAGGAACACCAAGCAGATGCTCAACTGCAGGCAGTGACTCAAACATGCTGCAAAGAAAAAAAGAAAATAAAAGAAAAACCAAAAGAGAAAAGAAAGAGCAGCCATTCCTCCCAAAGTCATTCGTGCCAGGTTCACCTG
Organism: Coturnix japonica; assembly: GCF_054131305.1. NCBI lineage: Eukaryota > Metazoa > Chordata > Aves > Galliformes > Phasianidae > Coturnix > Coturnix japonica. The sequence continues at coordinate 12,889,471 of NC_140679.1, read as the reverse complement.
GTGCAAAAAAATACCCAACAAAACCAAAAAGGGTTTCAGAGCTGTTCAATAAAGGCTGGCTGGGCCTTTACTGGGACACACCAGGAATAACCTCTGAATCCTTCACCATCACCCAACACAAGCTCAGGGCACGCTGATAACCCAGGACTTCCTTATGATGGCCCTGAGCTCACCCCCCACCCAGAGGTTTATGACCCACCTTTTCTGTTCACTGGCAAAGAGTGAAGTCAAACAAAAGGAGGGATTCAGGAGCTCACGTCACTCTCTTAAATGTGATTTATGCAATGAAGGCAGCTGGGTAGATTGGGAGACTCTAACAGGAGTCTTTTGTATTCAATTTACTGCTGAAAATACCCTCAGGTAACAAGAAAACCAACTAAATAAAACAACTTTTACAAACAGATGACAGTGGGATCTTTTGAAAGAACTTTAATGCCTCTGTGAGAGCACACTTGTAGCTGTTGTGACCTAAACCAATTCATCTCAATATTCATATTCAGATACTAATAAGAAGCTGCCTGCCCCATGCTGCAAACAGCATAAAAGAATGCAGAGATGCACACTGAATGGAGCAGCATTTTTGGAGGCATTCTGGTGCTTTTCCAAAGCAATTTATCTACTGGAGGGGTGATGGTACCCAGCACATTCCCCACAGCTTGAGGCAAATGGGGATCCTGGGGTCCCTGCTTCTCTTTTGGAATGGGACTGCTGGGATTCTCCTTAACATAGGAGAGGACATGTGGCCTCTGATCCCTCTGTGCAGAAAGGTACCCGAGTTACTCTGTTAGCTTCATAGCTCACCCAGCTCCCGTAAGCCTCACATTCATAAAACCAAAGCAAAAAGGGCTCAAGATGCTCATCAATTCATGGTTATCATAGGAAAACTTTGTTTCAAATTTGCAGTTTCTTGTAACAAAACAGTCTGGATACGATACATCCTCTTGACAAGAAAGAGGCAGCTCCCAGGCTGCCTTTATGGCTTTGAAGCCCCCTGGCATCTGATGGACCACAAACAACAGAGGCCTGGGACAAAAGATGGACAAATTCCTTTGCTCTCGAAGCACTCACGCTCCCACAAGCATTACACAAGATGCTAATGAGAGAACGGGCAGGCTTCATGCCAAGCATTAATTTCTCTGAATCCAATCCTATAAGACCAGAGCCAAGAGAGGACACGTGCTTTTCTCACAAGAAGCAGAGAGTGACGAACCAAACCTAATCCCAGATGGGAGCAGAGGGTCTCCTTCCAGCATTGCTGCCAACCACACACAACCCCCACTTTGCTCTTTCTGTGTCCTCTTTCCCTTTGCACTGCCTGGGCTAAAGGACGGATATTCCACAGGAAGGAAGGACTGCCTTGGCTGCACTGAGATGGGACCACATGGCTTCCTGCCCCGAGCTGCTCCTTTCTACACAGGAGAAGTGGGAAAAATCTGCATTTTCTGTCTCATTTAGGTTGCTAGTAAGGCGGTGAACTTCACCCCAAGCCCCACATCACCTAGTCCAGCTCCAAAGAGTGCTTCTATCAAAACTGAGAGGTGAGCAGTGTTGATCCACTGGTGGGGGATGGGGAGGCAGCTCCTGCTGCAGAGAGCTGCAGGAGGGGGCTCACAGCCCCAGGAGGGATGGGCAGAGTGCAGGATCTTCCCCCACCCCCCAGTGCCACCCCTTTCCCTTGCCACAGCAAGGCTTCCCAGGACTGCACAACAACCACAGCAGACAACAGGAGGTGACTGTTTTTCTGCCCCCAGCAATTGCTGTCTGACTGCGCCCGTGCCAATCTCACACCCACCTTTCACTCCTGGCTGCCAGGAGCTCACTTTTACTGCCTGAGTTCTGCAGCACATGAGGACCCAGCCCCCAAATCCCCCCCCACATCAGGCTGCAGCATTGCTCTCGGTCACCTTCACCAACTCACAGCTCCCTTGCATTGCTGACAGTCATTCTGCACTCACCCTCCCCTACACAGTGGATCGGTGGCAATTTGTTACAGGGAGCAAGAAGCTCTATTTCAAACCATTGCTATACTCTGCATAATGCAAAAATAAAACCCCAAACAAAGCAATCTAAATAAAGGCAACTTCAAGAGAATTCAAGAGCTTGTGCAGATCCTTTACACCACACTCTATAACCAAATCTCAGAGAAACTTCAACACACAGCCACATTATACAGGATACTTCCATTTCAAGCCACTAAACACATGCAACAACAATAAAACAAAGCCAAACAGTGCCTATACATGATGTTACACCAGCAGTGAAGTGAGAAGCTTCATAAGGATTTGAACCCAGTTCAAATTCTCAGCCCAATGCAGCACTAAGAGGCACTTATCAGCACACAGGAATCATTGTTCCTCAGTAACAACAGCCATATTTCCAACTGATTCACACTACCTGAGGAATTAATGCTTTTTCGACTCCTTTCCAGATCCCAGGTCAGGATTCTCCTTTCTATTCCGGTAAATTCCACCACGATATCACGTGTAGCAACAAGTTCTTGAAGCGGTTTCGTCAGATTTTTTCCTTTAAGGTAACCCTCTGCGCAGCCACGTGAGGCACAGGCATCTATCTCAAAGGCACTGCAGTGAGATCAGATGATGGCATAAGCATGGAGTTCCTGCAGCCTCCTTCCAGCCCTTGAAACACAGCCTGTGATTCTCAAAGTCACCCAACAGGGCAGCCACAAGCCAGCGCTGCAGCTTATAGCCCAGGCAACACATAGAAAAGCATTCTACAGAAAAGAAATGTTGAGAATGGAGGTGAAAACAAAGCCTGACAGCTGCTGCTGCAGCACGGGAGGTTGCAGCACTGCAGCAAGATCCGCCGTTCCCAGCTGTGCGGTGCTGCATGCAGAGCTGACGCCAGCAAGCATCACACCAGGAACCCTCCCTGCACCACCTTCAGCTGCTTCACCTTCCTGCAGGCGTACTGTGCGCTGTCAGGGGGAAACATGGTAAGTATAACATTCAAGGTAAAGACAAGCATAGAAAGGCCTGGCTTGAAAAGGATGACAGTGATCATCTAACCCCCTGCTGTGTGCAGGGTCACCAACCAGCAGCCCAGGCTGCCCAGAGCCACATCCAGCCTGGCCTTGAATGCCTGCAGGGATGGGGCATCCACAGCCTCCTTGGGCAACCTGTGCCAGTCAACACCACCCTCTGGGTGAAAAACTTCCTCCTAAGATCCAACCTAAACCTCCCCTGTCTCAGTTTAAAACCATTCCCCCTGGTCCTATCACTATCCACAAATGGGTTTCCATTGAAGAGTTCCTTGAGCTTGTGTTCATTGTAACTGGTTGTGTAGAAAGGCTCATTTTCAGCATAGGACAGAGCCATGAGAGATGAGCTGACCCGCTCTGTGCTGTCTCCATGCCCAGAGCTGGGAGTGCTGCTGTGACACAGGTCAGCCCTCTTGCATCGCCTCCTCCAGCATCAGACTCCTTCCTCTCCTATCACGCAGGCTGACACACGAGCCCCAGGCTCCAGGGTCTGTAATATTAACCAGCAAAGCTCACTCTTACCCAGGGCTAAGAAAGCCTCGGTGCTCACGTCCTCCTCCTTCTGCTCTGCTTTTGGCAGCGTGCACCAAAGGATGCATCTGGTCCCAGCCCCTAAAGGTGTCTGAGTGAGAGCTGTCCCACTTCTGAACTGGCGACCACAAATGTGGGTTTTCAATCACCACCACATTCACCATCTGCCCCTCACAGAACCACAAAGGTCACAAATTAAAACTGCAAACCTCAGAAGCAGCTGAAGTTAGTGATTTAATCTGAAACCAGGTGAGGTTTGGATCCTACAGCTGCCTGGGTTGTATGGGAGGTCAAACTATGACTTCCTTTACCACTTAAAAATCAATTAGAAATGTGAATACAGAACGGTGCTGACATCAGCAAAACATACAGCAGGATGGACAGGGCCTGCACTGTCCCCTTTGTGATGGGAGGGAGCAAAGGAGCAGCAGGGCAGCTCACACAGAGCACAACATATGTGAGCAGCTGCCCCTCTCACCTGGAGTACCAGTGGGTTCTGCTGACCCAAATTCAGCACAGCGGATCGGACCGCAATGATACGGCATTGAGAAGAAATGGCATTGAGGTTCATAGAACCTAAGGAAGCTCTGGCACATTGGGCCAGGTCTGTTGGGACCAAAGAGAAAACAAAACCCTCGTGATCCAGCACCAACATAACACCAGCCTTCTTTACCAAGGAGGAAATAGGAACTGCTCGTGCACAGTGTGTGTGTGCTGCTGTGCACGGTGCCCAGGCAGGGCTGTTTGTTGCACCTGTGTATAGCACTCCACCCTGCTGAGGGTTAAAGAACAGAGGGCTGAACTGCCCTTCCAACCCCTAATCTCAGCAGATAAGGGCCCTGCAGCGCAGCATCACCACCAAAACCCATAGAGGCAGAGACAGAGGGAAAGCCAGGCCTAAATCAATTCATTTTGGTGGCTAAAATCCAATGGCACACATTGAGCTCAGCCATCTCAGAACACACACAGCTACAACTCATCGTCACATCAATCTCCCGAAGCAAAAGGCCTCCTAGACAAGATGATTTGCTTCCTTCCACCTTCACACTGACTCCCAAACCATCCCATGCCGTGATGTGGCTCTGTTACACCGCATCACATTGGTTTTCTCACTGCCCACTGCCACCAGTGGGACAGAGATGGACACAACCACAGCACCAGGTTAACATCACACCATCACCCATGAGGAAGAACAAACTAATTCAGCCTTGGCTGCAAGACTGTTGGATTTATTACTATCATTTCAATATTCCCATCTCCAGTCACAGATTTACGGGTACCCATTTTAGAACAAGAGCCTTTTTTTGCTGACATGTCCCAGCCCGTGTTAAAGGAATAAATCTGGTCACCTCTCCTTGGAGCACAGGGCTGGTGAAGCACAAACCAGCCTGGCTGACCTGAAATGAAGCAAGGAAGTCTTAATGCTTACAGGATGATGAGAAAGCTGAGGCTGAATAGACACTCAGAGCCAAGCGTGGTTACAGAGGACTTCCTTCCACATCCCCTTGCCCTCATTTAGCCCTCCGGGAGCTCTCCCAGCTCTGCATTGGGTTCTGCTGTATGAGTACAGGACCTGGGGAGCACAAAGCCATCGTCACACAGCAGCTCCAACACAAGAGGGGAATCCATGCTGCAAACCGAACCATGGGCTTCATCAACCGCCCAACACAGGGAAGGCTGGTGGCTTTGGTCTCACACACACACAGAGGAATACTATCCCTGATCTGTTACTATTCTGTTCGTGGGTAGAAACATGTGTTTGCCAACAGGCTGCAGGCACAGAACTGCGCTCCTTCCAAGTCCCAAATGCCTGATACAACTCCAGGGAGGTGAAAACATTTCTCCTTTGACCTTATTTCCCCTATTCCCAGCAGTGCGGGGCTGGGATGCTGCCCAGGCCCCTCCTGGGTGCTCCAGGAGCAAGAAAAACCCCCACACCGCGCTGCCATGACGAGTATCATCCCCGGTGATTTTAGCCATTAGTTCACAGCGCTCACACGCCCATTAACACCCGAGCCAAGTGCGCCTCGTCAGGACATGCCGAGGAGTCGGGACGGTCACCTGAATGCGGGGCAGAGCGGCTTTAAGGCTTTAAATGAGTTAGAAAACGAAATGCAACGAGAGAGCGGCCACCGCCCGACACAGCGGCACTGCGGCACGGCCACGTGCGGGGTTTAATGCGCCTGGCGAAAAGAGCAGACTTCTCTAATGCAACGAGGGGAGGAAGGGGCAGCGCTGCTTAACAAAGGCAGAGGGAAAGCTCGCATGGAGCGAAGTAAAAGCCGAAGAGAACGTTGTTCAACGACACAATAAAGGAGGGCGAGTTTCGGAACGCAGCAACCCCAACAATTGACGGGAAAGGAAGTATGAGGACTTGCCGGAAATAAAGAGAGGCAAATAAATAAATAAAGCCGGAGGTTCGCTTCGCAGGAATCTCAAAGAGTGCGGGAACCTCCGAACGGCTCCGGGACAGCGGGACGAGCAGCGCCGGGCTGGGAACGGAGGGCGGCCAAGGGACGAAGGCGCCGCCGGGGTCGCTCCGTCTCGGCCGTGGCGAAGCGGCCGCTGGTGGAAGCTCGGAGGTCCCGGCCCGGCGGTTCGGTTCGGCCCGGCCCGGTCTCGCCTCTCGTGGTTCCCCCGCCGCCACGCCGCGGTTCCCGGCCCCGCTGGGCGCCGTGTTGGCAGCGCGGACAAAGCGGATGCCTCGAATTCCTCCCCACCCCGCAGCGCGGGGCTCCAACGGGCCGGGACCGCGGCACCGTGCGCCGCCCGTCCGCGCTTCTCGCCCCAACCCAGCCCATCCCCGACCCCACCGGTCTCCCCCGTTTACCTGCTCCACGTCGGGGCCTCCGCTGGCGGCCGCCGGGACGGGCCGGGCTGGAGCAGCCGCGGCTCGGAGTGGGGCGGCCGCAGCCCGCGGGGCTGAGCTGGAGCGGCGGGTCCGGGCGCTGACAATGAGAGGCGGCCCCGGCGCCGCTACGTCACCGCGAGGGGAGCGGGGCCCGACGGGGCGGGGGGCGGGAGCGGCGATGCCGGGCGGGGCGGAGGTCGGGGGGCACGAAGGTACCGGCGGTACCGGCCCGGGAAGGAGTTTCGCCGCCGTCTCAGCCGGACGAGCCGCTCCGGGCACGGCGCGATCCGCGGGATCCGGAGTCGTTGGGAAAAGTGCGGAAGGAGTTTCGGCCATTTTGGGGGAAAGAGGGAACGAAGCGGGACGGAGCGGCGGCCCATGGGACGAACCGGGACGGGAACGGGGGCGGCTCGGGGCAGGAGCTCAGCGGGAGGAAGGAGGGGGAAAGGCGGCCATCGGCCCGCCCGGAGGTGCGGAGCTCCGCGGCCGTTCCCAGGTTTACCACGCTACTTCCAACCAACGTGGAGGGAACGAACGGATGTCGGATGGCACCGGGGTGCGGAGGGGAGTTTATCCTCAAGGGCTGCCCTGCAACGAGCCGCCTCCGAGAGTTTGGGACGTGGCGCTGTCGGTGGTTCAGCAGCTGTGTGTGCCTCTGTTATGGGGTCATAGAGAGGTTCGAATTGGAAGGGGACCCTCAAAGGTCTCCCAGCAACGAGCACAGACACACACAGCTCCATCAGTGCTCACAGCCCCTCCAGCCTCACCTTGGGTGTCTGCAGGGATGGGCAGCACCACCCCAATGAGCAGCCCATCCCAATGAGCAGCCCATCCCAATGAGCAGCCCACCCCAATGAGCAGCCCATCCCAGCGCCTCACTGCCCTTATTGTAAAGAACTTCTTCCTTAAATCCCATCTAGATCTCCCCTTTCAGTTTGAAACCATCTCACCCTACTAGAGAGTCTTGTCCCCTTTCTTACAGCCCCTTACAGCTGTATGGCTGCCAAAGGTGCAGAATATAAACCACATGGGCAGATGTGAACAAAGTAGGGGGATGGGAGATCATAAACACCCATAACATTACAAATAATATGGGGAAGCAACAGGAAGTGTCAGCGTGTCCGACAGTAGGGGACCGTATGGGTGCAGCAGGCTGGAACAAGCAGAAGTAGCTTGTGCTGGTTTTGCACAGCTTGATCACATGAGAAGTGCCTGGCCACGGGATGCCACAGACACCAGAGGCATGAGCATGGGAAGGGATTACAGCAGCTTACAGAAAACAGCTTTCTCAGTGGCTATTAAAAGTGTTTCTGAGTTGTCTTCTAGTCCACAAAGTGACTTTTCTGCTCTGTGCTCACTCTGTTTCTACAGTCAGTTTAAATGAGGTACCTGAGTCGATCTAACAGCTTGCGGATGGTACACGCAGTTCTGCTCCTGTCCTCCTGCAGCTATTTGTGAGTCTGTGCTGCTTCTGTTGCACCACTTCTGGCATTCAATCTGTTCATTAAACCGGCGGAAAATTAAAGCAGAGTGAATTCTGTTCTGCCAGTTTAGTCGGTTGAATCAGCCCACGGGTTTATGAGCCAGCAGCATCCATCAAATCAACATTACTTGGCTTTATTGAGCCTCATGATGTTCACCTGGGCCCAATGCTCGGCCTGTCCAGGTCCCTCTGGCTGGTTGGCCTCCCTTCCTTCTGCTGTATCAACAAAGCAAAGTGCTGAGGGTGCACTCGATCCATCATTGGTGCCATGGGTAAAGATGCTGAAGAGCACTGGTCCTGAGATGGACCCTTAGGGGACACCCCTCCTCACCAATCTCCATCCACACATTGAGAGCACTGCTCTCTGGGTGAGATCTTGCTGTTCTCTGCTCTCTGTTCTTATAGCAGCTGAGATTCTTATGTTATTACTCCATCGCAGGGATCTGGGCTTTAAGTCTTAACATCAGAGTCATGGTAAGATCCTGATATTTATTGCAATGGCTTCTAAAAGCTAATGCCATTGCAGGAATGCTTTCTGTCACTGCTGAAAGGCAGTGGTGACTGGGGAAGAGTTCCTGGTAATTGATCAAAACAAATGTCTCCAGCTGACGGAATATCCTGCACCGAGATCTAATTGCAGTGTGCTGCAGGGAACACGCATGCTTTGGCTTTTATTTACCAAATTCTTCTGTTTTGAATAAATCCTACTTAGTCACTGCAATAACTATCTGCTGGGACAACCGCAATACATTCTTCTATTACAAGTTAAAATGTGTTTTACTGTACCCATGTGCTCTGTATTACAAGAGTCGCATCTGAGAGGCTCCTAGAAACCACTCAGCTCTCGTGTCTTCTTTGAGATGGGTTTGTATGCTCTTGACTGTGATCCACAGCCCATGAATGACACGGTAAATATGGACATTGATCTCTGACACGACAGCCCCCTCCTTCCAGCTGTGGGGTGTTCTTTATCTCGTGTTTACGATGATTGTCAGTGTTGTCCTCTGCCAGTTCTATGTTACTGTTTGTTTTCAAATATGAATTCCTGAAGCGCTGTATCAAATATTTACCGGCATTAAGAATGGTGTAATATTGGACCGTGTACCTTTTTGAATTAGTTTAGAGAATAGGCAAAAAGTTGTTGTGCAAGGGGAGCTACCAGAAGGAATTGTACATGCAAAAGATCATGAAGAATTGGAAGAGACTGCCCAGGGGAATAGCTGAGCCACTGTCCCTGGAGGTATTTAAAAGATAAGCAGACATGGTGCTTAGGGATGTGGTTTAGTGGTAGACTTGGCAGTGCCAGGTTAATGATTGGACTCAATGATATTTGAGGCTCTGTCCAACAGAAATGAGTCTGTGATTCTGTAATCGAATCAAAGAAAGGGCTCAGTTCATTTGCTCTCCAATTTAACAGTGTCTTATGAAAGCCCGAAGAACAGTACAGGATCATTTTTCTGTGCTATATTTTGCCATTTTGTTCAACATCAGAAGTCTTAGACTAAGAGCAGACAAGACAGGAGAAGTACAAAAGCATAATTGATGCAGATGAGGCCATGGGAGCAGACCAGCTGGCCCCTCCAAAGCCCCTTCAGGACTGTTATCTATGGTTTTATGATTCTTGGAAGTCCTCACTTTGGGCAGATGAACCAGCAGGAGAAATGCTGTGGAGACACCTGGGAATTTGCCTTGGCTTTGGGTACTGCTGCCAACCCAGCTCCGCACAGGAAATGCCAACCCACTAAATCAACGACCAAAATACTCTTCTGGGAAGCCTGCTTTTAAACAGTGTCACTCCCCAGATATTGAAGGACAAAGTTCACTATTTCACCTGTTGAAGTTATTAAACAGTTTTTATATTGGGCATAAAGCCATCATCTGCTACTTATTAGATAACAGATTTGACCCAGTGTCTTTTGCTTTCCAGCTGTGCTCTGAGTACTGGACTGAACTGTCCAGGTCTGCTTCTCCTTTCCTCCTTCCCTGCTTGATTGTGTATGTATGAAGAAGACCAAATGTTCTATCTAAGGACTATCACAGGGCTGGGGAAAGTTGAACAGCTCAGCAGTTGTAAGAAGGATGGTTGACAAGTTTCCAGGTGTCCTTCTGAATGCTGGGAAGAAACAAAAGACTGGAAAGGACACCTTGACAAAGGGCAGGGTTTGGTATGGAAACAGAGAAAATACCTCTTACTACACGGGGATTAGATGAACAGGAGGCTTCTTGCAGGATTCCTTATGATGTGGCTTTCCAAATATCCCTTTTTCCATTTGCTAACTTAAGCTATCATCTCCAGGACTGTTAACAACAATGAAAGAATCTCAATCCACTGACCACTTAGAATAAAGGTAAAGCAGGGTAACATTTGTTAGAGCTCCTCACATAGCAGACATAGACTCTGACATCCTCTCCTCATCATGGTGAGCAATTTCTTCCTTATACTTCACATCCAACCCAACAACCTTTATCTTCTACTTCTGGGCAGCTGTCCATTCCCTATCTGAAGTCTTCAGTTTTCACTCACATCCTTCATCCCCAAAGGCTCACAGTATCCACACATTGTCTGAAGACTCAATTCTCACCAAGGCTGAAAAAGAAATAGCTTTTTCCTGGCTCAATCTTAAGCATGTAGTTGCTTCCTAAGGGAGCCTGAGTGCCCAAGAATTAGACATAGCAACGTTCTTTGCTAAATTTACCTTCATTTTCTATGGTTATGGAATAAACATTATTAGAACCAAGGGCTGATCCTTCTGGCTCCATTCTGAGGTCCCCATCATTCCACGCTGGCACTGAACATATTTTGTTTCATTTTGGACACGGAAGAAAAACCAAAAACGAGCCCAAACAACACAAATATAAGAGCAAAGTACTTTTCAGTAACGTTCATGCTGTTTATTTTGATATTGCACACATGATCAAGTGCGTAAAAATGGTTTCCAACAGTATGGCTTCTTTCTGCAGTTCACCAAAAGTGCAGCTTCAAATGCCCATTGAACTCACTTTGCTTGCCATGTCTTCATGCCCTGCTGCCTGCACTCAGGCTGCCACCTGTTTTCTGCCAGAGCTGCCAGTTTTATCAATTTCAGATGGACAGGAAATACAGACTCTAGATCCCATTCTCCAGAAACCTTCTCAGCCTACGTGAACTGCTAGTAACATACAGCAGAAGCACCGAAGTCCTCCAAATATGCCTAAGTTTTCCTCCCATCAGGTTACAAAGACGTGGCAGGCTTGGTAGCACCATTTGTCAGATTGCTGCCATGTGTCATACAGCAACAATATGTAATGGGATATCGGTGGGAAGGTTCAACTTCTACTGCCATCCCACCAACACCCACCTCTGGTGTTGTGGGCCAGCACTATAAACCAGGAGGCATTACTTTCAGAGCAGCCCTGTACAAACTCAGCTTTCTGTTCTGTCTTCCACCCGTTGCAAACTTTACTTTGTCTGTTGATATTACATGTTACAAATGATCACTGCAGAGACCACAGACAAGTTATCTTATGGTATACAGAGTTCCAGACAAAGAGAACCAGACTTGCAAGATGTTCCCTGTTTCCATGCACAGCACAGGGCAGCCGCAGGGATGGAGATCACCACTCTGGACCCAGGAATCAAAGCACAGGAAATCTCAAGGGAGGCTGCAAGATTGTGCAAAGGTCAGTAATGCATGAGAAGAGGATCAAGACGAGCACTTTTTGAAATGTATTAGTTTTTGGAAAGCCTGTTTAAATTCTTCATTAAAAGCTGTATAAATGACGGGGTTGATTAATGAGTTTAAGTAACCTAACCACGTGAAGAAGTCCAACAGGATGGGATGAAACCAACACGCGTCCTGGCAGATGGGCAGGACGAGGGACATGACGAAGAACGGCAGCCAGCAGAAGATGAAAGCTCCTAGGATAATGCCTAAAGTTTTAGTGGCTTTCCTTTCTCTCGCAGCAGAAATTCTTTTCCTTTCCAGGATACTATCTGCTAGTTTTATTTGAACATGATTGATAAATAATGGGGATCCACCAGAATGGGAATGCCCTTCGTGAAGGCTTGCGTTAATGGAGCAGAAGGAAGACCCAGCAGAGCCGGTTATCAGGTGTGCAGTAGTGAATCGTTTCCCATACAGCGAGGGTGGCTTCAGGATCCTGGATCGAGCTGCTACATAAATTCTACCGTATAATATTAGGAGGAGCACAGTTGGAATGTAGAAAGCTCCACAAGTGGAATAAATGGTGTAGGAAATCTGATCCGTGTTCACGTTACACTTGGCAATTTCTTCATGAGCTTTCACTTGCCTCCAGAAAAATGGTGGCACAGAAATACTAATGGAGATCATCCAAACCACAGCGATCATGAGCACTGCTCGGCCAGCAGTCCGGCGTTTGGCATATTCCAAAGCATCTGTGATAGCCCAGTATCTGTCCAGTGCAATAACGCAGAGGTGCAGGATTGAGGCTGTGCAGCACGTGATGTCTGATGATAACCAGATATCACACAGCACTTGGCCAAAGGCCCACGTGTGGGTGACAGTGTAAACGATACTGATGGGCATCACGAGGACAGACACTAGAAGATCTGTTACTGCCAAGGAGCCAATGAGGTAATTTGCAGGTGTGTGGAGCTTTCGAGTCAAAAAAATCGTAATAACAACAAAAACATTTGCGAGGATTGTTGCCAAAGTTATGACAGACAGAAGGACCGACAGGGATATATTCAGCCCTAACAGTGTCCTGTCATCCAAAGCCAGAGGTGGGTCAGTAAAATTTAATGACTTATTTGCTGAGCTCTGCAGGGAGAGCTCTGCAGAAAGGTTATACTGAGTCATCCTCCGTCCTGATTGCAGTTCTCAGTGTAATCTTTCCAGGATGATGAAGAAAGATGCTCACCTTTTTGCTGAGTTACAGCCTCTTCTATTAGAGCCCAATGCCGAAGATAAAAACAACTCGTTGAAAACAGCAGCTGCATAAATCAATACTGGAGAGTGAAAGGCTGACATAGAAACATCTGGGTGCGTAACCTATGGCCCCAGTGTTTGGGACAAAGCTATCCTCAAGGGTACTTTCACTTCCACTCTAACACCTGAATGTCACACTTCTGGTATTTATAAAGATCTCTTCTGGTAGAGTAGCCAAGTGATAACACAATACTACCTGGATTCTTGATGTAAACCTAATTTCTGCCAGATTTGTAGGTCATGACCAGTTTCCAAACAGTGCAGAGCTCTGTTTGTGTTTATTCCTCCAGATCATTCTGGCTTTCTCTTCAACAAACATCCGGTCTTCAAATGCTGTATTGGGAACCAGAACTCAGTGCGTTGGTGCTGAAGCTCACAGAATGCTCCATGTGCTGAGATGCTGCTGGTCACACACATGGTGAATGATTGCAATGACTGATGGTGCTTCCCTTGAAAGAGGAAGAGTAGGGCTGCCTAAGGGGATCTGCAAAGAGAAAGTGAACATTTTAGCCCACAGTGGTGATAGGGGATTTGAGGAAGTTAAGCTGTGACAGTATACAAACAGCAGACTTTCTTTTGATTTACTTCATGTAACTGAAATCTTTACAAACCTGAAGAGAACATCCTAGGACAGATTTCCTTGAGACCTTTTGGTCAGACCCACATCACTTACTTATAGCAGCCCATGCCTTCTTGATCGAGATCCTGAATCACAGAATGACCTGGGTTGGAAGGGACCTCAAGGATCATGTAGTTCCAACCCCCCTGCCTAGCAGGGCCACCAAACATACACATTTACTGAACGCAGGTCATGAACAGCTCTAAAGCACATCCCCAGAGCTAACAACAGAGATGCTGAACTTCACAAACGTAACCTCCAGGCCTGATTCCTCCTCCTCAGGCTGAAATGCCTCTAACAGCAACAACATTGACAAAGAACTAAGACTCACCTGGTGAGGAATCTGTAGAGCAAGAGCATCCATCCTACATGAAACACCAATGTGTCCCACAGCTTCTCTTGAGCTCCTACCAGTGTGCACAGTGGTTTCTGGTTTTCTGATCTATATATGTATATATATGTTGTATATTTTTTTTCTCTAAGCATCCATCTTCTATGATTCAGAGTTCCTTTCACAGATGCATTTTCTTTGTAGGTATATTTTCCCAATAAGGGACCAATAGTCACAAATTTCATAGTAAACTATTACTCTCTTCAGCAAACTGCTCTTCTTAATGTCCATTTTTGTGACTGAGCAAAGGTTTAATGCATGGCTGACCAACCTGTTGGCTTGCCTGGGCGGCATATAGATAGGCTGCTCCAAAAGTAACGCCCCCTATTTATTTCAGTTGAAAATACAACAGCTACACTGAGCTCAGTAAGTCTGTTTGATAGACCAAATTCTCATCTACAGAACACTATTTTTCAGTACAGTCACCACCATAAGCTGAGCATTTTCACCAGCAGCGAACAAGAGCTGCATGCCATGCTGATAACAATCTGCACCAGAAGTGACCCACAGATGAACATGCAGCATAATGGTCTTTCCTGTTCTCAGTTTCTTTCCCCACAGTTCTTGAGTGTTATTTTTTTCCCACCATCAAATCACTGATCTGACATTTCCACTGAACAGTTCCAATTAATATAATTGCAAAGGCATGAGAGGTTACATCAGCATTTCCCCCCACCCCATGTGCTCACTTTTTGCTCCTCCCTTCACTGAACTCCTTTGCCCACGCCTTACTTAACATCCTTTGCAGCTCTGCAGTCAGTCCTTTCTTTCAGTACTTGAAAAGCTTTGTCTCACCTCAGTCCTCACACTTTTCAGATCTCTGGTAGTCTGAACTTCCCTTATTTACCTTCTTTAAGAATCTCTGGCCAAGAACCTTATCCAAAGTCACTTGAGAAATCCAAGTAATTGCATCAATTGGACATCAACCACTCCATATATTCCACAACTTCATTCAATGGTTTTGTGAGGCTAAACTTACCTTTACATAAGCCATTTTCACTGTTCCCCAGAAGAAAGTATTTACTGTGTGCACAGTAATAGTACTGTTTATGATAACTTCTGCAAACCAGCCAAGTACAGACTTCAGGTTTATGAATACGCAGTTACCCATCAGGTCTCTTTGGAAACAACATCACAACAGCTGTCTTACAGTTGATGGGTGTAAAGGGAGTTTTAAGTATTTTAAATAGAGGCTGAATGCCCCTCTTGGTCCCACTGTACCTCAGATCCTGAGCTGCATTGAGCTCTTTGGCTTACAGCTACCTGATTGTAAAGATTTGTTATTCATTTTGGTCAGAAATAAAGGTTATACTTGAGAACTTACCCTGGATTCTCTTCCTCAGACAGGGATGTTAAACATCAACCTAGTTTCTCTGTGATAATTTTCCTTTACATTCTTGATTTCTTTTTCATTATCTTATTGTCACCCCTTTGATTCTCTGACTCAACAGCTCATTTCAGAGCTGTTGCTTTTAGAGCCCAAGAAATCTCTTTACCTGAACACCAGGCTGATCACACATCCCACACAGGAGAAAACCTAAACCAGAAACATGAGACAGAACAATTAGCAATATTCATTTTTGCTCCCTACTTAGAACTTTATCTTGGGTATTCACTGTGCTGACATGAAAACATATTCCCTATGTGATAAATTATCACCAGGGACTACAGACTTCTGCAAAACAATCAGCCAAAATATTTTTTCCCTAAGAAGCAGCAAAGTGCCACAGCAGGGAATAAATAATGTGCAGAACTGCAAAAGAGTTCTGTAATATCCTAAATAAATACACACTCGCAGTGTAACACCTGAACAGAAGCTTGATCTGGTTCAATCAGTCACAATCTCCTGGGTTCCATAGACAAAACTGACAAGGCAGTGCCTTGGGGTATCTGCATGGTCAAACAGGATGGCCATAAAACTCAGTTAAAACTCACAGCCCTGCTATTGCAAAGATTTATGTATTTGTTTAATGATATAACATTCATTTATTGAGGTTAAGTTCAATGCACTGCTAAGAACATGCACTCATGTATCTTTAGGAATCAGAGATTCTAAATCTACTCATAGAAGCTCCTTTGAATGTCATGCCTTGTGATGCCTATTTTGGAGACTTTGTGCTTAGTTTGTGTGAGTTGACAGTCAATACTGCAGGTATTTCAGTTAAAATTAACATATTAATATGTAAAGAACATCAGTTATCATCAAGCTAAAATGAATGTCTTCCCGATAATTTAATATTTAAGTTACCTTTTATTCAACTAAGGGAAAATCCCAAACAGAGACAGATGAATTTCCTGCTGAAAAACAGAGAAAGAAAAGATTAGTTTTCTTAAGCTACACACATTAGAAATTATAATTATTAATTGGATATTAAACAATACAGTCAACGTCAAGGTCAAACACGTTGCTACTTATTAAGGAAAATAAAAAGAACACTGGAGTATCCTGGAAAGATTGGAGGAATTCTTTTTAGTTCCTCACCAGAGGAAAAAATACTTAAATGGAGAGACAATATTAGGCAGTGGGCTGTTATTTAACTTGGCAGGCAAAGGGTAAGCACAGTTCATGGTCTTGAAGGTGAAGAGAGGTACATATTCAGAGTGAAAAAGCATTTTAACTGTCAGTGATAACCACTGTTATAATCAATAATGTTAATAATAGCGTTATCATAGCCTGAGGTGCTCACCTAAAGCCAGACAACTTTGCAAAGGCGCTTTGTGCTTCAGCTCTATGGTTGGAGTAGGGAATGGAGTAGCAATGGGAAAGCAGCAGGGCAGGGCTGTGCTTCTTGTGAAGCTCCATGCCCTGCTCCCAGTGGCACACTGGCAAACACGAGGTTAATGGCAGCAGAAGATGGTTGTGACAGTGCCATCGCGTGGACACCGCACAGCTCAGTCCATTCTTTTCCCCCATAGCTGGGTAACAACATTTGCAAAGGGACGGCTGAGAACAGAGCTACATCAGGAGACAACTGAAAACCCATTTGTTCTTCTGTCCTTTCATATCTGGGTTTAGTTTTTCGTTTCAACGTTGAATCCACTACCAAAATAAACGAGGTAGGTTCCATCACACTGAAACCTGGACAGACAACGAAGACACAGTGTGGCCCAGCAAACAGCAGATGGCACTCCTAGCAATAACCGCACACTTCAAAGAGACGTTCACACAAGTCGAAAGAGGGAGCAATTTCTGAGCCAGTCCTTGTAGATCTGGGACAACTGACTCCAGTCAATAGCATTCGAGTGCTCATAGAGTGCCACTTTGAGACCAGATCCCAATATCTGCTCAAGAAGGAATTAAACAGTCCATAGACCACAGCCAAAGCAGGATGCAGCTCCTGGGAGTAAAAGTAATCCCATAATATACTGACCATAAAACAGAATTTGCCTAAGAGTTAAAGCTTGGTAACATCAGTAAAATGGGGTATGGCTGAATGGTTTGCATGCATCTGTGTGAAGGACTGAGTATGCTTCAAAGGTAACAATAACCCGAACTAGAATCCAGGCTCTGGATTAGAAATGGATTAGAAATGCATACAGGGAAAAAAAAAATCACTTTGTAGAAGCTGTAGATGAGAGAGAATAAACCTGACAAGAAAAGAACAGGCACACGTACCTTGCACAGTAAGGAGGATTAGGCAGCACTGCGTACTGGAACGGCTGCCAAATTGCCAGCAGAAAGAAAGAAGATGAACAAATATGGGGAGGGATGGTTTAGAAGCAGCAATGTGAGTGCTGTTATTTGCTATCCAATGCACATGAGCCAGTGTACCGTGTGAAGGAGCAGTAAGCACCTTGCAAAGAAAGTAACCTAGAATGGAATAAGTATGTTCATATAGCAAGGAGCTGATTTCAACACTGGGTCCAATATCAAAACTAAGAGCAAAACAAGGGCAACCTGCAAACGTGTTGCTGGGAGAGAGGAACAAGCACAACTGCAATTGCTCATTTGTCTTCCTCTCAAGCATGGATCATAAGCTTGAGTGGACCACAGGAACCCAATTCGCTCCACACAGAATGTGTGTTAGCAGAATTAATGATTAAAACTTCTTTAGACACAGAGCTCAGTCAACAGCAGCACAGTTTGCACCTGAATTTCTCATGTGCTTAGGGAGCAGCACGCAGTGCTACTGGCTAGACTGGTTATTCTGATTTTTCAGGATGTTTCTGAGATCTCAGGAGCACTCTGTTTGCATCAGTGCCAAATTACTTTATATTATTTGCATACACTGCCATATCCTACAAGCAGAAGCCATAGCTAGTTTGCACCTCCCTGACCTCTTATTTTGCTCTAAGATGACCTCCTTAGCATTTCTCAATCCATCATGCTGTTGCACAGGCACACGATTTTGAATACTTTGCTCAGCTTTCAAGGAAATACCATTATTTTCTCTCTCCTGTCTACATGCACATGAGGTACCCAACCCACTGCTGCTACACCTTGCAACTCAATGTGCCTTATGAGGGGGACTGATGTAGTGCAAGACATCCCTGCCCATGACCAGGGTTGGAATGAAGGCCCCTTCCAACCCAAACCCTGCTACAGATCTGCAATAATCACAAAAAAAGGCTGGAAATTAGCAAGCAGTAATGCTGATAGATGCAATAGCACAGAAACATCCTCTACAGCACATCACCAAGAGCTTCTTTAGAGGAAGCAGAAGCCAGATCATATAGTTCTGAGAGCATTACCTGAACTGCATCAGCCTTGCAGTGTCTGATGACAAACATGCACAATGCAAAACCTCTATGTGCATCCAGCAACCCCTGGGCAGCCCGTTTGACAACAGTAGAATGATGGTAGAACTGATAAGCCTAACTATAAACAACTAATCAGAGCCTCCTTGTGCCCCATCTGCCCCCATATTGCCAACACAGGGAATGAGGTGGCTTCAGAAGGCAGCACACTGACCTCTCATGCAGCACTCCCTCACCTGGTAAATAAAGTCAACGTGCACATTTGCACAAGTATGGCCTTACACTTCCTCATTCTCCTCGTACCTCCTTAGCTTCCATGCTGGAAGCAACTCAGGAAGAAAATGGGATCAGCATTTGGCTGAATGACCTCATCTGGAGCACACAGCCAGACATGGCAGACAGCACTCAGAGCTTTACCAGCACCATGCAGAACGTACCCTGCTGTGATGGGAACAAGGAGGCACAGCAGTTGGCACTGCTTTCAGTAAGGGCTCGGTTAACAAAGTGGATGGCGTGCTTCTTCCAGTGATACAAGCTGATTTTAGCACGCAGGAGTAAGGTTAAATTTGAGTTTAAGAAACAAGCAGTTTCCCTATTGCACAATGCAGAGTAACCAGCTTCACACGGTAGGACCAAGAGGTCCCAATAGCAGCATCAGCAATCTGACACCCCTTCCAAGTGGCACAGACAGAAAGGACACAGCTGAAGGAAGTGTTCAACAGTCTTTATACGCATGAAAGTCTGCTATAGATCATAAGGAAAAGCCCATTCCCCAAGGCTATGGCTGCTCTACTGAAGGGAGAGGCACGTAACTTCTGCTGGGGAAACCTGGCAGAGCAGCAAAGCTCTTACAGGAATTGTTTGGAGGCACCACAAAAACTTCCCATGACAGAGATGTTAAGGGCAAATTAAACCATCTTTCTTAAATGCAATTTCCAAGCAATCCAGCATTGGGGAAGCAAAGTGGATTGGAAAGCACCTTTTCCCCTGAGTACAACAGTGAACAAAGCAATCCAAGGCAGTTCCAGTGCTACAGAATGCTGCCACTCAGATCTGGAACTGGCTCAGGACTCAGCTTTGTGGTACTGCGGTGCTCCGCGGAGGCAGGGAAATTAAGATAACTGTTATCGTCTTCAAGCACAGACTGCTGAGGAATGAATGCCACAACTGCTTCTAACAGCTGCCACAGGGAAGGCAGGGCTCCCAGTCCCCACCACTTTAGAGCAGGACCAGGAGGAAGGAACACTTCTGTGGCTCTGCTTCGTAGGATGACTACCAAGTTGTTCCCTATCTTAATAGACTGTTTCTTCACGTCCACTAATTCTCAGCCCTCACTTCTCACTGCATTGTGATCTCCATTGTACTACCTTATTATTTACTCCCTACCATACAGATGCGACGTCCCCAAATATTCAGTCTTTGTTCCTTTTATTCCTCAACATCCGTAAGCCACCATGAAGCAGCATCCCCACCAGCTCAGTGCTCTTCAGACATAGAAACATTGAAACATTCCTTATTACAGCATTTACAGCAACAACAATTATTTTTCCCCCCCAATTTAGAATGAACTCCCCAAGTTACAACGAGCTCAGAGATGGTAAAGGTTGTAACCTCCCCTCAGTGCTACTGGAGTGATGTGCAGGATGGGAGACACTGCAAGCAGCCAGACCCAGCACATCTTCCTGCAATTTGGCGTGTTCCATTTAAAAACATACTTTACAGAACCCTAAGAAAGCTGCAAACCAGCATCGTTCACAGCACAGCAGGCTGGATTTTTCCATCTTCTGATTCTCAGACGTTTATTCACACATTCCTGCACTACACAGGCTCTATTTCTATCTCCTATCAAAGGAGTGACCATTGGCTGCAAAGAAGACACAACGATCTGTGATCTCAGGTTAAAATGAGAGTGATGTCTCTGGGAGGACACTGCTCTGAAAGCATACAAACCTGGGAATAAAGCAAACATTACAGTCCATACAAAGAACAGCCCAGCTGTTTGATATTAATTCACTTCAGTATTGAAGAAGAACACAGTGCACAACCTAAATCCTTCTTTATCATGGCATCTTACTTTGGGGCAAACATAAAAAAAGCCAAAAGCAGAACCACCCTGAGAAGAAACCTTAAAGATCATCAAGTCCAACCATAACCTAACCATACTACCCTAATCTACCTGTGCAGGTAGAGGGAGCACCTGATTAGCGGTGGTGCTTTGCCACATTGCACCTAAGGCAGAGGCCGGGCAGCTGGGTCACTTGGGTACACACTGGGATGGGGTGGTAGCACTGCAGTGTGATAGATAACTGAGATATGGCCACCCAGAGCTCTCTCAGACCAATTCACACTAAAATTACACTTTCAAAGTGGTTTAATCCATTTACTAAATATCCCCCTACAACTGTGGGAAGGAGATCTGCAATAACTCAACAGGGACTGGTGCTCTTCAGCATCTTTACCAGTAACATCAATGATGGATCAAGTGCACCCTCAGCACTTTGCTGATGGCACCGAGCTGAGCAGAGCAATTGAAACAACGAAAGGAAGGGATGCCAGCCAGAGGGACCTGGATAGGATCGAGAGCTGGGCCCACATACACCTAACATAGTTCAACAAGGCCATGCAAGGTGCTGCACCTGAGTCGGGGGTGATCCCAGGTGAAAAACTCCTTGAGAGCAACCATGTAGAGAAGGCCTTAAGGAGTCTGATGGAGGAAAGCTGGACATGAGCAACAGTGTGCACTCGCAGACCAGAAGACCTGCAGTACCCTGGGCTGCATCAGCAGAGGGGTGGCACTGGGAGGCTGTTGTCCCCTCTGCTCTGCCCTCACGAGGTCCCACCTGCAGTACTGTGTCCAGATCTGGTGCTCCAAACACAGGAAAGATGTGGAGCTGTTGGCACAGACCAAGAGGAGACCATAAGGATGCTCAGAGGGCTGGAGCTCCTCTGTTGTGCTGAAAAGCTGAGGGAGCTGGAGGTGATCAGCCTGGAGAAGATTCTGGGAGACCTCACTGTGGCCTTCCAGTACTCAAAGGAGGAACAACAGGAGGGAGAGTGTCGTTTTACACAGGCAGATAGTGACCCAACAAAGGGGAATGGATCTAAACTAAAAGAAGGGAGATTTCGTTTAGACGTCAGGGAGAAAATCCGCACTTAGAGGGCAGCGAGGCGCTGGCAACGCTGCCCAGAGCACAAGTGCCCCATCCCTGGAGAACCCTGAGCCTATGGACGGGGCTCCGGGCAGCCCGACCAGGTGGGGGCACACAGCCCATGGCACGTTGAGGGCTGGGAGACCCCACGGCCCCCTCCAAACTGAAGCCATTCCATAATTAAAACTCCAACCCGACCGCGAGATCGATGCATCGCATGGGATAAAGTCGCGCTCCCGTCCACGTCCAGTGCTCCTCACCCCTCCCCATCCCCTGCATCCCCCTCCGGCATCGCGGTGAGCCCCGGGCTCCCGAGTCGCGGTCAGCGAGCGGCCGCACCGGCGATGGACCCCGCGGCTCCGCTGCCCTCGGCAGGTGCCGGACCCAACTTCACCGGGGCAGCGCGAGCGCCCTCCGCCCGGCCGGGCCGAACGGAACCGAACCGCAGCGCTGCCCGCCCCGTCGGCGCTGCCCCGGCCTCGCCCGACGCGACACTCACCTGCGGTGCTGCCGTTCATCTCCGCGCTGCGGCGGCTCCGGCCGCGCCCGCCCTAAATAGCGGCGGCCCCGACTCCGCTGCGCCAGCGCCGCTCCGCTCCGCCGCGGGGCCCGGTTCTCCTCGGGAGCAGCGCGGCGGATCGCTCAGCCCCGGGGGCCGGGCCACAGGCAGCGCGGAGAGCTCGGGGCTGCCGTCCCAGGCTGCGGAGCGCCGAGCGATGGGGATGCTCCGCCATGGGCGGCGGGGAGGGGTGAGGACGGGATTGGGCTCCCTCCCCCGGAGTGGCCCCGCACGGGGTTGCCCCGAACGAGCTCCGTCATAGAGTCACAGAATCACAGCGCATAGATACCCAGCTCCAAGCCCCCTGCTGCGGGCAGGGCTGACGATCCAGCACCAACCAGGTCGGGCTGCCCCGTACCCATCCACAGCCCTGAGCACCTCCAGGGATGGGGCACAGAACGACCCGGGTTAGAAGGGACCTCAAGGATCATGTAGTTCCAACCCCCCTGCCTGGCAGGGCCACCAAACATACACGTTTGTTTGTGGGGGCACCCACAGCTCTGGGCACCAGCATCACCCTCTGAGAGAAAACTTCCCCACACATCAAATCTAAATTGCCCTTCCTTTATTTTAAAACCACTCTGCCTTATACTATCACTACCTGCCCATGCAAAAAGTCACTCTTCCTCCTGTTTCCCCACCTTAAAGTACTGGAAGGCCACAATGAGGTCTGCTAGAGCCTTCTCCAGTATGAACACCCTCAGCTTTTCTCCTTAGCAGAGTTCTTCCCCCCCAGCTGTAAATACACCTGGAATTGCCCAAACCCAGGTGCAGCACTTTGCACTTATTGAACCTCATCAGGTTCACATGGGCCCACTTGTCAATCCCACCCAGGTCTCTTTGGACGGCATTTCTTCTTTCTATTGCATTATCTGCACCTCTCAGCTCAGTGCCATCAGCAAAGCGCTGAGGGTGCACTCGATCCATCATTGATGCCATGGGTAAAGATGAAGAGCACCAGGACTGAGATGGACCCCTGGGGGACACCACTCCTCACCACCCCCACCTGCACACAGAGCTGTTGACCACAACCCTTGGGCCACCACCATCCAACCAAACCCTGACCCACCAAACACTCTGCCCTTCAAATCCATATCTCTCCAAATTAGGTGGTGTGGGACTGTGCTAGAGGCCTTGCACAAGTCCCAGTAGATGACTTCAGTTGCAATCCAGGTAGAGCCAAAGTCTTGAAACAACAGTGATAAAGTCAAAGCTCCTTTGCTGTATCATTTGGCCTTAAGAAGATACTAAATTAGACACTGCCAACCAGCTGTCTCCATTTCCCTCTGGCAGCTAATTTACATATTGGATTCCTTTCAAGAAACAGCTAATCTCATGTTTTTTGAACACTTACTACCGCTGATAGCCGGGCTCTGCCATCTCCACCACCTTATCCCTGTGTGATGGGCTGAAACTCATTCATGCTCAGGAACTGTGCGACTTTGAGTACAAGCCTGATGTAGCTGCCCTGAGCTCAGGCTCAGAAGGAATCTCATGCTCTCCAAAAGTTTTGACCCTCCTTTGGCACCTCTGATTTCTGTTTGCGCCCAGGAACAGCAGCATCCCATCCACCCTCCCTTGTAAGAACGCATTCTTAACACTGGAGGGTCTGTGTGTTGTGTAAGTCAGAAAGCTGCAGCCTCTCACCTGGAGCTCTCACCTGGAATTAGAGGGAGTTTTCAAGCTGCCCCACCATGGTGTAAATCTGATACAAGAATAAATAAGTGAAATAAAGCAGATCACTCCCTGCAGCATCGTTTGGCTTCCAGGCAGGGAGAGGACACAGAGTGAATCTTCTGAGCCTCCAGAATTTCATGGGGATGGAACAAGGCTTCTGTAGCTACAATAGCTTCAAAAATCCTGAGAAGATGCCTCTCAGTTTATTCTCCTTCCAAACAATGTGGGTGTTGTTTCGTGGGTGGAAATGTGTTTGGTGCGATATAATGTGCAAGGAAAGAGGTTGGTCTTTTACATCTCCAGCTGAAGAACAAATTCTGCCCTTGGGCAAGAGAAGCTGACAGGAAATCTTGCAGAGCTCTGCAGCAGAACACGAGATGGTCTCATTGCTGTGCTGTCAGTCACTCAGTAGGAGCAGTGCATTCACTCACTGCAGTCATTGCTCTGCTGTGCCACAGCCCATAGATGTTCGATATTATTCACAAGCATTACTTCCAGACAGAAAAAGGTTGTGGTTGGTGGCTTTCTTTGACTGATGTGGAAAAGGAGACAGGTTTAGGGTGCAAACCCAACCTTCAGACATTCTCCATAGGAATGGAAGAAATACCTTTCTCTGAGTTTGGTCACCCGGATGCTTTCTTGCCTTGTAACAGCTACAGCTCATTTCACTCGTGCTTTATAAGGTCGAAATCAGTGCCCTGTTTAATATCCTGTGTTGAATGTTCTGCTTAGAAAAATAACACAACTATTCTTTGAGATACGTTATCGTTTTTGGGGGTGGGAGGCAGGGAATTTGTGCACAAACCCAGGGATGCTATGAACAGTGAGACAGGCAGATCTACAGATAAAGGAGCCTCTGAAATGAGTCTGCTTCTCAGTTTAACACCAGGGAAAAAAACATGTTGGTGTTGGCAAGGTTGACAGAGTCACAGAAGTGTGGTGGTGATGCTCAGCCTGCAGAATGGTGTGTCAGAGCAGTTGTAGCTGTACATCAATTTAGCTCAGGTACATCTGCAGCAGTTTGATGCTGTCAGAGTGGGGACCTTTGAGCAGATCTGGGCTTTTCCTTGGGCTGTGGGACACAAAGGCAGCTTTGCTGAGCTTCCTCATTGCATCCATTTATTTGACTTTCTCATGACAGATTGCATTTCTCCTTCTCACATGGAAGGTACAAATCAGGAAGCTGAAGAGTTTCCAATAGCATGTTTTTGTGAGCATATCTCAGTTCATTTCAAAGCCAACATTTCATAGGAACCTAAATATCTGTTTTCCAGAGAAAACCATGTGGCTAGAACATCATTTGTTCAAAATGTCAGTTCTGTTCTCTCTTCTTCAAATTAAAGATGTAATCATTATTATATATATATTTTTTTTGGGGTGCTTTTCTTTGGATACCTTTAGCTATGCGCAAAATGACTCTGCAAACCAGTGATATACAGCTTCAAAGTATGAAGCAATTATTTAGTTGCTAATGTATGCAAAGGAAAGCTGGGAAATAACAAGGCTAAGTTTTAATCTGCTTGCCAGCTCAATGAGAAACCAAAGTCACGTCTGGCCAGGCAGCCATTGGGTGACCTCTGCAGCTTCCCTTAGTTCATCCCCATCCCTGGAGGCATTTAAGGTTGAGTTGGATAGAGCCCTGGGCAGCGTGATCTACTGGCTGGCAACCAGCCTACAGCAGGTGGTTGGCATTGGATGATCTTTAAGGTCGCCTCCAACCTAAGCCATTGTATGATTCACTGACACCAACCCATCTAATTGTTCTCTTGGCTTTATACCTTCCCATGGCAGTGTTTTTTTTTCCCCCTGAAATCTCATTCTCCATCTCAGCAGCCCCATCTCTCTGATTTTGCTCTCTATGATGTAAACCTCTAAGACTTTCTCACCCCTCTTTCTCACAATCTTTCTGCTGTCTGAGCTGAGGTGGTGATGCAGCTCTTCTTTGGGTCCTTGGCACATACACAGCTGAAGCTCCAGAGGGGACAGAGGTAACACACTACAGAGAGAATTAAATCTCATTCTCCAGTCTTGCACGTGAAAGTCTCAGCAGCATTGGCTGTATTATATTGTTGATTGCTCTAAGGTGCAGCTTTTGGGAATTTGATTTCAAAGAGCTCAGGTTTTTATTCCACGGCTTTGGAAGACAGACTGAAATCTTGAGGTATTTTTGTTATTGTTATCCTCATCCTAAATCCAAAACACTGGGAATGAAATTAACTCTATCCCAAACAAAACCAGGGAAAGATGGAATTATTTCGTTGTTCACATCGAAGCTCTCAAGAAGTTGGGAGCAGACACAGACCTGCCTCTGCTGGAGCAGCGCCATCAGCCAGCAGATGGGAAGGGCAGCAGTCAAAGCAGCTGAAGTGAATTCTAAACAACAGCGAAGCCACCATCTGAACTCATCCTCTTCAGAAGGGAAATGACATTAACGTGGCTCTGTCCTGGGTGGTGTCCAAGTAAAAATACCTCATTCCTCATCAGCATCGTGGCCCCCTGTGGATGTATAACAGTCAGATCCACTTGCTTATATGAGTAAAGATAACACTCTTTTTTTCTCCCTCTATAAACCTTCTCAAACCTACAAGAGGAGAGGCTGAAGGAGCTGGGAATGTTCAGCCTGGAGAAGAGGAGGCTCAGGGGAGACCTCATTGATCTCTATAACTTCCTGAAGGGGGGTTGTAGTGAGCTGGGGATCGGCCTCTTCTCTCGTGTAATCGATGATAGAACTAGAGGGAATAGTTTTAAGCTGTGCCAGGGGAGATTCAGGCTGAACATTAGGAAGTATTACTTCTCAGAAAGGGTGGTCAGGCAGTGGAATGGACTGCCCAGGGAGGTGGTGGAGTCACCAACCCTGGGGGTGTTCAAGGAAAGACTGGATGTTGTATTGAGGGACACGGTTTAGTTGGAGCTATCGGTAATAAGTGAACAGTTGGACTGGATGATCTTTTAGGTCTTTTCCAACCTTGGTGGTTCTATGATTCTAACTAAATAACGAGGTAAGAGGGAAGATGAAGTAGGACCCTTCTCAGATGTACACAACAGACACGAGTGGCGGAAGAGGGAAGTTCCAACTAGGTAATATGGAGAGCACTCATCAAACTCTCACTGTTTTCCAGTTGTAAAATAATACGATCAAAGTGAGAATAATCAGCTCTCAGCAGCATCAGTCAGTACTGTGGTGAGGACAGAATGGTGCACGTCAGCTCCCTGAACAATGGAAGCCAATATCTTGTCTTGGACACGTGCTGAAGTGCCCTTATCTGCAACCAGCCTTGTGTGAAACTCCGGTGCAGCAGAGAAGAGCATTATGACTGCTTGGCTTAGCAACAATATTGAATGATTCATGACATGAGAGCAAATTCATGAGAGAGCTCCCAGACACCATCCCTCTTTTGTGATTTTCCTTTTGCTAGGTGAAAATTCCGAGGCAAAGACAACCCACCTTGAAGCTCTCAGTCCCAACTAAAGCAAAAATGCATAAGCCACACAGCAAATGAAGAGCTGCTCATTTTGATCCTGGCCATCTCGTGAGATTCATATAAGGATTTCCACTTGTCCTGTGATAAAACGCATTGGACAGAAACTCCATACTCTCATGTTCAGTCTTGAAAAGCAGGTATTTAAAATTTAAAGGGATTCTACAAAGTTTGAACTTGAAGCAGGATCTCTGGAGCTCACCTTGTCACAAAACCTAGTCAAGGCTTTAAGGCTGTCAAGGCATTAAGGCTGTCCAACACCAGTCGAGGAGCTCAGGGACCATTGTGACACCTCTCCCAGACGTAGGGTTTGGCTTTGGGTGCTGTATAGAACCAACCATTTTACTCAGAGACCCTAGAGCTCTTTCAGCATGAGATACTCTATGATTGTATTATTCCTTCTGGTAGATACCCAAGGTCAAAGCAGCATCCGTCAGGAATTGGCACAAATTGTTCCGAATTCACTCTGTTGATATATTTTTCTCATGAAACTGCAAAAACTTCTTTCTCTTAGGCAAAATCCATCCAGGAACAGAGCAGCACGTCTTCCACACCTCACTTTCAGTGGGATAGGAATTGCACAGGGCATCCATTGAGCTCCATGTCGCAAACAGACACAGAGCACGTACAAAATGTCCACACGGAGTCTAGTTCTTGCTGTATCCATTACAGGCTGGCTCAGTGCACACAAAGAAATCATCAGTCACAGCATGGAAAGGAAAGGGCTGTAAACAGTCTGAGTCAACGTTTATTCCTTTTGACAGTGATCCCTGCATACAACAGCCAAGGATCTTAGATTCTGAGCTGACATTCAGCTCGGTGTTGTGGTGAGTTCTTTGTGGAGGAAATGTCCATCTGCCCCAGGTGCTCATTAATGATATTTTGACTAAATATTTGCATTATTGTGAGTCTGTTATTTGCCATTTTTCCTTTCAGGCTACCATAATATTAAGTGTGTGAAGAGCAAGAGAAAATACCGAATAGGGAAGCACAATATACTTTGATTTTACTTACAGAACTACTTGTGCCTGTCAACTCCATTTCCTCCATAGCTGAAGGAAACAAGTCAAATCACAGCATAACTGGAAGAGATTCCTCAAGGTCTCTAATCAAAGCCCTTGCTCAAAGCTGGGCCAACCCAAAAGCAGGTTACCCAAAGCCCTGCCCAGCTGAGATCTGAATTTCCATCCCCAGCTGAGGATATCTGTAGACTACAATTTGTGATCATAGCAAGGGATGAAAAAGAGGAGGAAAATGTTGTTTCCCTGTGGAAGCTGCTCCCTTGATGACAAGTGATTCCATTGGACCCATGGAATCACTGCGATCCAGTGGTCCCATTGGTGCATCCCAGGGGAGCGTGTTCTGACAGCACCATGGGAAAGCAGACAGCAAGATGGTTAGAGATTATTACAGAGGAAGGAGAGAAAACAGAAAATGCAGAATAATGCAGTAAAAAAACAACAACAACAACCAAAGATGATGGTTTTCTTATATAATATATTTATCAACACTGTGCATTTAGTTGTCTCAGTTGCAGAGAGTAGAACAGTGCAGAAAGATCAGCCTAGGAATGGAAGAAGGTCTGTGATTTTGCAGTCCATGACTCACCAAGAAGAGCCTGATTTTGGCCTTTGAGATAGGAGAAAAAACAATTGCTTCCTCACCTTTCCAGGGACTGATGTTCCGTTCCCTGAATTCCTCTCCTTGAAGTCAAATGTCTTGATGGCAAGATGTCTTAGATACAGTGACTGCTTGAAGATAATGAGAGTGGCCCCACAGTGACACTGGCCAGATATCCCAGCTATATTGATCACATCCCATCAGGACTTACGGACTTGTGTATGCCCAGTTTGCTTGGATGCTCCTTTCAACATCTAACCGAGGACAGCTGACACACAGATGACAGCCTGGAAAGGCCACATAGAAGACCACAAAGCAGGAACTGCTTGTTCCAGAAGGAGGTTAAAAACCCAGACATGATATTTGCATATGGTCCATTCTGTATAGACTCGTTCAGTTCCATAGTTCATACTTCAAGACCCAGCTACAGTCTATATATGTACACACTCAGAAGGTCCCCACATTTAGAATATATAAAGACACAGTGGGACCAGGATTTATTAGTAGTGATTTTCCCTGCAGGTCATTGCAGTAGCCACGAGGAATGATATTACCACATAGCATCCATCCTCTTCCTGCAATGGGAAACCACACTGATGGGCCATCTAATAACCAAGGCTCTTGCACCCGGGTGAGCAGGGCTTTGTTCTGTTCATTAAACAGAGAGACAGCCAAAGCAACTAAGTTGTTTTTATTGTGAGATGAATGTTGACATAAGAACAGCAGGCTACTTACTGAGCTTCGTATTATATTCATACGATATCCTGGATAACACCTGAGTCTGGGCTGCTTTCTATTGTTCATGCATGTTAATAAGGGTTTTTTTTCCCCCCCTATTACTAGGTCCCCTTTTGTGGAGCTGCTTTCATTTTTATATCATATTCAAATTCTGTTCTCTTGAAATAATTGCTCTGATATCTGCCGTTGTCATTATGTGAGTATTTTGGATGTTTCCCCTGGGTCTGATCCAATTTCTTCCCAAGAACTTGAAGCAAGCACCCCCAACCACAGCAAGGCAGTTCACAATGCAGCTTCAACATCTGAGGAGTTCAGTAATTTACTCCTTTTAAGATTCAGGCAGACAACTAGAGAAGATAAAGGCTTTGCTCACTAAGTTCAACAGATCATTTGCATTGCTCTGGATTAAAATAAAACTTGAAGCGTGGCAATTAAAACAAAACAATCTAAGCATTAAAATAACAGTTAAACAATACCTGCTTCTTTATGTTTATTCTGCCTCATGAAGGGAGATGCTTTGCCCAACAGCTTCTCACACAGGGCTGTGGTTCCCACTGATGACAGCAGCTGGTTCTGTTCAGCTTTGGAGGGCAGCACCCAGATGAAAGGATGCTCCTTTTGGAAAGCTCAAATGCTGAGTTGCTGGAGACAAAGCTGGGTAGAACAAGTGGATCCCAGACACAGAGCACTGCCTGCACTTCCCAGTTCCCAAGTAAAGAACAACAGAACTGCTCTGGGGATGGACCCTGCTAGGAAAGGGAGGGCACAGCAACGAGGCAAGCCACAGAGCTTGTAACACCACCACACAACTGCCCATGTTTGCACATGGTTCCTGCTGAAGCAGCCTGAGCTGGGTGAGGTTGATTAAAGCACTGTTGGCTCCAGGAAATTACTCTCCCTTTGGCACCCAGCCTCCATCTTCCTGCCTTTCAAATTTCATTTTCCTGCACTGCTCCTATTCATTCAGGTCACATACATGAAGGCAAGGAATGCCTTTTATATTACAGGAGAACCTCATCCACAATGGGGTCTTTGGGTGCTTCTCTCAGAGAAATGCAGCTGCTGAGCTGAACCTCACCAAGCAGCTCTCTGATTGCATGAGCATTGCACAGGAGCAAGGTTAAATCCACAGAACAAATCAGAACTTCTTGCTGTTAGAACAGCACTCTGTGAACCTCCAGAGGAGGACTGATAGTTGTGACTTCCTCCTTGTAGCTGTTATCCCTGCCCTAACACTTGCCTGCACTGCAGGAGTTTCTCCATGGGTGAAATCTGTTGGAAAATTGGGTAAATTTAGCACTATAACTACCTGTAGAGCTTAAACACTCACCCATCCCTCTCTCTCTTCATGCATTTGGAGGCTGCAATTATGCCTATTCAATGTCAGTTGGATTTATGCTATATTCCTAGAGAATATTCCCTTGGAAATCACTTCATATCTTCTGCAGGAGCCCTTCTCAGCTGCTCCCCAATAGTCTATGGATGCTTATGATCACACAGCAGCAGATACTGGCTGTTGGCAGGACAATCCCCATAGCCAGTCTCCTTGCAAGTTGAAAGCTAAGTAAAATAGTAGAGGCCCTCCATCCCCATTTCCAGCCAGGAACAGAGCACACAGTCGGTTCTCCTTTTGAGACTAGCACTGAGTTGCTACTGACTGATTAGTGTAGAGCACAGCTCTCCCTGCTGAAGTTGTAACTCATCGTCCTTTCTGTGGGTGAAGTCGCACACGTTTTGCTTGTTTATCTTCACTTGTTCTTCCCTTTTTAGCTTTTCCTCATGAAGCAGGACTCAATTTAAACCTCTATATTCTAGACATCTGAGTGAGTCACCATGGGAAGTCAGTGAGCAGTAAACTCTCCTAGGAAGTGATTAATTTGACCTAGAACCTCCCTAGGTTTGGGCCTACACCTGTACATGGAGAAGTTGTGTAAATCATTCCAGAGTGGTTTCTTAGCTTGGATTATTTCCTGTAACTGAGTCCTCTTATTAACTTCTTCTTCACCAGAAATAGCAGAACCACCACACCTAATTGCATTTTACACTCTGCATCCGTAACAGATAGAAAAACCACTGTTAGGGCAATTAGAAACTCTAGAAAAATGCATATAAAATGTGTATCTAGTATCTGCTTTGCAGTCTTTCCAAATGCTTCCATTTCTAGGATGTTTTTCATGGTGCCTACATGGTTAGTGCTGAGATCAGAGAAGCAGCCTGTAATGCCAGCCAGCAGCTGAAGGGGACCCTATAGCAGTTCATAGAACTAAGTGTAATACCATGGAAAGTGCAGCAAGGATAGCAAAGCAGCAAAGTCACAGGCTACAGCAAGAAAGAACACATGCAAAAGCAACAGCTATAGGCACAAACACAAAGGGAAAAGTCTGCCTACCTTGAGAAGGCCTCAAGTACACAGATATCTCCAGTGAGATGCCCTCACTTCCACTGCCAACCCTTAAATGAGGTCTGGGAAGAGGTGGATCCTGGCTCAGGTCCATTGCATGCACCTGAGCTCCCCTGGGTTGGCCCTTCCCACCAGGTGCTCAATTATTGCCTCAAGCCATGACTTAACATTTCTGCTAGGAACCCACAATGATGTTTGAGCAAAATGCTGAGAAAAGCATGTTGTAAACGCAGCAGGGTCTGATCCTGGCCAAGATAAATATGCCTGCAGGATTTCGGATAGTTAGAAGCCATGAAGCTTTTTCCTGGGTCACCTCCCAGAGGCCATGGTGAAAACCATGGTTGGTTCCCTGATGGGAACAGGCAGCTCACTGTCATGTCTCACCCCCAAGGAGACACAACTGTGTGTATGTTTGGTTTCATGGCTTCTTTTGGTGAAACATGAAGAATCTAACAAGGTGTTCAGGTGAGAATTAATAGCTAACTTGTCATTTTAGACACTCAGGAAGTGGATCCATGACCTCATAATAACAGGGCAGAGAGTTAAGAACCCACTGCTGTGGGTTTTTATAATCCACTTCTCCTTTCAGGCCTTTTTCATGCGGTTTTCAGTTTCCAGTGTCCCCACAAGGCCTGAAATCCCATTTCTGTTTCTTCAGCAGAGATACAGCCGTGCAGAAAGCCCAGCCTTGCAGCCAGCCACACGTTCGTCAGAGTTCTGCTCTATTTTAAGGACTCATCATTCCAGAACAGATCTTTTCCCAAAAAAGAAATTGCACGGGGTGCTGTGCAGGAGGGATGGGGCTGAATCCTTTGGGTGGGAAACTCCAGAGAGATTCTCAGCTTCGGCTTCTCTGCAACCGGTGATATGTGAGATGTGAACAAGAGAAGAGTCAAGGAGATCTTCTTGCTGGATGAGGGCTGTGCTGAGCTGAGTGGGGTCGCTTTCCTGAGCAGGCAGGGTTGCTGTCCCTTTGGATTTGTTGCTTTGGATGCTTTGAGGATGGACAGATTATGCCATTAGCTGTAGGAATCATCCGAGCTTGCCTAAGAACACCTTCCTCTGAGGAGCAATTAGCAAGAAAATGCTAAACAGTCTGTTTTGTGTTACATGATCATTAGTTAGAACAAGGCTTAACAAGGCATGTAAATGACACTGCAAGGAACTGACAGCTCTCTGCTGCATCAAACGCTGCCACAGTTTAAGAGAAGCCTTCCCACAATGTTAAAAGCTCACTGCAAAACTCCTGTGAGAAAAGTGACATTGTTCTGTATTTCACTGAATTTCAGCTCTTTAGCACAGAGCAATTCTTGGAGCTCACCCCAAATATTTGCTCCATGAGCTGACTTGTCCACATCAGGTGGAAGTAAATCATCAGTGAGCAAAGCAAACATCTGTAGGAGCAGTAGAAAGTAGTTTCACAGTTACTACTATTACCTTGCTTTGACCATAGTCCAATCTTCAAGAAAACAAAACAATAAAGCACCATTTTAACAGTAAGTCCATATTAAATGAGCTTCAAAGTTGGACAGCACAATTTGGGAAGAATGGTGTAAGTGAGAAATAACTTAAGGCAGCAATGCATGCCTGGAAAGGCCAAAATCCAACTGTCCCATCCGTTCAGAGTCTTCTCTAATGCTTCCAGCAATCTCACTGCTGGTCGTGCTTCACTGGTGTCCTGAAAGGAGGCTGTGACAGGGAGGTTTTGGTCTCTGCTCCTGGGTAACAGCAATAGGATGGGAGGTTACGGCCCCAAGTTGCACCAGAGGAGGTTCAGATTGGATCTTAGGAAACATGTATTTTCAGAAGGAGTGGTGATACGTTGGCACAGGCTGCCCATAGAGGTGGTGGGATCATCAACCCTGGAGGTGTTTAAGGAAAGGATGGAGGTGACATTGAGGAACATGGTTAGTGGGCAGTGCTGGTGACAGGTGGAACATTGGACTGGATGATCTTAGAGGTTTTTTCCAACCCTATGGATTCGATGATTCTGTAATTTCGAGCGGTATTTCCTCAGGTTACAATGATTGCTGTGGGGTTGCTGTGGTTACCTGCTGCAACAGTTGGGAGTGTATGGAGAGGTTTCTTCTCAGCCTCATCGATATCTGCATTCTGATCTCATCCAGAGAGCACGTGCTGTCTCTTGCTCAGCCGTCTTGTTTGCTCCAATTGCCTCCACGTGGGAGGAGATCTGAACACCACTTGGCCCCATAGAGCACCATCCAAGGAAGACCCCCTTCCTCACAATCACAGCCCGCCCTCAATACACACTGAGCACAACCTCCACTTATTTTATACCACCTCTTTCACCTCAGCCTGTGTGGACAGGGCCAGAATAAGCCATTTCCAGTGGCCATTATATATGTGTGTATATAATTTATTTATTTATTCTTCTGGGAAGGAGGATTCAAAGCTGCTTCCCAAAGAATAAAACCTATTTGCCTCTCAAGTAGCAGACAGAGTCTTTGCTGAGCTGCCATTAGCACAGCATGTAAATTACAGAGAGGAACATCCATGGCAGCACAGCTGTCTCCCTGGGAGGGTGGAACAGAGCTCTGAATCATCAGCTGGAAGCAATTCTCTTTTTCCAGCACCTTTGCTATCTTCAGTCCTTAAGCTGAGTGGCAGAGCAAATCCGGCCGTAGAGGCTTTGTTGGTGGTGCAGATGGTCCTTCTCCTGCCCCAGATGGTAATCTTGAAAGGCAGAGCAAGAAAAAAACCTTGCTGCTGTTAGCTGCTGGCACCCCATTTCAATCTGAGTTGGACTACTAGGATGGCTTTATTTAGTTTATTTTAGAGGGTTACCTGAATATTCAGAAGTCAAGTCCACCAGGAGGATGATCTGTCACTCTCTATATCAAAGAGATCCGATTTATACAGAAAACAAACACATGGAGATAGATGAGATTAACACCACCTGCTTCAGGTAATGTGAGGAACAGCCACATAAAGAATCACGCAGCCATGAGATAAACCTGTATAAAAACAATATATCAGATCCCAACATTTGCTTTTTCTGGCTTTGGAGAGATAAACCACAAAGGCTGAATGTATTTCATGGTGTTTCCTCTCTAAGCAGGTAGGAAAAAGAGCTGTTACATCTCAATAGATCTGGGGTTGTAGTGCCCAGAATATCATCCTTCCGCACACACACTCAAGCCCTAATCTGCGTTGGAGCCTCACTCCCACAAAACTTACTGATTCACTCCACTGCCAGTGGGGTGTGAATATTTTCTATGCAGTGCAAATGTTTTCCTGCAGTAAGCCCGTCCTTTTCTCTGACAGAGGGTAAAAAAAGAGAGGATCAGCTCAAATTAAATGTCAAACCCTGGAGTATCTCACTCTGAAACCAAAGTGGCGTTAGTCCAAAAACCATCAGGCTGTGAGCTTCGTAGAGAAGGAAATGAAAAGGGGGTATGGCTGTGATTCCTTCCCATATGCTCTAATTCCATTAGGCATTTAATTCCGATCAGACGGGAGATCCAAGTGCTGTATCATCCTACATAGTGCAAACAAGGCAGAGTTAGATCTAACAAGCCTGTGCTGAACAGAATGACCACTTGAACCAGGACACTTCCTGATCCCTGTGGCTGCTCCATGGGCATTTCTTTCAACGGGACAGCATTGTTATTTAAATAGAAACTAAATTAGAACTATAGAAATAAAATGGAATCATTCAGTGGGAAGGAATATACATCAGGTCTAACCGCTGGACTACTTTGGGGGCTGATCCAAAGCTAATATCCATTAAGTGCAATATCCAAATGCATTTTAATCACAGAAAGGCATGATATGTCAACTGTCTCTCTAGGCAGCATTGTGGGTCCTCATTACAATGACCCTGTCCCTCACATTGGTCAATAATGCTTTATTTATAAAGGCATTACAGCAGCTGACCAATATCTGTGGGTGTCCAATGGCCCTGTCTTGATCTACACAAAAGATGTTCTTAATGCAGCGATGGGAGGTGAGCAAGCAAATGTTTAATGATGTAAGAGAGGCATCTCTGTCAATCAATCTGCTGCCCTTGGAGACAGCTATGGTCTGAACCAAACTGTTCTGACAAATGCTATGCATCAGCTCACTTTTCCGGAGGAAAACATATAAAGTACCAATAATAGAACAGCCATTGATATTTTCCAAAGGCTGTGTCACCACTGATTTTTAGGACATTCCCAATAACTGAGTTTGCACACCAGCCCAGATCTTACTCTATGCAGTCCCACTGCAGAGTAGAATGGGCACCCATGGGGTCCTGGCTGTATCACACCAGTGCTGTCCTCACCGCACTGGCAGGGCCCCTTTTGCTGATCTCTAAGAACCCAGTTTCCTCCTATAATTACTGCTACAATCAGACCACACACACATAGTGGTGTCAGTGTGTCATGGAATCATATAATAGCTCAGGTTGGAAAAGACCCTCAAGATCATCAAGTCCAACCTCAGCATAACCCTCCTACCCTAACTCCAACAACCCAACGCTAAATCATGACCCTGGAAAATGCCATTTTTAAGCCACTTTGGCTGAGATAACCTTTGGGCTTGGACCCGCGGATAAGATAGAAGCTTTAATTATCCTCTTTAAATATAGAAAAACTGAAACATAAGAGGATATAGTACAGTCATAAACATCAGCATGAGAGACTTATGGAAGACATGATAGCATAGGATTATTGTGCAATAAAAGAAGACATGCTTTGCCACTTACACGGCCCAGAGACCACTTGGTGGCATCTGCAGGATCCATTGCTTTAAAGAAGTAAGGTTCTCACCTCCACCTGACTTAAATTTTCTCCCTATTCTTAGAACCCATGAGCAGATGTCTGAGAAGAGAGGTGGGATTTTCACCTCTTTGTGAAACACGAGGCTGTCCTTGTTTTATCCTGAGAGGAGTCAGTTGGTGGGAGACCTGCAGAGCTTTAACGAGGGAGAATTTTTGCAGCATCCAGTTCTGAATCAAATGTTCCTCAGAACTCATTTATCTTCCCTCTATAGTTTTGCAGTCTCCTTCCTACTGTTAAAGGGAAAGATGAAGATGACTGCATCGTTTATATTAAAAATACACTGACCTTAAGCTTCCAATTATACAAAAACCAATTTACAGAAGTGTTGTATTTTAATTGCTCCTCACCATGCCAGGAAAGAAAAGAGAGATCAATTTTAAGTCGGTTATAACTGCAGTTTTTAACAGTGGGAGAAACTCATGCCAACCTCTTCTCAAGTGTGATAAGTTTCGTGAAGAGAGAGCTGTAGATCATTGACCATAGACATAGACCATCATTGACACTGTATGAGGAACACTGGTGTGGGGAGGGCTCTGGCACAAAAAGAGCCATGAGTGCAGTCTTGTTGGCAAGACCAGGGGGAAAAAAAACACACAGAAAGCAACGTCCATCACAGCCTTGTATTCCTCGCAATGAAACCACTTAGGACTTCATTTGACACTTGAATAGCCAATTTATAACTGTTCTCCTTGCTTGTGAATTCCAGAATATTGTAGGTTGTGAGAGATTTCTAGATGCCATCTGGTCCAACCAACCAATAATGCAGGTTGTAACCTTTGAATCTGGATTAATTTGGAAATTAAATCAAATTACTGAGAACTTGCCTGTCAAATACCTTCAAGAATGGAGTCTCTATAACTGGAAGAGAAGCCCAACAACTCCCATCATGAAAGCATTTATTTCTTATTAGCATTCAGAAACCTAGAGATGATCATCACCAAAGGACTGGACTTTACAAGGCACTTGCAGTTGTTACTGACATCATTTCTTTCCATGTTTTGGAGTTTTTTTCAGCACAAACCATTGGATGGCAAACATCCAATTCATTAGTGCCAGCTTTTTTTGGGGGCAGCACATGTTAGCCGGCACTTCTTGCTGTGTTCTCTGGAGATACTTGATATAGACCTGAGTCCATGTGCTATGACTCATTCACTAGAAGAGGCTGGGAGAGCTGTTACTTCTAGCTGCTTTGTAAGCTTCTTCACTTTAATTTATCACATGTGCCTGTGAGCTCATTTACATGCAAGATAAGTTATCTTTGAGATGATTTCTGAAGGCCAGCCTTATCTGTAAAGAGACCAAGAAGCCACTGAGTATCTCAGCCTTCTCCCTGCTTTTACCTCCACATCTCTGACCATTTCTTCCATGTCTGATTTCATCCAGCAAAGCACTTACCCGTGTTGCTTCTTCTATCCCCCATACCAGGATGCTGTTAAATGCACTCTATCCTGCTGGCAGATATGATGTTGTACACATCCCCTGTGAGGACCATGTCCTGCAAACGTGAAGCTTCTTCTAGTAGTTCAAGGAAGGCCTTATCTACTGCATTACCCATAATGAGAGCTACTGCGTGCACTACCAACTACCCACACTAATCATAACTTAACAGACCCTCAACTGGCTTCTGATCTGACCCCAGGCAGAGCTCCCTGCACATTATTCTCTCATATAAATGGCAACTCTTCCTTGGTATCCTTTCCCATCCTTATGGAGTCTGTGCCTACTTACTCCAGTCAACCCACCATGTTTCCATGACCCCAATGAAGTCACAGTTCTGTAATGACACACATCCTAACTCCACCTATTCATTCCCTATGGTGCATATATTAATGTAGAGGCATTTCAGAGAGGCTCTCAACACTGATCCCCTAGTACAGGCTTGAAAGCCTTATTTATAGACCTTCATGTGCTTTACCAAGTACCCCAACATTTGGTTGATACCAATTCTTTCTTGGTTGAAATAAACCAAGAAGCGGGTATCTCCATTCCTACAGACCAAGCCGGATATTTCTATCACAAATCACTAAATCAGCATGTATTTCACAGCTGTCCAGACCCATCTTTTTCACTGTCTTGCTTTGACTCATCATGAAAGGGCAAAAGCCTCATGGCTGGGTTGGAAAGGATGTTGCCAGGAGGTCCTCAGAGAATTTCTGCTATTTGATTCAAAGCGGCCTTTACCCTTTACTGTCAGAGTATCTCACATTTCTAATAGATGATGACAGCTGATTTCCAAGCACTTGGTCCTGGAGCAATTATTTGTACATCCCAGCAAGTTTTGCCTTCCTCTAAGTAAAAAGCAATGCTGTAATCTGCCTGATGTGTCCCCATCATTTCTGCTGACAGCGTCCTCTTTTAAATCTTCAGCACAGAGCCTGTGTTCTATACCTCAACAATTAAAAACCAGCTACGAGACAAGGTTGACCCACTGACTCTTCTTATCCCCACTGGCCACGCAGGAAACAAAGAGCAGGTATGCAGAGAGCACTTTGAGATCAGAGTTCTTCTAGCGAGACTAAAGCACTAGAAATATCTGAGCACTGCCCAGTGGTGCCCAGCTTTACAATCCTGAGCACTTCTGTTGGTCTCAGTTGTTCCAGGGGCTGCAGTGTTGGTGCTTTCCTTAACAGACAACACAACAAAACCATCACTGGTGCTGGAAAAGCAGTAAAGAAAAGGCACCTCCAGGCATCTCTGTATAGCTCTGCCATTAAAAATAGTCACAATATAGATTACCTGGAGCATAGCTTTGCTAAACTGATGTCTTATGCAGCCCCTCACTGTCTCCAGCAGCAAATAGCTCTATTCTTTACTGGAAGAAAAAGACTTCCATGCATTCAGATCTTCATACCCTCATTAATTATTGCACCTGACTCTCAGCAAACAAAACCCTTTGCTTGATGGTGTCCCTGGGGGATATTTTGTGTTTATTGGGACTCTTTAACCACATTCACAGGAGTTCTCAAATGGTTTAATTCAGTGATATCGTAGACTTTCCAGGAAAGGATTCCTCATTTGGAACATATTGCTAATAATAAATGCAGCTGAATGTATGATATTAAATCGGGGTTATGGCTCGTACAGATTTTGGCTTGGATGTTTGAAAGGTTTCCTCTGCCATTTGGGTGAGCAGCCAAGTAGATGAAGCGACACCTCCAGTGGTCACAGTGCCCTAAATGTTATAACTGGTCCCTGTCAGCCCCTTCTGTCCCAAATTATCCTGCAATCCACTAAGCAATCATTTATGGGTGGTAAAATAAACCTTCAGATGCTTTTCGCTACGGTTTCAAGTGCTACCCAGCATTTGCAGCAGCCAAGTACTCATTAAAGCCAACGAGAGCTTTTGGTGAGTATCAGACAAACGGGAACGCTGAAACCTTGCAGGCAGAAAATGCTAAAGGACGCAGAATGCAAAACACGAGTGCTCAACTCAGAATGTACCGTGCTCTTCTCATATAAAGTAGCACTTGGAACCACTCTTACACAGCGTTTTCCATGCAACTGGAGCAACAGCAAACTGTCAGCATTCCTGGACCTCTTATTACTTATCCTTAAGGCAAACCCAGCCTTTGGGCTAAGAACAACATGTGATGCTTCAGACAGGACAGCCACCACCCAAGGTGCTGCCTCCATCTGCACTGACACAAAGGAGATCCACACCTCTCACTGGGAGTTTGAGAGGTGAATCACATCACAAATCCCAGCACTTCAAAGCCTTGGTACATCCTTCAGTCAAATGCTCCCATAAAGGGTGCACTGCTAATCAATTTCATCCTGAAATCATACCTGAGTAATAATAGATATTGTCAGGAAAAGGAGAAACCAATTGAACCAGTTACTAATGTGGAAAGACCTCAGCTGCCCCACATGTGAAAGAGAGGAGAGTGTGTCTCAGTGAGGATCACAGACCACGACCTGAATCCCTTCAGGAACTGCCTTGATCAGCTCTGGAGCTGCTGTCACTTCTCAGACGAAGAGGACACAGTAAGGAAATGCTCTTGTCATTAAGTAATGTGACTCCTTGTATCACTGTCCCTGATGAACCACCAAGAAATCAGTGCATCCACACCATCACCCCTAATGAAATACCTCACTTGGGCCCTTAGTAGGAGCAGAAGGCCTCTGAGACCCATTCAGTTGACTTGCTCTGCAGCCTGTAGTCCCAACTTGTGCCTTACACCATTGTTATTACCTTCATCTTGGCTTGAAAGAGTTGTTTTCAATAACTTTCCTGAGCACGCAAAAAGAAACTCGGCAGTTTTGCTGCTGATCCTTTGGTCTCTTCCCCATCAGCATCACGTCAAGGGTACCACGCTGTGGGCTCCTGACAAAGGGTGGTCTCACAAACAGGGTGAGAGGACTCAACGGTGACGCAGAACCACTGACAGTGATCCCAGGGAGACATGCTGAGAAACGCTGCCAGAGCACATCGCAACACACAGTGACAGCTGATGGAGACACCGGTTGAATTTAATTGGCAACAGATGCAGAAGTGACAGTTCTGAAGATCTGCAATGGATTGAAACTATTTACATGGAGCAGGAGGGGGTGGGGGGCAGTTTGCTGCAAAAATAATGTCCTAGAGCTGCAGCTCAAGTTCAAATGTTGGACTTGCTAACAGGAACAAATAGCCACTACATGCATGTGCACACACCTTTGCTGGGTGGAGTTCTGGTGCACCTGTTTGAAATGGATGAAAAGTCTTTGAAAGGAAGAGCAAGGGATGATCTGTTAAGGAGAAGGTTTGCAGTGAGAGAAGACATCAGACCTTAGAATCACGGAACCAATTAGTTCCCTCCTTGCAATGCAGACTAGAGGCTTTTCAGTAATGTTGTTTAGTAACGAGCTTAAAATCAGAAACAGAGTGCTTTGCCAATTTAGTTGTAGAACTTACCACCCCAGAGAAATAAGGATATATAATAAGATACAAGATATTATAAGATCAATGGAAAACAAGTCCACTGGATGCTAATGATTGCTGATGCTTATGCAATGCTAATGCTATGGCTGAATCTGGTCCTTGTTCTTGAAGCGCTGACTGCCAGAAGCATGGAAGGGATATAAGGATGAGATGACTATGTGCTGTGTTCCTTGTGCTTCTTCCCTACCTATAGGATGTTTTTCTCTTCCAAAGATTTATTAGCTAGTAGACATCAATGCCCCTTTCATCTTCTTGCTGCTGGGCACTGAAGGAGCCCCTCTTCTTCCCAGGTGGGAAGGAAGGCTGTATGGCACCTGGATAACTGGTGCCCAACTTGTGCACTTCCGTGCATCACAGCCAGGTGGGAGGCAGCAAATGTCATGAGTCAACACAGATGGTTTTCTTCATCTTCCAAGTCACCTTTCCTTCCTTGGGATAGATGCAAATACTAACTCACGCAGGAATCCTGCAAGGAACCATGTTTGGTGTGATCAGGAAAGCAACTCAGGCAGCCAAAAAAAGAGTGATGGAGCAGCTCCTTTGCTGGTAAAGAAGCAAGAAGATTCCAGTTAAGAGCCATGAGCTCACAGTACAGCACAGACCTGCTAAGAGCGAGGTACTGGCTGAAATGCTACAAGGGTGTTTGCTACAGGGCAGCCTTGGCAAGTCACTTCAGGCTGTCCTGAAGACAAACTATCGAGCTACCATCCAGTCATAATGAATTATCGTCCTCCAGTCTGGCAGCAGATCACAAAGTTGTGCTGAACTAAATGAACAGGCAGCATCACAGAGAGAACAGGGGTAGAAGATGCTGGAGGCTTTTAATTAGTCTGACAGCATCTCCAGCCCTGGCTCTTCCCATGGAGGCAAGGCTTTTGGCTGAAACACTGGGCACTTCTTTCCTCCTTAAGATCTGCCTTGCTGGCATTCTGTGGGCAAACAGGATTCAATAAAGTTATATCTGATCCTTCCACCAGCAGGGATGGACTTAGACTCTTCCTCCAACAGGAAATGAAAGAGAACATTTGGAGGCAGAAAGAT
Source organism: Coturnix japonica (assembly GCF_054131305.1). NCBI lineage: Eukaryota > Metazoa > Chordata > Aves > Galliformes > Phasianidae > Coturnix > Coturnix japonica. The sequence goes on along the minus strand of NC_140679.1, from coordinate 12,846,582 downwards.
GAAGGCCAGACCATGAACAAGATCAAAGACAAGATGTTACCATGAATGTCCCGTGCAGAGACTGCAGCAGAGCCAGCAATTAGCAAACAGCAAACACTCCTTTGTGCCTCTTGTGCTTTGAAAGAGCAGTCACAATCCTAGGAGCATCATGGCCCTGAACCTGAAAAGGGAGAGCGCAGCATCTGGATCACAGCTCTTCTTTTGGGAACATTATGTTGGCAGAGAAAGGCTGAGCTAGCTAACCTGGAAGGATTTGTTAAACAAAGGGTTGTTTGGCTGACTCCAAACTCCATGATTTGGATTAACTCTGATGTGAGATGCTCGTCACTCATTTGGTGCCAGCCCTGAGCTCTCTATGGGCCACCAATCTCTTCTGAGATCTGGTTTATCAATTAAACATCACTGCTTTCAAATTAGTTACAAATATTCCAAAGTTAAGCATTTGTTTCTGGTCAAGTGTAAAGTACATAGATTCTATAGAGTTCATTTCATCTCTATCATCCATTTGGATGAACCTCTTTATGACTTTCTGCCCTACAGCTTTACCAAGGAGAACATAAACTAAGCTCTAATTTGAATACAGTGCCCTAACTCTCCACCTTTAATTCATTTGAAACCTCAAGAACTGTCCCCATAACAGCGCATTCCTGATTCTTAACCCTTATTTCTTCTTACCTTGGGAGTTTCAATGAACCCAGTTAATATATAGACCTGCACTGATAAAATCATTTTGTGTGAACAACAAACTAGAAAACTGGTGCTCTCACATGGACTGAAACACTCTCACAGACTCTAAGGCTCATTCATTAATTACTAGAAAGAGTGCTGTGAGTACAGAGAGTCCATAACGCCTTACACAGGTGGGCGAGTCTCATGATGTGCTGTGAAGGGGGCTGATCTCTTGTTCTCTCTTGCTGAGAAAACAGCGAGTCATTTGGAGCCAAATCCAGAGCAAACTGCAGCACTGGTGCCAGGAGACATCTGGTTTGCTAAGCACTACCACGGAGCTATCAGGAAGAGGGTTTGTATGGCTGTGGAGGTGCCACATGTGGCATTTGTTTAAGGCAACCAGGAGACCCTTCCTTTCTATGTATGTCAGAAGACTTAAGATGTCATCCAAACCTTGGTGCACAGCTCAGACTTGGGCCCTATATCCCCTCTCAGATTGCTCTCTCTCCTCAATGACTTTACGGTTGAGCTTTGCAGTCTCACTAACATCCTATAGAAGTAAACCCCAACACAGCACTATACCAGTCATTACCCAGTATAATCATTGCATGCTTGTTACCATTTTCCTTTTCTCTGTTATCTCCACATCTGGATTTTACTAAACAACATGGCTTAAATACCCCCATTTGAAGGGTTTTGTAGGATCACTGTATGCAGTTCTGGCCTCCACAACACAAAAAGGATGCCATAACGTAATAGAAAGTGCAGCAAAAATGGCAGAGGAGCAAAGACTCAAGCTGCAGCAAGCAAAGATATGCTGAAATACAACAGCTGTAGGCACAGAAACAAAGGAAAGAAGCTGCTTACCTTCAGAAGGCTTCAGGTACACAGGGATCTCCAGCAAAACACCCTCACCTCCACTGCCAACCCCTAAATGAGGACTCAGAAGAGGTAGATCCTGGCTTAGGTCCATTGCATTCACCTGTGCTCCCCTGGATTGGCCCTGCCTTCCCACCAGGTGTTCAATCACTGCTTCAAGCCATGACTTAACATCTCTGCTACAAATACAAAGGTCTTTGACAGCATCCAGAGGAGCACAACAAAGCTGGAAACAGGGCTGAAGACATGTAGAGAGGTTGAGAACACTCGGGTTGTTCAATCTCTTGTCTGTCCAGGGACCATCTGGGATGTGCAGAGGTGAGGCTATAGGAAAATCTGCTCCGAGGGTGAGACCAGATTGGGGATTAACCCAGAGGAGCTGCATGTGGAGGAACTGCAGCTGTCCAGCCTCTGGTCCTTCCCTGCTGATAATTCAACATCTCTCAATTTCAGAGGATTTATAGGTGAGAATTAAAACCAGCAGCAACTCAGTGTGAGCCCCTGTAAACTGCATATATGTTATCATTAAAAAAGTGTGGGCTTTAGGGGCATCTGGTTGGTCAGGAAACCTGTTACAACGCTAAAACTGCATCTTACCATAGAAATGACTGTTCCAGCATCTTTAAATACTTTGTGTTTACTAATGAAATGCAGAAGGAAGAGCTGAATTTCCATCTACCCTGTTTTTAAAGATGGCCTGAAACGATTAATAAAATCAATACATTTTCTGCTTGTTCTCTCATTAGATATTCTGCCTCTTTCTACAGCATTTTCCCTGGGAGATGCTGAGGTCAGTTGGAGAGCCGTGGGACTGTAATAATAGAGATTACATGCAAATGAATGACAAAAATACCATCTCTAGATATTTATTGTTTGCGAGTTTCAAGTGTAATGAATTGGATCTCCTATTCAACTAAGTTAGATTTTCTTAAGCACCGTGCTATGTCTGCTGCCACGGTTGCTTACTTTACCCATTGGTGCTGAAAAACCTATACCTAACTTTATACATCCTGTATTTCCCTCAGTGATCAGAGAGATGAAGGGAAACAACACTTTGCAACCATGGCCAAAGGGATGCGTTTTAAGCTCTCCTTCCTCTGCTGGTGTGGTTCCTGCCCAAAGACCCTGCTTTGTCCATTCATGTGTGATAGAAGAGAGACTGCAGTACCTCAGTCTAAGAAAACCACCATGGAAATGTCCTTGCCATTGGTGATGTCTGACAGTGGGGACATAGAGCACAGCATCATGCTGTCACATCCAGTCCCCCAAAGGTATCCATTGTTGGGTGCCTGCATTTGAAGTCACTTCAGAAAGAACCAAAAGACCTAAGAATACATTTTGACATTCTGGCTGTGTCCTGCCCTTGGTTTTATTGCTTAGGAAGGTGATTCAAAGTGTCTGTGCCTCACCATGTCACACTCAGTATTTTGATAGGACTTGAGGCACCCTGCGGTGGCAGAGCTGATGCAGCAGCATCACAACTGGAGCTCCATGTCTGCGTGCTCCCCGACCACACCAGCACTGCTGGGTGGGCTGTGCCAGCACAACCCCAGCATGGCACAAGCATCTCATGGCTGTGCAGGGCAATATGCTTTGCTGTGACAGCTGTGGCTGTGCTGAGTCTGTCTGGGATGGAGTTGCCTTTCCCCACAGCAGCCCACGTACTGCTGTGCTTTGCACTCATGGCTTCAAACACTTTTGATATCACAACAATCAACGCTGTTTCTCCAACTCCTCACCCAGCAGCTGGGGCAGGTTGGCCCATTATGGGGCTCTACTGCATCCACCCACTGTGACTGTGCATTTAAAAGCCCCTAGCTAGATATAGCAAATGAACCAGTTTCTGCCTTCTTCTGCAGGGAAGATGCTGACACCCTCACTGCCGGGCAATAACATGCATCTACATCTCAGCAGATGGTGTTGGCCCCTGGCTAAAAGCAGCCATACCCCATATACAGGATCTTTTCCAGTTTGCAGTATTTTTTTTGATAGAAGAGTTTCCTATCATTTTTCTTAGGGTCAAAACTACTGCTATGGAGGAGGCCATCAGGGAATGGTGAAAGGGCAGTGGGGAGCAAAGTGCCTCTCCCAGTGGTCCTTAAAGCAGTTGGGTCTGATAGCTACACAACTGCCTCCTGCCAAAGCCAACTGCCTCCTCCCCATCAGCCAAAGGGTTCCATTAGGTTGGCACAAGTTATGTGTATGGCAGCACTCTTAAGGGAATGATGGAGGGATAATAAGGGCAGTCGAGGCTCCAAAGGAACAGGGAGCTGTGTCATTTGCCACAGTGTCAGTTCCATGGCACTGCAGGGTGCTGAGCGCTGCCTCACCCCAGGCCTGGCCTTGCTAGAACCACAGAATGGTTCTGTTGGAAGGGGCCTCAGAGACACCCAGCCCAGCTCCCTGCTCTGTGCCCCATCCATGGCCTTGGGCACCCACACTGCTCCAAGCATCCCATCACATCCATCACCCCCTGGGAGTTTTTTTATCCCAGCTTAGTCAGGCCTTACAAAGGGCAAACTACAACAGAGCTACCCCATTCAGGGCTCCTTCACTTCATTGTCTCTCATTCATGACCTCTCTAAGATGATAATTTTCCAATCTAAATGCTACACTTGGGCCCCTGAGTGGAAGTGTCTGCTCCTATCTCAGAAGCAATCAGACACCAGACAGCACCTGAGGCAACCCAACTTCTTTGCAACATGAAATTGGTCAAGTGGAAAAACAGACTGACCTCCTTTCTCAGCCAAACTCCTGAATTCTTCATTTGTTTCTAAGCCTGAGATTCTGCTGGGGGATGCTTCAAGGAATGCTCCCTATTTTGCCTATGTGCAGTGATTATTCCAGTGCTGGGAGATGATAACACACAGTATCTGTGCTAAGCAGCATCCTATTGCTTCCAGATAGATCTCCAGTTTGATCAGGTAAGCCTGAATTTTCAGCTTGTCTCTATGGCTCCTCCTACCATAATGTATTTCTCAGCTGACCACCCATATCCCACCATAACACAGAGCCCCCCTGCCTCCAAAGGCTTCCAAACCAAGTGGAGCTGAACAAAATCCCTCTCAACTACAACCGTGTAACTGATGCCCATGGCCTCCTGATCCCTCCCACTCTTCCCTTCCTCATGCAGATCCGACAATTTCTGCAGCATAAGCAGCAGCAGATCTCTCTACAACCGTCCTTTCATTCCTCCAGTGCAGGAAATCACAGCTAATGCTGCTCCATCAGTGCCTTTATCTCCCAACACCTGCAGCTTTCAGTGCAACAATTAGCAAGAGTCAGCACTGCAACATCAAACACAGCAGCGAGAGCTACAAGCACCTGCTTGAGATGAGCACCAGCAATTGGAATGCCTTGGTACTTAGATGCTGGAAGTCCTCCCAGTGCCCACCAGGACACATTTTGTTATGCCTTTCTTCATATCAGTGTGCCATTTAGAAGGTGTGGGCTGTGAAGTCAGCCCCATCTCCATATATGTGCTTATATATGTGCATATATATACCTTCTGGCCATTCCTTGTGCCTTTATCCTGCTTGTATTTCACTCTGTCCCATATATCAGCTTTCCTCTGGATGCAGCAGGAATTATTTTTCACGTTATCTATCTGCTGCTTCTTGCTTTCCACATTAATTCTGAGGCCTTTTCTTCAGGTTTTAACTCAGCAATAGCACGTGCTGATACATCACTGCATGGGAAAAGGTTACTCAGCCTTTCCAATCAACTCAGGTACCCTCTTCACCACAAGCCAGATTTGCTTTCATAGCAGATATGAAACTGCTCAGGCAGAGCATACGCCAATGCTGATTCAGGAACATACACAATCTAAACCTTCCTATGAGCTCCTCAGTTGTTTCCTGAGTGTGGCTGCAGGCTCCAGAAACAAGCACACAGGCTCCCAAAAAGATGCTCTAACTGCAGCCCCACAGGGAAGTGCTTTTTATAACAGCTCCCAGGAAGCAGCACATCCCATGCTGAGGATGATGCAGCCTCCATATCCTCACAGAAGGGATCATCTATTCTCACTCAGCACATTCACGTTGGTCCTAAGTTCTATTCCTGCAGACCTCGGAATAATCCAATTCCTCCTATCTAATGTGCAGCCTCCTCTGTACCTCTTGCCATGGGATGCTATGAACACTTGATTAGAACGTGCCAGGACAGCAGGGGGGTTGGAACTACATGACATTTAAGATCCCTTTAGACCCAAGCCATTCTACCCCTCAAATATTTCAACACTTTCAAGATGGCCCAAGGATTTCTAATCTGATCTGAGACACTTTGCATCCTGCAGGAGGTACCCCCAGTTTGCACAGGGGTACAAGGAGCCCCAACACACACTGGAGTGGGGAAGCCAAAGGCAGGCAGTGCTATGGGGTCCTATCAGGGTACAGCAAGCAGAGATTTTCATAGAGCTTCAGTGTCAGGACCTTCTGCCTGGAAGGCACTGCAGGCATTGGAGTAGGAGGGAGTCGGGGAGAAGAACTGAAGTGTGGGAGGCAATTAGAGCAGCCATTCCAGACAGATCATCACGGCACATAACGCCCGGGTAGAGGAGCTGTCACCCAGACACAAAGGGAACAGCAGAGCTTGCTGAAGACCAAGCAGCACGCTGCAGTTTCTGTATGCATACAGCAACCTCTCTGTACATTACACATGTGGCTGCCCCAGCCCTGGAGGTACCTGAGCCCATAGATGGGCCCTGGGGAGCATGACTTGGTAGAGACAACCAGCCCACAGCAGGGAGCTGGAATTCAATCTTTAAGGTCCCTTCCAACCTAAGCTATTCTATGGTTCTGTTTTGTATGTCCAGGAAGGTCATGATGTAAGAGATTTTATTATCACTGCCATCATTTTATCCCGATATTCTGAAAGAAAACTGCATCTAGCTCAGAAAACAGCTTGGAAAGATCTACATCACAAGGCAGAAAAGTTGCAAATGGGAAAGAGTACAAGAAAAAGCAACAGGTACCAGAAAGCAGAAACTAAAGTCTGAAACGAGAGCAATTATAGGATGTACAACAGGTCACATCCACACACCATCAGTGCAGCTCAGCACAGCCACAATAATCCAGCCACAAGCTCTTCTGTCAGATCCTCTCCTATGTGAAAAGGAGCAGAACCTCAGACATTGCCCTCAGGATGCTGCCAGTGTGACCTGAGCGCTCACTGCCCCATTTCTCCTTGCACACCCTGCAGAACAAGCTGTACCCTGCCTGGGTGTCATTTCACAGCAGTGAGACTCCCACGCTTCCTCACATTTCATCTTCTTTTTTATTTTGTCAAAGTGGAATCCTCCTCCTTAGAAGGAAAGCTGACAAATACTTGGCTTCTGTACTCTGACTTGGGTTCAGATCCTAAGAAGGAAATGATTGGACCTTATCAATGCCTGGAATAAGGCAGATCAATGAATCCATGTTTCCTTATGCACATCTTCAACACATCTGCCCTCGCCAATACACATTTCAGAGAAGCAAATATGTAAAGGTATGTCAGAAAGCACACTGCAATTGAATGCAGCAGACGGATGCAAGAGGTCCTGCAAAGAGCTGTAAGAAACAGACTGAAAAGTTTCCAGTGGGAACTACACATCATTAAGAATGTTGGCTACGTTCTGATAAAGGTGAACTGCCAGATCAAATACAAGATCACATATATTAAAGCCTGTCCAGTTGTAGGGGGTTGGTATCTCCATTCCTCAAAACGTGGTGGTAACTTCAACATCATCAGCCCATGGCCCACAGAGCTAAGAATCATTCCCAGCTCTCTTGTTGCAACAAGACTAAGGGAGGAGTTGCACACTGAATGCATTCACTCAACCCTTTCTTGGAAGTCACTTTGCATGTGAGATTTACTTCCAATTCATGGGTCACTCTGCAAAGAGCAGGAATTCACACTATCAATCATAAACATACAGTGTGCCCATTCATATTGCTGCAGGCTCAAAGGGCAGCGGATGGCTCCTCATCTGTGCTTCTCTACTGAACCCTTCAGGCTTGTGCCCTGTGAAAAGCAGACCCTCAAGGACCCTAAAAGACATTCACAGGATAGTAACAAGATACAACCCAAAGCATTTCAGTAATTGGCCACTTAATTTGGGCTGAATATAAACGCCAACCTCACCGCCCCCCCCTCCCTGCCAACAGCTGCATGCAAACATCAGGTCACCTCGTGCCCAATCGAGGACACAAAGGTTTGAAGACAGAGCTGAGCCAAAGTTAAGAACATGTGGATTTTTATTTCATTTGCTTAACACGTTTGGTACAGGATTGACTGTAATTCTGCTTTCATGGTCAAGTCTTCAAAACAGTCTTTGTGCCAGAATCTGTTGGTAGCTGTTTTTAGGAAGCACTTGCTCCTGCTGCTGCTCAGCAGGACTGGCACATGGCATGAGAAAAGGAATGAGCACAGGGGGGGAAAAAGAGCATCAGAGTGATTCTGGAAATGCCTGCACAGATGAAAGGAAAAATGAAGCCAGACTGAACAACATGACATGCCAGAATACTTTCCTAGAAGAAAGGAATTCTTTTGTACATACATACATGCACACACAGATTAGCACCTATGGCAGCACATAGGGTGCCTTACCCCTCAAAAAATCAAGTGGAAGACTTCAAAGGCAGTGAGGTGTTGCACATTAAAGACCACTGGGTGTGTTCTGCTCTTCTCATCCCAATGGGGTGAGGGGGGATCAAACAAGCCAAGATTAAGCCAAACCTTTATTATTCATGCAAGTGCAAGGCTACTCTTAACTTCATATTGTTGAAGGTTCCCACAGGATTTGGTATTTCACAGGAGAGTGAAATCACAAGATGCTAAACTCATTGCTTTCCAAATGTATGTTTAGAATAAACTTTATGCCATCAGAAGTTCCTTCAGGTTTGCTTAGAATTCTTTTCCCTCTGCTAAGGGCTCTCCAAGGAAATACTCAAAACAGAAAATAAGGGTTTGCATTTCACCACGGCGGCTTAAAATCTGCACCCAACTGAAGCAATGATGACTTTCTCTGCTCCTTTTTTCCCCCACGTGATCCAAAGAGAATAAAATACATCAGTGAGGACCAGCAACACAAGAGAACACTTGGACCCCTGGAAAACACCCACAAAGCAATGACTTCAAAAGATATTTATTTGAAAACAAAAGACATTACAAAAGGACCAGGTAGGAAACAAGTTATACAATGCACGTACGGTTCATAGGGTACACTGTCTAGGGGAAGACTTGATATACATGTAGAACACCCACCTGGAGCTCCTCAGATCACTCGCCACAGCAGGCAGACGCTGGGGTTCTGGAAGATTAGCTAATCCAGGGGATACTTTACATTTACTGCAAGAGCACAGATTGCACATAATTTTATTGATAGTTTAAAAAAATGAATAAATCTCATATTCAAGAGCTTCTCCAACATCTTTCCAACTTACAGCATTAAGATACTTTATCCCCTAGATTTTTATTTTTAAATTAAAGGTGATTCAGATGTCCTGTTTCCATGTATTTCCGCCCACATCCCCCTTCATGAACAACATAACCCCGTTGTCTACACATGGTTCTCCCTTGTAAATCATACCTGGGACTCTTTGCTAAGTTACCTTAGGAAGGAGCGCAGGGAGGTCAATCATGTCTCAGAACAAGATTCACAGGCAAGTCTTATAAACCCGAATGAGGGAACTGAGATACATCTAACACCTCCATTGGGTTTCAGTGCAAACACAACCTGAGCTTGAATGAAAATAGGAATATTTGTCTTTAAAACACAGCTAACAGCCAGCAGCAGTCCCTCACCATAAAGCAAAGAGGACTCAGCTGAACTTGTAAGACAGAAACACCAGCAACTAAATAGTCTCCAGCAACAAGCACTGAAGAGACAGTAATTCTCAATCAGGAAAATGAACAAAGAATGACACTGAACTGCAATCAACTGTGTTTCAAAAGACAACAAATGTAGTTTTACAGCATATCGCAACCTGGATCCATACAGAAACACCCTAAAATCCAACCTTGCATCTGAGAGCATCGTGGAAAGGCTAAAAATCTTAAATCGCTCTTTTTTTCCCCAGTAATGAAAACATGCCCCGATTCTTCATGGTTTCAGCAGTTGTCTGATCAGTCCAACATCTGTCCATACAACTCTAAGGACTGGGTCAGAGGAAAAAAAAAGAACAGATTAAAGGCTTGGTTGTCCACCCCCTGCCCACACCTCTGGACTTACCTTCCCACTGCAGAACGGTTCTTGGTATGAAAACAAATGTTTCTACCAACATGGAATTATTCATCAAGAACAGAGGAATCCACAGCCAGAAGTCACGCTGCACCTACGGCTTCCATATTTACGTCAGACCACAAGGACTAGATATGAATCCTGCCATCAGTTCACGTTGCACATCACTGTTAGTGCTCATCACAGTCTCCTTCAGCATCTAAAAACAGACCAGAGTTGAGATTGTTACACTTTAAACAGGAGAAAATTGCTGTAGTAGAGTTCAGGCCCTCTGATCCTACATAAATGAAAAGAAGTGGGAGGTTAGCAGATAGGAATGCAGAAATGTGATCTCTCATTAAAAACAGTGTGTGTAAAACAGACCCAAAAATCCCAGCAAAGACCGCGCTGTCCTCATCATTAATGTGATGTGAGCTTTATGGAGACTGCCAGTAATACTATTATATAAATAGCTAATCAGCTGTCAAATACACAAGCAGTTAAAGGAAAATGCAACTAGAGCAATGTGTAAGATTATTCTCCTGCCTCCCTGTGAGAATAAAGCCAAAGGTAATTGAAATGAAGCACAACAACCATCAAATACCCTGAATTACTGAGTTATACCTGGAAAGATCTTGAGCAGTTCTTCAAACCAAACCATCTCCATTTGCATGAACACCTACAAACTAAAACGCAGGATTAAGTCTGGAAACAAGGCAGGCAGTGGTAGCCCAATTTACTGCTTCAGCTCACTAATAGAGATGGGATGTTCTAACCAAAGCTATTTAGGCTATTTTACACTTCAGTCCTCGAATACCAGTATGTCTGTGACTTCGTCCAGCTAAGTAAATAAATCAACCCATCCTTCTGTTTCAGTGGCAAAGCTTTCAGTTTTCTTTTTAACACTTTCTCCTATTGTACATTGTGAATTTCTCTGAAGCACAAAAGAAAAAAGACAAACCTACTAGGAACAGGCAAAGAGATGAATGTTTGCACAGCCATACACAAACAGGCTGATCAACCTGCCATGGCTCAGTGGAGGTCAAGAGAGATGAGAGCTTGTCTTCTAAATCAAGTGGATCTGACCAATGCTCCAAGACAAAGCAATGGTTGATGGACTTCTACCATCAGCCTGTAAGGATAAAGCTGTAAAGCTTGCTCAAAACAAGCTGAAATATGAGACTACATGAACCCTTGGATCACAGGAAGTGTAGTTTGCATTAGAAAAAAACTTGATGCCATACCTACAAACCAGACACGTGTCCAATACCCCAGCGCCAGTAAAGCTTTGATGCCACCTCCTCTGCTGCCTCTTGCACCATTCTGGAAGATGAAGCTCTCATCGGAAGCATTAAAGGTTGCACTCCATTAGTGTGAAGACCTGAGCAGAGCTATCAGGAGTCACTGAAGCACACCCAAGATGTGCAGAAATACATCAAAGCTGTGCCAGGTACCCTGACCTCAAGGCCAAGTGAGCCCTAACAGAGGGTGTTTCCAGCTTTCATGATCAGGAACCCACTGCGAGGAATGAAAGGACTGTCACACCTTCACCTCTTGTCAACATGAGTAGGAGGCTGGAAGGCCCATTCCAAAAAGGAAGGGTCACAACTCAAATGGAAAAGGATTTTGGCTGCTGATTTCTTGGTTTGTTAGGATTTTGGTAGAGCAGGAAGTAGCCTTTCACTGAGCTCATGAGAGAAACTGGGAAGGCCCCACATGTAATGGGCTTTGCTCATCTGTGAATGAAACAGGAGCTGCAGGTGTTATGAATGTCTCCCAATTACTCCACATGAGCCCAAGGCACCAAAGAGACTCAGATGTCACCAAATGAAGGTGTTTCCTCACAGATGGGCAGTTACATAACTACTCTTCTATTTCAGCTCTACCAAAAGCTAATTAAGGTCCGACTTCCTAAACACTTCAACTGAAACTCAAGAAAAAGTGCAATATTCGCTTCCTTGTTCAATTTTGTTGTTGTGAATGTTGGCATGAAGAATGAGCCCTAAGCCAAAAGATAAATGCAAGTTGAGCCTTCTGACTGCAGTGCATGACAAACCACGAGGCGTTGATAGGGATGGAGTCTATGACCAGGAAACCTAGAAAACACTCAGAAAAGACAAGTATATTTAAAAGTACAATAATATTGAAAAGAAACTCGAGATTCCTATGATCTGTGCCCTCATTTCTCCACTTGACAGATCCTTTTCGTTGCTCTTTTTCCCCATGTAGTCTGCAAACACTGAAAAGCCATCCTCAGCCACCCCCGGGCCAACACGATCTGCTATAGCACAGTGCTGGGGTGCTAAAACTTCTTACATCGGGATACAGCTGAAATTTGTGTGCAGAACTGTAAAAAGCAATTAAAAATACTTCCATCGAGAAGTCTGCCTGAGCTATTCTAATGCAGGAAGCACTGGGCCGAAATTAGCCTTGATGTAACTGGAGAAGTATAGTTTGATTACACTGGGTATTATTCTAATAAGGTTAAGAATGTGGTACACAGCACAAGAAGCTGAGATGTGACCGATATCTGTGCTCTCATAAGCCCTTTCTGTCCTGTTTATTGCTCTGTACAACACCAGTTGACGAGATGCATCAGTCAGAAGCTGAAGAGCAGCTCCATGCTGCAGGCCTGCCTGAGCTCTTCAATATCACCCACAGCATTCCTGCAGACTGGGATTCACCCAAAGGGAAACATGTTCCTTCTCATTTCTTCATGCATTCACAAACATTTCCGGGCTGTGTCTCACTTGATGCTGTGGCACAGTACAGAACTCTGCCATTCCCACACAAGGAATGAAATGCATCTAAAAAAGCTGTCAAACTTCTGAAGTATAAAGACAATGAACTTACCATCTTGCTCAGTTCATGCAGCATCACGAACATTCTAGGATAACTTGAAACAAGATGAGAATAGAAGCTAAAACGTTATTAGTAGATAAAAGGGACCAGGCACTTACATACTGAAGATATCAAAAAGAAGTTTTAATCTTTCCTTTTTTGAGCTTAATTTCCAATTGCTGTGCAGACAAACATCATTTCTGAGATGTTTTATTTATGCAATTTACCAAAAAAAGAATTTTACACAGCTCTGGACTTTTGCTTCTTTCAATTCTATCATTACTCCTTCCAGACAGCACACACCTGCACTGAATTGCTGTAATGACAGAACTGAACCAGGATTGTAATTAGCAGAGGGTCTGAGCTTAATCACATACTGCATCTCGTTTTTCATCAGGTAGTCTCATCCCCATGAATAATGAGCCTTTTCCAATCTTTAGGTATTAAACATGACAGAGTTATTCTTCAAGATGAATATCCTGTAGTCTCAATTTGGTACAGAAAAGATTCGCTGCTAACACAAGCAAAAGCTCCATGTTTCCCAAAGCCTGTCTCTGCTAGAAGCCGGTGTGGTCTTTCCTGTCCTGTGCTTCCCCCTGGAGGTCCTATCACATATTTTTATGCTGCAGTCTCTACTGCGCAACAGATTCAAATATCCCCACATCGTCACCTACCAACTAATTCAGCAACTGCCAACAGAGAACACATGTGAATTATTATTCTACATCCCTATTCAAGAGCAAAGCTCAGTCTCAAGACACAGCTGTATCCAGGGTTAGATCCCGTTCAGTATCTGAATGATACATATTTTAATGTATTTCATTTCAGCAATACCTATCTATATGGCTAGTCATATTGCTGCTTCTTCCTTAAGCTTGAGCCCAGTTGCTAAAAGGATACTTGACTCCATTTCCAAAGAAATTGAGGAAGGAGATCTATTCTTCATAATTGCCTCTCACACCCAAAAAGCCTTGTGAAATCTGGGAGGTGTAGTTTCCTCTGCACATATCTTTGCTGTGATTTTATTTAATCTGTAAGTTAGCACATTAGAAAGATGTTAAAGCCTCTCCTACAAAAATGATTCTCTAACACAGAACATCTGGATCAAACAATTGAGTTGAGCCTTGAAAGGAAATGTGGAATTGCCTAAGAAGCCTTAGAAGCTGGCCGAAAGAAGCCTCACAGTTATCCTCACCCGACGTACAATATTCAGAGCACCTCTAAAGACATCCAAAGGAACAGTTTGATTTGACCATATTTTATCCCTTAGCACTCAAAAGATCCACCTTAGGGAGTGCATCCTGAGGTTTCTAGTACATTCCCACTCAAAGCAAGACCAGAGAAGAGCTCTGGGACAAAGACCTGATGAGGAGGACCAGCCCACTGCAAGCACCTCTCTCTTCTGCTAAGGTTTATATTGAAGGCAGACAAGATTATCTTCTCCAATAAGACCTCTCACAGCTTCTGCTATGAGCTGCAGGCTCAAACTTCCTCAGCACCGTAGCTTCTCTACTTTTCCAGACGGCCTGAACCTCTTCTTTTTCCAACACATTGAAAACAAAAAGAAAAGCAGGACATATTTTTCTGCTCCTTTGCCTCCAAAACAACCTTAATACCTGAGATGCACAGTCACAGGCAACAATCCAAGCAGAAACAATGAAAACAGGAATCACAGGAGGATTAGGACACATTTCATGCCTTGTGTCTGGCAAGAGGAAAAGTATAGTGATGAATATGAACAGGCTTCACCTGCTGTCTCACAGGAAGAATCACTTATCCTGGTTTTGCTGGGTAAGTGAAGGTGAAAATGACTGATAACTAAGTTGATGGCAATGAAAAGATACTTTGTTAAACATAACTTACAGGGTTCCTTTCGGTTGCTTATAAACTCTTCCAGCTGTTCAAAGCAGAATACTCCACACTGAACAAATATCCTCATCCAAGTTCCCTGGGAAAATTGCATTAATTGTTGATCCCAACAGCCAAATCATTTCAATAAGTATTTCAACAGAATGGAGTGTTAAATTGCTTGCAGATAAGGTGTTACCCAAGCACTGAACAGAACAAAAACAAGGATGAAGAGCACCCAAATCAACAGAAAGAACAATCTAAGTGCAACTGGTCTTGAGTGAAAACATGTAAGGATGAGTTTAAGATCTGTGGTCATATAAAACAGATATGAAATGTAAAACAGCATTCTTATGCACGTTGGTGCTTGCTCTCCAGGTGCTGCCAGCATTGACCTGCACTAACTTTTTTGCTCACTCATGAATACACTGTATTTGAAAACTGATTAATTCAAGCAGGGTTTGAGATCAAACCTAACAACGAGCAAAGCAACAAAGCATCCAGGAACTGCTTAAGGAAAGCAAACATAGGAAACAGCAAAATATCAAAATTACTGCTTGTACAACTTTTATCCAGCTCTTCTGAGTGCATGCATTATGATTCTGTCTTAATTACACACCTGAACTACTTTAAACCCAGCACTTCGAGTTTGTGCAGTGTTTCACTGCTGCAACTCCTGCACAGCAGGGAACTTAGAGACAGTTCATTGTTAAGACAGCTGAATGTTCTCCCAAATTAAGTCTTCTTTCCTGACACAAAATTTGTTACTTCCACATCCTCTGTTAAAATTCAGGTTAGGTACGCATTCACTGTATGCTCACATATAAATGTCTCAAGGTATGCTGGAATAATGTCATGTAAGGAGGTACTGGTGCATTTGACACTCGTTACTTGGAATTAAAATGGGTAATAATAACTTCTTTCTGTCTGCTGTTGAGGTTGGGCACAGTTGAGTGTTTCAAGTATTCCAAGAAAGGTACACCTGGAACAACTGAATATATTTTGATACCAGAAATCATTACAAATACCTCTACTTAAGCATTTACATTTCTCCTGCATTGAACATGCTCTTCAACTTCTTGGTAATGAGTGACTAAACTGGGAATCCACCTATAACCCACTAAGCTCTTTTGACTTCTCCTTTCAAAGTACTGTATTGTGGACTAAAAAAGGAAGTTCTTGACTCTGCTGGTGAAGGAAGGAAATGTGCAAGGTGAGCAGGTGCCATGAGGGATTCCTTCTATCAAGATGTCCAAGTGTTTTAAAGTTTCATCTGCAACGCTTCCAAAATCCATCTTCAGCTGTTGCTATTTGTCTGTAATACACATAACATACCTTACCCAGAAAACAAAACAACACCAAAACTACGATAATTTAAGTCCTGTTCTCCTGTTCTTTTCTACTGGGACCAGCTGTAACTACCCCTCAGTTAATCAGTTAATTCTTTCACAACTACTACTTGATCAAATTGTCATATCTAGAAGGTAAATGATCCAAACTCATGATATGCCAGTTTTGATTCTCATTTTGAAGATAAAATTTTATTGCAAAGATCTACTCGGACACATTTTTTACAGCATTCTTAGACTTTGAAGTAGTGTGCTCTAATTTCTTTGCTTTTTCATGATAGGAAATATATATATATATATATGTACATCTGGCTTTGATTTCAGAAGGAAGAAAAATAAGCATTCAAAACCATTTATGCTTCCAGCCATCTCTAAAAACGCATCATCCATTTTTCTCTTGAAGCACCAGTCACCTTTATTTCCAGTGCTTGGAATCTCTCCATGGCAGCAGTAGATTTTCAACCATATTCCAGTGATCAGAGCTGTGGAGATTACCTCCTCCCCCCACCCCCAGCCCAACCCCTCCCACCCCAAGCCCTTTAACCTTACCAAAGTAAATTAGAAAGAAAGTTGTCTTACCGATAACTCCAAGGTTAATGTCCCTTGCGAACCCCACCTAGCAAGTCGACATCATGACATGTCAGGTCAGCCTCAATCACGCTTCCCTGATAGTCAGGTAAAAGGAAGGAGTTAAAATACAAAATTGACACTTGCACATTTCTGGACATCAGAAAATGTGATGCAATATATTCTGAACTGTCTTTCAGAGCTTCTGGTAACCCTCCAGATAGTTTTAAAACTGCTCCAGTGGGATAATTCTATTCTAAAATTTCAAGAGTTCCTGATCAATAACCAAACACTGCAGATACACCTCGACTGTTTTGATTTAGAACCAAAGATCCCCTTAAAATGATTTTTCATTCATTCTCTACGGTTTTACAGCAAACTTAGTCACTTGGTTTCAAAATGTTTTAAGCCAAAATACTGCATCCAAACAGCTTCCTTCCAATACTAAGTTAACAGAAGCTCAGAGTTCTTGGGGACTTTTGTCTGTTTCATTTGTTTTTGCTAAACAAAAAACACAACTCAGTACACTCTTTCTATAAGGCTCTGAGCTATCTAAGTAGCCGACAGTCCAATCTGGCATAATTTCAATATGCAAATAATCCTTCATCACATCAGTACTCACATAAGATCAAAGACTGCATGGTAAAAATACAAAGAACTGGGCCCTTATTGTTCAATGCATGGGCCAGGCTCATAATTCCTGAACAGCTACTAAGCCTTGCTGAGAATTAACACATCTGCATTGGGGTCTGCAGGCCTAAGTGCCAAACACTTCTTTCCTAAGAGGCTGAAGACTTTTTGCTCAATACCTCAGATCAATTTTCCTGTTAGCCTTATAATAAGAGTGTCTTCTGTATTTTTTCTCTGTAGTTCAAAATACAGAAATGGGCTTCATGTCCAAATGCAGAGAGGTCAAAAAATGGTCAGGTTTTTTTTACAGTCACCAATATTTAATGGTGAAC
This sequence comes from Coturnix japonica, assembly GCF_054131305.1. Classification (NCBI taxonomy): domain Eukaryota; kingdom Metazoa; phylum Chordata; class Aves; order Galliformes; family Phasianidae; genus Coturnix; species Coturnix japonica. The sequence continues at coordinate 12,829,267 of NC_140679.1, read as the reverse complement.
TTCTACTTAGACTTGAGAGTTTCTTTAGAAAAAGCTTTAAGCAATGCAGTTGTCATTCTTTCTAATGATTACACTATAGATGATGAGTCCTGAAAGCAAACAGTTGCTACAAAAAAAGTAAACAAACCTTTTTATACTTTGGGAAACGCAGGTTAATGCTTAATGAATTAGTAAAATTAAAAACTGAATTTAGTAAATTGGTTATGTTAAGAATGTGCAAGTAAAGCCTATAACAACATAACAGCTGTAAAATCTTTTGCACAAGAGTTTTGGAATTGCTATAAATCTAGCAACCTACTTTTTTATTACTTATAAATCAAACACCAATACAGACATTTAAGCAACTGCTATAAATGAGTGATCAAATGATGACTACAATCCCATTTCATGGCTCCTCCTCCAAAACCAGCAGGACACTGATAGAACTTTAATATTGGCTTACAAATTGAAATCCATTTTCAACATACTTTAGAAGAGGAATTTTGCTAAGTTATACTGAAGAAAAGATCGAAGCAGATGCATGAGAGTAAATTTATTTTCTTTTGACTATATATCAGAATTGTGCTGAGAAGATTCTTCCCTCGAGTGTCTCTCATCACGTACAGTAGATTTTCCCACTGTGCTACAGTATTTTTGTCCCATTTTTTTTATTCCAATAATTTTGTTAGATAAGTTTGAGTCCATTGTACATCAATATTGAACTAAGCTGTAGTACACGTGATCTTTATGGATTCAGTGGGGTGCTGTTGCAAATTTAAGAGGTGAACTTAAGTATCCATCAATCACATAAATTGCAAAACTTGGTAATGCTATAAACTCTTACGGATTTGCATTTTCAGTTATAAAAATGTATAGCTCAATTGTCATATTCAATAAAAATATTTGGATAATTAGCAATTTTGGCAGAAACAAATACAAGATGTAGCTTTACAGTTCTTGAGGAAGACAATTTTTGTTACTTAGGTGCCTTGTAAACATTAGAATTGAAGTGTTTCACTTCCCCACACCTCCCTCCCCCCATAAACATGCACTGGCGCTTCATCTCTCTTGGGCTAACACTGGAAATCCACTGCATGAGCTGCTACCTCTCTTCCAGGATGGACCAGTATTTAATTTTGATTCCAATTAAATTGCCCTAAATCAGATCCCTTCACAATGATTAATGCAATATAAATATCTATTAAGACTACAGGGTTCTGACCAATATTGCAAAGCCTAGGTAATCACTATAAAGTCATACTAATGGAACAGATTTGCCTTGTATTAAAACAAAATTACAAGCCATATCCTTACCACAAGCAAAAGCCTGAAACGCATACCCAGGCAATACCCCTCTGACTTCACTGCTCAAGTAAGGAACAGAGAGGACAGGATTTGGCCCCATTAACTTTATGAAATAAAAAACAAGAACACAAAGAAAAAAAAAAGAAGGCTTTAACATACTGAAATACTAACTTAGGAAAACATTTTTTTTATATTAACAACCAATTACATTAATTTGAAAGGGAGAGCCTGACAAAGGGGCAAACCCATATTTGCGAACCAGACATACATCCTCGCTTCAATTAAAACTCAAGTCAAACCATGCAATTACATACCAGTCCCACAACAAATAAAGCGTGGGAAGGCTCATCCTTCTGTTAACATTCTGACCAAATACAATTCAAAGACACCAGACAGGAATAGAAGACAAAGGGAGGAGTATGACCACTGAAGCTTAACTTGCCCAATAGTCTGTTTATAATGCTGTAATCGAGTATGAGCAACATATCTGATTTGGATGTTTAGAGGTCCGGCAATAGTTTTCTTTAGAGAAAGATTAAATCCTTTTGTTTCTCTTTCTTGAGAAGCTAATATTCTTCACTGGGGTACAGAAATGGCTCAGATGCAACGGAAGAATGTCATGACTTGCCAGTTAAAATTGACATCTGGGAACGTCCAAGACAAGGGTCAATAAAAGCAACACATAATACCCCAATAACATAGCTAGGAATCTCCCCAAAGGATAAGATGTAATTTTGAAACAGCCTTTATTACAAGGCATGAAAATTCTAAGGCAAATTGTTCATCATGGCAGAACATCAAATTAAAACGTCAAGATAGAATTATGGAGAACATGGAGAGTATGTTTGTGTTATCTGTAGCAAAAAGTTTGTTGTGCCACAGCACCTGATTTATCAATTCTCATCCCTACTCAAATATTATCTTTAATTCAATAGAGATGATCGAGATCGAAACCATTTGTGTGTGTTTGTACACTGAATACAATATGGTTGGATCCTAACATAAGAGCCTCTAGAGGGACTTGACAGTACATAACAAAAAGGAACAAAATTAACACCATTGTAGGCTCTGCTTCCTTCTCCACATTAGAGAATTACGTTTGAATCAGATTTCCAGGAATGTTTGGGTACAGTTCAACACTTAAAACAAAACAAAATAAAAAGCTGCAGAATTAGATGCTGGTAAGTTACTGAACAGCAATTAAACGAAGGGTGCCCTTCAGGCTATTGGTAATTTCTCCTAGTTTTCAGTCTGATGTCCACAGTGCTACATGTTGGAAAGCACGAGAAATTTTGCATGAATTTGATCACTCACATAGGCAGTTATACTTTGAAAGCAATGTTTTTCGCAAGAATTACCAATGAAATAATGTTTTAGGACACAATTGAATTTGAAATAGGTAATGTTTTGAATAGATTTTTGAGTTTTATTGAAATCTTACATGAACAAGAAATTGGAAATACAATCACATCAAGGAACAAATTGCCACGGCTTTGACGTTTGAAGCCAAACAAATTTTGTAGGGCAGATTTTCAAAAAGGTGTGAAGTTATAACAATTTAAAAACACAGTTAACCTACTTCTAGGAATGCAAAACATACAATCATGTTATTTTCAATACAAGAAAACTTAATTTGTTGTAATTTCTTAAAACTACTAAGACAAAGCACTAGCTTTTACTTTTATGTACAGCATACTCCTATGTAGTCTATCCCAAATCCAAAAAAAAGAACTGTCCAAAAACCAGAGGTTCTGCAAAATCATGATTGAACAGTGTGCCATTCCTGCTTTTAAACTGCTAAAATGAAGCCTAAAATAATAAAAGCATTGAAACCCCAGAAGGAGTTCAGGAATTCTGCAAGCCCAGTAATGTCCAAGTGCATTTATGAAAAAAACAAAAAAACAAAAAAAGAAAAAAAAGAAAAAAAAAAAGAAAACTAAGAGACTCGAGTATATACACAATAGAGTGATTCTTCAGCCCAATACAAATGGTAGCCAATCGCTACTGAAGGATGAAACATTAAGCCAATTTTGTTTTGTAGTATGTAGAGCTATAGCCAATTCTATGTTTCCAAAATTCTCGATCCCTCCTCACTTGTCTACTTCCACTGTTGCCCATAAGTATCCTGATAAAATTCCTGGTTGTCATTATTGTAACCATAGTTACCGGCATAGTCACCACCTTGCTGGAGCGGCTGCTGAGCGATGGGTTGGGAGCCCCAGTTCTGCTGGTTGTTGGTCTGACGGCGCTTGGAATCAGGCTGGTTGTACCCATCTGCCTTTCTCTTGCCTCCTACGTTGCCCCCACGGTTGCCCCTGGCTCCACGAGCACCGCGTCCTCTCTGCTGCTGTGCAGGACCCCCTCTCCCACCCCTGGCTCCTCTTGGCGGTCCCATGGGTGCCCCCCTCTGTGAATAGCCAGCTCTACCTCTTGGTGGTGGTGCTCCCCGCCCCCTAGGTGGTGGAGGTGCACCTCTCCCACCCCTTCCTCCTCCTCCTCTTCCTCTTATAGCATAGCCATCATCATAGCCGTAATAGGGATCTTCATAGCCACCACGGTAGTCATGATAGTCATAACCATAATAATCATCGTAATAATCTTCATAGCCATAGTAATCTGGGGGATAGCCATATCCACCTCTCCCTCCACGGCCTCTGCCTCTAATAGGAGGTGGCATGCGAGGCGGAGGGTAGTAATAATAGTCTTCATACCTATTAAAAAAAAGAAACACACATTAATTTAGCTTGAAAACTCTCCCAGAAGAAAGTATAAACTTCCCCTTGTTAATTACCAACATCACGGAGGGGAAAAGAAGGAAAAAGGGGGTTCAGTTTCTTCTAAACTCTGTGTTTTACAGCAGAATTTAACTTTGCAGTATAGTAGTAATTCAAGAATGAACACTCACGCAGTACTTCTGGAGGCCTGCCTGGCAGCCTGACGTTCTTTCCTTTTCTTATCCGGTGGCTTTGCTAACACTATTTCAATTTCTTCCCCTTCTATCTCTTTTCCATTCATTTCATTCATAGCCTGTACAAAAATTAGAAGAGAAACAAGGAAAACTCATTTTCAGCCAAGAGGAAACCAGAACTTTCAGGGGGAAAAAAAAGAAGTTGGTCGGGCTACTGCTTTGTATGTCTTGAAGAGAATTCTTCCAGGTTATTCTTTCAAGCAGTTCAAATGAGGCCAAGTTAAAAAAAAAACAACACATTTTCTTTGTATCAGAAGGTAAAAGAATCTCAAACCATATGGAGCATTATATTTCAAAAAGTTACAGTGCTACATCTGATTTTTATGTTCCTGAACTCCTTAGAAATAGTTCAAAGAGTTCTCACTACACACGCTGACATGAATACTCCGTGTACTTGCAAGGAAGGCAGAATGCACACATGAGAGACAGCATTTTTATATTTGGACTATCGGAATGCACTGAAAGAGTATCTCAGAGGACAGCAAGTATTTTTACACATAGCTGACTGTGAACAAGAAAGGACACACACTTAAGGGGGCAAAAAAGAACAACAAAAGTTGAATCTTGGCAACTTCATGAAGTAATACAGCAATCCTCAAGTAACAGACCACGTGTAATCTGTAATTATCAAATGCATGCACAAATAGTACTTGATGTACATACACAAAGTACAAGTAGGACTATACCTCCCTGTTCTCTGCTTGGAGTTACTGCCCTGCACTGAACGTGTCTGGGTACAAATACATGAATTAATAAAAGGCTCCATATGTCTGCACAGACCTATCTTCAAAAACTGTAACAATAAGGGTTTATTTGAAAGAAGCTCAGAGAGTACAACAGCCACTGGAATCAATTAATGAGTTCCATGCAATCCATATCATAATATCGCTTTCATTAAAAACAAACAGCACAAACATACACAGAACTAACCCACAGAATTCACAAACCAATTCAGCAGCCATAAAGAGGAGTCAGACAGGGCAGATATACTGCTGCATGCTACCTTAAGTTTGAAAATGAAAGACCCTCTGAACTATGTAACCCCATACACTACACAGCTTAAGAGACTCCATGGCATAAGACATTTCCTCCACCACCTTCCTGCCCCCACGCACGACTGCTTTCAAATACTTTTTATAAATAAGGAGTAACTTCTACAAACTACCCTGCAATTCCTACACAATATTTCTGCCATTCCAAAAACTACACAGTCTTTAAATAAGGGTCTTTGAGAGACAACTGATACCTTCTGTCGCTTCCTCAGAAAAACTGTCTAGGTTGATTATTTTTTCCTCCTCTTCTCTAGACTCTGCTGCATTGGTCTATACCTCTTTTCCAGTCTACTTGTTAACTTGGAACAGTTTTGTTCCTTGCAAGTTTCACATCCTCCTAGCTACTGAAATCATAGGAACAAAATTATTAGTAATAGAATTTTCACAAAAGGAGCCCTGCTATACACGCTCTAGAAACTGTCATAAGATATTCACTGTTAAGGAATTTCTAAAAGCATCTTCACAGAGAGCTCCTCACATCTGATCTAGATAAGCAAGAATAAACAACCCACCTTCACTGCTGCACCTCTGTCCTCAAAATGAACAAAAGCATAATCCTTTAGTTTCTTAACTCTTTCCAGCTTTCCAAATTCAGAGAAGGATTTCTCAAGAATTTCTTCTGTCACAGTAGTGGCCAAGTTTCTTACAAATAAAACTTTCACCTGATGATTAGTGAAAACAGAAGTCTTTAGAAGTCAGACATCAAGGAAAATGAACATTCACTTAAAACATTAAAGAATTTTTGGCTAACCTTACAAATTCCATATCCATTAACAAAAAAGAGTTACCTGTATACAATTCCTAAAATTTATCTCCTTCCATACTTTCCCCTCCAAGACCAGAAAAATATTCAACACTGATTTTCTGCTCCTGGGATACTACAAGTCCCAGTAAAACTTTAGTAAATGATCTCAAGGGTAACAAAGATTTATTAGAAAAACTAAGGGATAAAAGTCACAATATCATTCTCTATGCTGCATTTCATCTTCATCTCACTCTGGAAAAGTTTCATAAGTTACCTACCCAGTGTGCATCAACACAAGCAGAATGGTAACAAGACAGACTGGTGTGCCAATCCAGGAGGATAAACCTGTACGTTATTAATTTAAATGTGAACAAACTGAACAAGTTCCTCATGTGTTACACAGCCAACTAAATCACAGTGCTCAACCCACAGCATTTTGGATGGCTTACTACAAAAAATGTCCTGTGACTTCACTCCACTCCCTCGAACTAGTAGCATCACTCAGCTAAACCAAGTTAATTACTGCAGAAAGAAACTCCTCCCACATTCAGTTTTCACTTACCTTTGCCATGACTTCTGGATCAGGTTCCTCTACTGGATCAGCCCATTCCACTGTCACAACATTTCCCCAGACTTTTACTTTTCCACTCATTAAGCGACGTCGAGCTTGTGCTGCTGACTTGTGATCTTCATATTCCAAGAAACAAAATCCTCGATTCTTCTTTTTATCATCAGGTTGATGATATAAGATTACATCCACCAAACCCTCTGAAAAACATGTCTTTAGTATTGAGCTTTAAGAGGGAAATAAATAATCCTAAGTCTACTATAAAATGCCTTCAATTTGCTTTTGTTAAGTTTAGAGGCCATGTATTACATCTGAAAGGGATGGGGTGTAGGCACAATAAAACACAACAAAAATATTTATCCAGTTTATCCAGAATCAGGTTACCTACGTGGTGAAACTCTCCAGAACAAACTTACCTCAAGACTAGGCCCTGCAGAACATCGCTGTGAACAGTTCAAACAAAGTCAGTTTTCCATGTGGTTTTACCATTTTTACATTAGTGAAAAACCATCACAATTAATACACAGCATCCCCCAGTCCTCCAGGGGAAGCTAATGGAACTTCACTGACATCTCTCATAAATAAATAAATAAAAGAGGAGAGACAACTAAATAAGCATTCACTTTCCATTTTCCCCACTTCCCTGCAGTACTAATAAATAGCAATCCTAAAAAAAGAAGCAGTAAGTTAAAACTCCCCTACAGGACAAAAGCAGATCAAGACTTCAACTTCTCATAAAGCAGAAGCATCCTTTCAGTGATGTGCCAATTTCTTCCTGCTTGCTGTACATTCTGGTGAACAACAAAGAACTAGGACAGAAAATCTGTCACTCCTATTTCTACAGCAGCATTCCCCCAAAATAATTCTCTGTTCCCTTTTTCCTGCCACTCCTCAACAACACATTGTTTGAGACTCCCACAAATGCTTCTCAGGTGTGAAAGTTGAACCTACTGTAATTTGTTACAAATACAGAGACTTCAACATTAACCTAGAATGGATGACAGAATTGGGACCTCCACTGTTTTTTCTGAGTTCGTTTGTGCTGTTTCCATTGCAAATCATCTTACAGCATCAATCATTTAACAAGCATTAAAGCAGGTACTGGTCCTTTTTTCTTGGTGGAAGAAAAGCTGAACACAAGTCAGCAGTGTGTGCTTGCAGCCTAAAAGGCCAACTGCATCCTGGACTGCATTAAAGGAGGAGTGGCCAGCAGGGAGAGGGAGGTAATAGCCTCCATCAGCTCTTTTGAGACCCCATCTGCAGTGATGCATCCAGGCCTGGAGCCCCTGGCAGAAGGAAGACATGGAGCTCTTCGAACAGACCCAGAAGAGGCCACTAAGATGGTCAGAAGGCTGCAGCAGCTCTCCTGTGAGGGAAGGCTGTGGGAACTGGGCTTCTTTAGCTTGGAAAAGAGAAGGCTCTGGGGAGACCTCACTGTGGCCTTCCAATACTTAAAGGGAGTGTATAAACAGGAGGGGGAACAGCTGTTTAAGAGGGTGGATAGAGGCAGGACAAGGGGGAATGGATTTAAACTAAGACAGGGGGTGTTTAGTTTAGATATTAAGACGAAGTTTTTCACCCAGAGGGTGGTGATGCACTGGAACAGGTTGTCCAAGGAGGCTGTGGATGCCCCATCCCTGCAGGCATTCAAGGCCAGGCTGGATGTGGCTCTGGGCAGCTGGTTGGCAACCCTACACATAGCAGGGGAGCTGAAGCTAGATGATTATTTTATTTCTTTTCAACCCAGGCCATTCTATAAGTCCATGATTTTATGGTCTACCATAAAGTATATTTCAAAATGAAATTTTGGAATAAGATTTGAAAATAATTTAAATAAGATCTGAAAGCATCAGTCACGTTACTACAGCTATGAAAGAGGCTGAATGGTATTTTGCAATCATTACAAAAAATCATGATGAAGGTGTTTACCTGTGACTTTATTAAACTCTTCCAATATGTTTTCCTTTGTCTTGTTCTTTGGAATTGACCCAACAAATAATCTGTTGTTTGCCACAGAGATGCATACTCCAAGGTGCTTCCCAGGACGGATTTCGTAGTTGTCACACTGAAGAAATAAGAAGCCATTCACTTGCATTATCCAGTACAATATGGCTGAAAAGATCCCCATAACCTTAATATCATCTGCTTCAAGTTCTACTATCCCCATACAGAGTACATTGAATTTGCATTGCAAAAGAATTTCTAGAATTGCAATATTTAGGTCAGTGTCCATTTGGACGCTTCTAAGTTCAGGTTTTCCACAGAAAATTTGTATACTAATGAGAAACTAATGCACAAGGAACAACATGTAACATACAAACTGCCCGGGGTAAGTTCACTCACCTCCGGTTTACCTCAGACTTCAAACCTACTTCTAGACAATGAGCGACTACTTCCTGTTCTTGGACCCAATATCTTTCAAACAGGACACAGTGGGACTGAAGTTTAAACACTGGACAGCTTCTGAAAGTCTCTTAATTCTGTAAAAGCTTTCAGCCATTTAACTGTGACTATATGCATATAGTCAGCAGCACAACAACTTCAGTAACCTTGTTCACATCTAAGAATTATACAAAACTTTCCCAATTTTTACCTTAAATAAAACAGTGATTCATACATAAGATAACTTTGCAAAACAGATTCAGATTAAGGTCATAGCAGTTGAGCAAGAAGTTTATCTTCTAAAGCTGCTTTACCTAAACATCAGCCCCAGATCCCACTGGTACCTGTGCAGCAGAAGCAGCAGAACCCCGTCATGCAGAAGAATCTCAACTTGAAAAATTCACACTTATCAGCACTAAAAGAACCTTCCTTTTTCTATTAAGAGTGATTAGCTAAAAATTTAGTGTGCCTCATTTTCCTTTCCTCCAGTAGCCTGTGGAAAATACTTCACCTGGATGCAAATCTGACTTCTCCAGATAATGGCGAAGTAGAAGATGAGTGTGAGAAGGGAATAAGATACAAGACATAAGGAATCCATTGACACAAATTTACTTAATTGGTCCAACACCCAGGGAAAAAAGGCCAGTCTTTCACCAGGGGCATATTGTTACTCACCAGTTTGACTGCTTCCTGAGCTGCATCTTTGCTACAAAAGGTAATGAAAGCATAACCTCTGTTTTGACCAGAAAGAGGATCCATCATGAGGCGAAGATCCCAAATTGCACCAGCTTTCTCAAAGAGTGGCACCAATTCATCTTCATACAAGTCCCGGGGAATCTTACCAACAAAAACCTATAAACGAAGCGGACACTTAACAAAAGCTTTTTCAAAAATCTAAACTTTTAGTACTTCAAAGTTCCAGGAAGGGAAGCAATCTGCATCAGAAATAATCACAACAGAAACGCTGTAGTCTTCGCTAGTAATCACATTATTTTATCTGCTACTAAAGCCTTCTAAAATCCCAACATCAGTGTTAGATTTTGCATATACAAAACCTAGGTTTATAATTTGTATCTAAGAGACTGACCTTTCCACCACTGAAGAGGTAAATACTTCTTACCTGGTCATAAGACCTTACAGGCTACCTAGGCAGGAATCCTGCAACATTGCAAACCAAGCACTTCCTTACTCTTGCAGTATTTTCATATCATTCCCTAGTCCAATCTTGATTAGAAAGATACAGGAAAAAAATAACAACACAAAACCCTAGATATCCTTAATAAGTTGCCCTAATGCACAGCGTCACTATTAACATATATCTTATCTCTCTTCTGTTTTTGTTTCTGATTACACTAACTCAATATTTGCCTACAAAAACCTGGAAATCTCATTTTTCTTTCTCACACACAGCAGTGACTATTGAACTCAGTACAGCTCACCAATGCTAGGCACACTTTGATGTTATATTGGCATATTTTGGTTTTAACTCCAACTAAGTATTAGTCAGCTCTTCATCTTTCAAATTAAAAGAACCTCTCCTGCAACACCCTGCACACCTGCTTAGCAGATAATTCCAACACTGAAGGACATACAGAATACCCACGTAAGCATTGATAAGAACATCAATGGCTGGGGGGACTTGATGATTGATTTAAGAAATGTGGAACACTGATCATTTTAATCCAAACAGAAATCAGATCTTTTATACGTTTCTTTACATTACACAAATATTCCTAAAATACAGTTTCCAGAATGTTTACTTAATGGAGCTTAGACTCTTTCATTCAGTGTGAACAACAATAAAAAAAGAAACAGTTTTATTGTTACTGATCATAGATTTAATACCAGAGCCTATGGGTCTGCTTTACAGAAAAGCTCAGAAATCCCTGCAATAGCTGTATCCATATGCGCTGCCTACAGCATTTCACTCCAAAACCCACGCAGAGTTTTCAAAGACAAAAAATGATAGCATGATGGTAGTGCACATGATAGAACTCCAGCTTGCTATTAAGACAGGGAAACCATCAGTGGAAGAACTACCTGATTTTTCTATGCTGAAGGCTTCCCCTTCCTGCTTTTCTTCCAGTATCTTTGACTAAGTCTCTTAATTCCTATATACAAACTTCTGACTACCATGACTTCCACAAGAGGAAATATATGCTACAGACTTAAACAAGCAACAGAATTAAGCATTTCACTCTAACACATTCACCCATGACCTACATTCTAGAGTGACTTCACATATAGACCAGGAAGACTAAATGTCTCTATGGGAATAATGATACATCTAAGTGAATCTGGCTTAGAGCCTGTACATCTGAATGCATTAACAAATAAGATCAACAGCAGACATGAGAAATACCAGATGAACATCTTGAATGACTTAGATGAAACATCTACAATAGCCTTTTTTGTTATTATTTTAGGTAGAGCAATAAGCTTGAAAAGAATCTGAAATACTACAGAATATGCGTACCATGTCTTGCCTCATATTTCAGTTCCACGTGACTATTACTATAAAGAATCAGGTTAACATCAGCATCTCAAGAGCTTCTTCAAAACATCACCTGCACGTCATAGCACTCTTGATGCACTTTGCAGTCAACCTTCTAAATGCCAGATTTAAGAGCAAACACATGTGGGCCATCACCTGACTAGAAATGAGCTTACAACCCAATTCTGTTCATCCCTCATCCACTTAACTGAAGTATTCCTTGCTGTGATGGAAATTATTGAAATATTTATAACATTTGCTTTTCTTCTCAGCACATAATCTTGAAATTACTATGTACAAATTACTACTGTCTTCACATCCTCTTATTTCATTTGACCACTGCTTTTTAAATACTTTGAGCTACTTTAAGTCAACTTAAATTCTTATTATTTATACAAGATTACTTTAAGATTACTAAAAAAATAATACTGTTTTTCAGCAGTGCTTGTATATACACTTAAGTAAGATGATAAACTGTAACTAGAATGGAGAAAGTGCACCTAAGTAGCGCACGATGAGTGGTGCAAGCGATCAATGACCATCATTCAGTGTAAGGATCCATTCTGCTTCAGAAAAACCTATTTGGTGCACAAATACTTAAGGCAGATACATCTGATGAAGAAGCTTACGTAGCATGCATTTTCTTGAAATCAAAAGCAGTACTTGCATATCCTTAAAAAGAAGTTTGCCATTGCTGGCATCAGTGACAGCTCTGGCACCAACAGCTCAGCTGGCACAAGGGATACATCTCTCGTCTCTGCATACTTCTAAACACAATATTAGAAGAGAGGTTTTTACACTACCATACAAACAGAACTTAGAAAAAAAACATCAAGAATATACAACACCTGACAATTTGCTATAGGAAAAAGAACATCACAACAACGTACCAAGTCTCTGGGGTACAATATAGTCTGTAACATCCACCATAACATAAGATTGTGTTTTAGATCTTGATTACTATTTCTCTGAGCTTAACAGCTACAGGCTGAAAAAAATACTTCTGGATGTTTTATTAAGGTAAGATGATCAGTATCTCAACTAAACTGAGCTGTAATCAGGCTTGAATTGCTACTAAATGCCAGCACTGGTTCAGCTGAGGTAGGATTTTTGTAACTCGTTAGCTGGGCTAACCCTGATTCATAGGAGAAGCATTTATGTTCTTAAGGGTGTTTCCAGAAGTCACCCATTCTAAAAGCTTCCAGAACCTTATGAGTACAAGAAAACAAGCTCAATACAATCAAACACAGTCAAGGCCAAATTTACAGCTTTCCTCTGACCTCCTACAGAGACTAATCATCACCGATAGCACAAAATACTTGAGTTTTCAAGTATTTTCAGTCTTCAGGCACTGTGCAAAGTAACATTTCATATCACTGTGTATCATATCACCATATGTTGGCAAAACAGACGTCTAAACCACCTTCCAGAATAAGAAATGAAAAGCATTTCAAAAACAAAGAAGATACGATCCTCTCAGTGTAGCGGTTTCACTATCAGATCATGACAGCACTGAAGATGTGTTTTGTAAAGACTGGTGACTATTAACGAATTATTTGCTGTCATTGCAATCTAAGCTGACCTCTTCAAAACTTTGCATGAAGTATCCTAATGCAATTCACTCAAGTCTTTACCTTCTTCCAATACAATGCATAGAAATATTTGTTACTGCTTACTGAATCTTCCCATTATATCCACCTGCTTTCTTCTCCTCAAACAATGATGCATTTTTCCTGCAGAATACTGAGGGCTAAGACTAAAGAAGGAAAATAGAGATGCAAGCTTTCCTCTGCAATGTTTTAAACTTTCCCTCGCAGTATAATTTATTTGCCAGTCTTTCTAACAAATGACTTTCCACAAACACACAAAATAATGGCGTTAGTCTGTGCATACTAACCTCTGTTCCAATACCAGGCTGAACACCAGAATACACAGTATCTGGAGGAGGGCCCCCATATTTTCTCTGTCCTGTAGTTACATCCAAAGTGTAACCAGTCCTCTCTAGCAAAGCCTGAAAAAAAATGGAAAAGTATTCACAATATAGTTACACACAGAGGGTGGGGGCCACAAACAACAGAATCTGTTTCTGAGGTTACTGCAACCCTTGTTTTCTGTTTGCAATATCTTATGTAGTGGCCAAGGAACTCCAGAAGTTCTCACTAGCTTTTGGTTTTGCACAACAGAAAGACCATGTCTTAACATATTCACCAACTCCAAGACTCAGTCTTGTTGGAATGCCCAATTAGTCTCAATTTTATCAGCTTGTACAAACTAGTGTAAAAAAGACAAGATAACTCTGAAACAGATTATTATTCTTTGTGAAGTTCATGCCTGTTGGTAATTGTGCAATCAGGTACATCTACATTTCAAGCAAGTATTCTCTCTTTTCAATCTTGCATACGTTCCTTTAACGTGTGGATGCTCTTATCAAAGCAATATTGATGCCTTCCAAGCATTAAGCATTACAATTCCTTCAGTCTGCATACAGGTAGTACAAAACAATCAGTGTTTTCAACACGTTACCTTGATCTTTGCTTCATCTGGTCCCTTTGTTGATTCCTGTACTTTGCTGCCTTGTTTCTCTCTTTGCCTGTAGGTCTTCATAACTCCACATAAAAATGCACTTTTGTTCTGTAGATACAATTTACAAAAGAATTAAATCGGGGGTATGAAAAGCTCTGGGAATATACCAAATCCATACCGTGAAGTCACTAGATAAGACAATGCCAGGTACCAAAAGAATCCTCTTGATAAATGCAACAATTAACTGATCAAACTAATAGGCATGGAATTTCAAGCTATATTTTTACCTTATGTTCTCAAAAGCACTCATTGTTATTATCTGGGAGCTTTAGTTTTGCACGCAAATACCCACAACATTTAGGGAAACTTTTAAACAGGCCCGTGATCTGGGTTTGAAACATACAGAACATGAAAAGAGTTTCTACGTATCAGCTCTCCTGCCAATAGCGCACACTATTACACTTATGTGCTCACACTTCTGGAGCTCTCACCTTACCTGTACATGCGACAGGTCACTTTCTTTAAACTGCTGTAATACAGAGAGGGCTCCTTCTTCATTAAATTCCCTAAGAGCATCAATTGCTCTTTCATCAAGATCGACATAAGCTACCAACCCTAAAAGTTAAAGATAAAGAAGTTACAGATTTCTATTAAATGTCATGCAAGCTAAGAACTATGCAGTTTGCTTTTAAAAGTCCATAACAGAATTATATATTTAATATAATTACATATTCCTACACAAGTATATGAAAAAATATGAGTACAACAATGAAAAAAGTTAAATTAAAATGTATATACCTAAGCATTAACTGAAGTGCGAGATTACACCCCATGTGTAACAGCTTTCTAACATTCGGAAATCCAACAGACAACTCTGGCTCTCTTCTAACAATTTGGGTTTTGTTTGACTCTTAAGATTCACACTTCATTCTCTTGAATGGAGCTGTTCTAAAGTAAGCTGACATATGAACATTACACGTAACCTAATGTATGTGAAAAGGAACTCTCTAACTGAAGATCAAACACTCACAAAGCGCTACAAAACATTCAATAGAATGGTTTGGTCACTCTTTCCTCCTTACTTCAAAGAGCAAAAATCAATAAACTGCTTATGCCTAAAAATTGATTGAATTTCACTTAGTTTGTTGCTCTGTGCAGTTCGAGAGCCAGAATTCAAAAAGCTTCTGTTTTGAGCCCTCTCAATGTACCCGAAAAGGCTAATGTTAATTTTACAGGTACAGACTCCCCCAAGAAACACTGGACCAGTTCTGAAGCACTTTTCCTGTTTCAGGATCTTTAACAGCTTTGTGGGGTTTTTTTGCTCTCCCCTTTTGCAATGCACTTGCACAAGCTGTGGAGTATGAGGACTTTGTGTTATTAACACCTGAGCTATTGAAACCACACAGGGAAAATTAGGACCAATAACTCCACATGCTTTGCAACAGCTTGATTTCCAGAATGCAGATGATTTAACTGCTACTTGCTTTCAAAAATGCAAAGTAGTGCCAAGCCCAAGGACTACATTTCAGAAGTGATCCTGCATATCGGAAGGCACCTGTATCTTTCAGATGAGACCTCAGCAGATTAAAAAACCCAAACTTCAACTTTCAATTTAGCTCTGGTCTCAGAAGCAGAATGTTTCACTGACAAACCCCTGCACAATGTGAATATCTGCGGTGGCTTTAAGGAAATGCAAATAAATGTTGTCAGGTTACTCATGCGATGGAATTATACTAGGTAGTTTGGTTCTGGGCTGAAAAGCTTTTAACTCCCTTGAGAACTCCTCACGACACAACCTAACTAGCACACAGGTTAGACCCCACAAGTTCCTCTGTCCAGGCATTTACTCCTTCTCTCAAAGCATCCAGTGTACATCAGCATGACCCACAGTTAGAAAGTGCATGGCTATGCCAATAAAAGCTTGTCAAGGCTCGATGAAAGCTCACTGTGAATGACTTTCAAAAGGCATCATTCACATGACCCAGAATGTCATAGTGATGAAGGGATAAAGTATTGGTTTTTGAACTGCCTTCGTTTCATCGGTGGAATTTTGACTCTTTTCAACAAAAAACTGTCATCGTGCCACCAAGGCATTGAAGATAAGCACATAAAGCAGTTCTACTGCTTCTTATACATTTGTTCACAGAACACGCTCTAAAGAGAAAAAAGAAGCTTCTGTCTAAGGACAAACTAATACGGGAGGATGGGATGTTCTAAAAATCAAATAGAGAAACCTTGGTCTATAAAGAAACCTTTCCTCTAGCAGTTGCAGAGACCACTTGCTACCAGCAAAATATTACTCAATTTGCTAGATAGCTTAGTCCTCATTTGGTAAAAAAGCAGTTAGGATCAAAGTGAACTTCTCAGTGGACTGACAGACATGGGTTAAACTGTCCACTCAGAACTAGAGAGAACACTAAATCCACAGGCAGACTCAATTCAAATGTAGTCCCAGGCAAGACAAGCTCGTTGTTTCCCTCTCTAGGTCATCTGTCCAGCCCTTGAGTGTTTAAGAACCACTGTGAGGAGTTGACAGTAGAAAAGTAAAAGCAAAATGATGATTTGGATTGAAGGAAAAAAAATATGTACAGTTTAGTATGCTCAAACACATCTTTATTTGACAGCTAAAACTAGTGCTCTGTGCCCTAAAGCAACTAAGATAACACATACAACACTAAGGACGTGTCAAATATTCAGTCAATGTCAAACCCAATTCGCCTTTAGGGAAGTCAAAGTAGCAAAACATTTAGAGCTACACAGATCAAAAACAACGTATTTTTAAACCTTAATCTATAAAAATTGGAAAATGGTATGCCCTCACTTTCATAACCAATCAGAAACAAGAAATGCATATTATACCTGTCTGAAATATTTCATCAAGTCTCTCTGCCACCTTCTGTGGGAGGCCTGCCTCTATCAGTGTCTTGTAGTGTTCTGTGTGAGTTACACTGGAAGTATCCATTGGTTCTTCCTCTTCTTTTAACTGTACCGCATTACCATTCACCTGATTAGCCATTTTATTATGCTGCTGGAAAAAATTCAGGAGCTATATTACAATAAGCCAGAAAAAACTAGTTTGTAGGACAATGCATGATTTATCTAAACTAAGTTGTATACATGCTGCAAATGACCTGTATCAGAAGTTTTATTTAATATCTTTTGGATGCAGCTGATCTAAGTTGCAAAAGAAAGTACAACCCTTAATACTGCAGAAAATGTACATGGAAGAATTTACTTTTATTTTCTCCTCCTTAAGTGTACTTCATGTACAGAATGATGGCTAAACTTTCCATTGTCAGCGAGTTCACTGGTTACCATAGCAGCTAGAATGCACTGGGATACGATCATAACATCCTTCAAAGAAGAATCAGAAGAGCTAGTTGCTATTTCCATTTCCCATTCCTCCGCTTTTAAAACAATCGGTTACAATTCAGCCAACACATAACCCTGCAGGGCAGCTTCACGTACACAAACGTCAATACTTGTTTGCTAATTTGCACTTCCTTCAAACCCAACGTTCTGCATGAAACTAACCAAACACTTTCTTGTTGCACTAACAGAACTCATTAAGGATAGGAAAAGAAAAATTGCACTCGCGAGCACAGTAAAATTGCAAGCTGCAACGGAGCTGTTTGCAGGCGTTTGTACTCAGATCCCAGCTCTACAAATCAAACTGCTTTTATACCAACTTACTGGTTTCAAAGGAAGCCATGACTGCAGCGTCTCCAGTTAAAGACTTGCTTTCAGGATTAACTGAGAAATGCACAACTGTCTTGTCAGACAATTTCAATGGGCTTCGCCCAATTCATTAAGAACAGTTTCCATTTCTCAGTTCGCCAGCCAGCTGATACGTGGTGCTCTCAGATACAAAGGCTGACAAAGGACAAATCAACTACCCAGCAGAGAACATTCGGATGATCAGTTTTTGAGTTCAGAAATGAAATGAGCCTCAGGCTTTAAAAGAGAGGGAAGAAGTCAACGATCAGCAGTGAAATGATAACCAGATAGACATATGCAGCATGGCAAGAGCAATGCAATTAAGTACTGGAACACAGATACGAAGAAGACTCAAGAACAAGCTCAGTTTTCATTTTTAAGACTCTGAAACCTCAAGCTATTTACTATGCTGAAAAAAACAAGATAACCACATCTAAATCAACCCCATGTACATCCATCCCTTCTAGACTACACCTTTGTGGAAAACAGGCTATGATTTACATTCCTGAGCCAAAAAAGTTGTTCTTTTTTTACTACAACAGCCTTGACTTGAAGGGCAACCTTAGAGATAGAACACAGCCTCATGTTAATTCTCTATCAGCTGTTCATTTCTTTATGCAGAGAGGAAACGAGGTGAAGTCTTCCATAGCTACATGGCATTTATACATACATTCATTCTGTTTCTTGACTCAGAAATCACTTTCTGTCAGTTTACTCCACAACAGAAACTTAATTTCTTAAAAGCAAACGTGATTTTAGCCCAAATACAGGAGAAATAATTGATACCTTAGGACTATAGTAACACTTACATCTCAATACAGAATTAACTGAGCATTCAAACACTGACTGAATGCCAGGATTCCACACGTACGGATACAAAACATCATGGCAAATGAAAGCCAGGCTGATGTCTGCAACCTAAACTGCATCTGCAACAGCGCTAACTTGAAACAGTGCAGGACAAAGGGCTCAGTTACAGAGAAAATACTTTGACTATATATATCAAAAATGCCTCAGATGTTATACAGAAACAAAGATATACAAAAGATCAGTGGATTTTTGGCTTCTTTTCACCTCCTTACTGCTTTATAGCATCCATTACTTACACACATCTTCTCCATACAGAAACAAAAACCCAGGAGGCTAATCCAAGTGATCAATCCAGAAAGCTATTGAAAACAATTACAAGGGCCAACGAGGTTCGGAAGGTTTATAGCAACCTTACAGCATTCACTTTTTCTTCTGTGAAACCAAATAGGTTTCCAAGTATCAGATTCTAATACATTCAGCACTGCTGAGCACGTTCTTGGACTTGGGTAGAACTGAACCAAAAGCTGAGCACTATTCTGTGTCAGTTAGAAACACCTCAGCTCCAATAACCCAGAGCCATACAAGATCTGCAGCCCAACAGCACTGAGACCTTCACACCCATCAGTGTGTGGAGCTCTACCTACCAGCTCCGTATCCCATTACTACACAGCACCACAGCTGACCAAAGGCTTTTCTAAGTCGGCTTTCAGTCAATTCAATGTAAGTCCCAGCACTTTAATCATTAGCCGTACAATCCATCATCCTTTAATAACTATCAGCCTCAAAAATAAACTTAAAGTCAAATGCCGTCTGTGTCCACCAATCATGAAAGCTGTGTTTGGCTGATGAAATTTCAGCTATTTCCTGTCCCACAACCTTCACTAGGAAGATACTCTGGGAAGCTTTTAAAACAATGCAGCTGTCAAAACACCCAAATCCCACCAGCAGCCTGAAGAGATGTATTTCTCTTCACCTATTACATTAATAGATGCTACTTTGGCTTTGCAAGCACAGCCTCAAGTCTGACATCAGATGGATTTTCCTTTCCTGATCAGCAACAAGAGAAGCTGCATCTCTTCCAGCACTGCAATCCTCAGCCTGCATCCAGCACATGCATGAGTGAAAGCCATCACTGAAACAAGCCCCTCATGTAGATCTCCCTCTTGACATCTGCTAATGCAGCCATTAAGACAATGCGGCAGTAAGGAAAAAATGATTTCATGATGTTTTTTATTCTCCTCTAAAGAAGTTTAGTAGTGAGTTAATGAGTGATTGTGTTTGTACACAGTGTGTGTGTGGCTCAGCCTGACAGGCCACAAAGAAAAGCACAGGCATCAAATACTGTGCTCCACAGTCTCCTATATATTGAGAAAGAGGGAGACTGAATAGCAAAGACTTTTGGTGTCCATTATAAGCAAAGGTTCACATTAGAATGTGTTGGGATATGTGTTTGCTTTTATTACATGCAGAAATGGATGAATTTAAAACAGCATATAAAAAACGTGCTTACCGAGCGAGCAGTAAATACACATTGGGGGCAACTTTACACAGCCAGGGAGGTTCCATTGGTACCTGAAACGCTGCCCACCTCCAGCAGCTCCCAGCTGCAGCACTGCAGGCAAGGGGAGGTGATAGGGGGTGGGTTTGTTTGGCAATTCACACAGCTGTAACTGCTCCTTCTGAAGGCCAGGGATACTCACTCATAGCTGACATACTTGGGAGCCATCCACTATCTGTCACCTGGAATTCCTGCATCTCAAAAGCTGGACTTGCAGAGTGACTTGTCCCTTTGTTTTTTGTCAAGTAGATGCTTTTGGATTAGTCAGAAATGAGTTTCTTATTCTTAATAACTCAAATGGCTCTCAGTACTTTTCCCAGGGATAAAAAAAAAGCCTGCAACACACATCAGCACCAGACAGTGCATGGCAATGGGGATAGAGAAACTTAATGTCAGCCTTACTCTGACAGTCACTGGAACAGCCACGAGGTCACCACTCCTTCTGTTAGACCCATACTCCAACAGAGGTTGCCACCCACAAACAAAGTACTGACCACTTAATTACACATTCCCAGTCTAATTAACTGAAAACATGCTTAATAACAGCTTCATGGAGCAGAAACGGCAACTTCTGGTAGAGGGAAACAACAGTGTTAACTACGAAAGGCAACATATTCATTATCTATCAATGCTGTTTGCAGCTTTGCTATGTAACTTTTGATTTCATGCAGTAACTAAAACACTTATTTAGCTCAGGTGCACTGGAAGCATTACTAAACTCGTGCATTAAAACAGCACCCAAGTCATTTCTGACTGCTTACGTTGCTATTCCTCCTATTGAGCACGTTATCTGTAGGTCCCTGTTATCTACAGGAGTTAAATCAGATTAAAATAGCGTTAAGCTGTGACCTTATTGCTTTAAGAAACGGTTTCAAATGAACCACAAACACGGTCCCTATGAAGTGTTGAGTTACACTTCAAAAAGATTCTTATCTAAGCAGAAAGAAGCACATGCACAAGGAGATGGGAACTCGCACAAAGTCTGAATGGGGAGTTTATTAAAACCTCATTAGATTCCTGCTACACCCCTTTATTTCTTATGTGAATGCATTACTGCTATTCCCTTTGTACAGCCATCACAGAAAGCACATTTTAATAGCTTCATTACGATACATTATTTATTAGTATGAACTGTGGGAAGACTTGTTCGGAAGTTATCACGCCCTGAAAGACCTACATGTATTATCCCAGCTGCCAGCACTGAGCTCTCAGCCTTTCCCAAAGCATCATCTAACAGAATGGGATCTGAGAAACCCCATTGTGATGCTGACCTAAAAGCCTATAGCACAGCGTCCCCACCAAGTGACTCACATGCAGGTTAGCAAGATGCACACTTGTTTCAATACAGCTACATCAATAACTAATAGGCTTTGCTAACTTAAATACAGTCTGAACATCCTCCTTCCTAACTGGACTTGGCCATTTCGAGCTCATCTGCTTGGCTGGGTCATACACAACAACACAAACAACACTCCAAGCTGTGCTTCAATCCAAACAAGCATTGTACTGATGAGTTGATCCTAAAGGAATGTGGCTTTTCATTTGCTTGCAGTGGGTTTTGTTTTCTGCCTTAAGTTCAGTGTTAGCAGGAAGCTCAAACATTGCACTAACAGCAATGGCACCGAGACAGCAATACAGCATCTAGGAGATGAACCCAGCGAGCAGACTCTACCACATTGCAAACGCAACAGTTTGCATAGAGAAGTAAAAACGACACTAAGATACAGGACTCTGGGAGAACTTTTGCTTTGCAGAGTCACACAAAACAATCTCAAATCAGAAACGAAAAACAAAACGAAACAACCCAGCACCGGGTACATTAACATCTTTAACAGCAGGAAAGCATCACTGCTGGGGGTAGGGGAGGGGAAAGGGGTTGAGGGAGATCCAAGCAACTTCCTTCATGGAGTGATGGCCGTTAAGGCCCAGTAACACACAGTATCACAGTGTTGTGTGGGTTGGAAGGGATCTTAGAGATCATCGAGTCCAACTGGGATTCGAGCCTCCTGTGTAGCAGAGCGGCACTTCTACCACATGCGCCACAGGGGATTCGAACCCGGGCCTCCGGTGTTGCAAAGTGGCGTCCTTAACCAGAACTTAACAAGAGCCTCGTTTACAACATAACGATAACAACACGCGTTTAACTCGGAACGTTTCGGTAACAACCTTAAGTAAAAAAAACACCCTTAAGCGAAGCGCTGAAGGTCTCCCTGCAGCTGCACCGCGCGGCGCTGCCACAGCGCCGTGTTTTCCGCCCCATCCCTGTGCAGCCCCCCCGCACCAACCAGCGGCAGCTCCACCACCTCGGAAGGGCCGCCCAGGAGCCACCACGGCCCGGCAGCAGCAGCGCGGCCCAACCCGCTCCGCTCCCGCTCTGTTCGTGCCGCCCTCCCCCGCTGTTCCTCAGTACCCGCCCTCAGGCCGCTCCCGGCCCGGTTCCCTCCCACCATCACCACTACCATAGCCATCACCATCACCATCCCCATCACCGCCCCCCGAGCGGCCGAGCCGCGCCCTGCGACGCCCCCGACCCCGCGCGGCGCTTCGGGCCCGCCTCCGCCCGATCCGGGCCTATCCCGAGCGCACTGCGGCCCTCCCCGCCGCGGGGCCTACCCGGCCGCGGAGCACCCGCACCGCACGGGGGAGACTCCCCGGCGTCCTCGGCGCCTCCCGGGGACTCACCGGAGCAGGCCCCGCTCGGCGCAGCTCGGGCCCAAGCAGCGACGGCAAATGGCGCGCGCTCCTCCTTCTCCTCATGGACGGCGCTGCGACCCCGGCAACACGCGGGGTTTCCCGGAACTGTTTCCAGGGACCGCAGCTTCGCCCACTCACAGCCTTCAGCTCTAAACGAGCAGTCGGCTCCACCTATAGGAAGAGGGAGGCGGGACCAAGCGTGACTCGTGAAGACCAATCGGAGGGAAGCGCTGTAACCAATCAGGCGGCGCCTTCAACCCGGCGCGCCGGCGGGGTCGGAGCTGCGGCTCTTAAAGGGGCAGCGCCACCCGCGGCCTCGGAACAAAGGGAGGGAGGGGGCGGCGGAGCTCCGCCCTGCGGCCCGGCTGGGACAGGGAGCCCCTGGGGTCCCGGTGGGGTCCCGGTGGGCGCTGCCGGGGGTTGAGCTGATGGCTCTTAATCCGAAGTGCGGCCTAGTGGGTGTATAAGGGAACCAGCCCTAAGCGAGTGCTATGAGTGCACTCCCCCCATAAGGGCTCTGTGTGGGACCTGCTCTGAAGGACATGAGCTGGGTTTCTGCTGCCCAGGTGTGCAGTAATTAGCTAATTAACCTGTGATTAAATAGTGTTTGCCTGCTGTGCCTTATTTGCTCGCTCAGGCACAGGCTTGAGCAGCTCATTGGCAGCACTGCTTTTCTCATTGGGCTTTCTCTCACCCTGCAGCCTCAGAGCTATAAGCAGAGCAGCCCTGTGCGGTTCTTGCTCTCTCAGTACTAAATCCAACTGCAAAATGTTGCTCCTGAAAGCTGCATGTATGTTAACATGTATGTTAACATATGTACTTAACATGTATGTGAAGTGTGTGTGCTCCCATTGTGAAGCTGTGTGTGTATGATGGGTGTAAAAGCAGCTTTGGGATCTAGAGGTTGTATCTCCAGTTTCTAGTCTTGACTTTGGGGTCTAGCATAGAGCTGTATGGGGTACAATTACTGCCTCAGCCTTTTGCATTGATTAGCAGTTCAGCTGATTGGGAGTCAGTGATGTGCTTAAGGAGTTGTCACAGCACAAAAATGAAGGGGAATGGAGGGACCTAAGCAGAATTTGGCATTAAACATGGATTCACTTTTAAGCTACCAGATGATCACCATGAATCACCTTTACAGGATCTGGCACTATTGCTTTTACTCTATAACATGGAACGTAAACCATTTCTGTTCCAACTGGTTCCATCAAGCAGTGGTTGATGGGTTATTTCTATGATGAGGTCTATGAGCTTTGTTTCATGTGACCTGACCAAATTCTGATGTGAAACCAGGTCTGCATCCTCCTTGCTCTGAAAGAAATGCCTCCTATTTATTTCCAAGGAAGCTACAAAACTCACTGGTCTCCATAGATGCTCAGTGAGGGTAATGGGTCCTATATTCTGTACATGGAATGCCTTTAGCCAGGAGTAAGCTGTGACATGAAGGCAGCAGGTTAGTCCAGTGCAAGACAACAAGCTGAGCCTGTAAGGAAGTTCCAGATGTACTGGAACAAAGAGTAATTATAAATGTTTGGTTATTTATTGCTAGAAACTCCTGGAATGATGTTACAGGTCTGTACAGGTGCTACAGGAATTACTGGTATACAAGACCTGATTTAATCAGGACACACAGGGTTTTTGTTCATGAATGCATGCTGTAAGTGGCTTCTGAGCATTAGGGTATTATAAGAAGGATCAGTCCAACCCAGAGGGTCAGTAGAATAACAAGGATGTACCAGCGCTGGAAGGAAGGGGAGAAGAATCCCCTTCTTTTTGTACAGAAGGGATGGCTAGTGGTGCCATTGGTTATCCCAGAGCAACAGAGGAAACGTGGAACAAAAGCCCTTTTATGGCCTATTGCATGGCTGCACTTTGGAGGCCATCCAGCACCATCCTTGCAGCTTTCAGGTCTTAGGCTGCAGCTGTTGGCCACTCAGCATCAGAATTGCCTGAAAACATGAAAGCAAATTTCCTTAAGCTTCATCAGTAGATCTGGTATTGCTACTGTGCCAGGGGACATCAGGGTTTGTAACACGTCCCAGAGGCATGATAGGCAATAGGGATCCACATCAGAACACTCATAACACCTCCTAGCAAATTCCCTCTACCAAGTGCACATAAACAGGAAGGGGAATGGCTGTTTACAAGGGTGGTCAGCAATAAGACAAGGGGGAATGATGGTTTATAACTGAGACAGGGGAGGTTTAGGTTGGATATTAAGAGGAAGTTTTTCACCCAGAGGGTGGTGACGCACTGGAACATGTTGCCCAAGGAGGCTGTGGATGCCCCATCCCTGCAGGCATTCAAGGCTGGATGTGGCTCTGGGCAGCCTGGGCTGCTGGTTGGTGACCCTGCACATAGCAGGGGGTTGGGACTGGATGGTCCTTTTCAACCCAGGCCATTCTATGAGTCTATAATACTTACAACCAGACAGCGGATCTTATTTTATACCCTCATTAAACAGTTAATGAACAGAAGAGAGACACCGAGCAGTTTATTTGACATTGCTGCCAACCACACCGTAACACAACACATGTGGATAACTTTGGCCAAAGCACACAGTCTGCACGGCTGTCTTACACCGCACATAAACACCACCCAGCTTAGTCATCATCCTTCAGCTCCTTGATCTTGTGCTTGTGGCGCTCGATCTCCTTCTGCAGCCTCTGGATCTCCTTCTTGTGGTGATCGATCTCCTCCTCGTGGTGTTTCCTTAAGGCTGCCAGCTGCTCCCGCTCCTTCTCCCTATAACAGAGCACAACGCGGGGTGGGCCCCGCACACACCGGGGTCCCGCAGCGGGGCAGGGCTCAGAGCTCAGCCCCCCCTCACAGAATCACAGAATGACTCGGGTTGGAACGGACCTCAAGGATCATGTAGTTCCAACCCCCCTGCCTGGCAGGGCCACCAAACATACACCTTTACTAGATCAGGTTGCACAGGAGACCCCATAGATCCCCATAGAGACCTCACAGACCCCCACAGAGACCCCATAGATCCCCACAGAGACACCATAGACCCCATAGAGACCCCATAGATCAGGTTGCCCATGGCCCCGTCCAACCTGGCATCCACAACCTCCCTGTGCAGCCTGTTCCAGGGCCTAACCACTCTCCTAGTGAAGAACTTCCCCCTAACATCCAACCTAAATCTTCCCTCTTTTAACTTCAAACCATTTCCCCGTGTCCTGCTATTATCAGCCCTTTCCAAGAGTTTACTCCCCTCCTGGCAGTAAGTTCCCTTCAGGTACTGAAAGGCTGCAATGAGGTCACCCCGCAACCTTCTCTTCTCCAGGCTGAACAAACCCAACTCCCTCAGCCTGTCCTCATAGTGGAGGTGCTCCAGCCCCTGATCATCTTCCTGTCCCTCCTCTGGACCCTTTCCATAATCTCCATGTCTATTTTGTACCGATGGCTCCACACCCGGTCACTCACCTGAAGTATCGCTCCTCCTCTGCCGCCTGCTTCTTACCGAACGCTCCTCCGGCCTCACGGATGGAGCCGCCGCCACCTCCGCCCTTCCCGGCTCCTTTGCCCAGCTCCCCGAGCTGCATTAAACAAGGCGTTGAGCTCCTCACCCCGCTCACACCCCCACCCGTTCACACCGCCCCGCACTCACCTGGTCGGATCCCGAGCTCCACGCCCGCTGCTGTTGCTGTACCATGATGGCTCCTCTCAGGCCGCCCCGCAGCGCCAGCACGGCCGCCATGTCCGCCTGCCCTTGGACACCGGGCCGAGCGGGACGGGCGCCACCGCGCATGCGCCGCTTCCTCCGCCCTCCTCCCGCGTTACCACGACGCGTCGCCGCGATCACGTGACTGAGGCGCCTTCTTGGTGTCGTTGTCGCGCTGGCGCATGCGCACAACGTCACGCGGTGCTGGCGATGGCGGCTCCTGAGGAGCGCGGGGCGGGGGGCGCCGCCGAGGAGGCGTTCCTCACCTTCTACAGCGAGGTAACGGCGGCGGGGGGGGCTGCGAGCCCGGCCCCGCTATACCGACATCAGTCTGTCCCCTTACGGCTCAACGCGGCCTAACATGGGGGCAGTGCGGCCTGGCGGGCGGAGCGGAGCCTGTGTGGGGGCGGGAGGGGGCGGCCCGAGAACTGCGGTTGTGTGGGGATGTGAGCGGCACGATGGGCTCCGCTGTGGGCTGCTCTGTGCTGCTCTATGCTGCTCTGTGCTGCTCTATGCTGCTCTGTGCTGCTCTATGTTGCTCTGTGCTGCTCTATGTTGCTCTGTGCTGCTCTATGCTGCTCTGTGCTGCTCTATGTTGCTCTGTGCTGCTCTATGTTGCTCTGTGCTGCTCTATGTTGCTCTGTGCTCTGCTCTGTGCTGCTCTATGTTGCTCTGTGCTGCTCTATGTTGCTCTGTGCTGCTCTATGTTGCTCTGTGCTGCTCTATGTTGCTCTGTGCTGCTCTATGTTGCTCTGTGCTCTGCTCTGTGCTGCTCTATGTTGCTCTGTGCTGCTCTATGTTGCTCTGTGCTGCTCTATGTTGCTCTGTGCTGCTCTGTGCTGTTCTCTGCTCTGTTCTCCTCCCGCTGGATCCCCGCAGCTCCTTTGCTCTGTGTGCTCTGCTGTCAGCTCCCAGCTCAGCCCGTTGTTCCTGTGTGGGAGCTGGAGGGGGATGACCCCACTTTTTCTCTGTGCATCCCTCAGGTTGCTTAATTGAGCACTGTTCAGTGAACATCTACGTATTC
Source organism: Coturnix japonica (assembly GCF_054131305.1). Classification (NCBI taxonomy): domain Eukaryota; kingdom Metazoa; phylum Chordata; class Aves; order Galliformes; family Phasianidae; genus Coturnix; species Coturnix japonica. The sequence goes on along the minus strand of NC_140679.1, from coordinate 12,801,778 downwards.
CTTTCCCTAATGATGAATAGTGATTGACAGTCCGGTCTTTGGTTTGGGTTTACAGCGAGAGGATGGGGAAGTAAATTGCGCTGACTGGATAAAAATGGTCAGAGTGAAACGTATTTGCTTGCTTACAGTGATGTGATGGCATCCAATGGGCTCTCCTGGCAGTGCTGGGTTAAAAGCAGCTTTGCAGCTGGTATCCAAGGTATCGGGATGACGGCACTGGGAAAGTGTAGGAGTGAAGTGAGGGCAAAAAGGCTCCGTTGCTGAGCAAGACGTGGAAGACAAAGACAGAAATGTTTTCTGGGTTTCTTTTATAGCTAAAAGATGATGCTGACGGTGCTGTTACACTGTGTCCTGCTAATGTTGAGTTACTACAGGCTTGAGATGAGCAAGAGGTGTTGTGAGTTATAGCACCGAATGATAACAATTGGTGTAGCCATCACATAGGAAAGCAGGTAAATATGTTGTTATGGTTGGTTAATGAGAGCGTCTTTTGTTCTGCAGGTGAAGCAAATTGAAAAACGAGATTCTGTTCTAACATCAAAAAACCAAATTGACCGGCTGACCCGACCTGGATCTTCCTATTTCAACTTGAATCCTTTTGAGGTTGGTCTGATCGTGTTCTCCTGTCTGACATAGCACATCCCATTCTAGATTTACTGAGTATTTCTTAATGGAAAGAGGCCAGAATCAGAAAGGTACCGAATTCTAACCATGGATTACAGTGCAGGAGACAGGAGGATGATCTATATGTGCTTGTTTTCTTTATGGCAGGATGAAATTGTTGTTGCCATGCTTCTCTTGTTTAACAGCACTGGCAGAGTAATGCTAACTGCTTTGTGAATGATAACATAACAGGTGGCACGCTGTCAGGTTCCCTTCTGACCACTGTGGTCTTAGGGTTTCTGATTGTCCTTTATTTTGGGTGTTCATCCCACTGAACTTCTGTTCATAGAAGGATAGAGAGACTCACTTGTTATAGCAGAGAGTAATCCTGGAGGAGTCACTGGGAACTGCATAACTCCATTGCATGATGTATTGTGTTGTTCCAGTTGCAGTTAAAATCTTACAAGGAAAACACTGAAGGGAATACATTGTGATGTTCTGGGTATTCGTACAATCACAGATTGGCTTGGGTTGGAAGGGACCTTAAAAGCCCACTCAGTTCCAACCCTCTGCCATGGTGAAACTATTGCAATAGGTGACTTGCAAACTAAGGTACAGCATCATCCACAGGGGTCCAGAAGCAGAGTGCAGCCGGTATTGAAGGAGTCCATTAAATGGTACAGAGACTGGAGTGAAGTGCAGACCCTGCAGCCAAGTTCTGTGATCCATAGTGGTTCCCTGGGCAACGTGAGATGTTGGCAGCATCAGGAGAACCTGACAATACTGACTCCTAGAAAGAGCAGTGTTGGAATGGGGACTTGAGCTGTGAATTCATAACTATGGAAGTTCTGTGACCAGACTTAAAGCACTGGGTTGGGCATTGCTCAGAATCTATGTTCAGCTGTTCCCAGCCTCTCTGATATCTAAAGACAAACAGAAATGCAATGGAGTTTATTTTCTGCCAAATTACATTGGCACACTGAAAGAAACATAGCACTGCTAAAAATACAGTGTCCCAAACATGGTGTCCCTTAAAACGTTTCCATTTTACTAGGTGAAAACTCATATCCTGAAGCAGCTCCCATTGGGGTGAGCTTTCTGATGTGCCTGTATGCTGATGAACCAAGTTTTCAGAGCTTGCCCACCTTGAAACGTGGGGCATACAGTTGAATTTGCTCTGTTGTTGTCTTTTTTAGGTTCTGCAGATGGATCCTGAAGCTACAGATGAAGAAATAAAGAAAAGGTTCCGACAGGTATTTGACTTTTGCATTTGAAGCTTCTGAAATGAAACAAGAAGCTCTGCAGAGATTGTGCAGCTGTGCTTGGGAATGGGGAAAGCAGTGGAAAAGCTGTGTCTGGGTAGAGACAAGCAGCTGTTTTGTGAAGAAATGTGTAGAACAATCTTTGTATCTGTGAGGGGAAAGCTGGTCTGTGCATGGTTTGCTGCTTTGTAACATGAGTGACTGAGCCAATGTGAACTGAAATGCCCACGTATAAGCAGTGTATTGAAGTTTAGTCCAAAGAGGAGGTCAACATTTGACATTTACCTTTCTCTTAAATACATTATCTTTGATCCAGAAGTATTTATTTTTGAGATTTCTTTAAGAATTTCACTGTTTTTTTTGTGGTTGGGCTACCTGAGAGAGCAGCAGCCCTGCTCAATGCCTCCTCTTCTTTGCTCTGTGTAACACAGGGAACATTATTCCAGATTTCATATTCTGCTGGCAATAGTCAGTGTCCTGTCTGCTCTACAGAGACTGCAGGGAAATGTTTCCTTAATTTTCAGTGAAGGAGTCTAAGGAAAAAATGTACACATCTTTTTAAGTAGTTTAATATTTGAATAACTTTAGAGATCCTGGAGGACTTCTTGGGAGATGCAGGAGAAGTGGTAAACTATGGCTGAGGATGGTCTTTGTACATTTGTTTCTTTTTAAGACCAAAGGTTTGAAACTCATGTGTACAAGTGGTTCACGTCAGCCCTGTGCTGCTGTGGCTGGAAGGTGTCTGTATGGCTGCATTGCCCAAACTGCAGCTTCTCTTTGCCTTTTTGTTACAGAAGTTGGACCTCAGTTTCACTGAGAAACCTTCATTAACTCTTACCGATGTTTAGTCTACTGTGTTGTCGTCTGATTTGCTTGTATACAAAGGGATGTCATCCCCTCTGATTCCTCCTATCTAAGCTGTTCTCTCACAGAAAATACTGAAGTAGTCTTCTCTTTTTTTTACAAAGATCTTGATGGCAAGATTGTTTCTTTTGCAGCTGTCAATATTGGTACATCCAGACAAAAACCAAGATGATGCAGATAGAGCTCAGAAGGCATTTGAAGGTAAGTGACTCTCACCCTTGGCTGAGCTGCAGTTGGGCTGTTTTATTCTGTTTATATACTGTTTATTCTGGAGCTGTTTTAAATGCTTGTAAGGCCCCACCAAAGGACAGAATTGCTGCAGAGGTGTTTTAGACGAGGGAGAAGCAGATGTTGGCAGCTGGTTGGCATTTCAGCAGCAGCATTTCACTAGGTGGCAGTAATGGTATTGTTAGTTTGCAGTAGGACCAACTCATCCATTGGGCTTCAGGATAGTTCAAGAAAAACTGTTTATTCTGTGCATTAGATTTTATTCAGAGTGTGTAACAGTAATAAGATGGTTTCAGAGGCACTGCCAACCTCAAGCTAAACCTTATACCTTGTAACTAAATCACTTGATAGGATCGATGCTTTAACCCTATAATGTTCAGATGTTTCTGACAGTCTCTGACACTACCACACCCCACATCTCATTTGACTGATATCATGAAATCATTTACCTGGATGTAATAGGGGAAAAAAAAAACACAAAAAACCCTCAAAACCCTACAAAGTAGCAGTGATGCCTTTTGATTGTGACTACTGGTACTATTAATGTTGGTACTTGTTTTTTAGCTGTAGATAAAGCATACAAGCTGCTGCTAGATCAGGAGCAAAAGAAGAGGGCTTTGGATGTGATACAAGCAGGAAAAGAATATGTGGAACATACTGTGAGTATCCCATAAACTGTTCTTAATTTGATATTTTTTGTTTCTCCTGGTTGTTAAAAGGTGAACTGAACAAAACTCGTGATGCAGCTGTGCAGGTGGACTGAGCTTCTCAAGGCATGAACGGCTGTGCTTTGTCCGAGGCTGCGTTTGTGCTCAGTACAGGATAACTCAGTGAAATTTGGTACCTGAAGTAATTAGGTCAAACCACAAGATCTGACCTAAATAGTTTTTTTTTGAGTCTGTGAATGAATGATGCAGTTCAGATCTGTGTGGGTGGAAGATAATAGGTGGTGAAAGCTGAAGACTGGGAAGTTTTGGGGAAAAACTTGACCTATAAGATAAGGAAAGGAGCTTGGATTGCAATGGTCAAGACGTTGGTTGAGTAATATGAGCAGACTATACATAACAAGCTGATATGGGAGAACCCAGATGCTGTAAATCAAGGAACACTTTATGTTCTGCTTGTTATTGTTAATATTTCAAGCATTGCAATGCAAAATAAACTTCCTGCTAGTTTGGATGGTACATGTTGGATGTAAATGTACCTTAAAAACAAACTAACAAAAAAAATAGGGGATTATGTTGAATGAATAGTATCTGTTATTTTTAATGTCTGCAGTTCATATGACATTGATCGTGTGTATATTCGGGCTGAAAGCCAGGAGATTTTCATGTAAAATAAAACATAGATCTAAATCAAGAACTTACAGTCATCCAAACAAACAGTTCTTCAAATAGAACACAATACTATTTAGATATAGTTGGGGGATCCTTATAAAGCTTTGTAGGCTATTACTTTCATTCTTAATCTTTAGGTGAAAGAAAAAAAGAAGCAATTAAAGAAGGATGGAAAACCTCCCAATGTAGAAGAAGATGATCCTGAAGTTGTAAGTTTGTGTGTTTCCAAGTGACTGAGGAGTACAGAATGTATTTTAAGGAATGGGAATCTAAACCAGTATGCAGACATTTCTTTGTCTGAGAGTTGTAAATCCTTCTGCATACAGAAGAGTAAGTTGTGACTGTAGAAGTATCATGTATTGAGTAATATCCAGCCTGGAAGTAGTTTGACTGTACTGTAAAGAGGAAAAGCATTATGATGTTACCTAGATCAAAATAACCAGTTCTTTCCTAGGAGCAAGGCACTATTGCTTGTCCATCATACACTCTTGTTTGACTTGAATTTCATTGTATGTTCTGAATGCTGGAGACATTCTTACTGTCAGCAGAGAGAACCCATTGCAGCATGTCTAAATGTGCTTTTAGGGACAAGTTGTAGGAAGGCTTGTTTCTAGCATATTGCACTTGAGGATAGAGTTGCTGTTTTGAGGATAGATCTGCTGTTCTGCAACAAATTCGTCTTACAAATTCATCATTTTTTTTCCTACAAAGTGTTCTTTTTCCTTTTGGTGCCATCCCAGCAACTCCATAATGTTCTTATTTTGCACTGATTTTCAGAGGTCTTTTGCTGTTCTTTAATAGTGAAGTTTGTTTTAATTACAGTGATATTTTCCACTGCAAAGCCAGGGCTAAATTGTTACAACACATCAAGGATGTCAGCTGGGAAATCGGCATCTATACAGTGACCATTTAACCTTCTTTTAATATGTCAAATATTGTGGCATTGTAGAACTCGATGGACAAAATAGGAGAGCTTGAAATGAAGTTCAGTTTAGGCACAGAATGAAAATGAAATATTATTAGGTTATTAAGTAGCTGCTTCCTGGTTACATTAGGGCTAGAATATAACCATTTCCTATGTCTCTGCTATGGACTGAGCTCAGTGCAGGACATATGCATGTGCCCACACAGCCTTGCTTTACTTTCTTTTTATGCTTCTCACATTCTTCTGTAGAATAGATTTTTCTAACTGTGTTAACGTGCCTTGTTTTAAGACCAAATGTGTGTTTTACAGTTCAAACAGGCTGTGTACAAACAGACAATGAAGCTCTTTGCTGAACTGGAAATTAAGAGGAAAGAAAGAGAAGCTAAAGAAATGCATGAAAGGTACCAATAGCATTTTGCTTGTGCAGCTCAGGCTCTGCTTTGCCCCTCACACGTCCTAGGAAAAGATGAGAAATTAGAGAATCTGAGGAAAATAAATGTTTGAACTGACCTTTGGGAGCCATCTGGTCCAACCTCCTGCTGAAAGCTCAGCCTTGGATTAGATTAACAAGGATCCTGTTAAAATGAAGCTTGAATACCTCTAATGATGTAGATTCCGTGTGTTCTTTATTGAGTACAGATGTCTGTGCTTGAAGAATGTGAATAGGGAGCTTTCCCTCCTATTCTTAAGATACATTTACTATGCTTAAATACTCTGTAAAGGCTGGCAGAATGAAATGGTTTTAAGTGTTGTTTGCGTGCAAACAGTTGATTTTTAATTTTAACTAGTTGCCAGAAATATCTTGTGGCACGTGTGATTGTAATCAGTCGCCTGTTGCCTGAGTAGCTGCTGTAGATGCACTTCACAGAGCAGGGCTTCTTGCGATAAAAATAAAGGGAAAAACCTTCTCCTTCTTACTTGCACACTCATGTGTTTATTAACTTCTCAAAACATGTACCCTGAGCAGTTGTAGATAGTTATCACTAGAGTTATTAAGGATTCCAACTTGTTTTGCAAGAGATGACTCACTGATTAAATGTGTCTGCTGTCAGTGGTGCCATGCTGTCATCTCTGCTCGCTCTAGTTTTGAAACCAATTGTTTTTTGCTGTGCAGCCACAGGAGTGCATAATTACTGACAAGAATTGTAATGTACCCAGAAATTGGAAGAGCTTTCAGAGAGGTGTTGAAAGTGTCACTTTGTGTCTTTAATGTAGGTGCTTGTGGTTCACAACTTCATTGTGGCTTCCCTTCCAGGAAACGACAAAGAGAAGAAGAAATTGAAGCCCAGGAGAAAGCTAAACGAGAACGAGAATGGCAGAAGAACTTTGAGGTAATCAGCAGCTGATCTAGCCTGTAATTCTTCCTTTATTACACACCAGAGGGCAAGTTCTATGGCATAGAGAGCAGGGTGGGCAGGAAAGAATTTAATAGCCATGTGCAGGACCTCCTTAAAGGATGTGCCAGATTATTCATTTACACTCAAGCTTAGTCCCAGACTATGTTCAAGAGGCCTTTATACAACAAGATGTCTGGCAGAAAGTTCTGTGTGCTGGGCTGGCATCCATTGGAAAGCAGACAGATGGGATTTCTTCCAGTGACTTAAATGGGCAGATTTTCTCTGTTCATATGTTGTACCATATGGATACAGGAAGCTGGGTATCCTGGAAAACACTGAACTGACTGCATTTGTGTAATGCTGCTGTGTTGAGTGCACAGTGGAGTTATGTCATTTATTGCCAGGTACAGCAATGTGAGCTGCTGGTAGCGTTGCTGGCAGAAGTTCTGTGATCTGTGGTCATTGTGGTTGGAGGAGTTGGGTGTTGTTGCTCTGCAGATGCAGGGAAGGATAAATGCTGAGGAAATGTGAACTCATATTACAAGCAAATAATGATGTACCAAAAAGGAGAACTGCAGAGCTATTGATACTGCTCCTAAACAGCTGAACCTCTGCACTTGCAAGCGTGTTCTCCAGCTTTGCTGGTGCATGTCCTGGCTGCCAGGGTGCAGCATAAGGGGCAAATTGATACTGATCTCTCAAAGCTAGTATGCAAAATCTATTCTCTGGCTCTTGCAGTTGTTAACCTTCCTCTTTTTCTCCTTTGTTTCCAGGAAAGTCGGGATGGTCGTGTGGACAGCTGGAGAAATTTCCAGGCAAATACAAAAGGCAAGAAAGAAAAGAAGAACAGGACCTTCCTGAGACCTCCTAAAGTAAAAATGGAGCAGCGTGAATGATCTTGGCAGCACTGCCAAAGAGCAGCTCCCCAGTCCCCTCCCTGCTTTTAAGGACTCATTGTCACCTAGAGTAAGAATTGCTTTTTAGTAGACTGTTTGTTTCCAGTTCAATTAATTATTGGTCAAAGTATTTTTTGTACTCAGTCCATTTGAACTAGGGCCATAGTCTGAACCCAGCCAGGAACTCGCTAAATGTAGAATACATGGCTTAGGAGGGTCCTCCCATTATTGCTGTCCTGTCTGTCTGCTGCCCTGTAACTCGATGTTTTGTACCTTACAGAGATTGTGCTGTTTCACTATATTCATTTCTAGTTTGAGAGCTGAACCAAGTGTCAGAAATGCATCTGTGCCTGTCCAGGCATCATCTTTCTCAGCAAGTTCAGCTTCAGAAAGGTCTGAGCTGATTCTGGAGATGTGCTTCCATTACTGTTCAGTGCAGATGAGCTGCTGTTAAGAGACCTGCAGCCCCCCACTGCATTGCATGGTGCTTGGAAGGACTCTTCTCCCAAGATCTAATTTCCATTCTGAAATCGCAGCTCTCAAGCTTACACTTCTGTTAATCTCAGACCAGCTGGTCACTTTCTGTAAAGATAACAGAACGTCTCAAATAATAGTTAAGTTGCAATGGTCTGTATGTAAAATAAATTTTTACCCAAGTTACCTTTTTTTTTTCTTTTTTCTCTTTTTTTGGCGAGGAATTATTCAAAGATACAATTGTAAATTGAATGCTGGCCACTGAGCTGTTACTACTGCTCAGTAACACTCGCCCTGGTAAGGTTTTGTAGTTGTTCCAAAGACGTAATCAAGCTGTGTTAACACACAGTTCTCTGCAGGAAAAGCAGCTCCCAAACATGCCTTCCTTATAAAACTAAGGTAGACTGAACTGTACAGCACTGCTGCGTTCAGACAGTGAAATTCCTTTTTATTGGCATTGCTTGTTCCTTCATCACCTGGGAATGCTTTGGAGGGACACAACTTCTTTGAGGCAGCAGTTAGACTTAATCGTGGGGAAAACATGAGCTCACTTTAGTGGTGTTATCTCTGAGATGCATCTCCTCTGCTTCCCGGATGAAGGGCTGTAAGAGACGAGCAGTGCTGGGCAGTAGCTCAGAGGGTAGAGCTCTGTTGTGCAGAAGATCCAGCTGGAGTCTCTCACCCAGAAGATGTTGTTGCTTTCACTCAGCTGGCTCTGGTTCCCGTCAAAGTATTGCTCACTTGGAGTTCTCTCCCAGTGACTTTTCTCCCAGACATTGCTTTTGATTTTGAAGTCTTGGTAGCATTTCCTTTCACATAGTTTAATCACTTTGCTGACACATGGTACTGACCTTTCAGATCTTCTTTTCACACTTGTTTGTCTCCCCAAGTAGAACAGGATGAGTCCTGTTAGAACTTGAGATGTTTCTTATGACCCATGTGAAGTTCCTGATTCTCTTTCTCAGAAATGCATCTGTTTATGAGTGTGACCAATGGAGCGACACAGCACTGACCCTGAGGGCAGCAGCCTTGAGCTCCTTCAAGTCATTAGTTCCACTGAATGTGCCTTGGCCAGGGCACAAAAATGTGTGTCTTCGAAATAAGGTTGTTCACTTTCAATTTAGCTGCTCCTGTTTCCTTTCTTCCTGTCCCACCTGTATGTTTGTATGTCTGAATATGCAGTTTTTCTCCTGCCTTATCAGCCAAGTCCTCTGAAGGTTCTCACCAGCTGGGTGGGCTTTAGCAACAATAAAATACCTGGCCCCTTGCTGTCTATTTCCCTGCTCTAGTAAAGGGAGCCTGGGAGGTTAATTTAGATCCTTTTGTTCCTTGTTTGAATTGCTTGGATGGATAATAAGTGAATGTGCAATGCGGGCACCCAATAGATGCAGTCTGAGCTGTTGCTCGGCCTCTGCATTGTACAACAAAGCTGTGAGATAGACTGAATGAAACACACTTCAATTTCAAGAGGCAGAGATGATGCAAAGCCTGAAACCCCCAGATCTTCTTCTTTGGAGCTGTTTTTGGGTCAGTGCTGTGTGTAGGCTGAAGTATTTGTCCTTGATATGTAAAACAAGAAATCACATCAGTGGGAACAAGGAGATCTCTAGGAATCCCAAAAGGATTTGGTTCCCTTCAAAGGCCAAGGGGTTGCCTTTCCCTTTGCAAATCAAGCTATGACAGCTGTAGAAAACCTGAGCGATAAGACAGAGATGAAATCTGTTCTTGAAGAGGCATAAACCATTGTGTTACTTAATATTTATCTTGGGTTGTAGCACACACTGGTGTGCTCTCATTTACTCCTGCTGCTCAGGATTCCTGGTAGCGAATAGATCAGAATTCTGTTAGGAAAGGCAGAATGAAGTGGAAAACAGTCCTCCTTGCTGTGAAGCCATGGGGTGGTGGTGGTGCCTTACAGATTACACAGATGCCTGGTTTTTAGACATGCTTTACTGTATTGCCTTCATAAAGAGTACATGAAAACAAGCAGAGGTACAGAGGGAAACCAAGTCATCAAGTTTTTCCCTTCCTGAACCCAAGAACAAGAGGTTATGGAGGGAAATGAACAAGAAATTGGTTGAAAAGACACAAAAATGCCAACTGAGGACGTCTCTGCTACATACTGACAGATGCTGGTAGAGATACCTTCTTCTGCTTATCATCTCCAGCTCCATGAAGCCAGGTGCATTGGGTCCAGCACCACCTTGTCTATGCTGAGTATGTGGCTTTATCTTCTTCTGGACTTCTTCTTCTTTCCCAAGAGATGCCCTGTCCTTGTGAATGCATGGAGAACCCTTCTTTCTCCTACCCTGCCTATTTCAGGAGCATAACTGTAGCTCTGGGGGATTACCAATAGGAATGGCAGTGCTGGATAGAAGGACCCAGGTGGGAGATATCAAGGGCAGGTGCTCTCTTCTTGCAATTAGGAGGGTTTTGTGCTAGACTAGGCTCTCTCAAAGCAAACGAAACTGAGGGATTGGGCTTCAGCATAGCAAGTTTCCTTCACAAAGAGTTTGGCTGTTGCATGCAGTGCTGTTATCTGGAGCGCACAGGCTGTCATGGCTTCCTTTTCTTCCTATAAACAGATGTAGAAGCAAGGCCTCCTCTGCTGGGACAGTTGCGATTCACACAGGAATGGGATCTGGGTGTTGTCTCTTGTCTTGTGCACCAACCTGCTGCCCCAGGGCCTGACAGCAAGTGTGGCTGCGCTGTGGGCTGAGATCTCTCCCTATTTCCCAGGGCTCTGCTGCTGCAGTGCGGTGCTCCTCTGGCTGCTGGCTGCTGCTGCTGTTTTGGCAATGCCTTTTGCTGCTAGGACTTGGTGTTGTGCTCAATATGGGCACAGAAAGGCTTTCAGACTCCTTGGGCAAGAACAGCTACACGCTTTGGGAGAGCTGAGTCTCTCATTTCTAGCAGGAGATCTGTAGTTTGACCTCTTCCATACCACTGAACTGGACTCTTCACATTGCCAGCTTCTCTGGCAGTACCTGCTTCATTGAGGTTTCCCATCCGAGACACCCGCACGTCCTACAGTGGCAGAGAAGTCACAGAATCATTAAGGTTGGAAAACCCCAAGGTCCATCCCCACCCCCACCATGCCCACATCCCTCAGTGACCACAGGGTGACCTGCCAAATACAGATCCAGTCAAATTAATATTAACAGTGTTCTCACCAAAGCAAGGATGCAAGTTGAAGATAATGGGTCTTATTGGACGCATCCTTTTCAGCTGCAGGCACACCCTGTCTGGACACTTTGCTGTGTTGACCAGCATTCTTCTGTGCCCCTCCCAGCAGTGGTTGTTCAGCCCTTTGTGGCTGTCCCAGCTCTCAGAATCCTCATGCCTCCTTCGTTGCAGAAACCAGTGCTGGCTCTTGTTAAGAGAAAGAAAAGCCAGCAGCATTTCCTTGTTAAACAGCCTGCGGTGAATGCAGGCAGCAGAAGGAAATGTGGAATCTCATTACAGCACAAGTGACTCAGAGTGGTGTTATGCCTGTAGTCTGTGCAATGTCGGTGCACACCTGGGGAAACCCCACATGAAACCTGAGCAATGCCCTGGGACTGTGTCAGTGAGCCAAAGAGTGAGCGAGCCCCAAAGAAAGAGTGTTCTATCCATCAGGCTGCAGCCTGGGGTGGATTTCTGGCCAGTGTTTCCTCATGGTCCTCTGGGACTCCCACGCTGAGCAGCCCGATGCTGACACAGTGCCTCCCTGTAAGTCAGCTGCTGCTGCTGAGGTGTTGGAACAAGCATGGAGTGCTGCTCTGGCTGCTACCCATGCTTGGAAGGGAATGAGAAGCCTGGAGGATGCTGAGCCCGGATCCCTGGCGTGGAGCTGCTGCAGGTGGGGCTGCCCCATCCCAGGGCACAGGATGATGGCAGAGAGCAGCGAGCCCCTGTCCTGCACAGCCATTTCCCTGTGAGATCCGTGCTGTGCACCAGGGTGTGGCTGGGGCATATCCGAGCCATGTTGCAAGTGCCAAGAGGGAAGTGAGTCACCCACCTGCGAACCAGCGCCTTCTTTCCTGTCCCTGCTCCTCCTGGTAGAGCTCCTTCAGTCCTGGCTCAACGCTGCTGCTCACGGAGGACCAGCGCCTGCTGGGCTGGACAGCCCCAAGGTAAGGACATCCCATCCCTTCTGCTCACCTCCCTCCTTCCTGAGCTCACCAGCTCCTTATGCTCTGTCTCGTTGCTGTGTGGATGTGCATCCCCCTGAGGTCTCTGACCCGAGGCTGCCCTCACCCTCTCTGCCTGAGTGCCCCCAGCAGATGTGTGTGTTTGTGCCCTGAGTGGTGGCACGGCCCTGTGCCCTGCTGGGAGCTCACAACCACAGAGTAGCAGTGGAAGCACAGGGATGTGGTGGTAGTACAGCCTGTGGCTGTTTGTCTGGGGGCTTCGTGTAACAAAACCACCCAGAGCCTGCCTGGCTCCACGCAGGGCACATCTGCAGAGCTCACCCATTGCCTGGGACTGGCAGGGCTCACACCCACTTGTGTCCTTGTCCCACACACAGCACTTCATTGCTCCCATCCTGCCGGCACTTCGTGTTGTTCCTATTTGCTACCCTTGTCACTGAACAAAGCAGCTGTGTGTGTGTGCAGAGCCCACCTGCTCTAATTGCTGCTGCTCTGCTTGCACTCCGTGCTGAGTTTTTCTCCCACTAATTCAATCCCCAGGGATTTGCTCCTCCAGGATCCAGCATCCCGGATACAGCGAGCAAAAGTATCCTTTTTTCCCCCTTTTCTTAATAAAACTAAAGGCTCGTTCAGGATGGCATTCAGTGCAGGTGGACTTTGTGTGCTGGAAGACCCAGACTGCTCTGTAAGTCGGGCTCCCAAAACCACCATGAGTTTGAACGCTGGATTCAATGTTGTACATTCAGAAACAGCAGCAGCGCAGCCCCAGAAGAGCAGGGAGTGATTTCTGACCAGAACTCCTCCCCAGCCCCAGACGTCCCAGGCTTTCATTTCCTCTAAGAACTTGGCTGCTCAGGACAGCACACTTTGTTTTGCAGTTCTGCAGCCTTTGCTAAGGGTCCCCTTCCTGCAGTGACATGACATCCTCACCGGCTGCTCTGTCCAAAGCCAGGGACCAGTTGCCAGCCAGCCTCCCTGGAGTGCTTTTAATTTGTTTTTAATGTAAGTTCCCAGAATCGCTCTCACAGGAAGGGCACAAACAGGGCTCTGGCCACTTGAGGAGGACCAAGGTCTTTGGTTCAGCTTTGCAGAGCTGCTAGTGCCTCCTGCATGAAGCTTAACCCCCAGCATGGGAGCTGCAGTTTGGAATGTGCTGGCCTACCTGGGGCTGTACCTGAAGCTTTGCTGTACCGGCAGCTTTGCTCATCACTGGCATCCTCCTGTGCACCACACCGACTTGCATCCCTGTGATGAGTTCTCCTCTGGCTGCCCCAGTCGTGGTGGTAAGAACATGATGGCGAGTGGTCCAGGAGAAGATCTGCCATGCTGTGGTGTCCCAGTGCCTGCAGAATGTACCTGAGATCAAAGCAGATGTGACACAGCTGTAATCCTGGGTCTGTTTGTACCGAACACAAATGTAAGGAGACTGCTAAAGAACGAGTCTATCTGGGAGGTATACAAGTCTCCTGGCACTTCCCTTCCTTCAAGTTATTGGGTCAAAACTCTTCTGGCTTCTGCCACTCGTCTATTTAGAAGAAGGTTGTTCAAATGCCACCTGATCCCAGGGACGAGGAGTGGATTCCTATTCTGCTCCTAAAGGACAATTCCAACCCTGCCTTCCTTTGGGATTATCAGAAGATGTTTTGAGGAAACAGCTCTAAGGACTTTCCAGATCTTTGCTGCGGTTGATTGCCTTTCCTCTACAAGGCTATTTTATTTCTCATTTCCTTTGAGCTGATGTCACACGTTTCCTCTTCTCTAGTGACTCTGCAGTCATGCTGCAGTTGCTCCCATTCTGGTGTCCTCTCCTTGAGAGCTGCCCTCGTGGAGACCTTTCAGACCGTGGTCAGAGCAAATAACTCTTAGAAGAGGACCGAGCACACTCAATAAGACACCGATCTCTACTCAAGCAGAAGATGGGCACATTGCACTGAATCCATTTGTGGTAAGCACGAAAGAGATTTTATTGATGCTATTCCTGCTGAAAGATGTTTATCTGATGTCGTGGCCATCAGCCAGTGAATCCTTACTGGGAGAGCATGGCCCATAGGAGAGACTGGGACTGGAGTCTGTGTTTCTCCCAGCCACTTCACTGTGCAGCTGGTGACTTCCACCTCTAGTTCTTCACACGGTAAAGCTGATGATAGAAAGCTCTGGGGAGTGTACTGGGCACTGGCTTTGGGCTACAGCTACCAGGGATGTGTAACACAGTGCAGCCTGATGCAAGTGGGTATGGGACCCATAGCTGCCAGCTTGAACTCAACTCAATTCAACTTTTCTCTCATTCTGGCACAGAGAATGTTTGTGTTTTATACAAAGGGGAAGTGCCTCAAGAGGAGAGACTGAGTGAGATGACCCATATGGTCACAGTGGCTGAAATAAGTCTGAATATGTTTGGAGGGGAGCGGTGCCACGCTCTCTTCTAGTTGCATGATGTAGAACATCTGGCTTGGCAAACTAAAAGGGAAAAACTCTCCTGAGATTCCCTGAAGGACCTTATCAGCACTGGCACTGCACAGCCAACTACTGCCAAGGTAGATGAGTTTGACCAAGCCCTGCCAGAGCTGTAGAAGGCATCGTCCCCTCCCACCACCCATCCTGCACCTTTACCAGAGCATAGTTACAACTTAGAGCACATCCATGCGTTCATCTCTCCAGTCAGATTGCAGCCCCAAACCTGTCTTCCTTCTGTGTAAGGCTTTGCAGGTGGGGAGATGAGCAGGTTTAATTTTCTACCTGCTCAATCCAGCAGCTGGGGGCAGGTCTGGAAAAAGACAGCAGGGAAATTCATAGAGCCCCAGCATGCAGCAGCAGACATGCAGGGATGGAGGGATTTCACTGCAAGCAGAACCTAAATTGACTTTGTGGGTAACATCAAAGATCCCAGCCCCAAACAGCAGAACTGTCTGCTGGAGGTGACAGCCAGTCAGAATGGTCAGTTTAGGATACAGATTTGAACCAACTATGAGGTCTGTAATGATCTTAGGTAATTAGGTCTTCATTTTACTTCTTATTCTGCTGTTAGAAGAGTGCATCAAGCACAGAGATCTGCATGAGTCTCTCTTCTCTCTTCACCCCTTCCATGAAGCTTCTGTGCCTGCTGCCCCCTGAACCAGGGATGCAAACCCTCTCATGTCTTTACCTGGGGTTGGTCCCCACTGAGTGCTTTTCATCTATAAATGAGGGTGCAGAAATGGATGACAGTAGGACGTGCCTTGAACCCTGCATAAATCAGAACAGGGAGCAGAGCATCCAGCAGCAATGAGAAGGCCCCATAGCAGGACATGGGCATCCAGAGTTGTCACATCCATAGGGCACCAATGAGGAGTGAGGAGGGACAGGCTGGGGAAGGTGACTGCTGCCTTCCTCTCCCCCCAGCAGGGAAGTACAAAGAAGTATGAAGGTGTTTGCAGAGTTTTCTGAGGAAAGGGGCAGTTTTCTTGAGGTAGAGCTGACTTCCCTATTTGGAGAGGAAAAATGCAGCACTGCAAATGAGGAACCAACCAGCATGTGGGCACAAAAGTGTCTCAGAAAGGGTTTTGTGCCCCCGCTGCTAGGGAAGATGCAGTTTTGAGGCAGAATGGTGCTTGCCGAGGAGGAAGCTTGCTGTAAGACACTTGTTGTCTGTGGGGCTGGCAGAGCACAGCGAGCACATTGCAACGCGCAGCACTTGGCTTTGCCCTCATCATTTGCACAAGAAGTTTAGGCAGTGTGACTGGTGGCAAGGTTTACATGGGAAACCATCACGTCCTGCATTTTACAAACCCTGTGTTGGCTTGGATTTGTTACAAGCCCTGTGTGATGTGAATGAGCAGCCTCACACACACTCTTTTTGGTGGCTCCCCACCACAAAATAGCAACTCTGTGATAGTTGTCTCCCTCCGACTTCCCAAGGAAGCAAAGACCAGCAGAACTGGGAGAGGTGAGACCAGTGCCTTACAGGGCAATGGTGCTAGAGAGAAGAGCAGACCTTGTGTCCTCTGTATGGTAAAATAAGCAGGTTGGAGTATACAAGGGATTGATCTGAATCCCACCCAGATCTGAGATGAGAATACAGATCGCATTGATGGTGCAGAAATTTGATGTCAAAGCTGTAGGTAAGGTCTGAAGAACTACTAAGTGAGGCGGGGACTGGTAACATTGAAATCCTGAAGGCATCTCTTCAGTGACTGTGTTTGTCATTTACTTTCACAGGAAAGCACAGAACTGCTGCTGCTCCAATTGCATTTGATGCAGAACTTGGGGTATGTGGGGAGGGGGGGAAGAAGAAAGAGAAAGAAAGAGCCATGTCAATTTGAGAGAAGCCTGAATTCAGAATGAGGGCACAACAGAAAACAGGCAGGCTTTAATAAAGAGAACTAAGAGTCAAGAAAACCCTGTTTGCCAATAGCAAAAGATGAAGAAGCTCAGTCAGTGTAGCTGGGAGGAGAGGAGGGGATGGTTTTATGTGTTATATGAACCTTTGTGCAGAAGTCTTTAGAGATTAGTGATCTGAGATCTACAGAGTAGCAAAAAACACTGATGAAGGCCCAGCGTATGGTGTGGGAATGGGATAGATGTCGGGACCCAAGGGGACAGAGCAGGTGCCTGAACCTCAAACTGGGGCACTGTGAAAAGCTCCTATGTTTCCAGACAGCTGAAATAGAAAGCTGAGCTTTGGCTTAGCAATGGCACAATCCCAATCAGCTCTTTTTATGCTTCTTATTTGCAGATAATAGAAAAGCTACAGCAGGAATTGTGGGTCACACGTGTCCACTCCACAGCACGATGTCTGGAGAGAGCAAAGATGCTGCTGCAGGCAGTGTGTGCCCAATAGACTCTGAGTTTCGCTACAGCCTCTTCACTGTTTTCTACAGCATCATTTTCATTCTGGGCTTTGTTGCCAACTGCTACGTGCTCTGGATTTTCAGCCGTATTTACCCCACTAAGAAACTCAATGAAATCAAGATCTTTATGCTGAACCTGACAGTAGCTGACCTGCTCTTCCTGGTCACAATGCCACTGTGGATTGTTTACTATCACCACCACGGGGACTGGATCATGCCCAAGTTCCTCTGTAACGTGGCTGGCAGTTTATTTTTTGTGAACACCTACGCTTCTGTTGCCTTCCTGATGGTCATTACATACAACCGTTACCAAGCTGTGACGAATCCTATTAAAGCAGCTCAGTTTACCACCCAGAGAAGGGGTATCTTTCTGTCAGCAGCCATCTGGATCATAACAGTGGGCAGCGCTTTGTATTATATTTTTGATGATAATACGAACGTGGAGAAGATTGGCTCAAATAATTATACACGTTGCTTTGAGCGCTATGACTCTACTGGCGATGTTACACCTGTTCTTGTCATTCACGTCATCATCTGCACCCTCTTCTATATCATTTTCCTATTTATCCTGGCCTGGAACATCATCATTATCAGGACCCTGTTCTCCAAATCAGGGCAGCAGCGGAAGAAAGCTCATGTCAAACAAAGGGCGCTCTGGATGGTTTGCACTGTGCTGGTTGTGTTCATCATAAGCTTTGTGCCTCATCACATCGTGGACCTGCCCTGGACACTGACTGTTCTGGAGCAATGGAAGAAGGAAAACTGTCGCTTGCGCCAGCAGCTCAATGATGCTCACCAGGTGACTTTGTGCCTCTTGAGTATGAACTGCGTGTTGGACCCAGTCATCTATTGCTTCCTCACCAAGAAGTTCCAGAAGCACGTATCACAGAATCTGAAAAGCATGAAAGGGAGTCGCAAGTGCTCCAAGCAAACCACAGATACGGTGATTGAGGGCACCATCCATCAAGAGGATGCTGTTGGGTTCTAGGTCAGTCGGTTTTGACTGCAGAGACCGAGGTACATGAATGAGTCACTCATCAGACGAAGGCACGGAGGGACATGACTGGAGCAGGATATTACTTTTCATTTTTCCTGTTAGAGGAATGAACGCTCATTTGTGACAGGACAAGTGCACAAACTGGAATGCAGGAGGTTCCCCCTGAACATCAGGAGGAACTTTTTAATGTGAGGCTGGCACAGATTGCCCAGAGAATCTCCTCCTTGGAGACCTTCATAAGCCACCTGGATGTGGTGCTGGGCAAGAGGCTCTGGGTGTCCCTGCTGAAGCAGGGGTTGGACCAAATGGACTCAGAAGTCCCTTCCAACCTCTGTCGTTCTGTGATTTCTTCTATCGCTCTCAACTAGCAGAACTGAAACTTGTAAAAATCTGTGAGAAAAGCATCTGTCTGAGTTGTGGGCACTGCCAGCAGCTCAGGCAACCTGCTTTAACCTGAAAGAAATGCGGTGAGTGTCTGCAGTGAGCAAAGTACACTGCGATTATCCATTACGTCAGCCCTGATAGCACCATGCCTGGTCCTTCGCCTGCTCAGCTTCCAGGAAAAGTCCAGTATCAGAGCTGTAAGACTTCTAAACAACCTGGTGGAACGTGCTGAGCAGCTGTTAGGAACTGGCTTTGCTCACAGCTTTTGTCACCAGACAAAGGTAACACAAGGAAGAGAAATCGGCAGTGCCTCAGCCCCCATCCCAAATCAGCTCCCCAAAGGGGGCTGCTGTCTGCCCTGGTTTCTTGTATGACTGCAGAACTGGAAAGTAAGTAGCCTCTTGCATTCAGATTTTGACTAGCTGGTAATTTAGTGCCTGTGGAGATCCCACCTCATTTTGGATGCCCTGGGTAACAGAAGACAGCTGTCAGCACGGGCAGTATGAGGAGACAAAAAAAAACCAACTTTAAATGCTTCTCTATCTTCATTCTTATTTATTTAAATGAGGATTGTAAAAAGCAACTGCGCATTGTTCCTTCCTTCCATTGTGCCTTTTTATTTCTGCTGGCTGGTTCTTGATAATCTACCACAAATGAAGTATTAGGTTGGGTCACTCTCTGAGTAAACCAGTGATGCATAGTGATGCAGTGCACTTTGCAGAGATGAAATACATGCAATTGGGAAAGACTTGAGAGTCCTCACTCAGGGCTGGCAGCAGCCAGTAGGGCCCTAGGGTAGTTTTCCAGGGGTGCCTATTTCTGTTACAAGTCATGAGACAATTGAGGTTTATTTTTCTGACTGTGATTACTCAATCCAGCACAGGAAACTGGGCAGGGCAAGGAAGGGAAGCTACTTGTTTTTAACAATCATTTTTTGGTTCCTCAAACTACATGGGAGAGTCTGGCCGGTAACGTAAGAAAAGTCTATCTGACATGGCAATACTTGTTGTGTTCTCAGCAGCTTTCACATGCCCACCAGTTATGAGGAGAAGGTGAAAGAAGAGCTGGAGTCTTTCCAAAGATAAAGACCAACATTGCTATCAGACCTGTCTATGCATCAGTGGAGATGGGTGTCCTTCAGCTGTATCTCCTGCAGCTCCTCCAGCAGCTTTTGTGCTTATATGTGTAAATGAGCAAAAGCACTAAAAGGCTTTTTTCTTTTTAATGCCGTCTCTGATGGTGAGCTGTGCACTCAATTCTGTACCGGGCAGAGAGCAGAATGTGACCATGAGGCAAATGCGTTCCCTCCTGGCTCCACTATGGTCACTCACACAAAATACCTGCTGACACCTCTTGGTAGACCCACGTTCAAAGCTTTGCTCCACATCTGCAGCCACCCAGTGCACAGCGAGGATCACAACGCTGCATCTAAAAGCCCAAATCCTGGGGAGCTGGAGGAACGTGCTTCAATATATTTGCCCTCCTGAGATGGCACATTCTGGCTGAGATGCTTTTCCAGCTGGCAAAGCTTTCCTCCTCACCACCTACATGATGGTAGATCTCACTTGCTTCATAGCTGCCAAAGCACCCGACAGAGCTTGAGTCTGGCAACTCTTGGAGGAAATGGAAAGGGATTATTTGGTGTATAAGTTGGTCTTCTATAGATCACTGGGAAACTTACAGCCATGTTAAATACACACAGGGTTAAATCCACACAGGGCTAAATCCACACAGGGTTAAATACACACAGGAACAAAGCAAACAAACACAGAAACCAGCTGTAAGACAAGTGAGAGCTGAAGGGAACAGATGGAAACTTGCTTCTAAGGGGAAGGGTGAACGGTGCAGGAACTGAGGCCACTTCACGGGATGATGTCGCAATAACTAAGTCAGCAAAAAGCCATTTTAAACCAAATCTGACCTTCTGCTCCTGGCGCTTCTATGTTGCAGGACGGGGGTTTGATTTGCAGTTGAAACCTCAAACGTTCCTCTAAATAAAGCGTGTTTCCAAACGCGTTGCCTTTCAAGGTGTCCCTTAAGGTCTCCTTTAATGTCTCCTTTCTTCTCACCTCGCTGTATTGACACACACGGCACGTTCTCCACACACACAGTGCGGCCTGTCATGGTGACAAGGCTTTAACACCGAGGCCCCACAGACCCCATTGCTCCTTCCCCCCTCACAGACCCCATAGCGCCCGCCTTCTGTATGGCGGTGATGTCACTTCCATTATACCCTCATTCTGTTTCCGGGTCCTGCTGCTGCTGCGGATCCGTGGGGCCGCTGCCATGTCGGATGCGGGTCCCGTTCCCGGGTGCGGCTGTGGGGCCGCTTCTCGGTAAGAGCTCATTGAATGTACCTGGATGAACCTCCGCCCTTCATCCCCGCCGCCGTTCCGCTCCTTGGATCCCAACGGGGCCGCGGCTCGGGGGAACGGGAGGAGCGCGTGGCTCCGTTACTGTGGGCCTGAGGAGATGCCGAGGGCCGCTCGGTTGGATCCCAGCGCTCGGCCGCATAGAACCGCTGGTCCGGCCCGGTTCGGTGCTCAGGGGGATCCCGGTGTGTCCTGACGGCGCTGGGGAAGAGACTGAGCAGCTCCCTGAGCTCGGGAGTGAGGATCGGTTGTGTGAGTAACCGGGAAGCACGGCCTGTAGGGAGCTGATTGTCCCTCTCTACTCGGCTCTTGTGAGGCCCCATCTGTTGTACCGTGTCCAGGTGTGGAGCCCTCAGTACAAAAAAGACATGGAGATTATGGAAAGGGTCCAGAGGAGGGACAGGAAGATGATCAGGGGCTGGAGCACCTCCACTATGAGGACAGGCTGAGGGAGTTGGGTTTGTTCAGCCTGGAGAAGAGAAGGTTGCGGGGTGACCTCATTGCAGCCTTTCAATACCTGAAGGGAACTTACTATTTATTCCCTTAAACTCTTGGAAAGGGCTGACAATAGCAGGACACGGGGAAATGGTTTTAAGTTAAAAGAGGGAAGATTTAGGTTGGATGTTAGGGGGAAGTTCTTCACTAGGAGAGTGGTTAAGCCCTGGAACAGGCTGCCCAGGGAGGTTGTGGATGCCCCGTCCTTGGAGGTGTTCAAGGCCAGGTTGGACGGGGCCATGGGCAACCTGATCTATGGGGTCTCTATGGGGTCTGTGTGGTCTCTGTGGGGATCTATGGGGTCTCCTGGGCAACCTGGTGTAGTAAATGTGTATGTTTGGTGGCCCTGCCAGGCAGGGGAGTTGGAATTACATGATCCTTGAGGTCCCTTCCAACCTGGGTCATTCTGTGATTCTGTGACCTGTGATTCTGTGTGTGACTGGGCCTGTGGTGTGGAGCTGCAGCTCCAGGCAGCCCTATGGCAGCTTTGCAAAGAGGTAATTCAGAGAATAGAACGGTTCCTTTGGACGAGACCTTATTTATAACAGTAATAGTTGGGTTAGAGGGGACCTCAAAACCCCCCCAGCCAAATCCCTGCCATGGTCAGTCTGCCAAGGGCCCATCCATGGCCTGGGACACCTCCAGGAGTGGGGCACCCACAGCTCTGGGCACTGGTGTCAGTGCCTCACTGCCCTCTGAGTAAAGAATTGCATTTCATATCTAACCTAAATCTTCCCTCTCCCCTGGTGGAGCTTTGTGCTCTTCCCACGTCCTGCCACTAGTTATGGAGAGAAGAGACCAACATCTTCCTCTGTACCTCCTCTCCCCAGGAAGCCACAGGGAGAAATGAGGCCACCTCTTGGCCTTGTCACCTCGAAACCGAACAACCCAAGTGTTCTCAGCCTCTCATAGGTCAGGTCTTCAGCCCTGTTACCAGCTTTGTTGTCTGGGTACGTTCTTATTATCTGTAAACCTGCACGTTTTTGTCTGGATGGGTTTGTTATGGGCTTGCACCAGAGCTTGTGCAGACATAACCAAAAGGATGTGCTTGGGCTTGGCAGTGCCATGATCAATTGGACTTCATAGCTGTGTTGGACTCAGATCAGCTCTTGATGTTCCTGGTTTGTAGAACCATAGAGGTTTGAGTTGGATAGGCTCTTTAAAGGTCATCACCTCATTCAGCTCCCCTGCAGTGCACAGGGACATTTACAGCTTGATCAGGTTGCTCAGAGCCCCATCCAGCCTGACCTTGAGCATCTCTGGGGATGGGGCATCCACCCCTTCTCTGGGCAGACTGTTCCAGTGCTTGCTGTGCAGAATTGCTGAAGCTTTATGTGGAGCCAGCTCTGTGCTAGGGTGATTGTTTGGTTTCTGCACTGCATGGTGAGGTTAAATTGCTTCCATACTGAGGCTAGTCCTTGATGTGGACTATCTATAGCAAGTCAGATACATAATGGATCATCATACCAGGCCTCTTTTTTCTGTATGGAGCCAGCTCTACTTCCATTCCTGTGATGCACGGAGTCTATAGTCTGTTAACTTCCAGCTAGCAATTGAAACTCAATCATATTTGCTATTAGGATAAGACTTGCACAGTTGTCATCTGTCTCAGTTACTTGGTTCTGTGACTTTGCAGATCATCCTAAATTCATGGTACCAAATGAGATGGGCTTTTGGTTAGAACCACAGCAATTTGCATGCCTCAAATCACTGTTTTCATAATTAACAGCTTAAAAAATGCCTAGAGGTTATTTAGTTGTATTGGTTTGCAGAGCTGTGGACCTACAAACCTGACTGTGTGCTATTAACTTCTGTGGGTTTATTAAATCATCTCACCGGGTGTTACTTTGTACTTAATGCAGTTCTGCAGATTTTACCACACAACCAACATTACGCAGCTGGATTCTCACTTGTAACCTTTAAAAAGGCAGCCGAGGTGAAGGTCTGGCAGTGCTCGAGCCCTTAGAAATAGTGCAGTGTCCTTCTGTGGCTTTTGCCTGTATCTCAACCCTTCCATGCAACGTCAGTGGCAGTTGTGGCACCTTGGTAACTGTGTGTTGTTGGTTTATGGGGCGGATTGGATTGCAAAACTGTTACTTCCCTATCACAGATGTGTGCGGCTTTGTAATAATTCCCAAGTCATTACTGACTTCTGAAGGATTTACAGCTTCTCAGAACTTTGCCTGGTAAAAAGTTGAGGTGTTTGGGTGGGTTTTGAATTGATAACATCATAACCTTTATTAAAAGGGTTTCCGTGTTTTGTGTTAATGTGTTGGAATATCTCTCCAGCAAATTAAATGTACTCTGTCCTAGCTTTCATGTACTGAAGGATGGTTACATATGGGTACAATACTGTTGTGGTTTGTTAAGTGAATGAAGAACCTGAAAGTGGTGTGTTTCTGTGTGAGTCACGTTATGCATCAAGATTCAAGACATACAGCAGTTGTTATATGAGGATGGACATGATTAACACAATGCCACCATTCTTATTTATCAGAAATAGGAACATTTTAAACTTCTGCCCTGCAGATGTACCAGGACCTGTCAGGATGGAGGTGCAGGAGAAATTTCTGAGTGCCTAAAGGGAATGGTGAGGATTTGATATTTTCTGTATGATCTCCCAGCCAGCAGTGCTTACAAGCAGAGCACCTCCAAGCATTGCTGCCTCCAGCAGCAGCTTGTTTTGGCCACCTGAACCATGACCAGCAGCACACACTGATTTGTTCTAAGTTGAAGGAGGCATTTGTCAGCTTTTCCTTGCTTTGTCTTGTCTTTAATTTATTCCTTTTTTTCCCCCCTTTCATCCTAATTTGTCCAGAGGTTTTTAATTTGTTAAAGGGCAGCAAAGCAAGCTGCTCCTCAGCTGTGGAATCATACTGGGCTCTTTTTTCATCTCTTAGATAAACTCTGGAATTAAGAATGTGGGTCATCCAATTTTAGAGGCAATTAAAAAGTACTTTAGCTCTGCAGAAGATGCTCTGCCCTGTAGTTTAGCCCTATCTAGAAAGCTGTTCTCCCATCCCAAGGAATTCCTCTGTTGTGTTGTCTGTGTTTAAATGCTGATAGTCCTATTTGTCTGAGAGTCAGCTGGAACATAACATAAAGTGCGTGGCAGTTTTAAGCCTTGGGTGATGGTTTTCTGTAATTATTATATATTATTATGTAAATCTATTTTGAAGATTTTACAGAGTCGTTTTGCTAATTTCTTTTCCGTTATGATTCTGATTGCCATTCTATATTTGGGAAAGCATAAGAAATTCCTCCTTAATTATAACTGATTTGAGATGAACAAAGAATGCTGCATATTCAGTGCCGTTATCATTTGGAAAAGCAGGTAATGAATTACTTTTCAGAACAGAGGAAACTGAGTGTCAGCTCTTTTCAGAACTGAGTGGCAGCATTCTGAAATAGGTTTAACCAAAGGCTTACAAGAAGAAGTTTCCCCGCAAATCTTTCCTGGTAAAGACATAATTGTGCTCACGTATGAGTTGGGAAAAGTGCTGTCACAGAAAACAGTTCTGTTGAATTTGAGGTTTTAAAGTTTTGCATAGAAGTCTGCTCTCATTTGCAATAATTTTGTTCAATAGCACTAGAAACGTTCTTGACATTTCAGAGACCATTGCTTTGGTTTTTCTGCATGTTAAACATTTGTTTCCTATCTATCCAGAACTTTTGGGGCTCAAGGAGAGGAGTTCACCTTTGTAGGTGGTAAAGGGGCTCAAAGGTAATAAGAAATCATTATTTTCTTTGTTATCTTCCCCGTACTCTGGAGAACTTTGCAGACACAGACATGTTCTTCTTTTTCCACTGAACACATTCTTTCTCTCTGCCATGCCAAGCCTGCTGCTTTGTTGGCATTTTTAGATATGAAGAAAAAAAGATATTTTTTAAGCCAGGAAATGAAGAATACTTACACTTACTTGGCCTGAAGGAAGCCAAGAAGTCCAGATAGGTCAGACTGTGGACTATGGTCAGCAGCTAACACAGAGATGTGGGTGCCCCATCCCTGGAGGTGCCCGAGGCTATGAGTGGGCCCTGGGCAGCCTGATCAGGTGGGGGACACCCAGCCCACAGCTAAGGTAAGGGCTGGATGGGCTGTGAGATCACCTCCAACCCAACCATCCTGTGCTTCATGGGAAACATGTCAGTGTTGGAGATAGAGGACAAGGCAGGGATGTCTCTATCTCCAATCTTTGTGCACAGGGATCCCACAGCCATGTCTGCAGGCAGCGTGGCACCTGGAGGATGTAGGGGTGCTGCCAACAGCACTGATGCCACGGGAGGGAGTGGTATAATGAATATGCTTAGTTACAAATAGTGACAGTTGCTGAGCATCAAAAACAGTCATTTAAACTTTTTTTTTCCAGAGTAAAAAATCTCAAATATCCAGTACTTCATTCTTTCCTTAATGATTTTATATATATATATTTTTGAGCAGGTTACTCCAGCAACTGTTGTTGCTAAGACACAAATAGTTACAGATGTCCCCAGGACTGATTGCAGGTGATAAATACCATGGCTGCCTCTCTTGCAAAATAACAAGAGAAATATGTCAATTTACTGCAGTGCCACCTTTTAAACATAATTATGGTGACAGCTGAAAGTTTCTCTCTAAGAGAAGTGTAGCTTGGTTTCCTGGCAGTGTGTGGTGGTGCCTGTGTTAGTGAAATCTCCCAATTGTGGTACGAGTTGAATTCTTATGTAAAGGGGAGTTATTGGCTTTGTTACTTTCCTTATGTGTGTATAATTCATGGTGCTGTGCTTTGTATGTTAAAGGTGGTGCATGACGGTTCGTTGAGCTGTTAGATCCATCTAGAAGAAATCATTGCCCTGTTTTCTGGGCTCAGTGGGAGCTGTTTTGCTCAAAGATGAAGCTGTTATTTCCAAGTTTTCTTTTTGTGGAGAAAAAAAAATCCCCAACACAGTATGTTTCCTCATTTAAAAATGTCCCTGTTGGGTTTCAAAATCAAATTGAAGAGAGTTGTGTAAGAGCCAGGCAGGCTTTGTGTGTGTCACTGAACAGAGCTGCAGACAGCCTTAAAATTGGTGATGCTACAGGGATTTGAGAAGAGCAACATGAAAGTTCCTGCTGGTGAAGTGAGCAGTGCTTAGGCTAAATACATCTTTGTGTTACAGCATTGAATTCCTCTATTTTTATATACCACACTGTGCACCCCCCGTCGCTTTAAGATTGTGAACATTTGATCAAACCATGAACCTCAAGTCCTCCAGATTTGTGTTTACATGCTTGTCGTGGCCACGTGTACCCTTATAGATGAGATGCATAATCTGCCTTCCCTATAACTTTTGCAGGTTTTTATTCCGAGTCTTCCCCAGTTAATAAAGACGGAGAGAGAGATCGAGCGTAGAGAGCAGCAAACAACCCAGCAGATCTCACAGCAAAGGTTTGTTCTCTGGTGTTTGTCACAATATTTGGGCAGCCCCATGGGGTGTGGGTGTGTGTGTGCAGGGATGGAGGAAAAGCAAAGAACAGCCAGGCAGAAATCTTTGCCATGAGATCTGCTGAGCTGTTAGAGGTAGGGATCAGCAGGCTGCTGTGTGCCACTGGAGAACTGTACTTAACAGTGGATTTAACAAACGAAAGCTTGACGTGTTGTAAACTGCCTTACAGATGGAATCTGGGGGCAGTTTTATTTCTGGAGAGCAAAGACTGCTGCCTGAGGAAATGGATGCTGGCAGCATTACTCAGTAGAGTTGGGGCTCTCACGTTTTGGAGTTAGAAATCCCACTTCCTTTTCCCTCTTACTGCAGCTGTGTTTTCCAGGCTGTCTAACACTGAATGCTTGCCTTAGTGTGTCACCGTCTGGGTGTGGTGTTACCCTCTGGTTGTGGTGCTCAGGGATGTGATTTAACAGTGGGTTGTTAGAGTTAGGGTAGTATGGTTAGGCTGAGGTTGGACTTGATGATCTTGAAGGTCTTTTCCAACCCGAGGAATTATATGGTGTGTAAATTGACTTGTGAATTCATGGTGCTGCTGGTTGCTCTACTTGTGAAAGCAATTGCTTTGTTTCTTAGTGGAGGAGGAGAGCCAGCTGCTCATGGCTGTCTGTCCTTGCATGACACTGTAGTGCTGTGTTACACACCTTTCCTTCTCAGCGTCTTTGGATTGTGTTGAATTTGTGCTCAGACTTACCTGACAAACCGTTTTATGGGCCAAGGCATCTGTTTACTCATTCACTTGGTTTGTTTGTGATGGCACAGTGTTAAAAAGCATTTTTATCTTCTTCTTGACTGAAGGAAGGGCAAATAAAGCACAGGATTCCATTCCTGACTGTTCCGAAGGTGCCATCTCAATGTACGACCCAACCCAGCAGCCAGGATGGTGCTGTTATTCATGTCATCTTGTAATCAAGAACAAAACAGGAGATTCTGCACAAGCTGTGATGAGTGCCTGTTCTTCCAATTCTTATGGGAGCTCTTAGGAAGAGAGCTGGGTTTGCTGTCATCGTGCAGGCAGAATGCAAGTTTGGCTATTTGGGATGTCAAGTTAAAAGTGTTCTGACAGCTTGACTGATGAAACAGTGTCATAGTTGGGTATGAGGGGATATGAGGAGGGAGAAAATAGTGAAGAAATATTGCTGTAGAACAAGGAAGTTGTGTGCAGAGGCGCTTTCCATTGGAAAAAATGAGAAGCTTAGACTCTTCTACTGTTGCTTAATTCCTAGATCCACTTCTCTTTATGGTAAACTTCTGGCCCTTGAGTAAATGAGAAATGGAAATAACATAGATCCCATTATTAAGCATATCCCAACAAAGCATTTTGTTTCAGATTCTATTAAATAGTTTTAATTTCATTAGGTCGGCTTAGTTTTTTTTTCCTAAAGGAAGCAGTGGCTATTTTGAAGTAAAACAAAACCATATTCAAGCATCTTTTTTTTCTTCCTAATCAGTATAATTACAGCTCATTGGTTTTATCACATTATCCTTGCCTTTAA
Source organism: Coturnix japonica (assembly GCF_054131305.1). Lineage (NCBI taxonomy): Eukaryota > Metazoa > Chordata > Aves > Galliformes > Phasianidae > Coturnix > Coturnix japonica. The sequence goes on along the minus strand of NC_140679.1, from coordinate 12,773,689 downwards.
TTATTTGCAGCTTGAGAGAACAACTGTTATTTTATCTGAAGCCAAAGCAGATGGGCTTGTAATGAACAAAATTAAATAGCAGTCCATCCCGATGCTAATAGCTGGTAGCTTTTGGAAATATATCTATAATATCAGCATTGAAAGAGTTTGATCAATATATGCTTTGCATTTTGGGATTTTAAAAATAGGATTTATTGCAAGAAAACAAATCTGGGCTTTCAGCAGGGAGTTAGCGCTGTGATGTTATGCAGAGCAGAAGGCAGACAACTAGTCTGTGTAATTCTCTAATCCACACCTATGCTTTAATGCCTTGTTTTGAGATTTATGTAATGTGTTTCAATAAACTGAGCATGCAAAATGACCTGACGTGCAAAACGCCTCTCCTGGCTATTGCACAGCCGTGGTGTGCTGGGCAAGTTGGGGTTTAGCTGGCTTGGCTGTTCAGCAAGTCCATTTTAAATTGAAAACTGTTGTTTAATTCAGATATTACAGGTAAATAATGAAAAACATTCCATATAGGAAAGAATTGTGTGTTTTCAGCTTTTTGGAGCCTAAGTTTCGACTTCTTCTTTTTTTCAGGTTGTTTCTTTCACATCGCTAACACAGAATAGCTTGTGGCACACCTGGTTGTGATTTGTCAAAGCCTTTTCATTCATAAGCTCAGTCCACCATGGAAGTGTTCTGACCATCACACCTCACTGTGGCCTTCCAGTATTTGGAAGGGGTGTATAAACAGGAGGGGAATGGCTGTTTATGAGGGTGGACAGTGACAGGACAAGGGGGAATGGATTTAAACTGAGGCAGGGGAGGTTTAGGTTGGAAGTTCTTCACCCAGCGGGTGGTGACGCACTGGCACAGGTTGCCCAAGGAGGCTGTGGATGCCCCATCCCTGCAGGCGTTCAAGGCCAGGCTGGATGTGGCTCTGGGCAGCCTGGGCTGCTGGTTGGTGACCCTGCACACAGCAGGGGGTTGGAACAAGATGAGCATTGAGGTCCTTTGCAACCCAGGTCATTCTATGATTCTATGAACTTCCTAGACCTCCCCCTCCCAAAAAGTATAATCAAAATGTAGACAGGAAAAGTGACCAAACCCAGCTCTCCCAAAACTGTTGGTCTCCAATTTCTTCTTTTCTGAGGTTAGTGAGCAGTTGGGAAGCTGTGGTTTTGCGTGGGAAGGGGAGGAGGGCTGATGGCAGTTGATGTTCTCTATATGGTAATGACATGGTCACACCTCCGCTCATGTACAACTGCCACAGGATGGGCTGAGTGCGGTACCAAAGCTATTGCAGATCTGCTTTGGTATCTCTTCTGCTGTGGTTGCCTATGGTTTAAAAATGTTTAATAATAGAAGCTGTGCGGTAAGCTTATCTAAATAAAGCACAGCTGCCTTGAGCTTTATGTAGGTTAAAAATCTAATGCTGAATTTTTGAGATGATGAAAAAAAACACAAAAAACAATACCAAAAAACAGCTGTTGGCCTTGAACTTTTACTGATCAGCTGTTTGCCAAGTCAGATGATCCACCAGGTTCAAGCTGAATGGATGCAAGGTGCTGGGGTTGCTTTTTGGAAACCCAAGCACTGCACCCAGCTTGGAGGCTCAGAGGAGGTTGGCAGCGCTCAGCGCTGCAGTGCTGTGCCCATAGCAGGCTGCTGGGGATGCTGCATGGAAACAGCACAGAGCAGTGCTCACTGCAGCCTCCTCCCATGTGCAGCTGTAGCTGGCAGCAGCTGTGCCCTGCCTGCCTGCAGTGTGAGCCATGAAGCATGGAGTGCGGTTCCCCCGTCTCTGCCCCCCGTGTCCTTGTGGAGTCAGTGGTGGATGAGCTCAGGGCACAGCAGCTCTCTGCACACAGGCAGGGTGGGCAGTCTGGGCTGAAAAGCCACTGAGTCAAACATGTGCCACAGCTGAGTGTGCATTCCCAGTTTTGGCAATGTGAAAAATAAGGGGAAGAGTAAATGAAGCCATAATATTACAGTGGCTGTCAATGGAAAAGGACATCTTGTGCTCTCACTTGCATGCTCTTGCCTTTTTCCCTCTCCTTTGGCTCCCCTAAAAATGGGTCTGTGTGAGGCTGGAGCTGAGCCCAGTGGAAGGATCTTAGCAGAAGTGCTGTGTTTTGGTGGCTCTTTTCTATGTGTTTTTTTTTCTGTTTTATTGTTTTTCTCCATAGCACAAGATCAAATCCAGCCTGCAGCACAGCCATATGGCTGCTGTGCCCAGCACAAAGGAAGGGTATCATGCAAGCAAGATTGGGTTGCTGGAAGTAAGGGAGAAGCAGGAGCTTTTCCTTCCTCAGCAGCTCCAGCTGAAACTGTGGCTTAGGAAACCTTTGCTAAAGAACAGCCCTGTCACTCCTCACAAGTCCAGCTGTGCTGCTTAAGCACATCCCTGTCACCCAGAAATGCACCATGCTTCTTCTGGTTCTGCTTGCTTCTCTGTGAGAACACTGAGACATTTTCTGCCCTACCTGCTGTTTCTGGAGCTGTAGATTCTCTAGAAGGCAGTGTGACAGTGATGTTTTTTCCATACTGATCAGTTCAGTTTTGGAGTTCAATAAGAAAGTATGCAATGAAACTGTAAAATCAAAGGACAAAGGGGCAGGACCAGACTGATGTGATAGCAAATTCAAACATCGCTGCTATTGGCATTTGTATCCCACACCTGTAGTTATAACCTTTGAATGACGCAGCTTCTTTTCTGTCTTGAGTTTTCTGTACTATCTCTATAGTTAACAGTTAAAACTGAGGGTGAAAGTTGTAATGGTGCCAGCGTAGGGGACAGCTTTGCTGAGTGGGCTCTGGGAAGAGGGGATCCCAGAAGACCAAGTCAAAATATATGGTCAATGGTCAATGAATGCTGGTCTATGGCAACTTTTTGGTGCAGTATATAGGAACTCTGTGCTAAATATGTGACTGGGTTACTGTCTGTTAACTTTTTGGTGCTCACCAAACACCTCTTTTTTGAGGGCTGCAGTTGGAATAATAAACTTTCTTTGTGAACTTGACAGTAAGCAGTGCTGTATGTAAATTCACGTACGCTCTTGTCCTGATTTTGTGTGTGTGTGTGTGTTTGTTATATAAATGTTCTAAATTAAAACAGGTTAGATTGAATCACTCTGTTTACTGACCTAGTAGACCAGACTCGATCATTTAAAGTGTCTTTAAAATCATGGTGCACGTGTCTGATTGACACGTTAGCTTCTGTGGTCAGTATGGTACAAGCAAATGATGTAGAAATGTGCCACGTGATGAAAAATGTCTGTAAGTTGAAGCTTAAAGCTAAATCCCTTGTTTATGAAATCTTTCCGTATATGAATTTTGTCTCTTACTTGGGAGATGGCAACACGAGTTTAGAAAGCTTGTGGGTGGAATATATAACAATTACCATTCTCTGATAGCCTAAATGATAAGTCCCCCCAAAAGTACATAAAGCTATGAACACCTTTTTTTGACAGGCTTTGAAGACTGCCGAGGAGGACACGATTTGAATCATTCAAGCATTAAAATAGTAATACCCATGGAAGAGCCACAAGATTTACCCGAGCAACCAGTAAGTACATTTAAATAATACTCAAGGTGGGCATGTAAAACTAATCAGTGATCTCAGAACTCAGCATGCAGTTATTGTATTTAATAATGGGCAGTAAGGCTGTCCTTTATTAAAGCAGTAATAAAAGGAATGTGTGCTTAAACTCTGTAGTGCTTCTATGTAAAATTATGCCTAGTAATTATCTGTTTTGCTGAGAAAACCAGACCATTTATAATCCTAGAAGAAATTAAAAATCACTGTTTTAATGACAGAATCAGCATGCTGCCTGTTTCCTTATAAATAAGTTTTAGTTATTCTTGTGCCTAAGATCATGAAAAGGTTCCACAACCCTAAGCATGCCATCATCTCTATTGCTGGAGAGCATTATTTACAACCCTTAATTGAACAGGGCACTGATGTAGGTAGGTGTATCTTAAGATAGGAATTGCTGTCCAGACTTCCTAGATATCTGTGATGCTGCCACATTAAAAATACTGATGAGGTTAAATTATTTAAGTTATGCTTTCTGACACAACGTGCAAATCATTATGAGTGTGTGTGCATAAAACACAAGGCTAATCAGCAGAAACATAATTGGAAGTCTAGATGTCTGCAGGATTTAAACTAAAATAAGAAAGGAAATATCTGTTATTACAGCTTTACATAGCCAAAATTACCTTTATTAACCTTTATTATTCAGGGCATAGGAGATGGAGCACAGCTTGTTTTTGGCACATGAGAGCATTACCTGTAAGCAGACTCTTTAATTGTTTGCTGAAGGTTTTCTATCTAATTTCATTTAGGTACCTTTTGCTGCTCAGTCATTCTGAGGCAGAATTTGAGACTATACTGATCAAAGCTGTATGATGTGATATCATCTTTTCAGCTTTATCACCCAGAACTGACACTGCACAAACTTGTTTTCTTTCTCAAATGATTTTTCTTTTCCTAATAATGGTCATTGCAAACTGTTGGAGACTGAATCTGGAGCCTGTAGGGAAGTCGTCAGACTTGGAGTTAAATGTGTTTTACTCCCTCCATTTAGTGTGCATTCTGCTGCCAGGGATGCTAAACAGGCAAGACTTTTGTCCCTATTTTTAGATGCTTTTTCCCCTTTCAGATCTCAATTTAAAGTGGAAAAGTCTGTGTGAGACTCAGTGCTGGAAACCAAATATAAACTTGGGAAGTAAAAAAGTGAAGGAAAGTTTAGAGAGAAGTGACCAAAAGTGACATTTTCCATGACAAAAATAGTTTAAGAAGTGCTATTATTTGGCTTTTACAAGTGATTTCTTGTAGTAATCTCTTGTTTGTTGAATGCATTGTGGATACATGTAGTTGATTCTTATGATATTTTATTTAATCCTGGAAGACAGGAAGTGACAAAAGTCTTTTTGCAAGGGCTGGTGAACTTGTGTTATGTGCATTGCAGACACCCACAGAGCTGATCTGTTTGGAAGGAGTTCTCATATTGGGCAGTAAATGTGAATGATGGGGAGAACCCTGAGGTGGGAAGGGCTGCAGTGCTGCTGAAAGGACAGAGGAAAAATGGCTGTCAGGTGTTTGAGCTGAAGGTTTTTCTCAACTCAAATTGCCACAGGGATGGCAGTTAAACTCCACATTCCTGACTGGTGTACAGTCCTTTCTTCATAACATTGCTACAGGCAGTAATGCTACCATTGCTTTGGTTGTGTTTGCTTCAGCAACTCATCATCTGGTTGGTTGGGGGTTGTGCTTTCCACTCAGAAATTGGTCTATGAATATCAGTCTGAGTGGAGGTGATCTGACCTGAGGCAGAAGCTGTGTTTTCCACCCTTTTCCCTTTCCTTCCTTTCCCCTTTGAAACTTTTCTATTTAAGACCTGTTAGTTAGCTGTACAGTTCAATGCAAGGCTTTCTTTTCAACACTAATGCAAACTAAAGTAACCACTGGTGATGTCCTGCTGGAGGTCTGTGTGTGCTGATTCTGCCAAGGACAGCTCTTTTTAGTTGTGCCTCTGAACATTTCTGTCCTTGCAGGTGAAGAAAGCCAAGATGCAGGAATCCCGAGAGCAAAGCTTGAGGTATGTCACTTTGAATTTTATTTTAGTGTGAAGCAATTACTGGTGCTCTTATATCATTATAAGCTTCCATTTTAGCAGCATGCATATTGCTGTATTTGTCAGAGAGATGGGACAAATATAACCCAGTTTTGTGTTGGCTGTAAGAAAAATAAATTAAGCAACCCTTTGGTATTAAACCTGAGTTATATTAGTAGTTAGATGATTATTAAAAAAATAATAATGAAGGGAAAGCTTTGACAAGAAGCAGTGAGCAAACAGTGTGAAATTCACCACCTAAATGTTAGAGTGTGCTGGAAGCTGCACTTCCAGCCAGCATAAGGTGAGAGGAGCCCAGCCTAGGAGTGCCTCTGCTCTCCTAGGTGGTAAGTGATGGAAGATAAGAGCACTTGGGATGAATTTGTACTAAAGCACAGGTGTGTGTGTTGAGGAGCAACAGTGAGAATGCAAGAAGAAACAAGGGCTGATATAGTATAACCAGAAATTGTATCTATTGTCACATTTTCCATAGTAAGTGATAACTAGAAGTAGCTGTACAGCTCTCAACCTACTTGCAAGCTGCATGCAATTTGACAGCCACAGGTTAACTGTCTCACAGAATCACAGGACTTTTTTCCCCCCAGAACAGCAGTAGATGAATGCTCCGAATCTTCACTGGAATGTGGGGTTTTTAATTGCAGAACTCAAAGGCTACTAGCATTGCAAAAAGATTTTCAGTCTGGTTATGAATGTTTTCAGAGGGGAGAAATGCCAGTTAATGCGTTTTGAGCAAACTTAATTCCTTCTCCCTAGCCATAGGAAGGAAAACAACACACATAGGAGAGCAAATCCACAGCACTCACTGCTCTGCTCTTCCATCCCCTCACCCTGCCCAGCACTGTCCTGCTTGCCCCAGGGTTTCACCTCAAAGCCATCAGGGCAGTTGAAGGTGGGTGGATGAAGCGAAAACAGCCCCACAATTTTTTCTGCTCATTCAGCAAATTAAACTTTCATGGAAGAGCCTGGTGTGTGTCTGAGGTGCTGCAGAGGAGCAGGAGGCTGTGTCCAGGTGGGAGGAAAGAAATTTGTGCTTCACACTGCAGATGGCAGTGCCAAGCTGCTGGGTCTGCTGGGCTGCAGCTTCATGTGGAGAGATGAGTTGCTGAGTTAACGTGCTGAAGCTGATGGCAGTTTTATGTCTAATCAGAGATGCAGATCTCTCTCTTAGGTTCTCTGTGTGAGATAACCAAAACCAGCTCTGCACACTTTGGTAAGAGTCAGTTTTTCTCAGTGCAAAAGGCTGAAGATATCAAAGGATGTTAATGCAGAGGTTCATAGCACTGATGTTACAGTTTGTTTGTTCTAGCACTCATGTGAGCAGCACAGAAGTCAGCGATCAGAAACCTGAATCTTCAAGCCTTGGTTCAAACCTTCCCATGTCAACTGAGAGTAAGTATCTTTCAGAATCCTTCAGCTCCCAGTGTGTCTGTTCTCCTCATTTCTGCCACTGATCTCATTACTTTTGTAATTCATCAAGTGCAAACTTCATCCCCTCTTTGTAATACTGTCCATGTTGTCAGTTGTAAGGTGAAGGTTTGCTGTGGGGCTTACAAAGCATTAATGCCTGTGTGTGTGATGGTAAGCAAACTGACAGTCAGACATATTGCTTAGCTTGGAGATCACTACACCATGGTTCCTTATGGGGTGGCATGCCATAAGGGGCTGTATGGTGCCAGGTTCTGTGCTGGAGGTCCAGCATAACCTCACTTTCCTGGTCTGATGGACAGCTCATCATTTATCAGGTCTGCTCATCTGAATTCAGGATATTACAATGGCTGCTGGGTTAAAGATATACCAGCTCAAGCACCCCAGTGCTATAAGTGGGACCTGTCTCATAAGGGTATCTGAGATGAGTTTGAACTCGGGTTGTGCAGCCTGAGTGACTGTCTCTTACCGGTTCTAGAGTGTGATTGCTGTGGATTTATTCAAAAAGAAAAATGGAAGCATCGCATTATATGCAGTGAATTGGCAAGAACGTTTTTAATGTGTTTTAATGCTGTGGGTTTTGAGAATTTACTTCAAAACAGATATCCAAGGTACTAAACGACCTTCCTGTGTTGGTGAAAGTCGTGTGAGTGTTCAGGTAGTTAAGTGAATTTAGTTGTTGGTTTTAGAAATCTCCTGTGTAATTACATAAACTATTTTTTCTTCCAGTTATGACATGCACTGACTATATCCCAAGGTCATCAAATGATTATACCTCACAGATGTATTCTGCAAAGTAAGTTGAACAACTGTTACAAAATTCAGTAGCTTCTTTCTGAAGTCATCTTTTAATATTATTATGTATTTCTTTAATTACTCTGACCAAACTCCCCTATATGCTAGGCTAGGCAGCAGACACTCACTGCTGTGCATGCTGAGCCTTGTAGAAGTCATCCTTTGGCTTCAGTGGCCATTGTCTTATGATCCGAAGGGTAAACAGATCTCTTCAATTAATTAACAATATGGTGATCTTGTTGAATAGTATTTGAGAGAGAAACAAGCATATAAGAGGAGTGTAAGATGTTACCATATTTGAGCATCATAAAATGTTTTCTCATTGTGTGGTACAGGAGGTCTAAATCTCCCACATTTGCTTTTGTATAGCCTGTTTGTTCCATTAGTTTTGATGCTGCTGTATTCTAATAGCTTTAGGATTTGCTGCTGTAAGGCACCATAGGTGAAACTAACTGCTCATGCCTGTTGGAACATAGGGTTCCTTCTGCCCTGCTCCCCCTGCCCTCACAGTCACAGTAATTGGGGATTGTTTCTTCTTTCTAAAGTGATTTAATAATGTGTCGTCTCGCTTGGAGGCTGAAAACTGCATATGTGAAAAGTTATGTTGGTTGGTTTGTAACTTTTCTTCCTTTTCAATCAGGCCATACGCACATATCCTTTCTGTACCTGTATCGGAAACAATGAGCCCTTACCCTGGTCAGACTCAGTACCAAGCACTACAGCAATCTCAGCCCTACACCATCTACCCTCAGACCACCCAAACCTATGGACTACCTCCTTTTGGTAAGAAATACATTTGCAAAGATTTCTCAGTGCTTGCAGTTATTTTCTTACATCTCATTAGAAAGCAAATATTAAGATTAGGTGTATTGGAGAGAAGCACATAGAGGAGAGCACACACTTAGCTTAAATTGTAGATCAGCATGAAGCGATGGAAAGATGTGTGTAAACGGCAATAGCTGTGGTTTCATGTGAGTCATCTCTAGATGAAACTTCATCTTGTCAGACCTTTTTTGTTTTTTGTTGTTTTTTTAACAAAACTGCTTTCCTGGACAGTAATTTGAATGTAGCCGTGCAGCTTGCTGAAAGCTTGCAGGGTAAGAGTCCTGTTGTAACTGAACATCTGAAGCTTGATGACAAGGTTTGAGCTGTTCCTTTGTATGTGTGGTAGCAGAGGTAGTTTTGCTCCTCAGTGCCTGGCTCTGTTGTGAGAGAGGAGAGAACGTCACCCTTCTATGCAGGTAACACAGGGAAAAAGTGCTGTCAGCTGTGACGTAGCCATGAAATGTTTGTCGTGGGGATTTTTGTGGTCGTGCTGCCTAGGTGAATTAACAGAGCCACTACAGTGCTAAATTCTTAGGGTATCAGACTGTAAAAGGATAAGTTTTCCTTAGCTGGAGAACTAAATGCCTTTCTGTCCTAAGCCGAATCATATATATGTATATGTATTACAAAGCAGTTAATTTGTCATGTTATTTTTAAAGATGGTATGGAAAAACAGATGCAACTGGGCTCATTCTTATTAGATATAAGTGATATCTGGTTTGGCAGAAATTTCTACCTTTTCAAGAATGGTCAGTGTATAAAGCTGAAGTACTCACCTTTTTTCCTCCTTTTCTTTCTTATTTTTCCTCCCATGTGTTATCAGAAAGGAGGTTTTTCTATTTGTGCTTGAGAGCATCCTTAGGAATAGAATGATTTGACCACAAGGCTTTACTCGCACAGTATCAAATCAAATTTGTTCTGTATTAATTCTAACAGCCTGAATGCCATAAGGAAGGAGCTTTGCAGGGTGTCAATTGTAGAGTAGCTAGGGCAGTTGGTCTGCTATCTTGCTAAACCCTCCTTGTCTTTTTTGTGCTATGGTAGTGTTGGCTGGTGCCAAATGGGCTGCTGCTGACAGCGTGCCCAACCCAGCCCATAACAGACATTGGAAAGCACGTTTCATCCCTGATACCTGCATTCCACTTTCAGTCTTTTTAGTGCATCCAAACATTGGCTTGTGGTTTCATTTCTTTCCCTGGGTTGGTGCTTATTGGTTCGCTGTGGGCAGTTCACTGAGACCACTTTGAAGGTTCATAGGCATTCGGCAGTGCCTGCGTGGTGATGTTTGTGATGTTTTGGTGATGGTAGCTGTGGTTACTGTCATTTTTTTTAATTACTTCTTTTTCCTGTAATTAGGTGCTTAACTGTCAGTTTCTACTGTTGCTTCAGAGTATCTTCGGGAGACCTAGGCAAGAGTTAAGCCTTTTCTATTGATTCCATAGCAACTCTTGTCCATTAAAGTTCTTCTGAAATGCAATCAGTTCACTTACTGAAATGTCTTGATAAGGATTTTGTGGAGTATTACTAAGTAGCTGAATTTTTAGTCTAAATTTAAGTGTTATGGAAATGTTAGAAGTCACATTTCCATCATACTGAAGTAGTATGAGTGTAATCAAACTGGGAAGATGGACAGATCCAGGTGGATGATCCAGGACCAACCATGTGCAGTGCTAAGGGCAGTCTAATTTTGTTTCTACTCACAGTATTTCTTTGGGTATGTGAGAACTTGACTAGATCGACTAGATGGATTAGATATTTTACTAGCAGATCCAACGTTTGCATCTCTTCTTATTGTGGGTTTAATTCTATGCCAAAAAGAAGACATCATGGATTAGGAGCAAAGAAGAAGTATTTTATATGTGAAATTCAAGCCAGCTGTCAAACACTCAGTTCAGGGTGCTGCTTTCAGAGAAGAGATGGCCTAGGTATACAAATATCAATATATATTCTTTCTTTTATATATATATATATATATATATATATATATATAAAATCTAGTGTGTGTATCTGCCAATTTTCCTTGTGCTATAATAATTTTTTTGGCATTTAATGCCCTGTTATGTGCCGAACATAACGTGAAAATCAATATTAAAATAAGAATGATGACATATAAGCCTTGTGGCTTCAAGTTATGTTAGAAGCACTGTAGATACAGTGGTTTACATGGACTCAAGGAGAACATACAAGTGGTGATCTGTCCTGTGTGGGGCCTTTCTGTCTCCATAAATGTGCCCTATGACATCCCTTTGCCTCAGCTGCAGTGCTGCCATCTGGTGTGGGGGTGTTTTGTGCTCCCTTATCCTGTGTCATCCTTGAAGCTGTGCTGCTGCAGAACAGCAGGAAAGGACACGACCTGCACGAGACTATGATACTATGATATGATATGACACACATCACCAGGGCCAGGGTGATCACTGACCAAGGCAGTTGTGGAAGGCTGGGTCTGGAAGATGCCTGAGTTGGCTGCTGCACCTGCATCCAGCCAACCCTGTGGGCACCTCTGACGTGTTTATCTGATCTGGCTTTACACCCCTTGTGTGATAAGCGTCCTGCAGCGTTCAGATGTTGTTTGTGTTTCACCATCACAGTGGTAGGCATGTTGGTATGCTCTGTGACTGTCTGATTTTGGTGTTCTCTGCTGCTTTCCCACCGATCTTGCACTGTAAGGAAATGCTGGTTACTGTCCTCTCTAAAAGCTACTTAAAAATACCACACCTGCTCTCTTTTAGGAGATCTGTTTCCCATATATTTGCCCTGCAGTTTCTACAGTATATCTGCAAGCTTCCTTAAATCATTCTTCCACTATTATTTGCTAATTACTGTGGCTTTCAAGGTTTGAAACCGTAATGAACAGGAATCAAAACCCTGAAAGACCATACAGATAAATGACTTTATAGGACTTGTGGCTGCCAGTTTTTTTTACACACCTTCATGAGGCTGAATGGGTTTTGAGATGGAAGGTCATCATTCTGCTAGCCCTGAACAATGTGTCTAGCTCCAGATGGCCTTTCTCCCTCTGCTTTGTGCATTCCTTCTTGTTTCTAAGTAGATCTTCCCAACTAATTCTTGCTTTTTTACTGCAGGCCAGAAAGAAGTGCCTTCAACTAGGTATAGATTAACCCCAGCTGGTTAGATTTCTTGCAGTGGGGATTGCAGCAACTTTAACTGCTGGCTGTGTTACATACTCTGAGCTGATAACTGGAGTCATAAATGCAATTAAATGGTGGTCCTGACCACCCTTCTGTCAGTCTGCTGTTAAAAGACTGAATGTAACTCTCTTCTACCCACTTTAGAAGATGGAATATCTAATTCCAAGGGAAGTTTTTCCTGCTTCCCATAAGCAAATCTTTATCTGGGAAAAGCTGCAGCATCTTGAATCTTTAGCAGTCAGCTTTCAGACTCCAAGACTTATAATTGCAAGAAACAAACAAACAAAAAAAAAGAGTTTTGAGTTCAGAAACAGTTTAAAAAGAAAACAAACCTGAGGAGCCCTGAAGAATCAGGCCTTGGTGAGTTCCTGAGGTCAGACACTGTTGTCACTGCTGCCAGCGCAGCAGAATGGACCTTAATGCAGCACCTGAACTGAAACCACACTGCCTGCGTGTGCCACGTGCATAGGGATTAAAAATCACACTGCTGCGTGTCCTTTGGCCAGTATTGGTACCGATGGGCATGAATGATTCTAGAATAACAGCAACTCTAGAGGATAATTTCCAGTCTTTTTTTCCTTTGAGCTCTATTTTTCCTTGTGTTCAGTCTATGAAAAGGACTGACTTTCAGCTTGTTTTTAAGTATTTGACCCCAAACTTAATGATGGGGTACAAGTGTTGAACTCGGAAAATTCCAACCCCAGTTGGGGATCAGCAATGCCTTCCTACCCACGTGGCAGTGAGCCTTACTGTTACACTGATGGATTTTTTTATTTGAAAGCATTGGAAGTTGGTCTTGTTGGTGTTTTTAATGTTCTTTTTTCAGCAAGTTTTGACAGCAGCCCTAATCCATGTGCTGCCTGGCATCCAGGACTTTTTATTGCAGAAATTAAGCATTTTCATGTATGATTTGTTCCTTGTTTTTGTGACGAGCCAAAACCTTACTCTGAGGTAGCAGTGTGCTGTTTGGTCCCAGCATGTTTATTTATAACTGGTCCAATTTATCCGATTCAGGTGCACTGTGGCCAGGTATGAAACCTGAAAGTGGTTTAATTCAGACTCCATCTACAAGTCAGCACAGTGTTCTTACCTGCACTACAGGGTTAACCACAAGCCAGCCCAGCCCAGCACATTATTCTTATTCCATTGAAGGTAACTTGGCATGGTTTTTATCTGCATCTCTCTCCACCTAATTGAGTACCACAAATAGAGAGGCTTGCACGTTTGCTCTTGGTTTGTGCATGCTTCTTTATGCTTTGTCTCTTTTCTATTTGTGCGTGTGTTTGTGTTTGGTTTTGTATTTGCTGTGTACCTCTGTATGCACCAGGCTGGCTTGTTGGTGCCATGCTGATGGACTTCACAGGGTGAAGAGCAAATGGGATGGGGAAAGGAGGCTAAATGTTGTGTTCTTTTGCATGTGTTTACTGGGAATGTTCTTGCAGTTCTTTGTTGGTAGATTTTAGCTTGAAGTCAGTAAATACACTGACTGAGACTGGATTTTGTTGTTGTTATGTCTGAAAGCAGAAGGCTCATGTACAATACATACACACACACAGCTTATACCCTCACACATTGCTTGTGTTGCTGCGTGAGGCCTCCAGCGTGTTAGATCTGCTAGGAAATGAATTTGTAATTACAGAACTGGCCTACAGATACTCCCAGTGCCAGCAGTGTCATATCTAAGAAGCCATGTGCTGAATTTCACCAGCTTCCAAAGCAGTTTTTATATGTAGATAGGCTATTGGGCTGAATAATCATATTTTGTTGCTTGTGGCAAATATGTGCAAGTAGGTTTTTCTTTCAGACTTGAATTTTTGCCACTTGTGCATGGGTAATGAATTATGAAAATTCATCTCTATGATGTTTAGGAAGCAGTTTGAGAGTTCTTCGTGGTTCTAAGACTTCAGGGATCTTTGGTTCATCCTCCTGCTCAAGGAACAGCTGGCACTGGATTCAGAGCAGGTTGCTCAGGGCTTTCTCCATTTAGGTTTCACAAACCTCCAACAGATGGCGATGAAATCTCCTCCAGTGACTGTCATGATGGTGAAATGTTTACCTTTGTCAGGTCAGAGCATCTCTCCCTTCATGTTGTGACCATTTCTCTTCTTCTCCTGCTGTACACCTGCATAAAGAACCTGACTTTCTTCTTGATAACTTCCTTTTTGATGTGGCAGGTTGATATCAGACCCCACTGAAACCATCTCTGCAGCATGAACAGCCTTGCCTGAGGATGATTTCCCAGAAGTAAAGAGGCTTGTTACTTCTCTTTATCCCCCCCAGAGAAGATGATGTTATTGCTTTTCCATATAACACTAATGAACTGTGGTCAATTAATGATCTATTCAGGAAAGTTTGGGTCAACAATGAAGCATAACAGCATGGTAACATCAAGTGCAGGAACTAAGGAATGTGTATAGGAGAAGCCATATAATGCAAGGAATAATTCTGTAGCCAGCTTGCAGCTGAACCTAACAAGCTCTTCTAGGTTTAAAGGTTCCCCCAACATAGATCTTAATTAATACAGTATGAATTTGGTTCCATTTACTTGACTTCATTAGGGGCTTTCAAGCTTGATTCTGCTGTACAGCCTTCCCTTGCAGGGTGTGTGCTTCAGCTCCCTGACCGTTTTGGTGGCTCTGTGCCAGACCTGCTCAAGTTTATCAACATTTGTCATCTGCTTGAGGCCCCAAACTGAATGTCGCATCCAGATGTGGTATAATGAGTGCCAAGCAGAGGGGAGTAGTTAAGTAATAAAGAGGTTTTAGCATGGATTTTGCAAATAGAAAAGACATAGAATGCTGTGGTACTTCTCAGCCTTGACTCACTGCAACAGTAGATAGCCCAAGAGTAATGTTTATTCTTAATTTACTTTTCAAAGTTACAGTTTAAGATTAGAAATACAACAGGTGACACCAAGTTGAGTGATGCAGTTGATAAGAAAGAAGAAAGGGATGTCATTCAAAGGAACCTGAGCAAGCTTGAAAGGTGAGCCATTGTAAACCTAATGAGGTTCAACAAGGCCAGGTGAAAGGTGCTGCACTTGGGTCTGGGCAGTCCCAGATATACGTATGGACTGGGAGAAGAGCTCAGTAAGAGCAGCCCTGTGGAGAAAGACTTGAGCAGCAGTCTGCACTTGCAGCCCAGAAGGCCAACTGTACACTGGGCTGCATCAGCAGAGGGATGGCAGTGGGCAGGGGGGGATTGTACCCCCTGCTCTGTCCTCATGGGACCCCATCTGGCTGGCATACTGCATCCAGATCTGGGTCCTCCTGCATGAGAAAGATGTGGATCTGTTGGAGAGGGTCCAAAGGAGACCATAAGGATGCTCACATGGCAGGAGCTATTCTGCTTTGGAGAAAGGCTGAGGAAGCTGGGGGTGTTCAGCATGAAGAGGGGACTCTTGAAAAAAATGCTTCTAAACAGGAGGAGAGCAACTTCTTACATGTTGTTTTGTTGGTAGGCTCTCAATTGTTTCTCTCCAAACAAGGCAGTAGGGTGATGCACTCTTATATGGTGCTGCTGGCCCAGCAGAAACGTTTGACAGTGCATGACCAGAATGGTTTAGTCTGCAGACTAACTGTGGACTGGACTTAGATAATATTTAAACCCTGGTGATACCTCAGGTACACTTAGTGGCGAAGAATGTTGCTTTTGGTAGCAGCTGGACAAGCTGTGGCTGTGATGGTAGTGGCAGAGGCTCCATGAAGTGCTGGAGGTGACATGCTTCCTTAACCTCTTCTTCCCATGTGAACAAAGCAGCCAAGTGAAATGCAAAATGCATTAATCACCATTTCCCTTCCCTGCAAGTGGGGGAGAAAAAGAGAAGAGAGAAGAGACGTGGCAGCTTCAAGGCACAGGTTTGTGTTTGCAGATCTGTGAACACTGAGGTTGTGAAATGGTTGTGAATAGTCCTTTTGGCACATCCATGCCGAGCAACTTGGTGTGGTTTTGGCCCATTTGCAGGTAAAGGGGCTGACCCACAGCGCAGAATGAATTGTGTGATTTGGGTAGTGAGAGCTATTTGTAAAGAACTGATGTGTCGTGTTGTATACATAAGGGATAATTCTAAATCTTGGAATGAGACCATAGTTTATAAGGTAAACTACAAAGTTCACTGTGGGGAGGCTGTGTTTTAGCAGAGTCCCAGCTCTTGGAAACTCTTTCTATGATCTCTTGTGTGATCCATCTCATTGGCAAAGCAGCCTCCTCAGATCACTATAGATGAAAAGAGTTAGAATGATTCTGGCTTCTTAGCAGTTCATCTCCTCCAGCTTCCTGGCAGCTTCACTCTGTTTGGCAGGAGTGCCAAAAGTGCCCTCATTTTTTTTGAGGTTCTCATTGTAACACATACAGTTTGGAAACTGTCCCCAGCTCTTCAGCAGCTGCTTATGAGGAGTATCCACTGCTGCTTCTGATAGCTGCATAGCTACTGTTTGCACTTGAGTGTTTTCATTGCCATTTTCGCTGTTCAGTGCAACCTTTCCCCCTTTTTCTAATGATTCACCTTCCAAAACTTTCTCCCACCTGTTTTTGAACACTATCAGGGGATTCCCAAGGCCTTGTTACTTGCCTTCATTTTTGCTTCTGCAGAAAAGACCTCCTCTCATACTTTGTATTTTTGCTCCTCTCATACTTTGTATTTTTGCTCCTCTCATACTTTGAATTTTAATGTATCTTTTAAGATATAGTTCTTTTGTCTTTTATCTTTTAAGATATAGTTCTTTTTTACATCCATTTTGAGCCATGTTTTAGATCTGTTCCTCTTTCCAGGAGATGATCTCCATGTAGTACCCGTGTTTGCCATAATGCAATGTCTATTGATTTAAGAGTTTGTGGTGGGGTCTTTTTCCCTTTGCAGCTTCCTTAGGACAGAAAGACTGAAGCCTTCAGGATCCCAAGCTCTTCAAGTCTTGGGTTGAATTCTGCATGGATATGATTTGCAGGAAGGCTTGTCCTGTAGTGGTAGTATAGTAGGTGATACCGTGGATTTCTGCAAGCCTTTTCCTAAGTGTCTAACTACTGTTGGTTTTGTTTGTGTGCAGAGGAAGAAGGTTTAGCACAACACAGTACTCCTTGGTAACCCTTTATTTAGTACATGCTGGCTTTGTTTGTGCTGAGTTCAGTATTTCTTTCCACTAATCCTTGGGGTTCCTGAAACCCTGTGTGGACCAATGTCTAATGGTATGGCCCTAGAGCTGTAAGACCATAAAGGCTGCTAAATGACTCTTGTTCCCAGAGGGTGTTCTGGCTGCTCTCTCTGTGTTTTAGAAGAGCTGAATGCATTGACATGAAGACTATTAAACTAACAACTCACTGTCTCTAACAATTTGTCTTACATGAGAAGTTCTTTCAGGATCTCTCTTCCAGAAACTAGATGTAATGTCACAGGGCATGGGGAGAAGCATTCTTCATATATTATTTGAAATATTTTTGCTGCTTCCCTGTTGTTTTGATACTAATTCCAGAGAAAATAGAAACTTCACTATTACCAGAACTGATTTAAACACATTCATATCTCTGGTCTACTCTGATTCATTTCTAAAAGCTGATAGTTAAATATCAAGGTGTGATTTTTGTCTTCTTAAAACTTGTAATTAAAGGTATGAAGCTGTTTTAATTGAACTCCAGTTGCATAGCAGGCATGGAAAGAAAATGTTTTCTATTTAGAAGCTTTGGATAAAGTTTCTGAAATACTGAAGAAAAACGTTTTTAAAGATCCCTGTGTGCCAACTCTCCTCCTCTCTAAGCCCAGTGGAAATATA
This sequence comes from Coturnix japonica, assembly GCF_054131305.1. Classification (NCBI taxonomy): domain Eukaryota; kingdom Metazoa; phylum Chordata; class Aves; order Galliformes; family Phasianidae; genus Coturnix; species Coturnix japonica. The sequence goes on along the minus strand of NC_140679.1, from coordinate 12,756,109 downwards.
GCTGGTTTCTAGATATAGCCCAACACTTATTTTGTCTGCTAGAAGCACAAATACATGCATATAGACCTTGTAAAAACTTACTTTATACCTGAAATTGGTCTTGTCTCTCATACTCATCATGAACGTATATATATGCAGTAATTCTTAATTTTACAGCATCAACTACCAATGCCAGTCCAGTCTCTACATCCTCAACTGTTGTCAATATTTCCACATCAGCAGTAGCCAGCATCTCACAGGTAAAATTTCCTCCTTGTTATATTTACGTGCAACATCTTGTTCACTTCTGTTTAACACATTGTTCAGAACTAACATAAGAAGGCAAAATATTTGAACCACTTTGAATGAAAAGCAACGAGCATTAAAGTTACAGGGCTCTGTGTGGAACTCAAAGTCAGCAAGATCACTTTGGCTGCATCTTTGACCACGCTGCTGTTCCCCGTGGCCTTTGCAGCAGACTTCCTTGAGCTGTCCATAGCTGCTTCCTTATCTGCTGTTTGTGTTGGAGCCTTAAGCACAGCACTGAGATCCCCCATGAGAGACACAGGAGAAGAAGCAAAGGAACGATTATTAGAACCAAACTAAGGGAGGGTTATGTTTGGACATCTTTTGAATGCCTTTGTTTTCCCATGGCAAGAGAATGAAAACAATAAGCACAAATAAGCAAAGAAGTAAGAGTGGACTCGGTACTCCCTGTAACTGTCACATCATTCACATAAATCCATACTTGAGGGAACTGGAGGCAGAGGAAGGGCCCTGTGTTTACTGGCCTTCTGTGGGCAGAACTTACCTGCCTTGTAGGCATTGGGAATTGTATCTCTCAATCCTTTTGGAGGATTTCCTACGTGTACAAAAGGAAATAACATAAAGTCAGATTGTGCTCTTGCTGATGTTTCTCTTTGACAAACATCACCTGGTATAAAAGTCATTGTAGATAATGCTGTCTGAATCCTATCATAACCAATCCTTTCCTCTAATAGGAATATCCTACGTACACAATCCTTGGCCAGAGTCAGTACCAGACGTGTTACCCAAGTTCTGGCTTTGGAGTCATAACACCAGCAGACAGCAACGCGGAGAGTACTGCATTAACAACAGCTACGTACCCATCTGACAAACCAAATGCCATGGTGCCTACACGGACGGTGCAGAGACATTCCTCTGGTAATGGTTGCATCTTTAACAGGGTAGCAGTAGTACCTGATCTCTACCAAGTCCTCAGATTCATTCAGACAGATGGAAATCAAGGATAGCTGACTGCCAGTGAGCAAAGCATGTGTCAGTGGTCTTGAACTTGGTAGTGTTCAAAATTGCTCTTTTGTTTACCGTATGGAATTCTCTAGACAGTTGGTGGCAAACAGCACACGGTGATGTTGGAAATCTAGAGGCATGTTTCCTCAAGTCTTCAAGAAGTATTTGTCCTCTATTTGGAGTGAACACCAGGAGACCTACCCTCCTGAATTTGTTTTTATTTGATTGTGAATGCTGTAAGCAACTGACCTGTTATCTCAAGGCACTGGCCAAGGGAAGGTCCAGCTGTTAACATTCTCATTGACATTTCCTAAGTTCAGGAGCACTCTTGAATTTACCATTCTACATGAATTTTCATGAGTATTGCTCAATTTTCATGAATTACTTCATGCTTGAGACCCAGACTGAATTCAAACTCTTTCAGGTTGTCTTGGCTCCATGGTCAGAAACTGGTCTGGGTAATCTGACTGCTAACTCTGGATGAAGACATGGCTCACTCTGTGCCTTTCTGCTGTCCTGACAGAGTTCTAATCCTATTTCTCAACTAGTCAGACGGACACCAGGGATGCTGAATCTTCTGAGTGAACTGTTAGTAAGGATTCAGGGATTATCTCCCATTGTGACCATAGTACTCTGTACATCAAAACACTTATTCATTTATTTTAGAGTCCTTTCCCTTTGGCAGGAGTTCTTACCAGTTGCAGAATAAGCTCTGTAGTTTATTCGTATTTCAGTAATGGCCATGCTGCTTGGCCACATCTTTGTCTCCAGGGCCAAGTATGTTCCTGTGATTGATCCATGGGGGTATGGCAATGCAGCTGTAGGGTAAGCATGTTTGATTTACAGTTAGCATCCTGTGGGTTTGTGTGTGATGAACACATTGCGGGTGTCTGTACACAGGCTATTGTTTAACTGTTGGTCAAAAGCTGTATTATGGTGGAACAGGAGTGAGTAGTGTCAGCAGAGGTGAAAACAGCACGTCTCGTATGGGATTGTTCAACACAGAAAAGGCATTTGACAAACCTGGGAGATCTAGGATGGACAGACATTACTCAATACTTACTTCTGTAGTTCCATTCCAGACGAAGAGCTTCTGATATGGTATCAAGAAGCATTAAAAGAAGCTGCTGGATAATAAAACAGGGGATCAGAGCTATTTGAATTCTTTTCTGCAGGAGATGCATCCACAAGTCCGTCATTGTCGAGAGCAACAGCAAGTAAAGAGTCAGATGAACAGGCGAGAAAAAATATCCCTGGGAAGAACAGAGGGAAAAGGAAAGCAGACACCTCTTCTTCACAAGACAGTGAGCTGGAGGTAAGTGGGAATGTTTTCTATGGGCAGAGTTGCAGAATGGTGTGGTGGTAAACATTTCTCTCTCTTTATTTCTTTCTGTATCCTTGGAAATGAAAGGGGATAATCTAGGAAATTCCTATAACTTGTTATTTGGGAATTGCACTAGATTAATTTTTCAGTGGCTCTTGACAAGTTTCACTTAAGCATGTCTTGGAATCATAGTGGTTTCAATGGAGCAGATGTCTGGGTGTTTCTAGTACAGTCTCCTGCTTGGAGCAGGGCTGTCCTTATCAGTAGAACAGGATGACTGGCATCGTTCAGCCGAGTGTTGAGAATCTCCTAGGTTAGAGATCCTGCATCTGCCTGTTGATGTGTCCTGAAACTACCACACCCACCTGCAGAAGGCAGTTTTCTTTCTCCAACCATAATCTCCCATGCTGTAATTTGCTCCCTTCTTTTTTCCATTGCAGTTTTCTATCCAGCACTACAGAGGAGAACTTGTCTACATCATGTTGGCAGTTCCACTTTCATGTAGTTATGGGCTGTTAGCAAATCATTCTTGTTTTGTCTCTAAACCATCACACATCCCTCAGCCCTCCTCTAAGCTGGTGACTTTCTTAGCAGTCCTTTGCTGGCTGCTCAGTTGAACAGGGGATGCCATACTCCGTGCCAAGCAGAGTGGAACTACCTTCCTTCCATCGCCTTGCAGTTCATCTTATCTACAGGGAGAGTGTGCTGCAAGTCATGTTGCACCTGGTGTCCACTGAGCCATCCAGCACTTTGCATCTTGGACTTATATGAGGGGTTATTCTATCACGTATGCAGAATCTGCAATTATTCAGCCTCTTGTAGTTCCTCTTGGCTTAACTTCTCAAGTTAATCTGAGCCCATCTGTACTGAAACTGTTTGTCATGTCAGCAAATCCTCATTATTTATCTTAATAAAGGTGTCTGTGATAAACACCAAGGTCATTTACCTGATGCTGTCTACATCACAGGCAGTAAATTTCTACACTAGCAATGCTTTAAAGTTCATTATCAGTTTGGGCTTGGTTTTTTTTCCTTCTCATTTTGTAGCTGCAGAAGCAAGAGAAACTTAGAGCAAAGTGTGACCAAGGGTCTTACCCTGTGTGCTTGGTTTAATAACTCATTTAGCCTGTGCGATGACTACTGTTGTTCATATCTGCAACTATCTACAAAATAAACCCTAGAGCTTGCTTTATTGTAGGACCATACTTAGAATATCTCAGCCCTAACTTGCCTTTATTCTCTACACAGCGAGTGTTTCTCTGGGACCTGGATGAGACCATCATCATTTTCCATTCACTTCTCACAGGATCTTATGCTCAAAAATATGGCAAGGTAATACCTCCTCCTATGTGGAAGGAAAATAATCTGTTCTGCAGAAGTAAATGTCAATTTCTGCAAAATGAATAGAAAAACGATAGCTTGTTTTAAATATATAACGTGATGTTTCTAACTTGTTGCCAGTTTTGGGGAGAAGAGTTTGACATTATTTCCTTTTGTTTTGCCAGGATCCAACTCTGGTGATTGGCTCAGGACTCTCAATGGAGGAGATGATTTTTGAAGTAGCTGATACTCACCTGTTCTTCAATGACTTGGAGGTACATGGCAAATGTTTTTGTAACACAGAGTTTGTGAGGGCAGATTTGCTTCTCATCAAGTCAGTACTGAAATGTAAGGATCTGCCAAAACTGAACGGGTTCTAAACATGGCCAAATTAAAAGGGTATTCTCTTTTATCAAAGACTGGCATCCTGAACGCTTCTGTGTCATGAGCTTTGCTAGCTCTCTTAGGGGTTTCTACTTGTGCCTAAGGCATCAAGAGTGATGCCTACTTTGTATTACAGTTTCATCCTGAAGCAGGGAGCACTTTGCTTACAATGTTCCTGCTTTGAAATGGAGATGTGGAGGAAAAAGTGACCTATAAGCCAGTATCTCTTTTTTAGTCTGCAACTTTTGGTATCTTTCTGGATTACAAGAGCAGCTTTTGACTTTTTGTCTGTCTCAAACAGGAGTGCGACCAGGTACACATAGAAGATGTGGCATCTGATGATAACGGCCAAGATTTAAGGTAGTGTACTGAGCAGTGCATAAATGTGGAACATGCAGTCTAGTTTATTTTGTGGGGCTTCAGAAAGGGACCAAACTGTAATGGGGTTATGGAATGGAGGTCAGCAACTGAAATTTGGCAGATGGTGTTTATAGATGGTGTTTATTTGCTGGGTGGTTTATTGTGTTGGTTTCTTGGGGGGGGGAGGTTGCTGGGGGGGTGCAGGTTAAGACCTACAGAAGGTTAAGACTTGTGGAATTTCAATGTGAATTATATTGTCTAACTTGAATATTACATTTGTACTCAGTCATGTGAAATGAGTGGAACTAGCGCTCCAAATTTTTTTTTGGCCTTTGAGTCTGCCTATATTTTGCACACCTGTGTGAGCTGACCATATACACGCACACAGGCAGAGTAGATCAGTATTCTATTGCATTAGTGAGCTGAACTGACTCATGGGGGAGGTCTGAGAAGTGTCTGTATTTCAGGAAGAAAGAAACAACACTGAGATTTATCACTGCAGAACAAGAGGGTCTAGTGGGAAGAAGGTTTATATCAAAGAGAAGAGAACAAAGAGCAATGGCAGGTTTTGTATTGGAGGGTGAGCAAGAGGGGTTGCATCAATGCACTTCAGTACACAGTTCAGGACTGGCAGCAGGTGTAGCTGTGTGTTAGTGCACACTGCCCAATGTGGTGCTTTTCCAACCCAATTGGAAAGGTCACCATGATTCTGACACTGTGACACACGTAACAGATCAGTTTTTCTTTAACAGCAACTACAATTTCTCCACGGATGGCTTCAGTGGCTCAGGAAGCAATGCCAACCACAGTTCATCAGTCGGTGTCCAAGGTGGAGTAGACTGGATGAGAAAATTGGCCTTCCGTTACCGTAGGGTACGAGAGATCTACGATAAGTACAAAACAAACGTTGGAGGTGAGTGCTTCCGTGCACCAGGACGTGGGACACTGAGCAGAGTTGGTGACACCAGACTTGGTCTTTCTTGGTAGCAGTTCCATCCAGTAGCTTTTGCTTTCCTAGATGTTTGAACATGAAAAGTAACCATTCTGGGATCAGGTCTCTGTGGAATCTAAGAGGGTGCATCTTCCAAAACTGAGCAGCATTGCAGTGCAGTCTCCAGGTTACCATGTAGTAGATAGAGGTCAGTCAATCCTGTATCTCATAGAAAGGTCTGGCTCTGTGTCCCATTGCTACTTTTGAATGAAAGGCTGCCTATTTCTGCACAGAATGGTTCTAAATAACCTACATATCACTCCACTTAGGCCTTTTCACATGTGTCTTCATAAAATCTGTTGCTGTGCCATTGTCACCAAGTTATACATTCACCCTTTTGGCTTCTGTGCTTGAGGTCTGACACGACGTCTCTAAGTCTGTTCACAAAGTCACTGAAAATGTTTCTATTAATGGCTTCACTTCCAAAGCCAAAGCAGTAATGAAAGTGCAAACCACAACTGCATTTCATAGCAAATGTTAGTAAAGTTCTGTTTAGTTTGAATCTTGGCACTGACATCCTGAGAAGCTGGAGCAGCACTGGGTGACTTGGCCTGCTGGGTTTCAGGTTTGGGTGCCTTTAGCCTGTGCAAAAGAAACTCAATACAACATTTTCTTCAACTTAATGAAAAATGGGCGATCAAAACTATAACTTTCAGGCTCAGAAGTATAAGTCTGCATTTCAGTGCTCTACTGTTACCTTGTTTCTGGTAGGGAGCAGACTTTTTTGTGTCTTTTATATGTGAAAAACCCAGATGTGGAGTTTTTCAGGACCCATCTGAAAACACATGGTGACATCACACAGCACCTACTTTTGTGTTTTGAGAAATGCATTTTATTTCATGTGTCCTGAGGGCTGCACAGGGCTCCATTGAGTCACTGGAAGCTGATTTCCCCTGTTGTCTTGTTATAGTCTCAGCTTTCAGATGACTTCAGTATGATATTGGCTATGACAGGATAGGCAGGTGTTAATTGAGCCGTGGCTCTGTTTGTGTTAGACTTAGCTGAGAGAATTCGTGTTGCTTTCCAGGCCTTCTCAGCCCACAGAAGAGGGAAGCTCTGCAGCGACTAAGAACTGATATAGAAGTGTTAACAGATTCTTGGCTGGAAACTGCATTGAAATCCCTGCTACTTATACAGTCCAGGTATGGAAACTGGAAACATATCTGTTGCTTTCTCAGCAATTCTTCTCACTTAGTGCAGTTACAGTCGTGCCAACATGTAATTCTAGGGCTGCTTATCACAGAAACTTCACTGCTGAGCACTCTGAGATCTTCCTGCAACAAAGTCCGTTGTTAGGAACGTCCTTTTAGTAAGACTGTGCTCACAAAATTGCATTCCTGCAGAAGAACCATCTATTCAAAATAAATTAAACAAAGAAAGGCAACCTGATCTAGTAAATGTGTATGTTTGTTGGCCCTGCTAGGCAGGGGGGTTGGAACTACATGATCCTTGAGGTCCCTTCCAACCTGGGTCATTCTGTGATTCTGTGAAAATCTGAGCCTTAGAGAGGCTGGGCAGCAAAACTGATGGTGCCTTTGGAGAGCTGAGTGAGCTGCCCAGGGTGGCCTTCAGCACTACAGGCTGCTGATAAGCTTTTAAAAGTGCTTTCTTTGTTGTTTTCTCCCTTTCAGAAAAAACTGTGTGAACATCCTGATCACCACGACCCAACTGGTGCCAGCTCTTGCCAAAGTTCTCCTCTATGGATTGGGAGAGGTGTTTCCCATTGAAAATATCTATAGCGCAACAAAAATAGGTAAGGGGCTGTGCTGGATAGCTGCCACTCAGGTGTTTTTTGTGGATCAGCTGGGATTTTAACACAGGAAACAATTTCTGCAGCTAAGCAGCACTTGTGACTGAGGAGATGCAGATGATTGCTAATAATGATGGCTTCAGGGCTTAGAAACCACAGTGGGAATTCTCCCCATCCCAGTAAGACAGGAATGTGTGTTTGTTTTGGCTTGTTCAGGCTGTTTCTGCCTAAAGCTCATTACGGTGGGATTGTGTTTTGGCAGGAAAAGAGAGCTGCTTTGAGAGGATCGTGTCCCGATTTGGAAAGAAAGTCACCTATGTGGTAATTGGAGATGGGCGTGATGAAGAGATTGCAGCTAAGCAGGTGGGTTTCTGTGGATATGGGGCAATGGGTTGATTCAAAGAGGAGCTACAATAGCCCTCTCTTTTGCAGGGACTCTTTTTCCAAGTCTTGCTTCTTCAGGCCACAGTCAATGAGTGGAACACTTTGCCTTTAACACAACATCTGTCACTATTTAACACAGGAGTTACCTGGCTCACAGGTTTAAATTTCCTGTTTTCCTCTTGTTTAGGATTGCAGTTCTGGTGTATTTGTGATCTGTTAGTGTAACACTGTCCCTGTAACAGCATTGTGGTGTAGAATGCCTTGATCACAGCATGGAGAAAGCAATTTCACAGCAGCTCTGTGGCAATCAGGATTTGTTGCCAGCAGTCAGATCAATACACAGCATCTACCGTCAAGTCTGAATCACAGATAAGGAGGGACTACCAGTTTGATTGATTTGGACAGGCTATCCACTTGAAATTAAAGGTGACGTGCACAGATTGCTGTCAGGACAGCATCTCTCAGGCTTCACACTGTGTCAGAGCTGTTGTCTGCCTGGATTCCCTCGCAGTCCTGGGAAGGCTTTGCTCTGTGAAGCTGCATCTCACACCCCAGCGTGGAGGTGGAGGTTTCCATTGTGACTGTGTAAAGTAGCTGACAGTCAGTGCCTGTCACAGAGAGGTGTGCAGATAAGACAACCTTCAGATACCGCTGTGGCTGAGCTCCTTTCTAAACGTGCTGCGCTCTGTCAGTGCTGTCACAAAAGCTGTATTGCATAACAGGTGTACCTTGACTGCTTCCACCCAGCAGTAAAATCACCCCAATAAAACTGACCTTATCTTCTCGTTCCAGCACAACATGCCTTTCTGGAGGATCACAAACCATGCAGACCTTGTGTCCCTCCACCAAGCCCTCGAGTTAGACTTCCTGTAAGAAGCCGGAGCAAAGATGTGACTGCGGCTCCTGCAATCTCTCCATCACTGGGGAGGCAAAGATCTCCTACAGCTGGGGACTCCATTTTCAGCTTGATGAAGAAAATGTACCTAATGCAAACTGTCCAGTAGGCTCCAGGTCATTTCCTCAGGAGCACAGACCCGGCCGAGTCCAAAGGTGTCCTGTGAGAAGCACTAGACTCAGCAGAGCTAGAGCTTGACTGGCGAAGAGACTGATGGAATCCAGCTGAATTCTTCTGGCAGGTAGTCTCCAGAGGGAGGGGGCGACACAACTCTTACAGACACTTCTGCTTTTCTATTCAGCTTAGTTATAGAACCCAAGTAAACAGAAAACCTTATTTTTATAGAAAAATACTGATGGCGGAGCTGAACCTCCCTTGTTTTGCAAAGCCAAAAAGAGCTCTTGGTTTGGTTTGTTTGTTTTGTTTTCCATGGGAAATATTAATGAAAATGTCAGAAATACCTCTACTGCTGTGCAAACGTGTCCTCTCTCCTTCTCTGGGTGTTCAAAAGCAGTTAATTTATTATGGTGTCCTTACATTGTTTCTTCTATGTGGGATTGATCCTATTCTGGGATGTAAGAGGTTCCTTGTTGCTGTTGGTTGTTCCCATTGGCTTCTAGGCAGTGTGTCTACAACGCACGTAACTGAGCCCTGCTAACGAGCAGGGGATGGTTGGATTCCAGCTGTCCATGACCCAGACCATAAATCCCACAGATTGTTCCTGGATGTGAAAATGAAGCTGCCAATGAACCTCAGAGACAGCGCAGCACTATTGGAGAGAGCTGAGATCTGAACAGAGCCCTCATTTGGGCTAGAAGTGATTCGAGAGAGAACTAAATTCTCACGAGTGTTACAAGGAAGGATAATGGGAACTGATCTTTGCCTCTGCTTTTCTGACTCCATTTGTGAGAATATGTTCCCTTTGGTAGAATCAGATTCAATTGTCTTGTATTCTTTGCATTAGCCCAACTACATAGTTAGAAACAAAATAAAGCCCTTGACGGGAGGTACTTCATTCTGTAACACACTGTGACTTGGCAGCTTGCAGCACGCTGGCCTCAGAAGTGATGGATACACTGATTGATTTGATTTGATTTGATTCTTTTGCTACCATCTCAGAATATAAGGCTGGGGTCGGTGTGCTGCAGTACTGCTGGCCAGAAAGGCAGCTTTAGGCTGGGGGCTGCTTTTGTGCCAGGTCAGGCTGTGGGCGATGCTGTCTGCCATCCAGCTGTGCCCCCTGATGGCACCAAACCAGCAGATGCCTGAGGTTTCTGTACACAGGACGGATGCCTGCTTTGCTGTTGAGCCAAACACCGCAGCTGCACCCAAACCCTTCCAGTCTGTGTTTCCAGCTCAGCATCACCCAGCTGTGTCTGCTGGGGACCGGTCTCAAAGGCACAATGTTACTTAGGAAGGATGCTGGCTGCTCAGGTTGTGCCCACGGGAGCAGGTGATGTTTGCTGCATTCCTTTCACGGCATTAATTACTGAGGAATCATTTCTATCAGTGCTAGGGTGGCTCAGCACATGCGTGGATGTGTCCTATAAGGGACTGCTGTGAAGTGTGTCACTGCTGGGGCTGCTGAAGGTGTGGATTGGATCCTGGTTTCAGCTCTGGTTTTGGCTGTAGAGATAAATGCAAGTCAGAGGAGTTTGCCTTTCTCTGAGATGGCTGCAGGAGTGGGAGCCCTTCCCTTGGCACAGATGACACTGCAGCCCCCGCTTTGGTTCTTTACTTTAAAATGTTTGAAGGGAATTTTTAAGATGGTGACAAACCTTCAGCTGAGTGTGGACCTATTGCAGCCAGTGGCGTTTTATACTGATATTTATACGTCTCCTTGAATGTATGTAAAGTACTTTTATAACAGGAGGTTGGTGGTACATTTCTGTGTTTGTTTAATAAAGGCTGATTTTGGTTTTTCCCTCTGCTGGCTGCTCCTCAGCATTTTCCTGCCTCACCCAGCAGAGGCAGCTCCTTTAACCTGAGCATTGATTTCCTTCTGTGTCCCTTTGCTGTTCCCAACCCGGCTGCAAGTTGAACTGCTGACAAATGCCAAATGGAAGCAGCCTCCTCCCGGCTCCTCACTGGGCTCCCACATCACTGTGCAGGCCCTGGGGCTGCCCTTCGTCCTGTGGTGGGAGCTCACAGAGCCCCTTGTGTGCTCACATGGGAGCCCTGGGGCTGCCGCGTGTGCTCTGTGTAATGGGAACTGTCCTATGAACTGGAAAGAAAAATAAAGTCTTTTATTTTCTATAATAGTCACCGTTTCTGCCTGTTGTCCACCACCACGGTCCCTCCTCAGCCTGCACTGTGGCCGTGCTGGCTCAGTGCTGCAGGGCTCCCATTGCCTGGGCTCTGAGCCTGCAGTGATGGCCAGGGAGCTGCAGTGCCAGCACTGGGTGCCCATGCTACAGCTGCTGCCCCTTCAGCCCCACAGCAGCTGATGTGGGGCTCAGCCATGGGGGATCCCCATTGGTGAGGTCACCCTGCAGTGCCTGGGCTGCTGCTGGTGCTCAATGCTCCCCCCACACCAGGACCCCCACAGTCCCACCCCCCCTGCCCCTCTCAGCCACATCTCAGCAATGTGCAGCCTTCAAGTCTCAACATTAAAACAGCAAAGGTAGAAAAGTCTGATTGCAACCAGACGCTTGACAAGGAGCTGCCACATTATGTCACACCGGGGGTGACGTTGGCAATAGGCACCAGGAGAAGCACAGACAACCAGGTTTTATGGAAAACGTGTGTAATAAATAACAAGAACCAACAGTGAACCAGTGCGCAGTCCTACCTAGCACAGAAGGCCCAGCACTGAGCCTTCCTTCCTGCATCCCTGTTGTGCAATGAACTGTCAAACTGCATCCTGCGGACACACAGGAAGAAGCAAAGAGAACCTCCCCAACAACTCCAACCACTCGGATAAGGCACAATTCCACCCCAGGGAGTGCAGGACGCAGCCTCACACAGCAGCTGCCCCATTCAATAGACGTGGCTCTGCCAATGCAGCCAGTGGGAAGTGGGTCCGTGCGAGGCAGCGCAGCCGTGAGTTCACCAGGTCCGGCTGTGAGACACCACGGGGCTCACAGGGCTCTGAGATGCTGCGGAACTGCACGGCGCCATCAGCTCTTCCATCTGCATCCACTTCATCGCCGCTCGGTGGCTGCGCTCGGACATTGGGGTGCAGCCACCAGTAATAGGTGACGCGCAGCAGCAGCCCCAGGACGTAGCAGGACAGTGCAGCCCACAGCGCTGGTTTGAGGTGTGGGTGCTGCTCCTCAATGGGGCAGCCCCAGAGCCAGGCCAGGCTCAGCAGCGCGATGTCCACCAGGATGAAGCTGTGGTAGATGATGCTGCGCTGCAGGGTCCTCCCCGGGGCCACGTTGAACCAGCTGAAGTAGAGGATGACGGCCACCATGGCGCGGTAAAGCTGCTCAGGGCCCGGTGACTCCATGAAGTCGGTGCCCTGCAGGCTGACCCAGATGAACATGGCCAGCCACACCAGTAGGAAGTGCACGGCCACCCCATAGGGCAGCAGCAGGGCAAAGAGGGCGAGCGCCAGGATGCGGGGGCAGAGGAGGAAGAGGTTCCATAGGAAGTAGATGACGGAGGAGCCCCAGCCCATCTCGTACTTGTCCTGCAGGAAGGAGCGCAGGGACTGGTGGTAATCCAGCAGGGACCAGGTCACACACAGGAACGCCGTGCAGATCCCCATCCCTGCAAACAGAGCAGCAGCCATTGGAGAACACAGACCTGGTGCTGCTCCGACACAGCCCAGCACCGCAGCCCAGCACAGCCCCGACCCCCCAACCCCATCAACCCCCGGCCCCGCACCCTGTGCCGGCTCAGCCTTGTTGGTCCTCAGGACGCTGTAGAGCAGCACCGCGAGCTGCGGGGCGTTCTCCAGGAAGGTCTCGAAGAGTCTCAACATGCTGATGTCGTGCAGCACAAACGCCATGTGGCTCCGCTCCTCCTCCGTCGGCTCGGTCCGGCACAGCCTCCAGCCCAACCGCAGCGCCCGGCAGCACCTACCGGAGCACGGGGCGCTCAGCGGGGCCGAAACCGCACCCGGCTGGGAAGGAGGGGGACGGGAGGGAGCCGGTACCGGTAGAAGAAGCCGAGCTGCAGGACGTGCATCGCGGCCAGGAGGCGCCGGGGCAGCTCGGGCCGCAGCTGCGGCGGATCGGATCGGAACCACAACCAGCTGCAGGCCTGCCGGGCGGCGGAGCAGGCGGCCCACAGCCCCAACCCCAGCACCGCGCAGCCCGGCTGCCCCCCCCGAGCGTATCCCACCGCCACCCACACGTCCGCCCCCACGTCCCACGCCGCCGCCGCGGCTCCCACCGCCAGCAGCAGAAACTGCCACGGACCGAACCGAGCCGGGTCCCGAGCCGCCATCCCCGGGGCGCCCCGCCCGGCACGGAACCGCCCCGCCCCGCAGCGCCGCCCCACGGCCCGGCTTTGGGCTCCCCCGTCGGAAGACAACACGCTCCTCCTCCCATACAACGCAGCGCTGCCCTGGAGCTGCCTCCAAACATCCGCTTGTATGAGCGGATCTGGTATGAGCAGGGCAGCTGCTGTGCTGGCTTTTAACACGCGGTAAGTTACAACCTACATGGAGACCTTCATCTTGTGCCTCAGGAGCAGCAGAAGGAAGATGAACTCCCCGCTGAGGCTCAGCCTGGCACAAGAAGGCATTGCAACCACCTTGAGGCATTAAGCTTCCCTATAGAAGAGCTCAAATAACATCACTTTTACTTTTACTACAAAGCACTGATTACTTCTCAGTTCTCAAATAAGTTCCCAATTCCAAAAGCTGCCCATTCACACACACTATGAAGCCGCCCTCCTCTCTGTGCTCTCAGTCCTTACAGTGTTTGCTGGGGCCCAAAGATCCCTAAGAGCAAAGAGAGGAATAAAAGGCAAATGCTGCCGATGGCGGAGGTGGAGCTGTTGGCTTCCAGGCACTGCTGGTATCTGCTGAAATCTATTTCCTTGATGGCACAAACGTGGTCGACGCGGCAGGTCTCCCCACACGGGCTGAGATCGTATCTGACAGAGTTAAACTCATAGTATCGCTGCAGGTACTTTGCATCCTCGGATATCCTGTCCAACACCGTCTGCATGGATTGTGTGGAGCCATCAGGCACCTGAAAGGCGCTGCTCAGCCGATATTCCTCCTCCCATACTGGGCCCAGCAGGTTGGCACGAGTTAAGTTCAGGTAGTAAGTCACCATGTCCTGCAGGGTGAGAGAAATGGAACCAAAGGCAGGTGAAGAAAGGATCGGCCCTTGAGTTCAGGATACGTGCCTTCATGATGCTCTTACTGCATCCCTGTGCTAACTATGAGACTGTCAGAGCTCAATTCCTGCATACCCCTCTTGTGTCCCATAGTTCTGCCCATGGAGGAATAAAACACTCCCATAGAACTGCAGTGGGGATCCCCTACCTGCACCTGCAGGGTGTCTGCATCGTAATCAACCACTCGGATCCCAGGGTTGTTGGCTCCGTTGGTCACTCCAGGTAACGTTGTTTTCCAAGGGGTCACTCCAGGGGCCAAGAACATGACGTTGATTGGGGAACCTTAAATAAAGGGCAAAACCAACCATGAATGGCAGACACCAGCATCTCAGAAACAGATCACTGCAAACAGCCAGCTTTAATTCTAACAGTACATGTATAAAGATCATCACATTGACCAGCACAAGAACATTGGACTGCAGCTAAAAAGAGATATTCCAAAGCTATAGATGGCTCTTGTGGTGAACATGAGCTCAAAGGACACCACACAGAACCCCAGAGGAAAGGTTTGTAATCATCCCCTTTTGCCTCAGCTCATGTCCAAAGCCAACCAGCACAGAGCAGCACCAGCAGCATGGCTGGAAATGATGCGAGGGGAAACTGGAAGGAGGGCAGCAGCTGTAGGCTGGGCTCAGGGATCACTGCTGTGTATTTTAGCAGCCATTTTAGAAAGCAAGATAAGAATGAGCCTCTTTGGGCTTTCTACCAGTCACTGAATGTTCTCACTGTCAGTGATGCTCTGGGGGTTGGCAGTGATATCATGCAACCATGAGAGCAGCCAGATCTACCTGTATCGCTGTAAAACATGCGGAAGCTGTCAGTGTGATGGTGTCCAAAGAACTGGGCTGCGATCACCCCGTGGTGCTTCTGCACTATATTCAAGTATCTCTCATTGAAATCCCTGCGGAACCACGGCTTGCCTCGTTTCTTCTCAAAGAAGCCAGGAGGGACGTGACCCACAATATAGACCTGCAAGAACAAGGAGCCGCACTGAACACACTGCCCATGCTTTGTATAGAGATGGCAGTGACAGCACAGAGAGGAGATGAGGAGCAAGAAGAGCTTCCAAACTTGGATTGAACCCTCTACAAAGATATTTAGTTTCTTTTTTAAGTCTTATTTTAATACCATTTCTTCTGCTTTAGAGGCGTTGGTCAATGTTTCCTCCAGCCATTGGAATTGCCCTCCGGGATCTTCCTCACCCGCTGTCTGGCTGTTCTGGTCATAGTACAGGTTGGTATTGAGAACAATCATTCGTCCCCTGGTATTTGGGCTGGGCAGCTTCTCACTGTAGAAAGCTCCTGCAAAAGGCAAGAAGGGAAAGCAGGGGAGGCTAAAGCATAAAGAAATTCATCACATGCAGGAAAACACAGCATTAAATTGGACCTTTCCTCTGTAAATACTGTTGCTCTGAGCATAGGAGCATTGAAATCTATTTGTGGTGCTCTCCTAACCACCCCCATAGTGCTGCTAATGTGCACCAGCGGCACCATTACCTGCTCTGAACAGAGGAATTGAAGCTTCATTCAACCATGAACGCCACAGTTCTGCTGTTTGGTTGTAGATCCTGTTCTCCTTCCCTGGAAACTGATTCTTGGGGTGGAAGTCGTGATTTCCCATTGCTGCAAAGACTTTAGTATCTAAGAACAGAGAAAAAGCAGAAGGGAGATGTCTGTAGTTGGTTCATGGTTCCTCATCATCAGAGTCTCCAATGACTCAGAATGAACAGTGTGGTTTGACAGCTTTATAAAGGTGTATCACCCACAGTGCAGCCACACTGAGTGCGGATATAACACTGCACAGACCCCTCCCTATGGATGCCATGGGGCTCCTCAGGGCAAAACACCCCCCAGATACGTCTTTACAGAGCAATCAATGAGCTCTCACTGTTGTAACACTTCTCCCCTCACTGCTGAGATGGATTCAATAGAACTTGTGCAGTATTCTACCTAAATGAGTAATAAGGGAAACATTTATTTTCCTCCCTCCTGACTGTGTTAACAACAGTGTGTCACACACCTCAATTCAGACACACCTCAACCCACACAGCAGCTGAGAAGAGGACAAATAAGTCAAGATCTTTTCTGGGCCTTCCCCAGTTCTCTCATTGCTCCACACAGATTAAACCTTCCCATCCAAACCTGCGCTTCTCTCCCCTTCCCATCCCCTCCCATCCTACCTGGAAATACCTGTTTGATCAGCGAGGTCAGGTTTGCGATGATGTGCAGAACCTTCTCTTCTCCGAGCTGCTCATCGGGGACATGAGGAGTATCATCCCTGGAACAGCAGATAGAACACAGACGTTACTTGTGACTATCAAGGCACGTGGGCAGAGCAAGGCACTGAACATGCACCTGAGCCTTGTTTTCTTCCTTATCTCATAGGAGATAAAGTCAAGGTCTTTGGGGTAGGAACTTGCACTGTGCACATGGGCTGAAGCAGAGAAGCAGGAGGAAATGGCTCCAAGTGGAAAGCTGCTCCGTTTGGTTCTACTTTAACACTATATGTGGGCACTAGAAGCAGGTTTATCCCATTTCAACATGTTTAATAGATGCTACAGCTGAGTGGGGCATCATACAAGAGAATATAATGCAACATGGGGTCAGAACTGGATAACAGCAGGGAAGCAAAAGCTGCCTGCGTTCAATAGAATGAAATAGAATTGAAAAGGAACCCAATGAATGCTCCAAGTAAGGCACTGATTTAACACAGCTACAGCCCATGGCAATAGACAGGAGGCATTTAACAGCTAAAGCCCACGGCAATAGATAGGGGGCATTTAACACAGCTAAAGCTGAGTCTATGGTAATAGACAGGAGGCATTTGACACAGCTACAGCCCATAGCAATAGATAGGGGGCATTTAATACAGCTAAAGCTGAGTCCATGGTAATAGATAGGAGGCATTTAATGCAGCTAAAGCCTATGGCAATGGATAGGGGGCATTTAACACAGCTAAAGCCCACAGTAATAGATAGAAGGCATTTAACACAGCTACAGCCCATAGTAATAGATAGGGGGCATTTAACACAGCTAAAGCTGAGTCCATGTAACAGACAGGAGGCATTTAATACATCTAAAGCCCACGGCAATGGATAGGGGGCATTTAACACAGCTACAGCCCATAGCAATAGACAGGGGCCATCACTTTGGGACTCAGCCCGCAGGGACTCAATACAATCGGTGCTGTTTCCTCACCCCGTCCATAGCACAAAGTCCGGCCGTGCCCGCAGCCGTTTCATGGCGCTCACAGCGGAGCTGAGCAGCGCCCAGGGCGCATCACATTCGTAGCTGCCCCACGGTCCCCCCGGTCCGGATCCCCCCGACGGGCAGCGCTGCCCGGCCGACAGCGCCTCCTCGTAACCGGGATCCCAGTGTAGGTCCGTCAGGTGCCAGAATGTCCCCGCCATCACCGCCGGGTGCAGCAGCACCAGCAGCGCGGCCGCCCGCATCGTCACCGCCTCCATCATTGAACCTTCACCTGCACGGCCCGCCCCGTCGGGGCACAGAGCCGGGCAGCGCCAGCAGCCAACATGGCGGCATCGGCATCAGCACTGCCGGAAGAAGGAGGGATGTGATTGGATCTTAGCGCTGGAAGAAAGAGAGAGGTGATTGGATTTCGCTATCGGAAGCTGGCGGAAGACGGAGGGCTGTGATTGGCTCCTGGTGCCGGGGCGCGGGACGCGGTGCTGGAGCAGCGGGTGGCTCCGTAGTCGGTGCTGAGGCGCCATGTGGGGCGGACACGGTGCGGGACGGGCGGGTGTGGGGGGATGTGGGGGAATCTGGGGAGATGTGGGGCGGGTCAGCGCAGCTCACGGCTCCGATCATCCCTTCACAGGTAACTTCGATGGCGGTTACGGCCCCGCGGGCGGATACACGCAGTCACCGGGAGGATTCAGTTCACCAGCGGGTGGGCAGGCCGAGAAGAAGCAGGTAGGGCCGGGCTATGGGGCCGGGCTATGGGGCTATGGGGTTGTGGGGCCGGGCCTTGGGCCTGGGTTGTGGGGCTGTGGGGCTGGGCTATGGGGCTGTGGGGGCCGGGCTGTGGGGCTGTGGGGCTGGGCTATGGGGCTGTGGGGCCCATCACGTCCCCCTTCACCCTCCCCCACAGCGCAGCCGCTCGCAGAGCATCGTGCCCTGCACCGTGTCGCAGCTGCTGGCAGCCGAGCAGGTGGACGAGGCGTTCCGTATCCATGACGTGGAGATCTCGCAGGTGGGCACCCCCTAGAGTCCCACACCCCCCCTAGAGTCCCACACCCCCCCTAGAGTCCCACACCCCCCCTAGAGTCCCACACCCCCCTAGAGTCCCTCACCCCTCTCCCATTACTCCGCCTCTGATGGGCCTCTGGTGTCTCACCCCGCCCCCTGACCGCCCTCCCCCCGCAGGTCACCGTGGTGGGCATCGTTCGACACGCAGAGAAGGCGCCCACCAACATCCTGTACAAGGTGGATGACATGACAGCGGCACCCATGGACGTGAGGCAGTGGGTTGACACCGATGTAAGCAATGGAACCGTCCTGAGGTGCTGCTATGGGGGTAAAACAGTGTGTGAGCTGCATCAATGGATGTCCCTGTTAGAGCCAGGCTGGGTGCTGCGGTAACAGTGATCAGTTGGCAGTGAATGTGGCTGGTGATGAACAGCTGCACTGAGCTGAACAACTGGAAGTAATTAAAGAGATTCTCAGTTGGTTTATCTACAGGTTTGCCATAAGATCCTGTGACTGCTCCCAGAACGCACAGCTGGCATTGATTGCTGTCAAGCCGACAGAGCGTTCAAATGAACATTTCCCATCTGTAGCTACATTTACCTGACTGCTTGTACTGATTGAATGTGTGTCGTTTGTGTTTGATTGAGATAGGAGTCCTAAAGTTTAGTATGATAACTGAGAGATGGATCAGCAGCTCTTTGCTTTCTCCTTTCTCTGTAAGGAGGCAGGTAGTGAGAATATCGTGGTGCCCCCAGGAACTTATGTCAAAGTCGCTGGTCATCTTCGGTCTTTTCAGGTAAGGTCGTGTGTGACTCCACAACAAACAAGGCTGGGGCAGCAGCATAAAGGGTTGGTGATGTGGCAGAGCAGGAACAATAATCACAGCATGTTATATAGGAGTCAACTCATAGCAGTCATCCTTGAGATTATGCTGTATGTGTTAAAGCAAAGAGCAATTGCCAGCTGGATCAAAACTTGCCCAGACATGGGCGTTTAAGTTGAAAACCTTTGCTAACTAAAGGCAGACGGACTCCCCACCCGCTGCTGCTCCTGTTCCTAACTAGAGGGCTTAAGTTCTATGGCAACCATGTTCCTGTTGCTCCCCTGTTAATGGTATTTGTTGTCTTTTCTCTGGAAGAACAAGAAGAGTTTGGTGGCGTTTAAGATCATGCCTCTGGAAAACATGAACGAGGTCACCACGCACATACTTGAGACTGTTAATGCGCATATGATCCTCAGGAAGAACCTTATGGTGTGTAGTTGAAGGTCATGGTTCCATTACAGCTGTTACTGGTGATCTAAAGGGAGGGACCTCTGGGTTCAGTGGGAAACTGTGTGCAAGTTGTGGGTCTGGAAAGGCTGAAGGGCTGCAATGGGGTGTGATGAGAGTCCTGAACTCCATTGAGAGACATTCTCATTGCGGCCAGTTTTACTTGGTTTCTGTTGGAAATCTATCTTTAATTACTATGCCTCTGAAAGAAGGTTGAGTCCTTCATGCCTTGGGTTTGCAGCAGCCTGTGCACAACAGTTCTTTTATTCAATTACTCTTGTAATTGCAGTCAGCATCAAGAGCACCTCAGTCGTTTACCTCTGTTGGAATGAGTGACGTGGGGGGCTATGGTGGAGGCAGCCTGCCTGTGAATGGACTCACAGCACATCAGAGTCAGGTGGGTGCCAGCACCTTCTCCAGAGCACAGCTGACACAGTGGGTGCTGCTGCTTTGTGGTGTAGGACCAAGAAATAAAAGCTCAGTTATTCTTGGAAGGCTGATAATCCTTTTTTGGCCCCGCTGTTCAGTGCTGATAGAGCTGAGCTGTGTGCTGATGGTGGTTCACGTTCTTCCAGGTGCTGAACCTGATTAAAAATTGCCATTCTCCAGACGGGATGAGTCTCCAAGAGCTGAAACTTCAGCTCCACAATGTCAGCATACCAACAATCAAGTAAGTGTGTAGAAGCTGATGTTTTTGGGGACATCAGGTCCCACGTAGGTGGGAAATGGTTGAGAGGAAGGCATTGATGTGAGCCACGTACTAATGGACTTCTTTTCTTCCAAGGCAAGCAGTTGAATTCCTTAGCAGCGAGGGACACATCTACTCTACTGTGGATGATGATCACTATAAGTCTACAGATGCTGACTGAAGCTCTTTCCACCTGGATTTGCTCCCAGCCAAGTGCTTCTCGGTGTCTCGAATTAACCTGCTGAGCTTTGCAACTTGGAAGGTGATCTTTGCTTTCTAACATGTGCAAGTCCCACTTATTCAGTGATTCCCCACACCCCGAAATTCAAGGACAATGTAGCCAAGAGAAACGTTCTGTTAATGTACAGTAATCATGACTGGATTTGTAATTAGTTTGTGCACTTAAATCTATATTTGTACTACGAGGTGGTCTTGTTACTATGGCTTTTGAATACTATTTTCATTAAAATGTAAACTAGGGTGGTCTTAAGCTTCTGTGGCTCTGGAGGCTTTTGCTCCTTGCTAAAGAAGGAAAGCATTTGCCATTAGAACTCAGCTGTGTGGGTACAAACAGCCTGTCACAGGATTGGGTTATCTGTGCTTAATATTTGCTTAAGCTTTTGAAATGAGTTGTTTCAAAGGGTCACATGGATAAGAACGAACAGCTGGATATGAAAACGTGAATGATTCTAATGAAAGAAGCTGCAGGTTGTATCTGGGATCCACCTGGAGCCGGGATCATCGCTGCCAATAGGAATAAAGGGCAGAGCATTGTGGATATTGGTGATGCAGCAGGGAGGAGGTGATGAGTTTTGTTTCCTCTTTCTGTACCTGGCCCTGCTTTGCTCACAGAGGCAGCATCCTGAAGATGGCTCCTGCACTGTGTCTGTTCTCACTTGATTTCCTGTAGTAGAAAATGCAGAACTGAAAGCTGCCTGCTGGGAATCGACAACCGCAGCAGTTTGTGAGCTTCATAAATATTCAGAATCACTTAACGACCCTGTAAGGAGCCAAGCTGTTCTCCATAGACTGAGTGTGGTTTCTGTGGTGAGTATTTAGCATTGCTAAGAGGCAGGACATAGGATTGTTGGAGCAGTCAATGGATGGGAGCCCTGTTTGCTGCACTGTGCTGCTCTGCTCGTAAAGAGCTGCTTCCTATTTTCTCCTTAGCACAGGACCTGCTGGAGGAGGCTTGTTCCTCCCTGCTTATCAGCTGCGTGAGTGGCTTTCCACAAGAGCTGCACACTATGGTTTTCAGCACAGATTTTTATCTTGTCTGAGAGGAGGAACAACACAAATCTGAACCCAAAGCTGCACAATGAGAGAGAAAATAAAAGCCCAAACAGCAGTTGGCTGATAAATGGAACTTAAAGGTTTATTTTCCAGCTCTGATTTGTACCTGCTTGTGGTCTACAGCAGCTGGGACTGGAAATTACCCCGTGTTGGTGCTCCTCGTGGTGCCTCCTATCAAGTTCCCAGGATGGTTGCCCCACTGTACACTGCTCTGGTGCAACTGGAGAGTCCCATAGGCAACAGCTGAGGACACGGCAGCGTGATATCCCAGCACAGCAGAGCAGGGAGGATTTATTCTGCACGTGTGGCTGCTCCTCAGGCACGTGAGCTGCTTGCATTTGTGGATAGTGGGGACATATGGAGGCAGATAGAAGTCATGCTGTGGATCCCCGAGGTTGTATTTGTTTAATAGCTTTAATTTAATGTAAGGTTTAAGAATAGTCAGAGTCTGGACAGCTTCAGAAACTGAGGGGTTAAAAAGGAAGAATAGTCTGCACTTTGCGAATCGTCTTCTGAACGCTGCTTTCAATGGCTTCATAATTGTGTTCATCATCGCTGCTCTTCACATCTGGAAGAGAATAGCACAGACAGTGCGTGTAAAATTGGAGCTAGGCCATGGCAGGAGCCCCAGCCTGCTCCCCTTCCCCTCAATGGGAAACCCACTGGGGTTTGCATCCCCTCACCTGTATTTCCAGGACTGTCATGGATCTGTGGGGCTGGCAGCCTGCGGGGGCACGGGCTGTACTTGTTGGGGGCGCTCTGGATGGGGGGCTGTTCTGCCTTCAGAGGTAATGAAGGAGCCGGGTGGGCTGGGGGGCTGGTGGGACGCTGGGAGACGGCAGGGCGCCTTCCTTTGGGGTCTGCCTGGTTCTTCCTGCCCTGGTGTGTCTGTGCCTTTGGTTTGGGGGGCCGTGGGGGTGGTGGGGCCGAGCCGCCTGGCAGCTGTGCCAGCAGTTGGTAGTAGAAGGCCTCGGTCAGCTCCTCCACGTGGGATTGGTGCGTGGATGGGCGCTGTGTGCTGACGGGCTCCTCGGTGAGGACGAGGGAGAGGTCCAGCCAACGTGGTGGGATCTCAAAGCCCTCATCCGGCTCCTCGCAGAAGCTGCTGAGCAGGAAGGGCTGGGAGATGCGGGCCTCCAACCGCAGGGAGGAGAAGGAGCCCAACACGTCCCGCTCCATCGACGGGTCCGTGGCCGCCACCCTCACATCACAGGGCAGCGCCATCTGTTCCAGCAGCTCCTCCAGCCCGTACTTCTTGCTGTCTCCCACCTCCTCCACGAAGCCGCCCCCCAGGTCCAGCGGCAGCAGCAGCTCCTCACCCTCCTCATCCTCTCCATCCTCCCCCTCGCTGCGGCGGCGGCACAGTAACCGGGTGCTGCCGTTGTTCTGCAGCAGCCGCTGGGCCTCCAGCCTGTCTCCCACACTAAGCGGAGGCACGTCGTCCCCGCGGCCCTCGCAGTCCTGCGTCACTACCACGTGCAGCCGCTGTCCTGGCTGCAGCCCGGCCGCCAGCTCCTGCACCCCCACAAACTGCCGGGGCCGCAGGCGGAACCGGCCCCGGTAGGAGCTGGAGAGGAGGAAGCGGCGGGCGCTGCTGCGGGCCGAGGCCAAGACCCGCCATGTGTGGGAGCAGCCGTGGATCTGCAGCCGCTGCCCCTTGTGCAGGCGGGAGGCCCAGGAGCTCTGGAAGATGGCGGCGCCGTGCGGAGCCTCCAGGATCTCGGCCTGTGCCGGCAGCAGCTCCTCCATCCCCAGCAGCTCGCTCAGCAGCAGCGGCCGCGCAAAGTGCACGTCTTGACACTCCTCCGTCACGTCCTCCACGTCCACCTCCAGCGTGGAGGGGATCTTCACCTGCTCCCTGCGCACTGCGGGAGCACAGCCACCCTCATTTTGTGCTCACCTCACTATAGAGACGCCCTTCCCACACCCCACTCCTTGCAGCCTCCCATCCCAGCACCAAACCCGTCCCCTGGCACCTCCACCCCAGCACTCACAGTGCATGATGGCCTGCACCTCGTACACGGGGCTCAGCAGCAACGCGTGGGGGCTGATGCTGGGGCACAGCAGGGGCTGTGTCTGCCCTCTGCTCTGCCCCACAGCCTGGAGCAGGGTCAGGCCCTTCTGCCTACTGCCCTGCACGGGGGGTCCCTGTGATGTAGGATGCGACGATGGAGCTGGAGAGGGCTGGAAAAGACCTGCGGGATGGCAAAGCTGAGCACCCTGCGGCCACAAAGGGCTCCTGGGGCAGAGGGCCCCGTGGGGAGAAATGGAGCGGGTGGGATAGATTAGAACTGCCCGGCTTACCCTGAAATGTGGGTGGCAGCTCTGACTTCTGCCCCGTCTGCACATCCTCACAGATCACCTTCTGCAGTGTCACAGCCGTCACCTTCAGCAGGTCACCGGTTGACAGGCAGCACTCGATGCCGGAGATCTCATATACGGACCCTGCGGGGGGAGGAGGGACCTGTCACAAACTGGACCTGGTCACATCAACTGGATCTGCACCCTGTGCTGCCCCTGTGTCTCCCATTCATGGGCTGGGGGGTGGAGGTGCACCAGCTCCACTGCTGCCCAGCAGAGCTCAGGGATGGGGAGCTCTCAGCAGTGTGGGGACTCCAGGAGAGGTACAGGAAGCTGCCAGCACCAATCCCACCCATAGATGTTTGCAGGTTGGTTGGAAATGGGATTATTTCTGCCTAGTCGACTCATTCTGAGCCCTGATGCTTTGATTACGGGGGGGTAGAGACTGTTATTGGTCACACAATCTGCTGCTGCTGACCTGGATGAGTGGGGGCTGAATATGGTGGAGCTCAGAGCAGCTCTATGGGGTGGGCAGCATCACCTGGGCTGCATCCACAAGTGCTGACAAGGTGAGAAGGTTCTCAGTTACCTTAGAGAGATCCTGGGTGAATCAAGGAGATTGGAAAAGCAAAGCTCCTGACAAGGTTAAACGTGCCTCCCAGCTGAGCTACTAAGCAGTGTTAGTCCACCCGAACTGCTTCTCCTCTTTACAGGGCAGGACAGGAGAGCCCAGGCTGTGGTGACATGGAGAGGGGATGTGGGGGGGTGGCAGAGCCTTGGAGGATGCGAGCACCCTGTACTCACCTTGGAAGTAGACACCGGAGCAAATCCTGAGGATGCGGGGTAGGGTGGTGGGATCCAGGGAGCAGATGTATTCCTGGAAGGAGACGGGCTCCATGGCTGCACTGCTGGGTGCTGCGGGACACGGCAGGGAGTGAATGATGTAGGAAACAGCTCCGGGCTCTGCTCTGACTTTGCATGCTTTTCAGTTCCGCTTCTCACAGTAGTTCCCTCTCTGGCCACAGCCCATCTCTGCTCTGTGACAAGGGCTGTTGTCCTGCTGACACCCCCAGCCTGGCACCCACCGCAGCACTGGTGGTCAGGGGGTCCACGCCATGCATGGGTGCAGCAGCCTCAGCCAACAGAACGCTTCCCTAATGCTCAGCCTGGCATATCCCAAGCTGTAAATGTGGCCATTGTTGTGTTGCAATCCCAGCCCCCTGGCCATATTAGTTGCCCTTCTCTATGAACTCTATGAACCCTCTTGAACTCAGGGTTCAATGCTGGGTTCAGTGCAGCCATGGGAAAGGGGGGCTGGAAACAGAAAGGATTAGGTCAAAAGTCAGAAGGGAGGAAAATATGTTTAAATATAAAAGATCATACAGGAAAATTCAATGGTCAGAAACCTACAGTGGCCTAAAGGGAACAGTGATAATTAGTAAAGCCAGCAAAACCAATACCACGGAGCTGCTTCCAAGCTCAGGAGCAGCGAACACAGTTAGAGAAGATCCTGAGGACTGTTCTTGCTCTTCTTGCTGAGGCTGCCATTCACAGAAGTGAAAATCAAACAACAAAGCAGAGTCAGCATAGAGGAAACCCAGCACTTGCATAGCTCTGCTCATGGGCACTTGGTGGTGGAGCCAGGAGGGCTGGGATGCCCGTAAGAAGCCACAGAGCAGCTGCAGGAGGGAAAAAGCAGCTGTCAGGGCTGCGTCAGCCCCAAAGCCAAAGCCTTGGGCTCAGTAAAGGAGTGGAATGAATCACTCCCAGTGTTTTCACTTCCTTCTGCCCCAGCACTGTCTGTAGGAGGACGAGGCCAACAACCCCAGGAACCATTGGTTCAACACACAATGAAACTGCCTTATTCCCATCCGTGCTCAGCCCTCACTTCCCCCATGGCAGCTGAAGGATGTCACCTCACTGGGTGTCCCCTCTGATCTCAGCCTGAGTCCCAGCACAGAGGGGTCCTGCCCAGCAGGGCCGTGCTGTGCAGACAGGTCAGCTATAGCAGCACAGAGGGCATGGAGACTGCAGCTCCTCACCATGCATGGAGCACAGAGCACTGTCACCCACCTTTTAGCTTTTATCCCCCTGAAGCTCTAAAGGTCCATCGGGCAGAGCAGAGGACTTGCATCAGAGGAAGTTGCCCCAATCCTCCAGGCTCATCTTGCTGACAGGAAGGTGAATGCAATTGCTCTTTTCCTCCAGAGCACAAAAACACCTTTTGTTATCATCGCTGATAGAACGAGGTGAAAAAAGGATGATGGAAATGGTTTATATACATTCAGGCGCTGAATTGGGTATGAGAGTGAAGCAGCTGACACCAACACCCTCATGCAAACGAGTCGTCATCTGCATGTGGGGCAGCCAACACACAGTGATCAAAAGAGGAAGACACAGAACCTATCAGATAGATGGGCCCAGCGATATCAGCCCAGGAAAAGCTGTTGGCCAACACTGGCAGAGGGTTCCCATCAGCCCACACAGCTGCTGGCTGCAAAAGATAGAGCGGGCAGGAGGAGCCCTTTTATAAGCAATGGTGAAGGAAGTTCCATCTGACTGCGATGGGAAATGCTGCTGTGCCAATGAGGGAGCAATGCAGAAGGCTGCCCAGAGAGGTCTGGGCTCATAACCTGATGCTGCCTGAAGGTTATGGAAGCCTTAGATAAAGGATTTGAAACTTCCAAAGGGGGAAAGTGATGTCTCAAAATGACTTTGATATTTCGGTCTGGTTGAGGTATTTGCTCGAGGCTGAAGTTCTGCTTTAAATTCCAGATATCCCACATCTCTGTGATGAACAACACTGGGTGTTCCTCTTCATGACTACAAGACTCTCATAAATAAGAACTGACCACCTCCACGTGTGTATTCTCTTCTGTTGATGAGGAGGAGTGAAAGAGCAGCTTGGTGGGCACCAACCAGCTGGCTGAGGTCTATCAGCTGCAGCACTGCATCTAAAGGAGAGCTCTTTCCACAGCACAACAGCTCAAGTGATGCATTCACAGGCAGGAGGGTTGGAACTGGATGATCCTTGAGGTCCCTTCCAACCCCAGCTGTTCTGTGACTCATGCTGGGCTGTCTCCTGGCAGAGAGAAAGCTGCTCAAGGTATGTTCCTCTGCATCATTTCCATGTTCACTGTGCTTCCCTGAGTCCATGGATTGCTCTCTGCTGTCCCTGAGATGGATCAGTACCTCACTGGGCCCTTGGCAAACCCCTCAGCTGTGCCACATCCTAACCAACACTTTGGGATCTATGCTGAACCAAAGGGCCACATCCATGCCCGTGGACAGGCCCTATAAGTACACAACATCCTCCACCCTTGCACGTAGGGCTGCTTGCTGCTGAGTCCCTGCAGTAATTCACAGAGAACAAATGGACCATGGCAGATATATCAAATAACCAGAGTGGTACTTGGAGCACATTCGGTATTTAAAGCCTCCTCAACCATGTTCTGCAAACGTGTCTGAATTGACCAGGATGTGCCAGATGGTACCAGATGGCATCCAGTTATACACGAGGTGGATGTGGGCTCTTCAGCAGCTTCTCCTCTTCTTAAAGCTCCCCTGAAAAGGATGGCGATTCCTGGAGATCCATAGGAAGCAAAACACAACACAGAGACAACCATCAGAACTGCTGGACGGCCACGGTCAGTGTGAAGGTACAGGCTGTTTGGAGGAGGGAAGCAAGAAGAAGACAGGGACAGTTGGAGTTACAGTCACTGATGCCAGTGAGTCAGGTACCACTGATGGGTTACAAGACTTCCAGGGAAGGCTAATTTCAAAGATAATGACCCAAACCAGGTCTGGCTGCCCTCAGCTGGGCATAGTCCTACTTCCCCCCCTCCACCTCACACTACCATTCCTGTACACCATGCAGGCAAGGCCCAATAGCACTGCAGAGCTTGCATGAATGAGGACCTTCATTCCTTGGGTGAATGAAGACACAGCAGATGCTTAAATATTCCTGGATTGAGAAGAACTACTGATCTTTAGCCTGTATCTTACTACATCCAACAAAGCTTAAGGATCCATCCCAGCAGTACGCAGCAGGTTATCTTTAAGCCTCAGTTTACTGCTCTTTACTACAGCTCTCCCAGGGCAAGCTGCAGAGACACAGTGTGACAAAGGACAGCACAACAAGGTGAGTCTGCAGGCCAGAGCCAGCAAGCTAAGGCAACAAACAGAGCTAAGCTGGGCTCTGAAGCTTAATGTTGGTAGAGATGATTCAGAACCTCCACTTAGCAACAAACCCAATGATAAGCAGCACTATTTTGTGCAGAAGTGCAACGTGCTGCAGCACAAGGCAGCAAAGCATCAAGTCACAAGAAGCTGCTTTAAAAGCTGCAGCCTGAGCCAGCCACTAAGAACAAGCCTGCAGCAATAGGTTGCAGTGGCACAACTCCTTTAATAGGCCACAACAAATGTACAATCTCCACTGCAGAAGAAGTGTAGATTGGGAACGAACACACTACGCTCTCCAAACTGGCAAAATCTGCATTTAATTTACAACATAGTAAAGGTTACAGGTAAAAAGCTCAACAGAAAGTGTGAAAAGGCCTATTACATATTACACAAGTGTACAAACTTCTGTACAAAGCCCCTGGATGTTATACTGTCCCCTCCTGTACTGGCCAGCTATGGCCGCTAAGCTCTGAAATAATGAGAGCTTGTACAAACCCAGGGAGGAGAAGAGCTTTAAAAACCAATAAGCAGTAAAGCTTCCCTTTTCAAGAAAGATCTTGCAAAGAGCCACTGGCAAAACCAAACAAACCATGAAAAATAATAATAATAATTAAAAAAGAAAAAGATTAAAAAAAAAGAAGATGACCTGTTCAATGCTTACTTGCTCTAACTAGTCTTACTGTAAAGAGTTGCCTTCATAAAACGGACTGGCTGGAAACAGAAAACTCTACGTCCTGGAAATAAAGAAATCAAGTGTGAGATTTATAGGGAGAGTACGGAGTGTCTGGAAGAAGGATGTCTCATTTTCAATAGCAACTAAGCACAGAGTGGCACAACTATATCATGGAGAAGTTACCAGGTTTATCAGAGTAATAGTTTGAGCTAGATACGAAGGCATGGGGGGGAACAAACCAGTCTCTAAAGGCATCACTCCTATGGGTGGGGTGGCCACTAGCTCTATTTGCCTCGACGCCATGATAGATGCAATCACTCTGCAGATGCAGAAGTCACACTGATTTTGAAGCATCTGTCCAACACAAGTCTGCCTACAGCACAGAAGAGGCACTATAATAAAGCACTGCTCCAGAAGCCATCATATGTTCACAGAAAGTCTTAGCCTGGTAGCTACAGTACTGTACACACTAATGAACAGCTGGGTACCACTGTCATTTTAGTGCACATTTCCTGGAGGAATCCTCCAAACGAAGGAATGTGACTACGTAGCTGAACTGCAATATATAGTGTTAACATCAGAAATAAATCTAAGAAGGGAAAAAAAATAATACCCCAAAAGGGCTCTGGCCTCACCTTGTATAAAGGCATATGATCCGAATAAACCTGAATCGGATTTTCAAATCTAAAATGGAGGATCTCATGGGCTAGAAACAACGGCCCAAATCACATCTCTCACTTTACTCAATGGGGAAAAATGAAATAGTTAAGAAAAAAAAAGGAGAAAAGCTCATGTCGTGAAAGCAACTTGAACTTGGCGCACTGCTTTATTCAGGGTGAGGCAGAATCTCTATTGAGAGTTTGTATTCCAGCTTTAGGTTGCACATAATTCTTATCCTCTGTTAGCAGCAGCCAAAATACTGCAGAGATTGCAGTCTTAGTTGTTAAACATGAGAGTCCTGTAACACTGCTGATGGCTGCTTACGTTTCCCTGTGCCTTGCTGCACATTCTAAGCTCAGAAACGCTGTTTGCAAGTAAAAATGAAACTGTTTAAGTTAAAAGGGCCACCGAGTTTAAAAAAGTACCTTCTGTGTTAACTCCACCTTGAGTTATTACTACGTTGTTGTTGATTCTTTGTACACCGTAGTTTCCAGCCACCAGTCAAATGCTCCCAGGCTTGCCATGCTTGTTTGCTGCCTCAAACACCGACACAAGCTCAGATCCATCCATGGGTGCCCCTTTATCCACCCACAAAGCAGTCTGTGGTACAACACTGGACCACGGCTCAAGAAGCCCAGAGATTCCTCACCCATCTCAACTCCAAGTTCTCATGAACTCATGTGATGTTGCAGTGCTTTAGGTGGAAATTAAAACAAGTTTTAGCCAAAGTAGGAAAAAAAAAAAAAAGAAATGCCCCACGTGTGTGAGGCTTTGAAAAGATAAAACATAAAAGCTGTGTTCTGCAAGTTTTAGAACTCAGGAAAGTGGGATTTCTGGAAGGCCTGGCCCCAAGAATATCAACTTCTGATACAGCTGACCTGCTATGAGCAAGCCTGGCAGGAACGACGTTACTCATAGTAAGCACAACACCTAAATACACACATTTGCAGGGTCATGCCATAAATGATAACTGTGTGATTCTGCCCCCTCAACTTATATGATCAAAATTCATAGTAAAGACCTCTGGGGATAGAGGCTAAGAAAAGGCTGCCATATATTTTGGTTCAAAGGGAGATGGTAGCTATATTGTCGTTGTCTTTTTTTTTAAACAGTTATAAAAGTGTTTGAAGACAGATCTTTAAAGGATTATTTCATTTCTCCAATCTCCGTATTACATCTGGTTAGGACATTAAAATTTCAAGAGGACAATACCACACATGAACAGTTTCTGGAGTTCGTAACTCCCACCCTCCCTCAACAAAACCTAACTCAGATCAGTAGGGAAGGGGTTGGCTTCTTGCCCGGCCATGCCTCCTTAGCATATTTCTTCTTCTTGGGTTCATTCACAGCTTCAGGATTAAAGACAGCAGGATTTGGAGCTGGGTTCATGTTAACTGTTGAGGGTACAACAGGAGTCAAGTCCACATCCGGGGCAAGATTGGGGTAGGGCATTGGCAGACCACCAATGAGCGCTGTCCCATGGACGCCGTGTGATTGGGAACCCGCCTCATTGTGAGTTGGAGGCAAACCACCATATAATCCTCCACTGTAGGGAAAGTTTTGCATACGCCGTGTTGCAGAGTCATCCGTGGTCAGTGAGCCCGGATTGTCCAACCGTTTTTTCTGTAGAGGAAAGCATTTTAACAGTTATTCAAAATACAAGAAACATGAAAGCTACTTAAACTAAATTCTACACAATTTTTGTTACAAAATCGTTTCCACCACAGCACATTATGTTTCTAAGGTGTAACCCACACAGTGAGTTAATCACTGTAATAGCAGATTGATTAGAGAGTTGAAAGTCACTTTGTACCTTGACAGGGACTACTGCTGTCTGTACCATGTTCCTGAAACGCCCAACAGAAGGGTCCACATCCTCTGCAAAGGGAAGAACAGTGCAGCTTTCAGAATCAACAGAGGACAAAACAGAACATCTGTCAAGTAAGGACGTGAAGGAACCTACATGAAGAATTGGTACGTGCATCTACTTTCCTAAAAGCCAGCACTCTAGAAGCCTTCAGAAAGCAGAAGCATGCTTTAATAAAGAAAAGTGACTGTTGGGGACACCTAGTGGTTTTGTCTCTGGTTCATGAATTACTCCGACAAGGAAAACTTCCATTCAAATAGAGAACGAGGAAATGATCTAGGAGGAGGGATAGATGGACAGTCAAGTTTACACCGCTCAGACAGAAAGGAATTGTGGGCTGAAAGGTGCTGCTGGACTGTGCATGCTCAAAGGCACAAGAGCTGGTCCTGAAAGGTCTTGGGAGGCCTTGAAGGAGTCAGAAGAACTCAATGCAGCCTCTAAGGAAATCAAACGTGAAGGTGTTCTGAGAGCTACATTATGAATAAGAATGGTTATTCTGGGTGTTATGCATTACCAAATTAAGGCATGACTTACGAATAACTGCACTACGAATATTAGCCATATAAGATATTATTAATGTCATTAACGTAAAACAGATATGGAACTGGAGTGAACTACTTACCTGGGTTGATGATTTCATCATCATCACTGAATGTCACTCTGGAATTCTTCCGTTTTCTCTTTGGTCTCTGAATATCCAAGTTTCCTTCCTCTATAGTTAGTGTGGAAATTCTTTTGTTGTGGGCTGTATTAAACTCTGTCAGGTTCTAAAAGAAAGAATTAGAGAAGAAACACTTTAAGCAAGAAGTGTGTGAAGTCTGCTTTTATCAGCAGCTGTGCATGCCAAAAGATTGCCACAGTTTCAACTCTAGACCCCTAGGAAGAAAAAACGTTTTGATGCTGGAACAGTTCATCCAGAATTGCTGTTGAGTGTTTTTGTGGAGACGCTAAAAGCAGAGGATTAGGACCAAATGATCCTGAGAGCTCCTTTCTAAACTCAATGACCCTGTAATACCATGCAAACTGCTTTGCCACTTTCCACCAGCTCTCCACTTACTGTTATCAGGCAATGGGGAACAGAATGGGAAATAACCGGTGACCTAGTAGGCAAGAGACAACTCTTTGGAAGGCCTGTAGTCCCTCTGTGAAAAGACTACTTGAATAGTGGGATTATTAGAGTACTGATTCTGGGATACCCTATCATGGCAGAATTAGATGATCTGTATGTACATTTCTGCCAGCAGAAGACACCTCGACCATCTTCATGAACAAGAAATGAAGAACCTGAACCAAGCAAACAAGTAGAAAACACCACCTGTTGCAGATGGGTAAACCACCTAAGAACAGTGGACCATCATACTCACGTCGAGCTCTGTCTCCTCTTCTGGCAGGCCCAGCAAACCCTTGAGCTCTTCATCTTCACCACCCATTTTCTCATCTCCTTTAACTGCTGATGGCAGTGTCTGAGGCTTCTCTCGCAGAGTATAGGCCCGCGTAGAAGCACCGAATGAAACTGTGGAATCAATGGGTATCTGCTGGGGTTTGTGAGCTTCCAGACGGATATGACCCAAGAATGTGCCGTGTGCTGAGAAGAACATCACAATGGAAAACAATGTTAAGTCATCTGCTTGAGCTCACAGTGCTCAAACCTTGAGAAGTTCAAAACCTGTACGTGGTTTCCAGAGATACAAACCAATGAAGCACTGCTGAAAACATCAGCTGTGTGTATTTTACCTACCATCACACAAACTAAGACAGACTGCAGAAGATCCTGTACGCCCCAATGTACCATGTCTGGAATCATTCTCTTGGTGGAAAACACAGTATTTCAGCTTTCAGATCTTAAAAACCACCCCCAGAATAGAAAGTTTCATCACAATTGCTGAAGGTCAAGTGATTTTCTTTCACTCTCTTCGTCTCTTAAGAGTCTAGAAATGCCGCTTTAAACATGAGGGGAAGCAGAAGTAAGCTGCCTGGAACATGCACCTACTTGCTCTTAACCACTGCCAATCTTTCACTAAGATGCTATTTTAGATTATGACCATCTGGCCACACAGTGCAAACAAGAACAAAATAGAAAAGGAAAGCATATCTCATTCAAAAACGTTGAAGCACTGAAACAGTAACACTGTTGGATTAAATGCTCTGCTACTTACTGCTGTTTAGATCTATGAGGAAAACCCTCTTGAGATGTTTGTGATAGACCAAGGCAGCATGGACCCGAGAGCAAGACTGGTGGTCAATGGTAAAATCGCACAGATCAGGATTTCTCCCAAAGAGATAGTATTTCTTCTCATCAATGATGAGTTTCTGAGGTAGAATAACAAACAGAAGAGGATATTAGACACCTAGAATCTTTTGGAGCTTCCTGTAAAAATTCAAGAATGTGAATAAACAAAGTAAATGCATAACAAAGCATCATAAACTGACTGATATGTCAGCAGTGTTTGACACCATTTAACACAGAAATTTCCATTTTTCCATTCAGAACAGCTGAATGTGGGAGATGCCCAGTTACTCCTGTCTCTAACATCTCACTTGATGCATCAAGAACCACTGTTTAATCAGAAATTCGCCTTCAAGCAGAGCATCTGTTGACAAACAAGGTCCATGTGTAAATAAAATGAGAACAGTTATATTCTTCCTGTTGGAACACCTGATGCATGCAGGTCTCTCCTTTGAACTTACTTGTGCCTGGTGAAGAACTGCATACATTGAAGACTCACTATAATTCAAACTAGAACAATACACTGATAGACTGAAAGAGTCTCCCAGATTCTTGTATCATCTGGGTACTTCATTATCACTGTCTCTTTGCAAATACTGGTTTTCACAAGACCACCCCTTTTCCTCTGCAATCCCTAATCAACACTTAGCATTCCAATGTTCTCCCTTGCCACATTTATTGCCCCTTAATATTATAGTTGTTTCACCCAGCTACTGAACTGCGAATAGCATTTGTTATAAGGCACCTTTTGAGAAAGGTGAGCTGGGCTTTGTGGGGATCCAACTTCACACCAGCAGCTCTATGACAAGCAGTACACAGTATTGCCCCCATTCAGTACAGCACTGAGTGCTCTTCCCAAATTCAATACCTCCGTACCCATGAAATCTGTGGTTTCAGTTTGTGAGACAGGTGAGCCTTAAATTCTATTTATGCATATTCAAACAAGTTACCTAAAGAAAACTGGCATACAAATAAATGGATCTTTAAAAGCTTGTTTCTTACTCCATATTTCAGCATTTAGCTGTTTTATGACTTCAAGGACCACAAAAATCGATCTCATTCTTGTCCAAAATCTACTCCAAAACAAAGGTCCAATAGGTTTTCATTCACACTCATTAAATGGCGTTTCAAGAGGTTTTGTGAAGATTGTGAAGATTGAAAGTCTTGCCTTTACTTCACTGTAATGTCTCTAAGATTTTCTGTGCCTCTGAGCTATAACCCAGTGTCATCCTTTACACACTGAGCTTAAACACTGCAGGGCTTGTTTTCATGTTGCACTTTTCAGACCCAGCAATCACAAAGTATTCCTCAGACCTCTGGAAGAGACCTGGGATACAGATGGCTCGGTTAGTATCAAGTGCTCAAGGAGCCACTGCAGCAAGCAGGACCTCCAGGCTACACATCCTTACCATCCATCCTTGGAATCTGACAGGACCAGGATGATATTTCTACATGACAGTTTAACAATACTGATTTTGTTTGTGTATTGTCTAAAGCCATGGTGCATTCTCAGCTTCTGCAGTGCACTCTCCTGCCTGCAGTCTGGATCAGATCTCCCTTGATAGCCACTGTGGATTAATTTAGCAGAGAGCTCCATATAGGCTCTTCCATTCTCAAAAATCCAAAAGAAATATGACAAGAAAAACCTTGTCTTGTAGAATAAGTAGAATAATTCTCCCAGGTGGGAGGGCTGCAGTGAGGCCACCTGCCAGAGACCCAGAAAAACGACAAAGGCACTGCCAGCTGGCTTTGCTCACCATCTCTTTACATGGCCTGAAAGAAATACTGGAAAGCCTGATGCCACGTACAGTCCTTACCACAGATGCTATTGATAGGATGGCAGTGGGATGGCTGAGCTGGCAAGCAGTCCTAATTCAGCTCTGACCTCTGAAACTTCTAAAGCAGTTCCTAACATGCAACAATACTGAAAAAAAGACACGGATCATGGTTTGAAGACAAAAAAAATGCAATGGGATTGAAAGCTATTGTGGGCTAGGGAGAGCCAGTGAAGGATAGATGCACTGAAGGATAGTCCAAGTAGCTGGTAGAGCCAACTCACCTACACATTACATGATGCAATGAAGTACAGTGAAGATGTGATTACACATGTTGGTACCTAGTTCCTTTCAAATTAAGGCTGAGCAAAGATCTCACACAGGTCAATGCTGGCACTGCCAGCTACCTGTGCTTTCAAATGTGGACTAACTAAGAGCAATCTCTTAGAACAATCTATAAAATCAACAAGTTATGGACTGTCCCCATAAAGCCTCATTTTACTGGCTTCTGGCCTGGGAAAATATAAGCTTATTAGTAAATTCTCTGTTTATTTTTCCTTTGCAAAGCATATTCTGGTATCTTAATCAATTTATAAAATACTTCTGAGTAGGTGTGGAAAGTGCCATGTGATTTTCTACCACCGGTGTCTTTATCTGTGATACACTCAGCACACACACAATCTGCTCTCATACCTCAATGAGTTTGTCTCCTTTGACTACATCCAAATGTAAGCCAGGTGGAGGTTTTCCTGCCCTGGAAAACAAAGAAAATTAAGTCTAGTATGAAAGTATTTAGTGAGAAGTTCATTAATAGCAGAGCTAATACTCTATTAGATCTACAGATCGATGCAACACAAATGTAAGTAAATTTATTTGGGGAAAACAAAGATTAAACAGCCAAAAATTGTCCTTTTGCTCCACGCAGGTTCCTTCTGCCTACACATAAACCACAGATGTTTACAATGAGTTGAGCTAACAGAACACAGAAGCATTTCAAGCTTCATTGCTCCAACCATAAGACAGCGACTTCACAAACCAAATAGAGCAGCTCCCAACAGGAAGCCCACAAGGAGAGAAGGGGACAGACTGGACCTGTCAGTGTAAGGGCCTCCCCAGGGCTCTGTTGTCACATTACCTTAAGAACAGCCAGTCTCTGAGCTGTTGAGAGGAACAGGATCTTCTACCATCCTCCCCCCCCTCCCCTAGAACTGATGATGGTCAAAAACATCTGAAGGGTTCCAAGCTGAGTAATACAAAAACACTGGCTACCAACACAGATAGCATGGAAGAAATGACAGCATTCAATGGGAAGGGGACCTTATCCTATGAAGCAGCTTCATTCCTTTGGGAAAACCCTTCAAATCAGCACGTTCTTAATTGCCCTCCACAGCAGGTCCCCACGAGCTCTATTTTCTGGATGACTTCTGAGAACCGTGGCTGCTTTAACTGAACAAAGCATTCCATTTGGATTAAAGCAATTGTAGAACTTCACCTTAATACTGTTTGTTGCCTTGTTACAATGCACAGTTCCACACAGACTGCACTGCTTCACTCAGGTTCCCTTGGTTACCTGCTTAGGAATAAGGTCTCCATACTGCGTACAGAACTGCATATAGAGCCTCTGAAAGAAGGGCCATAAATACCCCATTAGAGAGAACTAAAGGTCCTATGGCATCTGCTCCTCAATTCAATTCATTCCCTCAAAATACAGCCCAGCAGTTGGACATGGAGAAATCCAGGCCTTCCCATAGCAATTCCAATTGAAAACTGCTTAGTAATGATTAGCAATGATGTATTTCAGAGGGACATCATCAAACTAAAGCAACATCCGAACTGGGTTTTGATAGAACAGCAGGGTTATGGATGCAGAAACCATCTGAAATGGAAAGCCTCACTGAAGCAAACCCTATCCAGCCCATAGAGAAATCCGGAGCTTTAGCTGCTCAGGACACAGACAGGCCAAATCCAGTCCCACTGTGTTCGTTTAAAATCAGGTCAATTATTTAGGTTTTTAATTGTGGGCTCAGAAGACTAATTAAGCCACTTCCTAACATCTCAGTGTAGGTGACTGCTATGCACATCCTCATGCTGAACTTCAAGGACAAGGCACAATTTCCAGAGCTCTAGAGCTCACCAGAGACCTGTGTAAAATCACTGTCAGGATATGTAACCCATACCAGCATGAGAACTAAACCAAAGCCCGGACTTTAAGCCATTGAAACCCTTGAACTTCTTTTCTACTACAATATTATCCATGTTAAGGAAGAACAGATACAGCAACAGAGCTCAAAAGCATGAGCAACAGTTTAAAGACAAGAAAAAAACCTACAATACTGGGCAGTTATGGTTAAGATATATTTCTTATATAGGTGTTTGTAGCCCTTACAGCAGCTCCATGTGGAGACAGAAATGAAACCAACAGGTAAGTAAAGACTGTGGCTTTGGTTCCAATACAAGTTAATGAGATTGGAAGGCACTCCCTGCAGAAGAAGCTGCTACTCACCATGAAGACTCCCCAAAACATGATGGATTCTGAACACCCACAGCTTTCCCTGCTAAGATCCTCCCGGCTGTCCAAACCAAAGTTTGGGTTATAAACACACTGAGATTCTCTGGAATTCAGAGCCTCAGACTGGTCCAGCTCTGTCACTGTGAGCCAGTTCCACTCTACAGAACCACTCTACAGAACTCATCACTTAGTGAATATCCGGACTATATTTTACACTAGTAAACTCTGGTTTACTTGTGAAGTACTTCAGGAAGTTATAGTAAAAGATCATTCAGATAAAAGGGGAAAGAAAGCAAAAAAGATTGGAATTGTTAGGCAGAAACAGGGCCCCACTCTCCCGAGGTGACCTCTTACTGCTGGGTGTGAAAACCCCGGCTTGGAGCGGATCCCAATGCAATGGATTGTGCTTCAAACCTGGGTCAGGTCAGCAGCAGCACGGTGCAGAAAGCTGCCTGGCTGTGAGCCCCTGCCCTGCCTGCAGCAGAGCCAGAAAGCAAGAGAGATGAAAAGGCCATTCACAGGCACAGCCCTCCTCTCCATACGCTATTTCTTTAGGAACTGTTCTGCAACAGCATTCAAGCAACTGAAACTGAGCACTGAGTAAGCCATACATCTCCCAGCTGTTCCATCTACAGCTTTCAGTGGCAGAAGTCATTCACATTTATCACCAAATGTAAGTCAAGTTGTTCCACGCTGCAGGTGCCCCATCCCTGGAGGTGCTCGGGGCCATAGATGGACATGGGGCAGCCCTGCCATGGCAGAGGGCTCGGAACCGGATGATCTGGGTAGTCCCTTCCATCCCAACCATGCTGTGGTTCTGTTTGCTGCTTTGATCTAAATCATATTGCTGTTCTGCACGTCACCATCTTGTCTCACAGAAATGCTTGATACTGCCTATACCCAGCTCAAACACTACTTGGATTTAAGGTTTAGATGGGTTTACAAACGTAAACTGAAAAGCACGTTGGCCATGCACACTGAGTACTCATTGAGTCCTGCCACCCAGCACTAACAGCCCGGACCTGCAGCCGGATGACTGTGCAATTAGAGCGGAGTGCTCTCACCATCCATCGCCTTTCAGGGCTGTGCCCTGATCCGCTGCTCCCATCCATCCCGAGCAGCGCAGCAGGGCCCGGCGGGGCAGAAGGGGAGGCCGCACTCCAGCCCAGCTGCGGACACGGCGCTGTGCAGAACACCGGCTGAGCCAACCCCAAGTCCCAGCCCCTCCATCACATCACATCACATATCACATCACATCAATCACATCCCATCCCATCACACCATATCGCTCTAGCTCCCCGCTCTACCTCCATCCCCACACAGCCGCGCCCGCCGCCCCAGCGCTACTCGGTCGAGGCTCAGCACCGCCACATCTCGGCCTCACACAGCGCCGCTCCGGCCCGAGCCGCCCCCATTGGGCCCAACCCGGTTCCCTCCGGCCCACACCCCCGACCCAACGCTGCCCCGCTCCCCTCGGCCCGCTCAGGCTCGGCCAGGCTCCATCCCCCCGGCCGTGAGGCGCCGCAGCCCCGCGCTTCGTCCCGCCCCAGCGCCACTCCCCCGGCTCGGCCCGACCCGGCCGGGCAGCCGCTCTCCGTCTCGTCCCTCTGCGAGCCCCGCAGCAGCGCAGAGCCGTGCGGCCGCGGCCCGCTCACCAGCTGGGACACTCGAAGAGCGAGAGGCCGCCTCCTCCTCCGGCCGAGTTCGCGTTGGCCGCCATCTTGCATCTGCCCCATTCAGGCGGGGGGCGGTCCCGGCGTGCTCCGCGCCGAGAGGGGCGGGAACGAGCTTCTCCACAGAGCGGGGCTTAGAGAAAACTGATTCTATCGCTGTTTTAAGCTTGCAAAATAAAGAAGCTCCGACAAAGGCCTTTAAAAGTGTTTATTGATAGTTATTAGATGGAATGATGGCGTAAGTAGTGCAAACCAATGTGCAATTATTGGGAGAACACCCCTCCCCCTTCCCAGCTTTCACATGTATTTTATTACGCAGGAGACGTGGAATAAAGGGTTAGATACAAAATGGGTCAGTATGATGCATTTACCACACGATACTGGACAGACTGCTGATCCCTCAGTGCGTGTCAGTTCAGGGCTACAAAGTGGGGAGCTCAGCTTTGTGTTTTAGTGCTTTGAGAACCAAAAATGGAAGAGATTTATTCATCCAATGATAAACCATCAGCTCATTTCTACAATGACTTTGCACTGCTAGATTGGATGTCCTCAGACTTACAGGACTTACAGTACTCAACCGGTGCATTAAAATAAACCAAAACAACCCCAACCATGCACAAAAATTAATAAAAGCAATGAGTCTCAAGGCTAAAGTGACCGGTTCCTGAGCACACTTGTTCCATCTATCACCCATGCATACTTCTTGCTTTTCAGATCTGCAGTGGCATCTTTTCAATCAAATTTAGAACCACAGCCACCCAGAGACTAATAAAACCATGGGGCAGATACCAGAGACTTGAGAAACTGCTGGATTAAGGTAATGAAAGTTAGTGTTGTGCCCTCTTTGAATGTCGTTCTTATTCCAGTCCAACAAAGTTATCTGTACATATAAAAAGTTCAATGTCTGCCACTTGTCAAGTGAAACGAGACATCTCCAATTATCGATCACACTTCAGCATACAGTTGGGACAGGGAATAATACATTACAGAAAGCAAAACCACGAGATGTTAGTTACATAAAACAATATAATTTGTATATAAACTGATAAATACTGTCTCCATGGTTCACTAATTCCAAATACTAGTTGTCTGCACATTAGTTGCTAATAACTATTACTAGAAGTAGTTCCAGCTTGTGCTCTCTCAGGGTGGTTTCATTTCCAAAACTAGTCTGCCTTTTCGTGCTGGGGGAAAATATTCTCAGCAATGAGACAAGAATCCATGTGAAGATTTCACCCTCTTGCCCACCAGATAATTAATCCTACGAGTATAGAAGCCACAGCAAGACCAAGAATCAGGATGCAGATCTTCTTACGGGATTTCTTCTAAAGAAAGAAGAAGAAAAAGCCACTGATACCATGAGCAGATGAGGAAGAAAAAGCAAGTTTGGCAGCTTGTGTTGCTAAGTATGGTGAACCAGAGCACTCAATACCTGTCATTATTCAAGGGAAGTACCAAGTACGCAATTTCACAAGGTCTTTAAACAGCATATGCCACAACTGAAGGTTTAGTTTTAGGTCTAAGAAATCCAATTAAGTCAAAGCTAGCAGAATTTGTTACATTTTAAGGCAAATTCAAGGCTTTACTTCAAGATAACTACAAACAGGGAAGCCGACACCACCTAATATACATTTCATGCAAAGGTCTGCCTCCAAGGCTGCAAAGGAAAGCTAAACCTCTCCAACTATCTGGATTTTCCAGGTAAAACAAATGAAAACAACCCCCCCTGTAGTTTGATGCAGAGATAGTACTGCATTTCTACAGCTTAAATGATGTAGCATACAGTTACTGTACTTGATTGTACATTTACAATAATACAAGCATACATAATTTACCTGATAATAGGCAGCTCTCTGTAACTGCTCACTGGCTCTTTCCACATGAACTTCTGCACTTTCCACATTTGCCTCTATGCTATCTGTGGAAAAAAACAGAGAACTTGTAAAACAATTCAGACTTCTGGTGCTTAAAATAAAATAAATACAACATTTTTTGTACAAAATATCAGAAAAATTGAACTACACAGAAAGAAAGTGCAGCTGAACTAGAAAAGAAGCTCCTTATCCAAACACACTTACCAATCATATCTCCTTGGTCATGAATCATCATGGCTAAATCCTTAAATATCTGATTGACATCCAAAATGTCGGCCTGAAGACAAGTTTGACAAGTTATACAAAACACTGGTTACAGGTTTTTTTGCAGCCTAATTCTTAGTGCCTCTTCAGAACACACCACTAGAAATAACTGAATAGATGCCATCACTCACTGACTCAGGTGACTTGATGTTGCTATTGATGGAACTTGGGATTAACATAAGAGCTTGCAATATTCCCACTGCTCATTATTTTTTCCATGCCACTAGCAACTAACAGAGCAGGGAATTGAGATGAACACTGTCACGAGTTATTCCTACCATCTCTGAAGGACCACCAGTGAACACTGAAGGAAAATATACCTAGTCTCCTTAAACTGGAGCAGGGAGATTTATCTTGGAATCAATCCTCTCTACAAGGAACTGTTCCTTCACCTTCAGGTCTCCTCAGCCCATCCCATTAGATAGCACTGCATGAATTCTTTGGTTTCTACCCTAATATTGTTAACTATATGTTAACATAAGCGCAGGATCTACTCTTCACCTCTAATTGCCTGATTGCCGTTTCTCTTTCTTTAATAAGTTCAAGATCCTGTTCAGTTATCGCCACATCTTCTTCTTGAGACTGCATTTGATTCCAGTCTTCACCACTGTGAAGGGAAGGAAGGATAGTAAAACACTGTTTCTTTCAGCACAGGCATATTTTCTCACTATAATTACACTGAATCACCAGCGTGTTAAAGCTGAAAAGATTCCTACAGAACACCAGTCTTGCAACTACAGGCTTATGGCAACAATTACAAATGAGAACAATAATGGGGACAGACCAAGAGAAGTGAGGAAACTGAAAAGCAGTACATGCATAGGATAGTTTGTGCTAGGATGTGACCATTACCTATAGCATTATAGAACAGACCTCATTTCAGGTTGTTTTTTTTTTTTTAAGTTTGTTTTTTAAGAATATCTGTACCTTCCTTTCCTCTCACCATCCCCCACAAAAAGGGGGGAATCAACCAGGGTGAAAGTCTTGATGGAGAGCAGCCTGCAAGCACAACATTATCAGATCAAAAGAACACCTGACAAGCATCCTGGCTCTAAGATTCTCACTTGCTATCTGCCATTTGGGGATACGAAGAAAGGGTTTAGTATGTTAATTCATTAATTTAGCAAGAACTACAAATTAAAGTCACACATCAAGAGAGATGTTTAGAAAAATCTCTGCACACCTACCCTGATGACAGTACTTCATAACTGCCACGTAAGTTACACACACTGATTACAGTGAAGGCAGTACCAATAGTACAAAGTCATCTATGTGTCCAGCACAAAAGAGTTCTTCTAGGGTAATATCTCCCTCTTCTTCTCGGAGGCAAACGTATCTGAAAGCACTGTAATATACCCAACAGGCATGTTGTGACATAACTCTATGTAGTAAGTTCCAAAGGCTCCAAGTGCAAAAAGAAATGACAATAAACTACTTGACTAGATGGGATACAGCAGAGACATTCAGGAATTCAGCTGAGTTGATAGTAGAATCTTCAGGCGTTTAGGGCACAAGATTTTGATGCATAGCACATAAGAACAATTTTAAATGCAAAGTAGTTGCTGCATGATACTGCATCTCACTGAGACGAGGGTCTCTGCATGAACAGGTATTTATGTGGCACCCCATGCATTAGTGAGCAAGACTTCAAACTCATCACAGCATCTTTATGACTGAACAAAATAGGGCTTTCACTTCTGACTCAGCACGTGGAACCTCAGGACTAACAAAGGGGGACACACACCAAACAGCTGATCAGGGGAGGATGGATGAGACATTTAAGACGGTGCCTTGAGTTAGAACACTGCAAGGTTTATACAGATAAGGCCTACATACTTCATCCTCTATTTCTCAGGCATGCATAGTGGAAACTGACACAGTAATCACAAATGCTTCCGCAGTGTCTTGAGTTCACTTGACTCACACTGTAGAGCTGATGCAACATTCTGCAAACTCATCTGCTATGCAGGCACAAAGTTACCGCAGAATCTATATATATGTCTGATATTTTATATTGATGTAGACTACGCATGTTCTGGTATCAATTTGTTATTTCTTCCAAGTTTAGAGCAGCCTCATCCACTGCTTTACAATGGCTCCATCTGGGCTCATAGATAACACCCAAACTCATAAAAGAAGTAAAGAGTTTTTCTTGTGGAAAGAGTTATGTGACAGAAAACACGTCTGGTAATCTTGTGCTCACAGTCCAGAACACCAGGAGGGCCAATTATCATATAACAGAGACTGAACTATTCCCAGTGGGACAGTAATCAACAGCCTACATTTCAACAGGGTCAAATACTGTCATGCATTTCTTTTCCTAAATGCTGTGTATTAGCACTGTAATAACTGCATAGCATCCTTCTGTTTTTCATTCAGCTATTAAAGATTTGTCCAAGATACAATATATCTATAACAATTTTAATTACACATAGGTTAAGAGTGTGCCCCGAGAATGCAAGAATGCAATTCTTTACCTATCAAATGAAACAAGCTGTTCTTCTCTGAACCGCTCATCAGCCTGGAATAGATAAATGAGGTGTTAATATTTCAGATCAGCAGAACTACCAACAAGCAAAATCAACAGGAATATACTGAAGAAAAAGGCATTTGCTGTCCAGAGACAGCATTGTCTCTTCAACTTTCAGATTTAACCTAAGGGAATTTAGACCAGATTTAGATTCATCTTCAGACTTAAATTCAGACTGTCTCAGCAAATCAGAGGCAGCTGAAAGGCAAAGACAAGAGTCTATTCACTCAGATCACTGATGTATCATCAGCATATCAAGATATGTGCCTACTAATTACAACATCTGGAACAGCAAAACAACCTACTGAGGCCTCATTTGTGATCAGTGATGCATCAGTAGACAACCATGAAGCCAGTGGGCAAAGACAAGATCTCCAAAATGATTTGTAGTCCACCATATC
Organism: Coturnix japonica; assembly: GCF_054131305.1. NCBI lineage: Eukaryota > Metazoa > Chordata > Aves > Galliformes > Phasianidae > Coturnix > Coturnix japonica. Next base: position 12,711,758 of record NC_140679.1, on the reverse strand, counting down.
ACAACAGAATGCCTACAAATACTTACAGAGATACGGGAGCCAGCTCTTGCCCTTGCTACAGTCTCTTTTTCCTTCTCTGACACTTGCCTCTGTACTGCTTGGAAATTATTTAAGGCTGCAGAGAAATCATTCATTAAACGTTCTTTCTGAAGCCTCTGTTGACGCTAAAGAAACAAAAACAAATGTTCAGATATTACCATTCGTGTTACTGTAACCATCAGACTCTCCAAAACATCATAAAATGAAAAGTAAATGTTAACATGTAAGTGACCTTCCCAGCATTCTGGGGTAGAAACTGGAGAACAAAAAGCCCATCACACTTTCATGTTATACCAAATGCTCTATGCTCTACCTACTGTGGAACTGCCCTGTGCATGTTTCCCTGGCATGTCCCCCTTTGAAGGTTGTGACATCCAGTACATGGGAAACAAGTAGCTGAGAAAAAGACTTGACCCAAGGACAGTCAGTACTACAGCTGATTCTTACAGTTGATTTTCCGCTACAGAAATTCTTCAGCTTCACTCACTTACAGAAGTCACTGCCACATTCAGCAACATGGACTTTGCTTACCAGAGTGAGATTAACTGAAAAACACTTTCTGAACAAATACACAAAACACTGCCATATTTACAACTGGTATTTAAACCTTTAGATAGAGAATTGGATCTACTAAGACAACATCTGCTGACCCATATCCACAGATCATCCCATAACAGCATCACAGGAGCAGATAAATCAATATTGTGGCAGTGATTTAAAGTGGAGACAGAAGACTCCAAAGGCAGAGGCCCATCCCTTCCCTTCCCCACAGGAAGGGATGCCCTGAAAGACTGTTTTGCCAGAGACAAAGTCACCTCAGCGGGTTTCTTTAAATGTGAGTAACCTGAGTCAGCTCCTTCCCTTCCCCACCTTCAGTTCAGGCCATAAATCCCATGGAAGGAAAAGTTTCTTGGTGTGATTACACCTCATACTGACATTCAGCTTGCACTGAGTTTTTATCCTAAAACATGGTCTCGCATCACCAGATTGCTCTGTAAACAAGATTATTTTCTCAGAAATAGAACTACATACTCAGCTCTCTCCAAGTTTTAGAGCTATTTGCTGCTGATAAATGCTCCCCCCAGCATCATAAAGTCAGGATGTAGCTGACTGAGTTCGTCTTCCCACTTCAACAACTGCTTTCATTGCAGAAAGCTGCTGTATCTTCAGCTGTGCCAGTTTAAGCTCTGTGAAATTGCACTCTAAGCCAGCTTATCAAGTAAGCAACTAAAGAAAGCTCTAGAAAATTCTACCTGCATACCTGTTCAGAAGCAGACAGAGGAAGTGGTAGAGACCCCAGTTCTTTGAGATACTCATTGGTCGCTTTGGCCAAGCTGTTTGCAGAGTGCTGTAGCTGTTGTCTAAAACAATAGTTCAGAAACAGTTACACAGGATTCTTCCAAAAAGCAACCCAAGCATTTCAATCTTTGCAATAAAGACCAAGTAAGGTTTCTGAGCTCAGACATCTTTAAGAACTCAGATACTGAATTCCTGCAGATCCATGAAACTTCACAGAGAAGAATGATACAGATTCAGCTCTGGGAAATGCAAGGCCTTCCCCAGTCTTCCAGCTCTTATGTTTTCCAACAAGGTTGTGATTCAAAGCTGCTGGTGCAAAGGATCTACTGAAGCAACACTTTCATTAGCATCACAACACAGGAAGCCATTTACATACAATTAAGTTTATATTAAGTTTATGCAGTAAAGCATCTCTCCAAAGTAACTCCCTCCTTCTAAGAATAAAGGTGAAAATAAAAGAGCCTAAACAATGTTTATCCAATTCATACTTACAAGTTTTCCTGCAGTTTGCTGGAGTCCTGCTTGGTTCCCAGCTGGCTCATCAAATTCTTTATCTGCGCAGCTGAAGATAAAGAGACCACAAGATTAATATGAGTTCTAGTGTATTTTATCCCTACTTTAAGCTAGAAAGCTTCTCCAGTGAAGGACCTCTCTCAACATTTTGCTTAACTCAAGCTGGTAACACAACACTTAGACTCTGCATTTCAACATCCCCATTAAACTGTTAATATACCTGCAAGGTAACCACCCCTTCCCAGCCTCAGAAGGGAATGTCTGAACAGATGAGCCAGCTGACTCGCTGTATTCCGCAGCTTCACGCTCCTTAACATCAGTAAGAGATGCTGGGAGCATCGTGTAGGACAAAAGTCCACCTGGTGGGCTCCTAGCAATTCTCCTGCTCCCTCTAGCAGCAAGGCAAGACCAAGAAGGACCACTTAACATTATTCTAAAGGCAGGTGATTTTCCCCTACAGGGAAAGAGAAATAAGGAAGTGCTCAAGGCTTCAGTTTCTCTTCTCCTCAGGCCCTTTATCAAACACACAGTACAGTTAATGACTGTAATGGTAAGTCAGCTGCTCTGTGTGCTCCCACCCACCCTGACTGAAGCTGTAAGACACTTGTTTCACCTCCAATTGGCAGCACACCGGGAAAGGGCGGCTGCTGGGCATGAGACCCGGCCATAGCATCCTAAGAGGAGCTGAACTAATTAAAGGAGGAAGCGAAAGAGAGAGGAGGAGAGAAAGCTTTATGACATTCACTCCCCTCAGCAGCACAGATGCTGTTTCCCCAGCCATCCCTCCGCTGTCACAGGCAGCAATGGAGCCCCGCCTCACCCCGGGCCCTCAGCAGCTCCCACCGCGGCCCTGCCCGCCGCTACTCACTGTACTGAGCGATGCGCTGCACGTTGGCGCTGCATGTTTGTATGATTCCACTAAAATCCCTCGGCGGGGCCGTCGCTCCGGCCCGATATGGATCCAGCGGCCCGTACGACATGACCGGCTGAGTGACGGCTCCTCCGGGCCCGGCTGCCAGCACCCCGCCGCTCTCTGCGCATGCGCCACCGCTGCTGACCGAGCGCCCGCCCTAAAGCGAGGGGACGAGGCCTGCGCATGCGCGGTCGAGGCATCTGGTTGCCATGATGACGGGAGTCCGCCTTAGAAAGGGATGGAGGCCGCATGAACCAGAACATGGGCCTAATCTGACCCAGCCCTGTCCTGCTGTCATTATAAACTCACCCCAGCATGGTATTGGGACACATTAATGTAAAATCTGCCCCCAAAAGTGGCACTGGGGTTGCCTCAGGGTGGGACTCCATTTGGTACTGAGGTGAAGTCTCACACTGTCCCACACTTTCACCCACAGTTCTGCATCCTGCCCCCAAATTCAACATCTCCCAAATCCCACATTTTCACCCTAAATTCCCCGTCACCCCATCAAGTCTGTGTTACCTTTAAATACAAGGTTCCCCAAATCCCCTTTTACTCAAATCCCACAGCTTCACCCCAAATCTAGCATTGCCTCAAATCCCCCCTTCCACCTCAGATCCTACAGCTTCAACTCAAGTCCCACATTGCTCTAAATCCTACAGCTTTACTGTATTGTAATGTACTGCATTACCCAAATCCCACGGCTTTGCCCCAAGTCTCACATTGCTCCAATCCTTCAGCTTTATCCCATATCTCCCAGTATCATCCCAAGTCAAGTCCCAAATCCCATAGTTTCACCTCAAGTACTGCATTGCTCAAATCCCAGTCTTGCTCTGAATCCTCCAGCTTTGTCCCGAGTCCCGTGTCACCCCATAACGCTGTTTCATCCTAAATCCCCCAGCTTTGACCCAACCCCCCTTTGCCACAAATCTCATGGTTTCACCACTGTTCCCCCAGTTCCATTCAACCCCCTATGGGATACTGCAGCTTCTCCTGCCCCTGCTGGTCAATGATGCCCAGGCTTTGTTACACCAGGTGCTGGAGAGCAGCAGTGCCCGCATGAAGATCCAGGCATTTTTGTGGCTGTTGCCATCAGAATTGCACCAGAATGCCCCCCACAGGTTCCCAAAATGGATAGGGAGCCCTGGTTGAGGCTGGCCAGGTGGTTCATCAGGAAGGATTTGCCACTGTGATAAGGCTCCTAATGGCCACCACCACCAGGGGCTGGACCACCTCCTGTAGTGCTGTGGGGTAGAAACAAACACCCCACACTTTATCATGCTGCCCTTCTGTATGATGTCCTATGGTATGGAACATCCCTTTGGCCAGCTTGGGTCCCTGGGTGGAAAGTGCCACAAGGTGGTGCCACGAGGAGACAGAGCAAAGTGTAATTACTGATAGCATCCAAGGTACAGGTCTCATAGTGCAAAGATCATTACTATGTTGAACACAAATACCATGTTAGTTTCTCAATCAGCAGTTTTAACATATTGAAAGTCAAGATCATAAGGCACAGCAAAATGACATCTTCAGTCCCACTCCTAGAGATGGTAAACAACATGACAGACATGTAAATAGCAAGTAAAGTGCTAAATGATGTTGTTCCAAAAAAACACTGGTATATCTGTGCAAAAAATAACACAATAAGTAGCAATTATCAAGCTCATAACACATGGTATGGTATATTCCTTTGGCCAGTTTAGGTTAGGTATCTCAGTTCTGTCCCCTCTCAAATCCTTGTATCCCTCAGCCCTCCTCATTGGCAAGGTAGAAGGAGAAGCTGAGAAACTGAAATGTTCTTGGCTCTGTACAGAACTGCTCGGCAGCAACTAAAATGGCACTTTGTTATCAATACTGTTTTTCTCCTAAAGCCAAAACATAACATCAAACCAAATGCAATGAAGGAAAATTCAATGCCGTCGCAGCTGAAACCAGGACACAGGGATGGATGGCTGGGCTAGAACAGGTGCTGCACTGCATTGCTGGCAATACCCACTACTTTGCCGACCACACCAGGCAGGAAGAGTGAAGCCACATTGCCCAGGAGGCTCACAGCTGACCCGATCCATGAGCGTTTCTTAATTTTCTTCTTCTCCTCCTGCAGCCGCTCAATCTGCCGCTCTGCTGCCTTTGCCTCACGCTCGTAACCCTCCTCCATCAGCCTTCGATGTTCCTGTGGGACAGATAGTGCTGCTAGTACCGCTGCACGATGCCACAATGCATCCACAGCGCGCTGGTACCACTGCACAACACCGTACAGCCACAACATGCTGGTTCCACCACGCAACCCTGTCACAGTGCTCACCTTCAGGCGGTGCTCCAGCATGCGGTCCTGCTCCTTCAGCCGCAGGCGCTGCTCCTCCAGCAGTCGCTGCTCCAGCTGCCTGCAGTTCTCCTCCAGGCTGCGCTGCTGCTCCTTCAGGCATGACATCTCTGCATCCCTGGCTGCTGCCTCCTTGGCTGCAGCTGCCTCCCGCTGCTGCTCCGTCATCACCAGCCATGCATCGGTAGCATGCAGCATTTGTGCCAGCGGCTCCTTCTCCCGTAGGAACACCTCCAGCACTGCATCTGCCTGATGGTACAGCTATGAGGCACCGCCTGCACCACCACACCAGGCTCCATCACACCCCACTCACCTTAACACCCTTTTCAGGCCACTGCCGGTACTCATCCAGCACGCTGCACAGATCATCCTGGAACCGCTGTGCACCACCCGGTGCTGCGTAGTCCCCACAATGTATGCGGAGCTCCACGTCCTGCCACAGGTTCTTCAGCACCTCCTGGCAACGCTTCTCCGATGCCTTCTCATTGCTTAAGCAGAACTCCTCCTTGGCTGCCTCCAGGTCTCGCTGCACCACCAAAACAGGTCTGAATCGAACTGAAATCACCCCCAGAACCCCACAGCGTGACAGTGACTCACCATCAGCTGACACTGGTAGGTGCGCTCGTTGTCAGCAAAGGCACGGGACAAGAAGAGGGTGATGGCGTGGCGCTCCCAGCGCTGGTGCACATCTATCAGCGTGGCACGCGAGTCTGTGGGCAGCACCAGGTCCTTCTCCATGCCCTTCTTGTATTCAGCCACCGCTGCTGCCACTGCTGCAGTGTTTTCAGTCCTTGCCAGCGCCGTCACCGCGCTCTCCACACAAGGCACTTCACCTTTTGCAATGGTAGCCACGTATTTCTCTGCCAAGGAAGCCAGCACTGCGGGAGACACCACCACTGAGACACATCACACCCACGTGCCACCCCATCCTCATGCCACCACCACTCACTGGTGCCCGTCACCTGGCGCCCGCCTGGCAGCTCCTTCACCGGCGCCTTCTCCCAGATGTATTTGCAGAAGGCATCCGCCTGTTGTCGGAAGCGTGGCTGCAGTTCATCCTCCCGCAGCTCCTCCAGCCGTGCCAGGTTTGCCTCAGACGTCGGCCTCTCCAGCACAAACAGCTTGCGGTGTATGAAGAAGTCACACAGGCAGCGCCGTGTCTCATTGTACTCCTGCACCTTGCGCCCGTGCCCTGCATTGCCAACGTCATCAGCAAGGTGCCACCCCCCATAGGGACATATGGTAACACACGGTGATGGCCGTACCGGGCTTTAAGCGCAGAGCATCCTCCAGGTATTCATCCTCAGTCAGCAGTCGCTCGCCATCCCGTAGCTGCAGTGTGAAGTCACGCACAGTCCAGACAAAGCTGGGGAAGACGCGGCTGAACTCAGCTGCTGGATCTGCATCCTCCACCCGCACACGTATGTGATTCGTCAGCTCTGTCACCAGCCTGCAGGACCCACATCAGCACTGTCACCATGTGAATGCTGTCACCACCATGGGAACACATCACTGTGTCACCGCCCTCCCACTCATCCCCATACCGCAGCTGATCCAGCCCCTGCTGGTCGATGGTGTGCATGCTGTTGTACACCAGAGTGCTGGAGAGCAGCAGCGTCAGTGTGAAGATCCAGGCATCGTTGTTGTTGTCACCCTGCACATACAGTTGGGTTTATGAGGGCTCAGGGAGCTCTGAGGGGACCTGGGGCTGCTTACCCCTGGCACCCACCTTGTTGGGGTCTCCCAGCCCCTCAGTGTCCAGCAGCACCAGTGCCACACCAGCCTGGCGTGGGTGCGGCAAGCACCACATCCAGATGCCCTTGGTCTCTGCCCGCACTGTGGGGCCTAGTGGGAAACCTGTAAGCAAAGAACCATCAAAAATCCCCCAAACTCCTCAAAACATGCCCCAAAATGGATGTGGTTCCCCCCCACCAGCTCACCAGTACGCCGCTCTGCCAGCCGGTTCATCAAGAAGGACTTGCCGGTGCGGTAGAGCCCAGCGATGGTCACCACCACTATGGGCTGGGTGATACTACGCAGCACTGCCAGTGCTCTGGGGTTGAGTGACAGTTGGTTGCTGCCATTGTTGTACACCAGGCAAAGTGGGGCTGGCATCGGGAACAGTGGGTGGGGGGACGGTGCCACATCCTCCTGTTGTAGGGTGGTGTCAGTGTGCCATGGGGAGGTGCTGGCCTGGGGGATGTCACCATGTTGTGGGATAGCATCACTGGTGTCATTGCTCCTCAGGAAAGTGTCACCTTGCCAAAAGCTGGAGCCCCTCTTAGGCCACTTGTTACCAGTTTCCTGCGTGGGGACAGCACAGTGTGGGAACACAGAGACGACGTGGTGTCAGGTCACGGGAACATGGAGACAATGTGGTGTGGGGACTTGAGGACATCACAGCGTGTGCCCCCCATGTACCTGCTGTGCCATCTTCTTGGCCTCCCGGCAGAGCCGCCCAACCCGCAGCACTGCATCCCTTTGCATTGCATCCACCACTCGCTCTGCCAGCGCAGCCAGATCTGGGGACACAGCATCCTTAGAGGGGGTCCCCACTGCATCACCCCCATCAACCCTCAGGACCCCCCAACTTACAGGCACCGCCCACCTGCCCCCCTCCAGGTTCTGTTTTAGGTTTGCAGTCCAGCAGGTGGGTGCAGAGCTGGGTTAGACCCTCAGCATTGCTGTCGGCCACACGGAACAGCTTCTGCTCAGGGAACAGCGTGAGGACACAGTGTGCTACGGGGCCTGTAGGGACAGTTGGGTGACATGGGGACAGGAGTGGAACAGGCAGCTGTGAGAATGTAGGGATACAGAGACATGGGGGCTGGGGACACGATGACTGGGGACGCAGTGCACCTTGCGGGTTATCCAGTGCTGGCTCCAGCTCGTGGTCCTCAGCCTCCAACACAGCCTCTTCCTCGGGTGCCAGGGCTGTGCTGTGCAGGCTCCAGATGAAGGGCGGCAGCACGAAGCGCAGCAGACGTATTTCATCTTCTTCATCCTCCTCGTTCTCCTCCTCCTCCTCCAGCAGGCGCAGACGAAGCGGCACCTCCTGGACATAGCTGTGTAGTCAAGGAAAACAGCAAAACAAACGAACAAAAGCCGAAACGGGGAAACGAACCGCACCCTGAACATAGAGGATACGCGAGGAGCTCCAGCTGTTCCTGTGCGTCACCACCGCCATCTCCACTGCTATACACCAGCACGCTGCCCAGCAATAGCTGCAGCAAGAAGAGCCGCAGCCCGGCGCCATCCTATGGGAGGAGGGAAAAGGGAGAATTGGGGGGCGCTCAGTGGGGGATCGGGGCCGCCCCCCCCCCCCCCCCCATCCCCCCCCGGACCCCGCTTGTTACCTCCGGTTCCTCTCCCCCGAGGAACCCTCCGGCGTGCAGCAGCAGCAGCTCCCGGTCGGGCCACTTCGGGTGCGGGCATCTCCTCATCCACAGCCCAGGGCTGCCGGGGAAGCCTGTAGGGCAGCGGGGAAAGTGCGGTCAGAGCTCCGCCGGCCTCGCTGCGCCCACTCTCCCCTCCTCCTAGCTCCCTTACTGCAGCCTGGTCCTGCCAATTGGTTCATAAGGAACACAGAGCCCCCGTCGGGCGGCCCCAGCGCCGCCACCACGTGCAATGGAGCGGACAGAGCCCGCAGAGCCTCCAGACCCCGGGGGTAGAGCCGAATGCCCCCCCCCGGCCCGTCCGGAGCCGCCAGCAGCAGCGGCTGCTCCATGGGCTGCCGCAGCATCGCTGATAGTTTCTGTTTCGATTCATAGAAGGAATGAAACTCACGCCTGGTTCGCCGCTGTCTGGCTCTCCCCATTGGCCATTTCGCAGGCTAAAAGCGAAAACTTGGCGCCTATTGGTTTTCTTGGCTGTCAGTAGGCGCAATACGTGCTGTGATTGGCTGCGGGGAGGGTATTTTGGGGACAATTCGAAGCAATTCGGGGATTTCAGCACTCTAAGCTGTTCAGTTTTGATTCGGTGCAGCTCAGTGCTTTATGTGGGCTGTCTGCGTGTAACTGTTGGTATGTCCATTGCTTTACCATAAGGGGATCCTCAATGGACCAACATTAAGACCATGGACGGATGGGGTTGGGATGTTGGCACGTCCATTGCTTTGCCATAAGCACTATAAAGGGGATCCACAATGGACCAACATTAAGACCATGGACAGATGGGGCCCCTCACAAAGCACAGGCACTGGATGGAGTCACTGAATGCAGCTGTTGAATTGCAGTATCTCTACTGATGGGGTGTCTTATAGACACACCAACTGAGCAAACTGCTGTCAGGATGTGAAAATACAGCCAAAAGGGAAGAACCAACACTGGCAAAGCTTGTATTATGTATTTTTCCTATGGAAGTGATATCAGTTGTAACAACATCACTGAGCTTATTAGTGTTCATCAATGGACAGCCCTGCCCTGCGGTTTGTTTAGTTAACAAAGCTGTGTCTCTGAACCTGATCATTTACACATTACTTTGTCTATCTGAAAGGACCAGCAGCTGCTGCTGGGCTGTGCTGCTCTCCCAGGGCCACCGGGAGGCAGCAGCACCCTATGGGTGTTCTGAGTGACCCCGGGTGTCAGATCTGCCCTTCAGAAAGGGAAAGGTCTTCAGAAACCGCCTCTAATTGAGAAGCCTGCAAGATGCCTGGGATTACATTGGGGTCCTTAAAGCTCCCATGTGGTGCCATTGGGCTGAGCTGCTCTGCTTGGAGCCAGATCTGCAGAGTCCATCCCTTTTCTCCTAGCTGTCTTGTTGCCACTCTCACACCATGACAGAGGATTTACCTCTCTTTTCTTTCTTTTTCTGTCTTACTCCTGCAATGCTATGTATTTTAGCCTGCGTTCCAGTCATCTGTGAAAGCATGGGAAGGTCTTTTAATGCAAGGCCATCCCCTTGCACTCCTCCAGCACGCTCAAGTTCTTCAGAGTTCTCACATAACCCTGATCAGCAGTGCAAAAATGAAGGAGCTGATGGAGCATCGTGCTGCAAGGAGCCTCCCCTCTGCCTGCTGGCCATGCCAAACTGCAGGATAGGAAGCTGTGTCCCCTGCCTGCAACCCTGCTGGGCCCTGGGAGCTGAGCACACTGAAGCAGATGCAGAAGTTTACATGCTGAAAAGATGAGGAAGGCCTTTTCAGCTCTGAATGTTCTTTATTCTTTGCAACGGAAAGTGCCTTTTCCTGAGATGTGCTATTTATAAACAGCCGGGGGCAGGGACTCTGGCAGCTCGACTTTCCTTGCCTTGAATTCACCTCCAGGTCCTTCAGACATAAGTGAATAGAGCAGATCTTGCAGCCCATCTGCTGGAACACCCTGCAGCACCGCCAGCTTTGAAAAACACTTTGGAAATACAACTTAATTTCACCCAATAGGGAAACACTGCCCTGTGCCCCTCCAGCAGACCAGCAGCTCTATGAGGCATTGCTGAGCTCCTCTTCCTCAGGGACACCACAAACCTCTTCTTTTCATCAGAAACATTGAAGAAGACTGTGTTTAATTATTAAAACTAATGCTCCTTCCCTGATCTAACTGTGACCCCTCTGCAAACACAGCTTGCTCTTGGCACTGCTCACAGAACGGAGTGGGAGAAGACAAGAAAGCTGTTGAACTGAGGTCTCCTCACCCACGCTGTGCTTCATGGGTCATGAATAAGAGACAGGCTTTTGGAGCAGGCTGAACTTGGAGAATTCCCTGGAAATGTGAACTCAGGGACATTTCTGGCAAATCTGGAAAGGAAATTATCTTCCATCCGGAGGCTTCAGGATGCAACGTAGCCCTCTTTGCACTGAAAGGTCCCAGTGCTTCTGAGCTACACACACACAAATGGCAATGGGTCTTGGATGGCTTGCCATAACTTCTCTCACTTTGCTACAATGCCTTGTAACCGCCTTTTGCATTTACAGTTGAAACAGGAAAAGCAGGACTTGGTCCATACCTTGGTGTAGCAATTATGAAGCAACCTAACGGCAGCCTGAAACCAGCATCTGAAAGTTATGAGTGTTGTAATGTGCCATAACCTACTACATACCCCAGAATGGACCTCCATCTTACAAGTGCTGCTGAGAGATGGACCACAGAGTAACCCAGTGGGTTGGATCAGAGACCTGAGTGCAGAAACCCTCTTCTCTCCCCCTCCTTCAGCACATTGAAGATGTGTCAGCTCCTCTTCCTCACCCTACTCTGTGCTGCATAGGTCACACCAGCACCATACCATGCAAAAGTTGCTACAAATGCAATATTATCCTTTGGAGTCCCTATAGAGGTGGTCAGTGCTTGTATCAACCAGCAAGCAACTGAAATAGGAGAAACTGGGAAAGACATGAGAGCAGTGCAGCACTGAAACAAGGATGTGGAGTGATGCCATTCTGTGAGGCTTTCAGAAGCCAGTTTTGGTTGGAGCAGATATGCCTCTGGTTGGAGCAGATTGAACAGTGACCTCCAAAGGTCCCTTTCAGTTCAAATCTTCCTATAGTTCTGTGATGAATAAGTGGAAAATAGAACAGCCGGTCCTAATTATAGCACTGGAGAAATACATGACACACTGTGCGTTATCTGCAAACTTCATCATCCTGCAGACATGTGGGCTGAGGACAGAGGTGTAAAGAAAGGCCTTTTCTTTCTGTACTTTCACACACACACTCCCTGCCTCGAGGCCTGGTCTTCATGAGTATAACTACAAAACCTATTTGGATTATAACAGAGGACAGGAGTGCCCCAGCCACCCCATCAGGAGCAGGCAGTGGGATGGGAGAACCTTCCTTCTTCCCCAGCAAAGACAAGGGACTCCTGTTGAGGTGCCTACAGCATCATTTGACGGAGACAAAAGCACATCCTGCATAGAGGCTACTTTTGTCCTCAGGGCTCCCCAGCTGTTATTACACTGTCATTCAGCTGCAGGGTGGACATGGTTCCCTGCTTTGTAGCTGTGACCCTACAAGCCACAACGGTGCATCACACCGCCTGCTCCCCCTGCGGCCACAACCAACATCCTATAATACACCTGTTTATTTTAGGTTCAGCTCTTCTGATCTGAGGAACAAATCCAGCTGTCAACTTCTAGCTGCTTAACTACAACCTCTGTGCAGAGAAAGCAATGCTCCTGCAGGTCTCTGACAGCCTGCTGCCCCCAAGCAGACAGCCCAGATGGAGCTCTCACACTAAGAACTAATCCAAATCATGGCCAAAGTTATTCAGCCACTTGAACAGCAGCATCCACAGCCCCATTGCTACAAGGAGACACTTGGGAATATACCTGCAATACAAGAGGGCTGGTTAGGAACCATATAGAAAGAAACTCAGCTCTGGGAGAGAAGGAAATCCCAAAGGCCACCTTGATTTTTAGGACCTTTATGGCATAGAAAGCAGCAGAGGCCTCTGAGTAACTCAGCTGATGGAGCTGCATGTGGTCTGCAAGAAGAGAAAGGAGTCCCCATGCATCTGTGTGAGCACCACGGGGCCAGCAGGCAGCAGCAGCCTCCACCTCAATCCAGAGAGCACCTCACCTTCCCAGCCACACTATGAGGATTGACTTACTCCAATCTTTAAGCTCCAAACACAACCCTTACAATTCAGGTGTCAGGCTGGTGGTGATGGGATTCACCAAACAGCAGCAACGAAACCACTTCTTCCCAGTGTTCCACATTGCAACCCATGGCAGAGACAGCTCTACACAAACGCAACACCAGAGACGTTTCAGCTTTTATTTGCAAGTTCATCTTACATTCTCTCTCGGCCGTTGTCAGCAGCAGGGGGCAGCAGCAACTAAGAGTTACCGGCAGCTTTCCATAGAGCCTGGAAACGAGAGACAGCGGACGAAACAAAACCCCACCGGCTTTTAACAGTTCACCTTCCCCGAGTAAGGGAATTAGGAATCGAGTCATCTTTATCGCTTTCCGAGGGTGTTAGATTTACACCGCCCTGTGTGCTCAGCACAAAGACCTTGGGTTGCATTGACCACCTGAAGCGCAGCTTGAAAACTATCCCAGGCTTTCTTTTTATCCTTAAGCCAGCATCTTAAAGCTGCAGTGCTCTCCACGCATCCTTCCCAGCAGTCCCAAAGCCAAATAACAAAAGGAGCCCTTTGCTAATAAATAATCATAGGAAAAATAAATAAGATTAGCTCTGGAATATACAGTTGCACGGTCTTTATTTGGTTTCAGAGGTGGAAAAAAAGTGGAGCTAAACTGCAGCTTTAAGCCTCGTGCCTGAATCAGCCTCTAACAGTGGGTAAATTGTTACAGTCCATTGCTAATTGTACATGTTGGAGACCCATAGTTCCACAGGGATGAACGTTTAGGCACCTATGCACACCCTTCCCCAAGGCATAGTTTATTTTGTAGGGGAAAAAAAAAAGCCTGCTGGAGGGGAAATGCCCCTTTATGAGACAAGGCTGGAAACCTATTCACTGTCACAGCAGAAAGTCCCAAGAAATAATCTAACCCCACCCATGTTTGCAAGGGCAAACTGGTTCAAACCATGCAGCGGGGAGACAATCCTCTCCTCTCTCTCTGGGGATCCTTTAACTTTGCTGGCACTGCAGAATCCTTGAGCAAATCCAGCTCCCATCAGGGCTGCCAGCTGCCCACCGCTCCCTGTGCTCAAAGCCTGGTCGTGGAAAGTCGTAAGTCCATTACTTCCATTTAAGCCAGAAATCCTGTTAGTGCTATTTAGAGGCAGCTCTACAGCAAGAGCTCTTGATCTGCTCTGTTTGGGGTACACACTTTCCCCCCACCCCCATGAACTCCCAAGTGAAAAAACACACAGAAGAGAAAAGCAATCCATTGCAAGCCAGTGTCCGATGATTGTCTCTTTAGGGAGGTGAGGAATCCAGACAGGGTAAGGCAGGGGAAGGGAGGAGGACGGCAGGTGGAGAAGGAAGTCAGAAACAAACTCAAAACCACTAAGACACAAGGAGGAGCTCAAAGCCCCTCAACAGCTGATGGCACTGGGTTGCTGTTTGCTAACAAAGTCTGAAATGAAGTCGAACTCGTTCTGTCCCAAGAACAGCTCTGGCAGCTCCTGAATCCGGTCCAACCCCAGTTCCAGGACAAGGGATGTCAAAACCTCCTCATCTATGAGATCAGTGTCCATAACGTTCAAGGTCAGAGCTGCTGAGGGCATGTGCTGCATGCCTGGGTGCTGGCTCGGCCCCACTCTGTACTGCTGAGCACCAGCTCCCATGGGCCCGTTGCTCATGCCCAGCGGGTGCCCCTGGTACTGGGTGTTGAGTTTTTGTAGGTGCATACTAGCCATGAGCTGCTGGGTGCCCACCGGCCCCATGTACTGCTGCTGCTGCTGGTTCGGGCCATTGAACATCATGGCATTCTGCATCTGGTGGTGGCTCATCTGCCCGCCGAGGTTGGGTCTGGGCCTCATCGCACCATCCATTCCAGCCCCTCCATACGGCATCATCTGCCCCGCTGCAGGTAGCGTCCTCAGCACATGCTGCCCATGCTGCGGTGGTCCCTGCAGCCCGCTCACACCCATCCGGTAGCTCTGCAGCCCGGTACCACCGTGGCTCATGGACATCATCATGTGTTCAGCCATAGCTCCGAGCCCCTGCAAGGCGACACGCGGCTCAGCGAAAGGCTCCCGCAGACAGCAGCGCTTCCCACTCCCGTCCGAGACGATTTCCACCGAGGCTCCCGAAGCAACCCCCACCTTCGCCCCGGGTGATGGAGCCGAGCTGCAGCCCGCCCGCCCGCAGCCGGCTAAAGCCCGGCGCGACTCGAACCGCGGCGCCCCTCCGCACCGCCCCGGGGCCGCAGAGGGGAGCCCGGCTGTGCCCGCCCGGGTACGCACCGATCCGGGGCTCCACCGGCTCCGAGCACCAACAACACCGCACTGCTCGGCACACCTCTGTGCAGGGCGAGCAGCTCCCTGTACTTATAGAGGAGCCGGCAGGGCGGAACGCACAGCCCGGCCCCCCAACACCCATTGGAGGCTCGGCGAGGTGCTGCCCGGCCCCCGACAGCACAATGCTCTGCCCAAAGCCCGGCCTGGCCGCTCCATCCCAGCACGGTATAACACGGCAGCTGGTGGGGCTCTCTGTTGTCGCGACATGTCATAGATACGGTGTGAAGGCGGCCGGCTGCCTTCAGCACAAAGTTGGCACATCCCCACCATGTTCACCCCCCGGATCTGAGACTCTGACTCCTTGGGCAGGATTGGGGGATAGAACAGCCCTGCAAGCCTGTGTCATAGACTCTCCCGGGACTCATGTAAGGGTGGGCCTGGGATGCTGGAGAAATACTGGCAGGCCATTTCCCATTCCACGCAAGCAGGGAATGGTGGTGCACTCATGTGAAATACTAATTTGGAACTGCATTTCCATCCATTATCTTCTCTTAGGTTTGGTATAGCCCTCTCCTGCCTCCTGAGCAGGGACATCATGCACTCCTGAGTCACCCACCTTTGTCTTCCTCTTCCCCACTATTGCTCTGACAAAGCCTTTGCACCCCATCACACCGTGGTGGCTGTGCTGGATTTCTTGCTCACACTGAAGGATGTGCATGCAGTGGTTTGTTGAGAGCTGCTACAGCCCAGCCCCTACAAGCAGGGTGCACCATGAGAAGGGCTTTTGCTTGCTTGCAGTTCTTGCAGCATGGGCAGCAATGGGACGCTGCTGCTGTGCAGTGAACCCTTACCAACACCATGAGTGAGGTTGCTCACACAGCAGCACCAGGCAGATGCTCTCATTGCTCTGCCAGCAGTGCCCTCCCAGCAGGGATGCACTGATGCTGTCTCAGCACAGCTCATAGTGGGTGTGCTGTTCCCAGGTGGGTGACTGTTCCCAGCAGAGATTTGCTGGTATAACTCTTCTTGCATCAGTGTCTTTACTCTGCGTGCAGTTTTGCTCACTGTGCCCCAGTGTAACCTACCTGCTTCTCTGCAGAGCTGTGCTGGCCAGGTAATGTTACCATGGGTAGAGACCTCAGCAACACACTGCGGTGCTCCCTGCAGGACCTGATTCTTCCTCCCACTGTGTGAAAGCATTTTTCCCCTTTATTTTCTTGTTCTGATGGAACTCAGAGATTTCTTTCTGAAGGCATTAGTGCTGCATGGTTACCCACTTGGAAGGCAGGTGATGGCAAAGCTAAACTTGCTTCCCCAGCTCCTTTCCACCTTTGTGTGTGTGCTTTCCTGTGCAGCCTTTAACTTCAGCATTACAGTTCACAGCTCTGATAATAACAGCCCCTTTCTGCAGACTCAGAGCAGGCAGTTGCATGGAACTAGACAGCATTTACATCTTCTGCACAACCCTCATGCTCGCAGACCCTGCTGAGGAGGAGGAAGTGCCTTATAGAGTGTTTCAAAGGTTGCTAGAGTTGTTTAACTGTGTTATTTCAGTAATAAGGCCCGAGCATCCACTGTCACAAAGGGGCTGAAGTTGGGCAGCACAGGCATAGCAAGGGAGCAGCTCATCATACAGCACTGACCTGAGGGGCTCCTCTTATGGAATAACTTAAACAAGTGGGTTTGCTCTCAGGGCTGAGCAACCAGGAGCAGCAAACACCTTCCCATCAGAAAGGCATAGACAGAGCTCAGGGCATTGACCTCCGGGATGTTCTGAGAGCTGCTTTTGTTTGTGTCACCTTCTGCCTCGTTAAGTGCCCTGGATGAGTTTCAGGTGTTGTTGGTGAGCCTCTAAACCGATGAATCAGTTGTTTAATTGGTTAATGTAATTATATAATGATTGTTTTTTTAACGCCGGAGATTTTCCCAAATGCATTTTGTAGGGCTCACAAACACGTGCTCAGCACATATACCCACCTGGAGGAGAGTGTGCCAGAACACAGTATGAGTTCTGTGTAGGGCAGGAGCTCCTCAGTGAGTGCAGCAGATAGAAGGGGCTCTCCATGTTTAAATTGAAGACCCCCAGGGTGGTAAATGACTCATTCACTTTGCAAACAAGTCAGTAGATGAGAGAGAAAATCTCCCTTTTCACACCAGTTTATCTCCCTTCTCCTTTGGGAAGCAGAAGCCAGAATAGCAACTCATCCATCCTGAGCATCATCCAGCCAGGGATGGAGCACTTGTGGTCGGGGTCAGCTCTTTGATCTGCCTTACGTTGTCATGTTTTACCTGCATAACCTGCAGTGTTTGTAGCAGGAAAAGGAGGGGTAAGGGGCAGGGAGATGTGTCCACAGAGCCATTAATCAGCCCTTGGATACAGTGGAGCCTTTCTGGGAAAGCAGATAAACTGTTTGCATATCAGCTCTGACCCTGGGGGCTGTTGGTTGGTCACCTCTGCCTTAAGTCACCACAGAGGCCACATCCAGGAGCATGTGGTGTCATTCACAGCTTCCTGATGTGGGATTTTTCCAGTCTGTCTGCCCTGGTGCCATCAGCACTGCTTTAAAGAGTGGGGTGATAATGCTGCAGCATCCAGGAGATAACAGGACAGATTGGAGAGCTGACCCCAGCCAGAAGAGCTCAGTTTCTGGCTGAATTATTTTCAGGCTGGATGAGTTGCTGATCTGGTTTCTCCTTCCCAAAGGAGAAGTGAGATTAGCTGGCGTGAAGAGGG
This sequence comes from Coturnix japonica, assembly GCF_054131305.1. Classification (NCBI taxonomy): domain Eukaryota; kingdom Metazoa; phylum Chordata; class Aves; order Galliformes; family Phasianidae; genus Coturnix; species Coturnix japonica. The sequence continues at coordinate 12,694,137 of NC_140679.1, read as the reverse complement.
AGGGGATTTTCATGCTTCGTGCCTGGGAATTAATGAGATTGCTGCTCTGGAGGCACCGGTTTGGCTCTGCAGGACTTTGGGATCTGGAAGCACCACCTGTGTTTGTGTCTCAGGTCAAGGCACACACGTAGGTTCATCAGCTCAACAACCTGAGCACCAGGACATTGCAAACCTTTTCTTTTCCCTCCTATGAGGGTGCCTGCAGCCTGCTCTACACTTACACTGTGTTACTTGTGCTTTTGAATATAGGTTTCCTCTCCTCATATTTTATCCATCATGACTGCACTGCTCTGGTGATATCACTGTAGTAAAGTCTGCATGTTCCCAAACCTATGGGGACAAGAGGTGGGAACACACAGGCTCCATACGAACACACACTCCATAGGATGTAAAAGGTACTGGTGGATGGGGACAAGGTTATTCCTCTGATTAAGCTGTTCTCACCATTCGCTTCGTCTTAAACCCACCCAGCTGCTATGGGATGTAATTCACCTTTGCAGGGAGACTGCAGAACAACTCGAGTAGCCACGTGAGCCACGTATTTGGGTGTAAACAGAAGGATCTGAGGAGTCTCGTGATTCAGAATGGCCTGGATTGGAGTCTGACTCCATGCTTGGCTCTGCAAAGCTCCTACAAGATAGAATTTAGAAGTTCAATTAATATTAGGCTCCTTGATGTGGGCTGTAGCTCTTGTGTCTCACAGGAGTCTGTGACAAAGGTAAATGCTGGCCAACAACAGCATCTTTTAGACACCTGTTACCAGGGCTATTTCTTGCCTCCAGGTAGGCAAGTAAAGGCACTGAACAGGATATCTCTGGAGGTGTCCAAGGTCAGGTTGTATGGGGCAGCCTGGTCTAGTGTTAGATGTGGAGATGGCACCCCTGATCTCACCAGGGGGGTTGGAGTTTGATGATCCTTGAGGTCTCTTCCAACCCAGGCCATTCTATGAATCTATGATTCTATGATACTATGAACTGCGACCCCAAATTCCCTCTCCCCATTGTCTACATGCTGAAGGATTAGGGTTAGGGTTAGAGTTAGGGTTAGGGTTAGGTTCCAAAGGCACAGACGTAGCCAGGCCAACAGCTGAGCTTGGTGTCAGTGTGCTCCAGACACTGAGCTGCTGGCCCAGCTTGTAAACAACATTTTTTTCCCTTCCCTCTGGGCTAATCGTGTTCTGTGGGGGCAGATAACATCACTGGAATCTTTCCAGTGTCCTTTGCAAGCGCCTCCTGCTTTGGACTTTGGTTGAGACGCACACGACTGAGACACGAGCTTCCCCCATTGCTTTCTCTTGCCTGCTCTCTGCTCTCTCTCCCTGCCCTGTGCCTGTGGTTTTCATCCCGCTGTCTGTGCTCCATGGGCTGCACCCCAGTGCTCTAATCCAGCCCTGGTGATAGACAGGCTGTCCTGTAATAACACAGGGCTGTTATTGCATGGCCCCCTCTTCGCTCCCCATGATCATCCTGCCCACTACCAACTGCATTCCCTTCCCCTGCAAAAGCCAAGATCCTCTGTCATGCCCGGAACCTGTAGGTCTATGTCAGCTTAAGAAACCCAAGGCCTGGCTGCTGCTGGGTGCTGCCACAGGACCTTGCTGGGTGTCCTGGTCACTGGGGTCTCCCTCAGGCTGGGTTGGAAGCACATAGCAGCAGTTTATCTGGTGTTGAGCCTGTTGAGTCAGGGCTCCCATTGCACTGCCACGTCTTGGGACCCCTCTTCCCATTCCTCCCAGCATCATCCTATTGAAATCTGGCCTGTGGAAGCACAGCTTCCTTTCCCAATGGTTGAGGTGCTCCTCACTCTGCATGGCACAGACCTGGAGGTTATTTCTCATTATCTCTTGGTGCCCATATGGCAATGCACTGTGCTGGCAGTTTCTCTGCTCCACTGAAGCTGTTGTGCATTTGGAAGCAGGGAGCAGCCATGGCCATAGTCGTGGCTTTCTATGGGGCTTAGGCTGGAGTTTCTTGCCCTGTCACCAGAATGAGCTGTTGCTGTTTATCTGCCTTCTCTTTTCTTCATGTTATGCAACCTCTTTTTCAACAGGCAATGGCTGTTTTTCCCCAGGTCAAAGTGGCTTTGGAGAGAGAAAGAGAATCAGCCTCCTGTCCACCACTCATTGCACTGTGTGCATTGGAGAGGTGCTTTGAGTCCTTTGCATTATGTTCCTTCAGTTCAGGTCCCAGCGTGGCTTATGGGCACAGGGTGGGCTACAGCAGAGCTGGGAACAGATGCTCCTCTGGGTATATCTGGACCCTCATGGCTATGATGATACTTCCCTGCCTCACTCCGCTCCTCTCATGCCCTGGAGGGTATTAGGATGCCTGAGTGCTTTTTGTCTACTAAGCAATCTAAGATAGGGGGAGGAGGGAGAAGCCCTGGGTAGATGTGAGCTAGTGGGTGGGTTGGGTGCCTGGTTGCTCTGCTTGGTGTGGTTGGGGAGGAGGAGTGCGTGACTAAGGGCCACTGAAAGTTGTGTCCTGGGAGAGCTGCCTGGGATCCAGGTCACGGGGACCTGTTTCTCAGGTTCCTATTTTTGTTACTCATCAGCTCAGTATTCCTGAAAACAAATGGTGTTGTTGTCAGCTGATTGGCAGCACACGGTGACGGAGCGTGGCTGTGTCCTGTGGGAGCTGCTGTGTGTTTACATAGCTGGATTCCAGCCTCGCTGTGCCCACCAGCAGAGCACTGTGGGCTGTGCAATGGGGAGCTGCTTTCAGAGCAGCCTCCTCCCAAGCCAGGGCATGAACATATTTGTTTTGTTTTGAAGCAAGAAAGAGAATAATTCTCCCATAGTCCATTCTCCTGGTAAGAGCTCAGAGGGAGCCCTATCTCCTATCCCAAAACCAGAGCAGAATGCACCTATTGCTTTTTATGGTGAAAGAAGCACCACTATCCAGCTCTCATTGGAGTGCTGCTACCTGGGTTTCAGCAATCTTGTGTTAGCAATAGGGCTGAGGCAGCAGATTTGAGCAGTACAGTGGATGTGTGCCAGCTGCCCCAGGTCACCCCAAGCAGGGGGGGTTTGCAGAGGAAGCCCAGTGTTCATGTAGATGCGTTTTTTGCTTACATGAAGAAAGTGGGCTGGATGCTTAGGTGAGTTTTATCACTTAATTGGGAATAAGTGAAAAAGATGCAATAGCTGCAAATGTGGATTCTTGGCCAGAATCCATTGAAATCCACAGGAGATGCTGGCACATGTGATGTCAGGAAAACAGTCGCTGCTGCCGTTGTTGGGATTAAAATGCAATTGCCCTTTTTGGGAACAGTGATTGCTGAAGGCATCTGTTGTGTAAGGGACAAGCTGGTGAAAGTAGCAGAGTGCCAGGAGGAGGGAGGCTGTGCTGTGTGCATTGGAGAGGAGCTTTGAGTCCTCTCCTCTGCATTGTGTTCCCTCAGTCTGGGTCCCAGCAAAGGCAGAGTTGGGGTAATCCGTGCTGGTGGGTGCAAGGAGGATCCTGCTTTGATGCAGGATGCAGAAGTAGGGGTCACAGAATGGGGTGAAGGGAAGGAGAATAGGAGCCAGAGTATGTGGCAAACCTTGTGCATGGGAGACCTGTTTGGCCAGGGGGGTTTTGCTCCATGTCTGCATTTTTGGAGGCAGCTGAATCATCTGGGGCAGTTCTTTGCTGCTTCAGGGAGGGGTGCTGTGGGTGCTGGACATGGCACTGTGTAAGCAGGAAGGAAACTGGTTGAGATGGGAAGCAAGATTTCCTTCTTGCTGTGGATATGTGGCATTAGTTTGGCTCTCTCTATTGCATAAGATACACCCTCAGCTTTGGAGACCAGTTTGGATCAGTGCACTCACAACCAAGTGCCAGCTGTACATCAACAAGAAAAACCCCAACAAGGCAGAAGTCCAAAGAGCTCTGGGACCCCAGGAGCTGAGCTCCCTGAGCACTAAGCAGAGAGGAGCACTGTGGTGATGGGAGCAGGGTGAGAATGAGCAAACAGGAGCCAAACTGCAGCCAGGGCAGTGATCCCTGGGCCTTCTTCTGGGCACTTAAGCTGGAGATTGCCAGCTAGAAAGGTGCTGTTTGCTTCTTGAGTTGTAGGAGTCACAGTGAGCACACAAACACTGCAGGTACTCCTGGAATGATCACCCTTCACTGCTGATAACACGAGCGATGCACGTGTCCCATGGCTCCATCTAGATCTTGGTGTGTGCTTCATAGCCTCCATTTTTTTGGTCACTGGGGAATGCTTTGAAGCCTTCGATGGGGCGAGCCAGTGTCACTGCTCAGGAATGTGGCAGGTATTGTCTGTGCAGTGTTTGGGTCCCAGTTTGGGTGTGTAGGGGGCCGTGGCAGGACAGCCGGGTTACTTTGTGATGAGCAAAAAGGAGGCAGTGCAGGTGAATGGCCCCGTGGTGGCTGCCATTGGGGTAGCTGAATATTTTGCTGCTCTTGCATGATGCCCACTGTGCTGCTTCCTCCAGGGCAGCTGCATTGAGATGCTCCACTTGGGGGAGTGGTGAAGTCTGGCTGATCCCTAAGTGGGCTGCAGGGCTTTGGCCATAGGACTCTGTTAGAAGAAACTTGCTTCAAACCATTCAGATCAAGGCTTTGTCCACTGCAAAAGGGGGTGGGGGTACATGAAGAGCAGCTCTGACACACGTGGGTGTCTCTGTGTCAGCTTTCTCTCCTCTAAGGCCCCAACTCTCAGCCTTTCTCATAACTAAAAAGCTCCATTCCCTGCATCATTTCCATGGCCCTGCTCCAGCAAGTCCATATCTTTCTTGCATTGCAGTTTGCACAGTGCTGCTTCTCTGAGAGCTATAGGGGCAGGATAAAGCATGCCAGGAGGTGGGAGACCCCTGAGCTACTGCAGCCATGGTGTTTGGCTTTGCATTGGGTGAGTAAAGCATTACACAAGGAAATGGGGAAAGGTAGAAGTGTGACCATCCCCTGCAAGCTGCTGCTGTGGGGTTAACAGCATGAGCAAGTTTTGAAGCTGGTGTCAGGAAGGAGCAGGAGGAGATGTGAGGGGTTATAAATATCCGGCTCTCAAGGGGCAAAGCAGTGAGATACTAATTTCCATGAACAGACTCCTGGAGTGTGACACCCTTTTCCCTCTCTCACGTGGTTGTGTTCCAGATAACAGAAACCACTGCTGATTTCCTGGACTCGCCGTCTTTGTCATGAAAACCCCCAACAGCAGCAGTTTATATATAAGGCTTAAGGAGAAAATAGAGCTGCTATTCTGAGAAGCACTGAAACCAGCAGCTTTCCCAGCTCAGCACTTCAGTTCTAGTTCACAAGAAGCTCAAGGCACTCCAGAAGGAAAGTGGGGCTGGGCTGTAAAAGGGGCAGTGGAAGTGGGTCCTGGAAGGGTTTCCTCCCTTCTCTGCTTCTGCTGACTCCATGCAGTGCTTATCAGGAGCTTCACCAGGGAACCTGCCCTCCTGGGAGAAGCCCACAGATGCAGCTGCCTGTTAGAGCTGCTGCTGCAGGATGCACACTGGAGATTATTGACTCTGCCTGTGCAACTTGGGACCTTTCAGTGCCCCGGGCTACAGCAATACTGCACTTGTCACCAGGTTGGGGCCAGATATCTTTGTTTTTTCAGAGAAAAATATCAACGAGATGTCAGGAGCTGAACTGCATGCAGGAGTCTGAGCTGGATATCTTCCTAGTGTTGACCACGAGGTCAGATCTGTACTGGGACTTCGGTGCTGCTGCACCTTCCCTGTGGTGGGAGATGGGGCTGTGCCTAACAGGGCCAGCAGAGCTGTGATGCTGAACCCCCATAGATGTGAGGGGTGAAGTTTGGCTAAGAAGGGTCCTGGCACAGTGATCAGATCTAATGAACAGCCCCCGGCACATCAGGAAAGAAGTGGAGCAAATGTTGTTTTGGGATGAGAAAGCATCAGCAGAACCCTGGGTGTGCTGGGGGGTTTATCCTGGAGAGGATACAATTGAGGCAGGCAGGAGCACACATACAGCAGAGCCTGCTGGAAGGTGAAGGGCTCTCTGCTATCTCTGATGCCCAGCAGATGACACAGAGGCTTCAGCTGCAGGAAGGAGGCTTCCTATTAGACCAAGGGAAGATCTTCCTGTCTGGAGACAGCCCTTCAGCTTCAAAATAGGACAGTGCAAGGGCAGCTGATAGACCCATCTGTGTCCAAGGTCTCCTTGCATCCCAAGGGGAGGCCAAGTCCAGTCTGTGGGCTTCTGTGGTCCAAGAAACTGAATAGTTTGTTGGAAAAGGAAGCTCCCATAGAACTGAGGCACATAGCTTTCAATGTGCAGCATCTACCTGCATCTTCCTTCTCCTTGTGGAAATAACACCCTTCAGGGCAAGAGAGCATCAAGCACCAAACTGGGAGCACTGGAGCACTGTGTGTCCTGCAGGACTTCCCTCCAGCACTGTAGGTAGCTGTGCTGCCTGAGTCCCACCTCACAGCAAAATGACCCCTTCTCCTGGTGCAAAAAGCAGATGATTTCCAATATGTCACCAACTCTGGCTGTGCAAACTCCGGGCTTTTGCAAGCTACAGTATTGACAGAACAAGGAGTTAAACAAATACTGTCTTCTGCTGTAACGTTTGTTATTGTGGGCCACAAACCACAGGCAGCTTGGCCTGGCTCCAGCATAGAGACCTGCATAAAGATTCCCATGTTAGCAGCTATCTTTGAGATGCAGCCTCAGTGTGGGCCTTTCCCAGAGAGGATGCAGAGATAATGGTTTACAGGGGCATGTAAACCATCTCTCTCACAGAGAGCTGCCTCCTGTGCTCCAGGCTTTCCTCTTCAGCTCCCAAATGCAGGCAGGATCTTTCAAGGAACACATATGCATGGAGAGAGGGGCAGCAGGCTAAATGAGGCCGTGTGCTGGATTTGCTCAGCTTCAAGGAGTGACCCCAGCAAAATATCCCAAATCATGCCAGCTTTGAATCCTTCCACAGCAATAACCTTTCCCGTGTTCTCTGATGGAGTGCTGGGACTTGGCTCGTTACAGGTCTTAAATACACAGCTTTAACAAGGACTACATCCGTTGTGCCTATACATTAAAATGCTGGTTGGTGTTAAGTTCTTCTAGCTTATATTATTGGTGCCTCTGCCATAAGATAGAAAGAGAGAAGGGTTGAGGTAAGTGGAGAGCAAGCGGGTGGACTTAGTCATCAATTGGCTCCTTTCCCTGAAGCAAGAGGAGTTGCTGAGCCCTCAGGGCTCCCTGTGGTTGTGCTTCCAGAGGTGTGTGTACAGCCCTGGGTGCTCCCATAGAGATGAATGACCATTCATAGTCAATGACCATTCATAATAACTGAGGAGGAAGTGCAGATAACTGCGGGCAGCTCAGATCTTCCCTTCCCTTCCCTTCCCTTCCCTTCCCTTCCCTTCCCTTCCCTTCCCTTCCCTTCCCTTCCCTTCCCTTCCCTTCCCTTCCCTTCCCTTCCCTTCCCTTCCCTTCCCTTCCCTTCCCTTCCCTTCCCTTCCCTTCCCTTCCCTTCCCTTCCCTTCCCTTCCCTTCCCTTCCCTTCCCTTCCCTTCCCTTCCCTTCCCTTCCCTTCCCTTCCCTTCCCTTCCCTTTGCAGCACATGGCTACAGGTGAATGTGCCTCCAGGCCAGATGGAATTAAACTGGAAGTGAACATTACTGGACTCAGAAATGGGCTTACATTGGGGCCAGAACTGGCTGAGAATACTTCTCTAAGTTATGGAATTGAGGCCAAATGAAGCAGATTCATTCAGGAGATGAAAGGTCTGAGTTGAACCAAACCTGTTTCAGAGCAGTTTTAGACTGAGATGTCTCCCACTTTGACATCCTGAAATGCCTTGTGGGAGGGATCTTATAATCCAGACAGATGAATGCATGAGATGGACATGGAAGGAGGCGAGTGAGGAGGCAGTGTGGAGCAGTACAGCAGGGAAAGGATCCTGGTCCCATTGCTATAGGGGACGTGGTCCTAGAGCCTCCCCCCAGGATGTGCCTGAGCTCATGTCCCACTCCTGCTGCAGCCCCGAGGTTGTTTTTCACCGAATGGAGGTTTTTTTTCCCCGAGGTTTGTGCAAGATGCTCTCAGACAGAGCTATAAATACCTCAGTGCTTCCTGTGCGGCTCTACAAGGAGGAAGCTGCTTCCCCAGCAGGGGAAGGAGGCAGCGGGCGTCCTCGTGGGTGCAGGCAGCTGTGTGTGCTGGGGTTATGGGGGGGGGTCCTCCTTGTGCACCCCTCTTCCTGGGCTGGGGATGGGATGCTCGGGAGGAGCTCTGCTGCTCTGTATCAGGCTGGGTTTAGCTTTGGTGTTTCTAGAAAGCAGGATGTGGGGAGAACGTGGCAGGATGCTGGGCAGGGTGAGGAGTGTGAGAAGCATTCAAAGAGAGTGAGATCCTATTACTCCGTTCTGAACAAGGTCTGCTGCATGAGAATATCCTGAAGTGCTGCTTTTGCTGATGCAGACAGCGACAGTCCTGGACAGGGAGTTTTGCAGTGGATCCAGTGGGTTTGCATCTCAAGAGAGATGAGGGGAAAAGGCGACCTCTCATACTTCAAGACCAGGTTGGACAGGGCTCTGGGCAACCTGATCTAGTAAATGTGTATGTTTGGTGGCCCTGCCAGGCAGGGGGGTTGGAACTACATGATCCTTGAGGTCCCTTCCAACCCAGGTCATTCTGTGATTCTGTGATACCACTGCCACTCTGCTACTGGAGTGGAAGGGGAGGAGTGCTGGGGCCGACCCACAGGTAGGGGATGGTGAGGCACCTGCAAGCACCTCATGCACTGATCTCCAAGATTGCTGCAAGGCCTGTGTGCTATCTAGAAGCATGAAACCTCCAACCAACCTCTGTGCCCTCTATGGGGTCTCCTTTGTCAGCCTCCAGCACAGATATCCTCTCTTTTCAGAGCTATTTCTGTGTTTATTTCTATGGGGAGAGATGCAGGAACATAAACGTCCTTTGGGGAAGTGGAGGGAATGAGCTGTGCCCAGCGGATGGGCCACACCTTCCCAGTGATCCTGGATGGGACTGGGGAGGGTTTATTCATCAGGAAATGCATTTGGGTCACATAAAGATGATTTACAGCATTAGGATGTGACTGCCAAGAGCTGAACACAGAGAGTGGGCACTGCTCACGGGTGCAGGCTTTGAACTCTTCCAAACTCCCTGTTGCCTTTGCATTATGGTCCCAGTGAGTAGCACTGCAGGTTGGGAAACCAACAGCACCTGACTGCACATAAAGAGGGACACAGGCTGTGTTGCTCCCTTATGGGGAAGGCTGGAAGCTTTGGGTTGTGCTGAGCAATGGGTGATGTGCAGCCTTGCAAAGGAGCTCTCCAGTCTGACTTCCCTCAGCCCATGGGGCATCATTCAACTGCTGCACTCTCATTTGTGGTTCGTTGTGGAAGGCAGAGCCTGAATGAGACGGAAGCACCAAGCTGATGTTGCATGTTATTTTGTGAGGAACTTGCCTGAGGTTTTGCATTTGGGAAGCCCCAGGGCTCAAACTGAAAACAAAATGGGTACTCATGCAATTTCTGGTCCCAGAGGAAGCTCCATTCACAGGAGGTGCCAGGCAGAATCTTGGCTGTCACTGAGGAAAATGGGTCTCGAGTGGAGGCACTCAGACTGAAACACACTGAGACTCAGAGGGAGAAGCAAAACAACCTGCTTCCCTTCGTGCCTTGAAGTGATCATTAAAATGATCTCTAAGCTGATCTGTTGATACGGCAGAGTTTTGTTTGGCTGCTCAGCTGCTGGCTCTTCTTTGCAGGTTAAGAAATGGAAGAGCAGCCCATGGGAGATCACCCCTGGGTTCCCCATCATCGTGCAAGAAAAACGATGAACCAATAGAGAACTCAATTGGGCAGCACAGATATCGACCTGGGGAGAGCAGCCCCAGCACTGAGTGATGTAAGAAGAGGCAGGACATGTCAAAGGAAACCCCCACATGGGACAGCGGGTTTTGACCTGGAGCAGCACCAGTCACCAAATGCTGAGAGCCATTTATGGACCAGCCAAGAGAGAGGCGGCTTTTCACACCTCTGCTGTGTGTGTCAGCTCTGATGAGAGGGGCTTTCCAAGGGCAAGACGAATCCAAAGTGGGAATGCGGACACGTGCTGTGTGGGGGTTGCTGATGTGATGAGGTATTTGCAGAACCTGTAGTTTCTGGCTCGTGCTGCTTGGAATGAGGATGTGAGGATGTGATTTTCCCAATAGTCAAGAAGTAACTTGAAGCATTAATCACAGGAGAGCCCTGCTAATGAGCCCAGGAAAATCCAGCAGTTGGGGCTCTTGCAAGAGAGCTCAGTGCCTCCTTCTGCTCCATCTTCTACCCCGATGGAGCTGAATGTGTGAGAAGGAGCCTGAACGTGTGGGAACTCACAGCTGTGCAGGTCAGCAGCCCCTGGAGATGAAGTCTGTACTGCCCCATGGATGAATGCAAATGTTTTCCTATCATTGGAAAGCAAAATGACAAACCATCTACTTCCATAAACAACAGTTCCCATTGGTGCTGAGTTGATGGTAGTCCTTGCAAGTTTAGGACACATTATGGTTGCAGGATCCCTGTGAAAGCAATGGCTGTGCTTGCTCAGCATACTGTACTCAGCCAGTTATAGATGCAAGCTCTTGTTCAGCTGCTGTTTCATGTCAGCTAATTGCTCCCCACAAAGTGCCTCCTCTTTGGCCAGCTCTCCCACTCAGCCCAATGACACCTCGATGTAGCCCAGCTCTACATGCAAAACCTTGCACAGCCATTGTGTCAGCTTTGTGGGCCCCTGGGACAGGTCCTTTTGTAAGGTCCTCTCATCTTGGTGGATCTCAGTGCTCTGCAGGTTATCTGCTCAGCTGTCCCTGGGGATGGATGAGGGCTCTGGTGCAGATTCTGCCTCCTGCCCGTTGTCACAGGGCTGTCTGGCACTTTGCAAGAGGAAAGAACGATGTGCCTGCCTCTGAAAGGTACAGTTTGTGTTATACCAAGGACAGAGTGACGAGATAGAACACAGAGTGCAGGCAGAGAGGTTGAACTGCCCATTACAGGATCTGCTTTCATGCATCTATCTCACAGGCTGGGGCTGAGCTCAGGTTTGTATGACCCCGCTGTGGCTCCTGCCCTTGGGGCTGCCTTCCTGCTGCAGCTTGGCCCCGATGCACTGGGAACTGTTTGTCCTGACCATGCGAGTGGGTAGATCTGGGATCAAGCTTTGCTGATTCTCCTCCAAGGAACAGGAGGGAAGGAAGCAATTTCTGTAAATTTAGCAAGAAGGTCCTTACATCTAATTGCTGGAAGTGGTTGGGGAAGCTGACAGACTATAATCAGCTCATCAACAAAAGCAGAGCTCCTCTGCAGCACTCAGCACCACTCCGGTGCAGCCCAGGGAGAAGGGATGCTGCTGTTGCTTTGTGTTAATTGGGAATAGGAAGGGGTGGCACAGCTCTAACAAGCAGGAGGAGGGCTAACTGTGGTTGCCAGGTCTCTTATTGATGGGATAACGTTCTTGAAATGTGGTCTCTCCATCAGGCTTTAGGGAATTGCAGCTGTGTGAGGTGATGCACTGAGTCCCTTTGCTCTGCCCTTTACACCACTCACTGCTGCTCCATGGGGAGCCTGCACCCTGACCCTGAGATAACTTGCAATTACAGACTGAGTCAGCCAAGCACACCCCAGAGGTGTTATCCCTGGATGCACAGGCTGAGACAAGAAGAGACTTTTCCTTGTAGCCTCCCACAAGTGCTGGCTCCTTCCAGATCAGGATAATGTACTGCACTGTGGCAGTGAACCACAGCAACTGCCTGCAACCCAATGTCCTTCTATGAGCAGGAGATGGCCTTGAGGAGGAGAGCAAGGCATGGATCTGGTCTACCCAAACCATGTGGCCTCGAGTTGTACCAGGGAATGGTCAGTTTGGGTATTAGGAAAATCTTCTCTGAAGCAGTGATGATGCATTGGCACACACTGCCCAGGGCATGGTGGGGTCATGGACTCCCAGTTTCATGGGTACTCCCAGTTTGCTCTGTCTTGGATGGAGATGTCTGACACCTTCCTACTCTGTGATTCTGCTCTTTGACCAGTGATCACACACTGCTTCATCAGCCCCTGGACCGTTGTGAGGGTTTCTCTATCTATAGGACAGCACTGTTGGCCATGAAGAACAGTTCTCCACTGTCACAGCCACATAGTGCTCTGGCCCTATTCCTCTGTGATCTTGTAAGTTCCATTCACAATTACTCTGTCCTGTAGTTGTGAGTGATGAAATACATGCTCTCCTGCATTTTCCAGCATTCAGATCAACTGGGATTACACCAGTGTCCATAATTTTCCCTCTTATCACTCTAGAAAACCACTTGCAGTAGTTTGTGTCATCTGATTCGATGGTCTGGAGTTTCCTCAAGCCAAAGCAATGCAGAGGTCTAAGATGTATAGTGTCAAAGACTCTACACCCTTTGTCCTCTACAAGGACACTCTGGTCAAGGAAAGATTTAGGTTAGATGAGATGAGGAAATTCTTCACTCAGAGGGCAATGAGGCCCTGATACTGCTACCCAGAGCTGTGGGTGCCTGAGGCCATGGATGGGCCCTGGGCAGCCTAATGTGGTGGGGGACACCCAGCCCATGGGCAGGGGTTGGGGCTGGGTGGGCTCCGAGTTCAATTCCAACCCAGCCATTCTGTGGCTCTATGATTCTATGACATAAACTAGGCAGATGGGGTGGGCATGGAGATATGCAGGGGGCTGAGCCCACCCGGAGGAGATCAGCTTCTGTTCTGGCAAAATCTCCAGTAAGGGTGAAACCTCTACCTTAAATTCCTGCAGCTCAGCTGAATGGCAGCTACTTGCAGTTCCCAGTAAACACTGGGAAGAGCTCCAAGTGCTTGCGTGGCTCAGATAGAGACTGCTGTGAAGGAAAGGTTTTAGTCCCTTAGGGGCAATTTCCCATTAAAATGGAATTTGAGAAGTTTCATTCTGATGCCAGTAGCAAACACAGAAAATGTGGTAATTCCCTTTAATGGGAAGGAAAACCCTTGGGACTAGCTAGAGAATGAGCTTGTAGGTACACAACAGCCAGGTGAGGACTCATCCAGATCCTCCCAAGGCCACAGAGGTCCCTGTGGTACCTTGCTTAGCAAAGCATCCTGCAATTTAGAATACAAAGCAATATCTCCTGTGCTGTTAGGTAACAAGCCAGCTTGAAGGTGTGGTGACAGTGAGTGTGAACAGGCTGAGTCACAAGGCAGGAGTTTAATGCTCATGATGGGGGATCATGGCTGGGAGAAGGTGCTGTGACTGGGTGGACTGCGTAGTCCCCTATGACTTCAGTATGTGGACTCCAGGGCCGTCTGTGTTACTGGCCACAGAAGAGCAGAATCAATTACATTGGAAAAGATCTCTAAGATCATCTAATCCAGCCACCAACCCATACTTCCCAAATTTCTGGGCCCACATTGACCACCGTTGCTTTGCATTCCTACCTGCCCACAAACACTGCTTAGCCCAGTGGTGGAGATTCATCCCCAGGGCATCTCAGAGAGGATGAATCCCTTGTGTGGTGGGAAGGATGATTTTAGTTTGCAAAGCCAGAGCTTTCTTGGCTCTCCTGGGGCCAGCCCTGTGTAGCTGCAGATATTAAGCTGATGCAGATATCACTGTGTACAGAGTGCTAACCTGAGCACAAGGACAGCAGGAGAATCAGCCGGGATTCAGTGAGGGCACAAATCAGGAAGGAGTGGTCCCATTTCTACCATATTCTGGGCATATTCTCATTCTTCCATTGCAGAAATGAAGACATTTGTCACTGCAGCTCTGGTTCTGTGATGTGCTGGCTTTTAAGCTGCTTCAGGTCCCAGAACCACAGGGGATAATGCTCCTTGAGATGAACACCACAATCCTCCCTCCCTTCCAATGGTGCTGGAAGAGATTTGGCAGCTCCGGTGTTGCCTGCAGAGCGAGGAGGTGTAGGGCTGTTGTGGGTCCTTCTATAGGGCAGCCTGCAGAGGGTTCACAGTGACACAGCTGCTCTGACCTCCTGCCAGGACTGCACTGCCAAGCGCAGAGCACCAACACTCTCAGGCATTGCTTTGTGTCTGCAAATTGTGCTTCCCCAGGGTTATTTTGCTGCTGTCCCCATTAAGATGTGACAAGGCAGAAGGAGATTTCCAGCTCCCCTATGGCCAGGACTGGCATCATCCATGGGAAAAGACAGCAGGGAGCTACTTCAGGTGAGCTGAGTGATGACAGGCATTAGCCCAATGCCAGGGTGCTCCCTGCCCTCAGGTTCTTGGGCTCAGCTCATTGCTCCTTGCCCTCCTGTCCCCACCACGGCTGCTGGGAAGCAGGGGATCTCCTGTCTCTATTTGGGGAGGGTGTGTTGGTACTGCTAATTCCTGCTTCTGGGAAGGAGCAGATGCCTGGTGTCCAGTTGGACCTGTCCCTTTGGCAAGCACTGGGGGAGGATGTGAAGGAGAAAATGGGTGACCTTACAACATGTACTGCGGGCTCTCTTCCTGGGTTTCACAATCCCTAATTTGGCTGGGGGAAGCAGCAGCCTTCTGCACAGCAGAGATAGTAGATGTCTAATTTACAGGCGGGCGTTTCAAGTCCTACGGCTGGCCTGGATCTGCAGGTCCTGGAAGAGTGTTGGGATTAATGCAGAAACAAAGATGTTCCTTTCTCTTGGTGCTGCTCCCTGTTTACCCTTCCAGGCCTAAAGCCACACTGCTCACATCACAGCCACTTACATCCTCCATCCATTGGCCCCCATAGTTTCAGCTTTGCAACTGATGTCTGTTCTTCCACAATCTCAAGGAGATTCTCCTTGTCCTTGACTGCTTGAGGCCATTATTGGGACATGCTGTTGTAAGCAGGAGGTGAGGTCAGTGGGGAATTAGCAGCTCCTCCTTGCAGCTCTCTCTAGGTGCCTGTAAATGAGTGGTAGATTGGTAACATCACGAGATGGTCTGGAATGCGCAGAGTGGTTCCGCCATCACTGGAGTGTGAGTTCATATCTGAGCTATGGAGACATGGATGCAATTAGCAAGGTTTTTCAGCTTTAAATATACAGCGGAAACCCAAAGAACATATAATCAGATGTTAAACATTGTGATTAATGCTGTCTAGATGAGCATCTCAGCTTCTTAAGGAATCCAGACGTTCTCCGCCCTTCCCAGTTTCCATGGGGCAGGCAGTGGTGGATGCAGGCAGGCAGCAGGCTGTGAGCAGATGGCACTGGTGGGTACCGGTCCACTGGGCCCAGCAGGGAGCTGCTCAGACACATGCAGCAGAGATGAAAGCAATTAACAACCTCTTGGTGTATTTACTCTCATGACATTGCTTTGCACCATCCATCTGGTCGTACCAAGCCATGGGTTGGTTGGGGAATGGGTACATGTGTGCTGGGCTCTGTCAGGTCATTGGGGTCATCAGTCACCTGGGTCTGATGAGCAGATCTGGAGGATGCTGTGATAGCGATACTGTGATAGAATGGATATTAGGTTGGATATTAGGAAACAATGAAAGAAGAGTGAGGTGTTGGAAGAGGCTGACAAGGAAGGTGATGGAATCACTGTCCCCAGAGGTATTTGAGGGAAAGCTGGATGTCATACTGAGTGATGTGATCTACAGCAGTCATGGGCATGGGCTGATGGATGGACTGTATGGTCTTATGGGTCTTTCCAGTCTGAATGGTTCTATGATGCCGTGGTAAAGGTTGGATTAAAGACCTCACCTTGGGTGCTGTGTTTGTGCCAGTGGATGAACAGCTGTTACAAGAACAAGCTGTGCTTTGATACCCTCAGTGTAAGCTTCTTGATGCACGTGTTGCTTGCAGTTGACCTGTGAAGCAATTGGAAAGGGGGAAGCACTGAGCAGGTGCTAAGGACTGCTTGAGTTATTAGTGCAGTCACATGGAATTCAGCACTAACCTCGGCTATAAAACCTTATGAACATGGGTAAATAGAACCATCTCCATTTACCAGCAGGGAAAATGGAAGTGTGAAGGAGGAACGGGACTGGTTCATTCCCACCCAACAACAAGTTGAGAATGGCCCCTTCGGTTACCAGTTCTGCACTGCAGTCACTGAATGCAGTTAGCTCTCATAAAGTGCAGGAACAGGCAAAGGCACAGAAACTGTGACAGAAGCCTGACCTTAAAGAGGAAAAAAGCTCTATATTTTTGCAGGGGGTACCTGGAGCAAAGCTGAATCCAACAGAGCTGCCCCATGCAATTAAGCAGGGTTGGATTTTGGAGGTATATTCCTCGTCCTGTCTCTGTGTGAACCCACCATGCTCGTATCTTTGTCCTTTCCTTTCAAGGTGGAACAGGGCCATGGGAGGTAGATTCCAATCTGCAGGTAGTGAATGGGGCCTTTTTGCACAGTTCTCTTTACACACAGAACTGTGACTCCTGGAGCAAGATACAATCTGTCCCACACAAGGACAGAGCTCTGCTTAGTGACCCATCGCGTTGGGCTGCAGCCCCTACCTGAGCAGTTTCTCTGTTCTGAGAAGACAACCAGAACAGCCTGATAGAACCCATTCCTTGGTGCCTTGGTCTCTGGAGGTCACCCTGAGTGCAATTACCTTCTCCAAGTGCAATGTGAGGAGATCTGGCAGAGCCACGAGTGACTCACAGTAGTGCATTATAACCGGTGTAACGCTGCCAGCTCCAAAGTGACCTTGCTGTGGCACAGTGTGCTGGCACCTCCATGGATCTCAGGCCTTGAACAGCCAGCAAGGACCATTCCCAACCCCTCATCCATGCCAGGCACATCACTGTCTTCAGCTAACTGTCTGGGATAGGTGTGTGGTTAATAGCAATCTACTGTATGCTTTGTGCAAAGCACGTCTGCCTCTTCAGACTCCCTCACTGGTGGCTGTCATTACATTTATAACATTAACCATCCTGTTAATTCAGTGGGGACACCCACATTGCCCATGGTGTGGAGAAGCCTCAGCACTTTGTCCATCACTTCTAGAGCTGCCTCTGGGCTAAAGACCCATCACTTACTTCAGGAAGGAGCTGTTTGCATTGAGATTCAAACCAGGGACTCCAACTTGGGAGCATGAAGACACTTTTCCTCCCCTGTTCAGACCAGATACCAGCAGGTGTGATCAGCCAGAGATGCTCAGGTGTTTGTAACTCCACCGTCATTTCAATGAGCTCACAGTCACTACTCCATGCTTCCATAGTATTCAAAGTGTCCTTTTTTTATAGCATGGGTATCCTCCAAAACTGATGGCTTCACGCACCCTTGCAAGATGTCCCTTCCTTGCCCAGGAGTTCAGCTGGCAGCACCAAAAGGCACCCAGCAGTCAGCATACAATTACATGCTGCAACATCAGTCCAGCAACATCACTCTGGGGAAGGGCTGTAAGTCAAGTGATGGATTGCCACATGGAAAACCCTCATTGTGCTGCACTCAGGAATTCCAGGTGCATTCAATTGGGTTTGCCTGATCTCTGTCCAGAAGAAAACACCAATATGACTTTTTAAATGGGGAATAAACCAAAATAACCACGGATTTTTTTGTTTTTATATTTATTTTTCTTGCCCAGGCTGTGAATAAAAATGCATCCTCTTAAGAATCAATACATTTATATGCAGATTCCCAGCGCATGAATAATTCATTGCTATAAGAAAGGCGAAACACTATAGTGGCCTGATTATGCAGTTGTTTTAAATAAGCAAAATTAGTTGTTAATGAGACCCCTATGCATATTTAGGGAAGCTGAATAATTTATTAAAAGCCAAGAAGTGACGGCTGGAGAAGAGAGGGGAAAGCCAAGCCGCTCTTGTGAGATTGATTGTGTTACTGAGCTCAGTGGAGAAGAGGGCACAAATTAACCCTTTCTGAATAAGACTCAGCTAAAAGCACAGGCATTCATGAAGGGACTCTGCAGATAGACCAGGAAACGTTCCTGTCCTGAGCTGAGCCAGGCACTTCTTCAATGGTGCTATGAATTAAGGCTCATTGTTAGGTGGTATCCCAAATGTTGGGCAGCTTGAGACCCCACAGCCCAGGAACATCCAGCCCAGTTTGTAAGGAATCTTTACAGAGAGAATGGTGAGATGCTGGAATAGCTGCCCAGAGAGGTTGTGGGTGCTCCATCCATGGAGGTGTTCAAAGCCAGGATGGATGGGGGCCTGGGCAGCCTGGGCTGGTATTAAATAGGGAGCTTGGTGGCCCTGTATGCTTCAGAGGGGTTGGAGCTTTGTGATCCTTGAGGTCCAACCCAAACCATTCTATGAATCACCAGCCAAGAGGAAGAAAAGTGCATTTCCAAAGGCCCCAGGTCATAACTGTAGGACAAGAGAGGGAACCTCCTGGCTGTCAACAACTGTGGCCATAGTCTAGAAAGTCTGCCCTGAACCTCCCCATAGCAGGAAAGCATCTCCCATCCCGGGTGCTCACAGTCTGCCCGGTTCCTTGTACCATTGGCTGGGAGAGATGTGGTCCTACATGGGGTTTTTCTATCAACATCTCACCCGCCAAGATGCCCCTTGGAAACTCAGCTGTGTTGTTCCAGGCAGAGAAGAGAAATGGGTGCAGAAATCTGGGGAGAGGCCAGACCAAGAGGTAACTCTTATAAGAGCTGTGAGGGATCACAGAGGTCACAGGAGGTGTTTCATCTCCATGGGGTGGATGTGGCTGCCCCAGCCAGCAGTGCTGGTGGCTGAGCTGGAAGTAGGTTTGATCTTCCTGCCTGGGTGATGTGCAGAAGGGACAAACTTTTGCTTGCAGGGATTTATCCTGCTTCTTTGTTTGTTGTGAAGGTGCTGGAAGACTTTCACAGTTCCTTTGGAGTGAGTTTTACATCAAGAGATTGGAATAACCCATGCTGAGCTCCCAGCAGAGTCAATGGCATGCTCAAGGGATACTCATTGCGGGTGATTTCCCTGCTCACAAGCAGCACAGACTGCAAACAGTGGCCCCAGAGCTGGCATAGGTGTGCTGCTGGGAGCCTACAGGTGCCCTCAGCCCTGGGGAGCCTTACAGTTGGGTTGCACTTCAGATACGAAGGGAGAATGTTTTCTTAGGGAGGTGACGTTGGACTGAGGGCTAAATTGATTTCCATAAATATTTGAGCAAGGCTGAATTATTTATGACCCTCCGGTGACACAATAGAACCGATGGAATCGTCTGTGAATTTTCCAGATGATTTAGTTTAAAAATGCTGCTCGTTATTATTTATGTGGGTCAGATCTCCCTTTGCTCCTGGCTAGGCCTTGCACATGAGTTACATAAACACAGAGTCAATATACAAATCTCTCCCTTTATCTGTCTTAATCTGCCAGTCAGTAAGCGAGCAGCAGCCTTGGTGCTCTGTGGTGCTCCAGAGGGACTGTAATCAGAAACCTTTGTCATTCAAATGAATGCAGAGAGGAAAGAAAAGAAAGGAAGAAAGAAGGAAAGAAGAAAAGAAGGGAAGAAAGAAAAATGAAAGAAAAAAGGAAAGAAATAAAGAAAATAATGAAAGAAGAAAGAGGAAGGAAGGAAGGAAGGAAGGAAGAAGGAAGGAAGGAAGGAAGGAAGGAAGGAAGGAAGGAAGGAAGGAAGGAAGGAAGGAAGGAAGGAAGGAAGGAAGGAAGGAAGGAAGGAAGGAAGGAAGGAAGGAAGGAAGGAAGGAAGGAAGGAAGGAAGGAAGGAAGGAAGGAAGGAAGGAAGGAAGGAAGGAAGGAAGGAAGGAAGGAAGGAAGGAAGGAAGGAAGGAAGGAAGGAAGGAAGGAAGGAAGGAAGGAAGGAAGGAAGGAAGGAAGGAAGGAAGGAAGGAAGGAAGGAAGGAAGGAAGGAAGGAAGGAAGGAAGGAAGGAAGGAAGGAAGGAAGGAAGGAAGGAAGGAAGGAAGGAAGGAAGGAAGGAAGGAAGGAAGGAAGGAAGGAAGGAAGGGGAGGGTCTCCTGCTGCTTCTGAACCATTTCAGCTGATTCTGTCTTCTGGGTGTGGAGGGAAGAGCTAAGGAAATGCTGGAAGCAAATTGAGGACCAGAGGAAGGTTTTGGTTTGAGGTGAAGCCCAAAAGGATTTGTGTGGCTTCAAATATCCTTTGGGTTGTGTAGTGCTGTTCAATTGCTGAGCAGTGGAAGCGTATCTGTACGGGGAGGTGAAGCCAAACTGCATTAATTAAATGGCTTTGAACAATTTCAGCTGACAATTGAAGTGGACTTCATTTAAATAAGATCAGTTCATATTCGTTTTCTGCTCACTCATGCTGATGAGAAGCACTTGTGAGAGCAATATTAAGCGGTTTTCTCTCAACACAAGAAGAATGTTAACTTGAGTGGGAGGAATAGATGAGACACACATAAAGCCTTGGCTTTCCCAAAGCAAACTCCACACTGTAAACTCAACTAAACTTACATCTGTGTACTTTGGGTCAGCTCTTGCTTGGGGGAAGTTCTGAGCAGAGCTGAGTTGGGCAGCACCCACTGGGTCTCTCTCCCCGCCCAGGCCCTTGGATGCTGCTCCTGAGCTGGCATTTCTCCTGTTGCTCTCACTGTGTCTGGGTGTTGGCTGTGGGAATGGCCCAGCTGTGTGTGCTGTGTAAGCAAAGGCAGAAGGGCTGTTTTCACCCTGTGCCCTTGAATGGCCACGTCCTACCTAGATAATCATTAGCCAGGCTAAACACAGCAAGGCCAGGCTGTCTTGGAGTGTTTCTCTCTATATGGGCTGGATGGCAGCTCCTGCAGGGCTGCAGCAGCTCCCAGCCCCACATGCAGAAGCATTTGCTTCCAGCCCTCCCATGGCTGAATCCGAGCCATTCTGAACCAGCACTTCACAACAAACTCAGAACATTTTTCTCTGCTGCAATAGCAAACCCTTCAGACCCTTCATGTAGCTGCAGCTCTCCATTGCCCCAACTTAGTGCAGCGCTGCAGGGAGCAGAGCAGGGTTAGGAGCCATCAAAGGGAAGCTGTTATATCACCTGCAGACATCTGTGCTTCAGGGATGCAATGAGCTGCAACCCCCCTCTTTGTGGCAGCGTCTGTAGGGCTGCCCCACAGTGGGCTGTGTGTTGGGGGAGCCTGCAGCAGGCAGGCTGCTGGCTCGTTCCCATACAAAGCTCTCTTTTTGCCTGGTCCTCCGGCCCAGGAGGGTCTTGGGGTCAGCAAGGCTCCTTCCCTGGAGGCAATGAGGCAGTTGGGCTGCGTGGGGGAGGCGGGCAGCCTGCTGTTCAGCTCCTTTGTTTTGCTGGATGGAAACAGGTGGATCGGAGGGGAACGCAGCCCTGCTGCAGGATGGCTGCAGTCCGAAGTCCAGCACTGCCCTGGGCACGTTTCCTACAGGAAGGGCAATGAGGAGCAGCATCACAGCTTTGTGTGATGGAGACTTTTGGCCTGTCTGGGTGAGATTGGAGGCCTGGACACAGTGCTGCCCTGCTGCTGGGACGGGGAGCAGAGCTGCCATGTGCCTTCAGCTCCGGCTGCAGCGGACGTCTGTCAGTGTCACATGAGCCATCAGCAGACAGATGGCATTTTACTGCCTGGCTGGAAGTCGCCCCTTTCTTTTCTTTCCTCCCCCTTCCTTTCTTCTTCTTCTTTTTCTTTGTGTGTGTGTTGAAATGGAGAGGAAAACAGCAAGGAGAAGGGCTGCTTGCCTTTTGAACAGTCTCCTGATGCTCGCAGACATGACCATCTCCTTGTGACTGAGCCATTTGTGCTCTGCTTTCTGGCTGCCCCCCTCACAGAGCCGAGCTACACATGGGGCTGTGTGGGGCCAATGCTGAGCTGGGTAGGAAAGGTGGAAGTGTAGTCTGGGGGATCCCTGTAGCCCACCCGAGCAAGCACACACCTGATGGCTTTTGGTTCTCCAGGGCAGCCAGATCTGAGGAACCTGGTGAGGATTCACTACAATGGGATGGGGATGGGATGACACATATGCAGGACTTGGGAAACGCATTGCCATGCAGCCAGCAGAGCTGACAGGGACAGATAGCAAATGCAAAAGCCCTGCTGAAGTCCCATGAGGGAAAGGTCGAGGCACTCAGATTACCTCCTACACGATGCTGGGTGCAATAGAAGAAATAGAAGAACCAACACTCAGTCCTTCCTGTGATGAACCAGCATTGTCCTAATGATCATAGACTCATAGAATGGCCTGGGTTGCAAAGGACCCCAATGCTCATCCAGTTCCAACCCCCTGCTGTGTGCATGGTCACCAACCAGCAGCCCAGGCTGCCCAGAGCCACATCCAGCCTGGCCTTGAATGCCTGCAGGGATGGGGCATCCACAGCCTCCTTGGGCAACCTGTTCCAGTGCGTCACCACCCTCTGGGTGAAAACCCCTCCTAGCCCCCTGTGTCCAAGCAGTGCCTTATTTGCAGGTTCTTCATAACACCAACTGGATTCCATTCCCAGTGCCAGTTATTCATGCACTGGGTTCCTTCAGCTGCCCTTAATGCTTTGGGCTTTTTGTTGTGCTGCTCTCTGTGCTGGGAGGTGAACACTAGGAAAGCAATGCTGCTAACCTCTGCCAAACCCTCCTTCCATGCTTTGCTTTGTCCTGCTGCCAGTGAAAACTGTAAGCGTGCCTAAGGCTGAGCTCCCCACCTATCAGTACATCAGCAGTACCTTGTGGTTTCTGTGGGCTCCTCATCTGTCCAGATACACGTGTACTTCACCAAGCGGCCAGACCATGAATTCTGCATTGTCCACAGTGACTGCACAGGTCCTGTATGACAAATGCTCCCTACTCGTGGCTCAGTTGCTGCAACAAGCCTCGTGTCTTGATAAAAACTTAACAGGTCTCACCCTTCTGTTAGCCCTAAGAGTGGCTTTTCTCCCTGTGTCCCTGCACCACTGAAGAACCCAGTGCTGTTTTATCAGCCCAGGCACTTGGGGAGAGCACCAAGTCTTCATTCAGAGCCCTCTGCTCCTCCTGGGAAGCATCCCACATTTGATTATTTCCAGGAAATCACTTAGAAATATGAAAAACTGAAACCTGGCCTGGAAAACAGCAGAGTGGTTCCATCCTGGTTCTGAGATCACCCATTTGTGGGGTGCAGAATGGGTTGTGCCCATCATCCCACAGCTGGGATGTGGTTCTGTCCTATGGCAGGAATGCAGATGCCTGTCAGAAATTCACCTGGAAGGGCTTCTCCATTAACACCCAATCTTGTAATCTCAAGAATCAGAACACTAGTCTGGCAAAATCCATCTCTGTAAAGCCCTGTAATTGCTCTTAATTATATTGTTCTATTTTAAGTCCTTGCAAAGAGCTGTGCATTGGTTGTTCCTCTGCCTGGGATCGCAGGCAAATGATGAGCCTGTGAGGGCATCTGAGTCATTATTCCTCCCCTTTATAAACATGTGGCCAGAGTGAACTTCAGCTGCTCTTTGGAAACTTCACCAGGCTTCAGGAGTTGCTGGCATTGAGCAGCAATAGAGCTGCTTGCCCAACCTCCTGCAAAGCAAACAGAAAGTGGAGCAACGTCTGGCTTTGTGACTCTGGAGGTGACAGCACCTTGGGACTTCATCTTTTCCATTCCCCAGCCTGGGACTCCAAAGCCAACCTTCAACAGCTCCTGGAGCACGTCAGTGCGATGCTGCTGATGGATGAGGAGCAGGATGGGGAGCCCCATAGAGCTGGCAAGGTGTGGGATGCAGTTCAGGGGGAAGGAATGAGCTGGACCTGCCCTTTCCTGTTACCTGACCTGCTGTGTTTTGGTGCTCCCAGCTGAGCTGTGCCAGCATCCAAACCGCGTTAAGTGCAGCTTCAATTATAACCTGAGTTACAGACTGCAGAATCACTGCCCTGTGGAGGCAAAGTTTTGTTCCCATTGGCCTGAATCCAGGCGTGATTTATTTATTTCTTTTTACCTGAAAATTGGTGAGAAGTCTCATTAGCCATGGCTGAGTTATGCCAAGTGATGGCTCTGAGCAGGAGCAGGGCAGTCAGCATAACGCAGTGACATCCCTGGCTGCTGTCTCTGCCACCGTCCCATTGTAGGAGAACCAGACACAAAATAATGAGGCACGGCCTCTGCTTGTGGATGCTGTGACCTTTGCAAGGCTCTGAGGCGGATGGCACGCAGCCCATTTGCAGAGCCCAGGCTGGGCAGCAGTGCCAGGAGCTGGAGAGATGCCTGAGTGAGCAGTGATGTGAACAACCCCTTTGCAAAGCATCTACTGACTGTGAAGCTGCCTTGTGCATCCCTGGTTTGGATCAGCAGAGGCAGGGTGGGGACTCCTGTTGGGCTGAGTGCTGCAGGGGTCCCTGGCTGAACAAACCTGTCCCACCTGTCCCTGTACCCACCATCTCCAGGTTAGGAGAGGTCTGGGGCCATGTCCAGGTAACTTATAGTGGTTTTACTTTGGAGCTGAGCACAGCAGCTGGGCTGCCACAGAAGTCAGGGACATCAGCAACCTTGTGTGCATGGGCTGCCCTGCAGGGACAGCTGATGGACACTGGCTTTGCTTGGAGTTTGTTTCCTATGTTGCCATGACACAAATATGTTCTGCCTGTTATTGTCACTGGCAGTTATCATAACTGTTTGTTGCAAAGCCCACATTCCAGGACAGAGCTGCTGAGCTGACCCAAACCCCAGCTGTACTTTGTTTGGGTTTGCAGCCCCCAGCCTGGTGGGTGGGATGGGGCCCTTGGTATGGGAACACCAGAAAGCAGCATTGGGAAGGAGTGAGGGAGAAGTCAAGCTGCAGTCAGGAAGGTCATTGCAACACATGAGCTGGCATTGGCTGGACTTGGTGTCCCAGGCTGCCTCAGTCACTTGCCATGTGCATGGTCCCCTCTGACAGCCATCTCCCTCTGCTCCACCCTCACCTGGGAACTGATGTATAGTGGGACTGGGACACTTGGCCACATCAGCATGTCCTCCCTAACACAGGGAACCAGTCCAGTGCTTGTCCCATGACTATCCCAGTAGTTAGTGTCCTTCACTGCAAACTTACTTGCAGCTTAAAGGTGGATTATCAAAGCAGAGTGAAAACATTAATAGAGAGAAAGCCTGGGTGCCCTTGGCCTGATTTTGCATCAGACTAATGTGCTGAGTGCGTGGCTTGGCTGGCAGCAAGAGTATGGCCATGTGCTGGAGCTGCCTGGATTCCTGGATTTCTGTCTGCGAGGAGCAGCTGGAAATACTGCCCTGGGCTTTCTGTGTGGATTCTGACCTTTTTGTCATGCTTGCTCAGTGTCCTGGCTCTCAGTAACACTGGGGAAGCCATGCTGTGCTGCTCCCTGTCCCCCCAAACAGACTTTCTCAGTGTCCTGCTGGGTTTTCCCTGACGTGTCTCACAACTGCATAAAGCAAATCTCACCTCCCTTCTCTCCAGACCCCTCCAGCAGAAGCAGGGTCCCACACACAGCCAGGATATGCTACAGCAGTGGTAAACCCTATGGGACTACTGTGAGGGTGTTTCTCTAATCTCTGGCTGTGAAAATTCAACCTATGAGGGACGTACATTTACTTTGTCATACCAAAAATCTGCAGAGAACATCTAGAAAGTCCATCTACCTGGTGTGGTGTTGGGCAGCCAACTCCTTGGCACACCAGCCTTGAAAGGAGCCATTGGGAAGCACTGAAACCCTTCCTGGTGCATAACTTTTTTGCCCATGGTGTTGAGCCTTGTAGAGTCCTATCTTAGGAGAGATGAGGGAAGAAGGTCCCAAATGTGCCTTGGACCAGGCACTCAAGGCTGTGCTGGCCCACCCTGGGCAGCCTGATTTAGTGGATGGCAACCCTGTCCATGGCAATGGGGTTGGAACTCGATGGTCTTTAAGGTCCCCTCCAACCTAAACCATTCTATGGTTCTATGATTCTGTATGGTGGACCTTGGATGACCATGAGGTGTCCTGATGGAGAATGTGGGAAACGACCTCTCCTGCCTGCACATCTGCCTTGTGTGACTCCATTTATCCATCTGTGGCTCCTGCCCCTGCCTTGACTCATCCAGATAGCGGGAGCCCGGCTTTTCTTCTGTTATTAAAATAGCCTTGGCCCCTGCTTGCCTCCGCCCCTCGGCCCTCCAAGTGCTTGGCATTACCATAGCCCTTTGTGGAGAGCCACGCTTCTGTTTGTCTGGGTGAGCAGCTGAGGCACGAGAAATGTGCCGATGCCATTCAGGGGCTTAGTCTGGGAGGCATTGTACCTCTGAAAGGGATGGTTAGGGCATTTACATAAAAATGTGCTTGATACAGATAATATGAGTGCTTGTGGGGGTGTGCATAAGGGGCAGGGCTTGGAGGAGACACCCAGTTCTTCCTTTTCATCCTCATTAGTCAGCAACAGAGGTGTGCTGTGCGATAGCTTTATCTGACTTCCAGCGCTGCTGGGGCTCGCCTGTGGCTGCTCATATGGGGCCATACAAGGGATTTCTTCAGCTGGGGCAGAGTGAGCGAGCTGCTCTGTGTGCTGCAGGGTGTTCTGGACTGTTCCCATCCTCATCCCCACCTCCTTTCTCATCCCCATCCCTGTCTGCATCCCTATCCCTATCCCTATCCCTATCCCTATCCCTATCCCTATCCCTATCCCTATCCCTATCCCTATCCCTATCCCTATCCCCATCCCTATCCCTATCCCTATCCCTATCCCTATCCCTATCCCTATCCCTATCCCTATCCCTATCCCTATCCCCACCTCCATCCCCATCTCCATCCCTATCCCTATCCCCATCCCTGTCCCCATCCCTATCCCTATCCCTATCCCTATCCCTATCCCTATCCCTATCCCTATCCCTATCCCTATCCCTATCCCTATCCCTATCCCTATCCCTATCCCTATCCCTATCCCTATCCCTATCCCCACCTCCATCCCCATCTCCATCCCTATCCCTATCCCTATCCCTATCCCTATCCCTATCCCTATCCCTATCCCTATCCCTATCCCTATCCCTATCCCTATCCCTATCCCTATCCCTATCCCTATCCTTATCTCTGTCCCCATCCCCACAAGCTCTGCTCTGTTGATTTGCCCCCAGGCAGATGCTGGGTGTCAATGACTGCAGTGCCAGCTCAGGGACAAGCAAAATGTCCCCCCAACACCTCCACCAAGTCCCATCAGTTTCATGTCATTGGTGTGTGTGGAGGTGACCTTTAATGAAGTGCCCTGAGTCCGAGCACCTTAAAACACTCAAAAACTGTCTTCTAAGTTTATGACTCAATGCTAAAAGTAAAGCTAAGAAATGGCAACATAACCACACCGTCATTTTGGACCTGAAAGCCTTGAACTGAATTGAAATCCTTAAGCATTTGAATAGATTTTATTTTTCCATGTGTAAAGATGCAACCTAATGGAAAACCAAGACCTTGTACAAGAACTCTCTCCCTAAGGACAGTTTTTCATGAAGATTATGATGGGTCCTGAGTTACTGTCAGGCTGCAGAATCATTAAGTGTTGTGGTGGTGCCCAGAGGCTACGATGTTAATAAGCACCTAATTTTAGCAGTAATTTAGCCTCTGTTATAATTAGTAGGTCGTTGTGCTAGGTGCTGTATAGACACAATTGAAAAGACAAGGCTGGTCCCAGAGGGCACATGGTTAGTGCTGGATGTTCACAGGTTCACGTGTGGGCTTTGGGACGACAAGCTGTGTTATGTCTGAGAGTGGAGAACTGGGCATTGCAGCAGGATCCACACATGGGGTGCCTTCATCCATGCAACCCATAGGGAACAGCTCTGAAATACTCAGTGGATGGGTGAGGATTCAGGATCTGTTGGCACTCAGAGCTCTCAGCCCATGCTGGTACAGCATTGCTGGGCCTCCCTTGTATATTCCCATTAGGGTTTGCTGGGCCCATTGAGCACCAGTGAGTTGACAGACATCCTCAGGGGAAAACAAAGACTTCACAAAGCAAAGCACAGAGCACAGAGTTCACTGCAGGTCACCTTTGAAATATCAAGAGGAGCGTCCAGGAAAGCGGGTTGGTGGGAACCCATCAGTGAGACAGCACTTCCCAAGGCTTGGAAAGGTTTTCTTCCCACATCAATTATAGCAGGCAAATCTTCATTCAGGATTTTAATAGTCTCTCTTTGCCTGCCACAAAGATTCAGAGTGTATGAGCCGTGACTTGTTGTACCTTTCTGCTTCATTCTGGGTGGAAGCAAGTTGGCTTCGTTGGGGTCAACTTACATTAATGTGCTGCAATTTTGCCTTGTTATCCCTGGAGAAGAACTGAATCCCAGGGAAGCAAATGCTTCTCATTGTGGATGTGTAATCCAACCTCACTTATAGTTTGGTGGGACTTTAGGATAGATCCTAGAACATTATCTAGATGAGCAGATCTGGATTTGCAGATGGGAAGTCACTGCTGACTGTGTTGTGTCCTAGCTCCATTTCTACATCAGCGCCATTGACTCTCCCGTGTCCTTGTCCCATGGTGACTTTTCCTTCCTCTCTTGGTGCTGTTGCACAGCGGATGAAGATTTAAATGCTGACTGGGGCGGGAAGAAAAGGAGAAAGAATGGCTTTGCACCGTGCTGAGTCAAATAACAACCTGGAAGTGAGATGCTGGGCCATAGAACCATCCCCCTGCCAAGGCTGCTCCTCCAGCTGGGAGTTACCCTTCAGTTAACAAACATGAGAATCTATGTAGGAAGGCCAGAAAAAGTCCAACACTTCCCCCATGAGAGCTCTCAGTGTGTTGGTACCTGGAGCCCACTTTGGGTATTACCAGTCTCTCTTCAAGGGAGCAAGTCCAGATCCCTGTCTGCTCTATGTGGGCTCAACACACCCTGCTCGATGCTGCCCAGGGTCCTACATGGTGCCTCTGCATTGAGCCAAGGTTTTCCAGCTGAAAACCTTTGAGACCAAGACACTGGGTTCAGTGTACTCATGCACCTCATATCTGTTCCTGCGTGTGACATCCATAGGCTTTCTGCATAGATGTGATGGCCCAGCAGAGCCCATTTATCTTCCATATCAGTAACAACCTGGGAGCTGCCCTGGATAAGAAGAGCAGAAAACCTTTCCTAGTCATCCTTGACCGTGCCATACTGCAGGTTGGCTTTGTTGGGTCCCCAGTGAAAGGCAGATGCATCCAATAGAGCACTGCCTTGCTGCAGCCCAGCATGGCCCAGGTCTGTGTGCACCTCATGCAGAGCTTTGCTGCAGTGTTCTTAGGAGCAGGGCTCATTCTGTGCAGCTCAGCATTGCTCTCCGGCACAGTTGGGCAATGGCTGGCAGCAAAGCTGGGATTGCACAACCCTCACTTGCACAAGTCGACGCTGCTTTGGAGGAGTGTTTGTCTGTGAAGAGCACTGGACAAATTGGAGTTGCATAACTCCATCCTGTGCCACTTTGGACTCTTTCCTTTGTTGTTAGGATATATTTTTTCCCTTATCATTTTTCCCCTTTTCCTTTTCTCTGTGTTGTTTCTACTTAAGAAACCCCAGCACAGTCTGGACACGTTGGCTCTCTCCCACTCCAGCCTCATGCCTGAATGTGATCCTCCCCGATCCCATTCACTTCTCAAAGCTGTTTCTTTCTGTGCACATTGGTCGTTGCTTCCAAATGAAGGAGCTTGGGCTGTCTGCTTAATCATGACTTTGGGACTCAAGATTGCAAGGGTCAGTCTGGCCATGGAGATGCTGGATCCATGCAACAAAAGCAAACAAAAAGGCCCCCAAATCCATCTGCAAACCAGGACTGTGTGATGCTCTGAGCTCACAAACACAGCGTTGCACCTCTCCCACTACCTGAGCTGTAGCAAGAGGAACAAAGCAAATGCCTTTGTGGCTGAAATGGCAGCTGATCCTGGTGCACTGGCAGCCCAGATGAGGGAGGAGGGGTCGGGGCAGGGGACGAATAAAGATGAAAAGCCATAGCAGAAATGCAGTTTATAAGGGAGCTCTGAGCTTTCTGCAGAGGACAAGGTATTGCCACGCAGCTATTGTTCCCAGAGATTCCTGCAGGACAGAAGCACATCCATATTCATACATACACCTTCTATGTCTGAAAAGGTTCCTCGCTACAGTGTTTAAATACCCGCTGCACTGTTGCCGTTTAGATCAGGAGCGAAATAATCCACGATGAATAATGTATCCAATGAATCCATCCCCGCTAATTGTGGAATATTCACGAGCAGATGGCAATTCGAGGCAGGTTGTTGGGGTTTTTTTTTTCCACGTTCCTTTTTTTCTCTGCTCCGAGGACGGAGGTTTGCTGTAAGTAGGTGATATTTGAAATTCAAGCTGTGTTCCCAAGTTCCAATTGGCCACTTGTGACATGGTGCTGTCCCTCTTTCCGCATTGGCCGGCTGTACAAAGTACTTTGGATACAAATACTTGCATGTGCAGATTTAAAATGCAGTTTCCATGGTTACCCATGCGTGCAGCTTTGAACTTCACTTCCCTCCAACATTTGTGCTACTAAAACTCATTCAGTCCAAGGCTCGTGCAAAGAGGACACAAAAGATGCATGAGGCTATATTTGCATGCTTTAATATAGATGGTTTGTCTTCAGAAGCCTCAGCCTGGATATTCACTGGGCTTTTCTGCCACCTCTTCCTTTCATGGCTTCCAGCCTACAGGAATGTTCTTTCCCAATATTATCAGCCTTTGTGACGCCAGTTTAAGCATCACAACTGCACGCACAGCTGGTTGATGGCTCTATCTGCAGGTCGATGCAAACATCTCCTAACCTGTTCTGCGTTCAGCATGGCAAAGGTGTTTGTTTTCCTGGTCATTTAAACTTGGTTGCGATTTAAAAGGGGTTTCATGAGGTTTTCTCCCCGTGGCAATCAGGAATGACAAGGAATGAGGGTCTGTTCATCTTCCTTTTGCAGCAGGGAGAGGAGAGCTGGAAGAGTTTTGAAGTCGGGGAGGTTGGAAAGAGCTGAACTTGTGGGAAAGTGAGTTGTTTTGGTTCTGAAAAGAGCAAACAAGACGTCAAAGTCGGAGCACGGAGCCCTACTGTACGTGAGTCATCAGGGTGTGTATCTGTCCCTCTCCAGCCCTGAACATGCTGATAACCAATACCTCGTTTGCATTATTTTCCCCAGTACCTTCCTTTATTGCAACAAGAACGGAGTTTCCCCAGATTCCCTCCCCCTTCCAATGCTGGGATAGTCTAATAAAAGTTATTGTTGCTTCCCCATGCTGTCACGTGCCTCGTGCAATGCTCCTGCAGCCTCTGGATAAACAGATGAGAGAGAGCAAAGGTTAACCACGATTGATGTCTGGGTTTGTCACCGCGCTGTGGGAGCTGCGTGGTGGGGAACGGAGCCGGGTGCTCCCAGCGCACACAAAGCTCAGCAGGAGAAAGCAGCGCCGCTTTCACCGCCAACCAGTAATGAGTGTTTCACCAGCGTGTCCTGGCTGTATTTCAGAATAGCAGTGAGATGAAGGCGTTGCTGTCAGGGTCAGCCCATGGTTTGGGTCCTCCCTGAGCCCATCCAGCTCTGCTGTTGGCAGCATTATGGTTTTAACCCCTGTGCATAGCAACAAGTTGGAGGGTGAATGAGGACAGGGAAAGTACAGCGTGCACCGGGCTCAGCTGGGGACAGATCAAAGCTGGAGGGACTGGGAAGGCAGCGGATGTTCAGACAAATATTCACACCTGGGAATATTCACATCACGCTCCGGTGCTGGGAAAACACCCGACTGCCCATGCTCAGTGCCTGACCTTTTTAACTATTCAGAGTGCAAAAGCAAATGGCTTTAAAGTGCTATCTGCTCTAAAACGGGTGACAAAGCATAACAATGACCCCTTCTTCTTCAGCAGATGTGATCCTCAGCCGCTTTGTGCCCAGCTGTGTGTATTCAGGCTCAGGGCTGTTGACTTTAGCAAGAAAATGAGTGCTGTCACCCTGCACGGTTTGCCAAGCTGCCCCTTGGACAGCCCTGGGTCGTGTTCCTTCATGTGCCACAGCCACGGGGCCGCCTCTCCCATCTGTCCTTATGGCAGTGACACGAGGATGGATTCGTGCTGAATGAGTTGCTTAGGGAGGTGGTGGTGCCCCATCCCTGCAGACACCCAAGGTGAGGCTGGAGGGGCTCTGAGCACTGATGGAGCTGTGGGTGTCTCTACTTGTTGGACCAGATGGCCTTTATAGTTCCCCTCCAAAGGATCATAGAACTTCTCAAGTTGGAAAAGTCCTTAAAGATCATCAAGTCCAACCACTATACTACCCTAACTAACAACCCTCTGCTAAATCATGGCCCTGAGCAAATGATCCTATGTTTGGAGGGATATGTGCTCGTTGGCTGAGCACAGCTGTCCCAGAGCCGTGAGTGAAGCCCTACAAATGCAGTGCAACCCCTGCCCAGCTGTGGGTATTTGGAAATCATGTGGGCAGCCCTGAATGGCAGGGGAGCAACTGAAAAACCCAGTGAGACAGACATGGGGTGGCTGCAGATGGGGCAGTGAGGAGGGGCACAGTGAGGGCAGGGGTTGCTGTAACAGCGGAGCTGGAGGGTTTTAGTAATAGTTGCTGACAAAAACGTTGTCAGTTGCTTTGTGGGTTGAAAATCACTTTAAACTCCTGGTTGCACAATGTAGGTTTCTCAAGACTTTCCCCAAATTGCCTCCTCTGGCACTGGGGAGAATTTCAGTGTGAGAAGAAATTCCCTCCAAAAAGCCCAGAGAGAATCGAAGAGATGACAGCTCTCTGACCCACATCCCACTGCTGCCACTGGAGGTGGCATCTCATGGTGTGGGGGGGGACAATGTGCTTACCCCATGTTGGTGCCCCCAAAGCCCCTTGCCCTGATGAGCAGAGCATGTGGGACAGCCCAGAGCTCACACTCCCTCTTCTTCCTCATCCCCTTGGTCTAAGAGCACCAGCAATACACTCCGCCTTTATTTGCTCCTTCTTGGCTATGGGCTGCAGGAGGGGCAGCTGGCAGCAGATGGTCTCTGGTAGATGGGTTTGGGCAGACAGGGGGTGCCCACCTGGAGGGTCCCATTTTGGTACCTGCCCCTTGCATAGGCAGCTCCCAGCTGATTGTTTGCTGGGATTATGCTGCTATTTGTCTAATTGAAACTGTATTTGGAGCAAAGGGATGGTGCCTCTGTCCTCCCTGGGATGTTCGGCACAACAGCCTGCATCAGTTGGATCTGTATCCTGAGTCAGTGCCTCCAGCAGGGATGTCCCATGTCACTGGGATGGTGCCCTTGTCCCCACATCAGGGTCAGGTGCAGCGTCCCATGGGTGTGGGGAGAAACTGCGGTGTCATTCTGGGCTGCCTGTCTGGGCTCAAAGCTCTCAGGCTTCCAGGATAGCCCTCCTGCACGTGGGTGCAGCAGTCACGTTTGCAGCCAGACCCAGGGAGGTGTGAGCCCATGGGAATCTGTAAATCAGTGCAAGTGCTGAAGTGGAGAAGGAGGAGGGTGAAAGAAAAGGACACCCCAACCCATGAGGGCTTTATGGCTGAAAATCACCTTGCACACACACACCCTCCTGGAGGATCTGCCAGAGTTCATCTGCTATCAGCTAATGGCTGCAGATAAGGGCTGGAGCCATTTCTGTGAGCTCTGTGGGAACAGGGCAGCTTCTAAGTGGAAAAAGGGAAATCTTTCTTTTTTTTATTTAATAAAAGAAGAAACAAGTTGAGCCCTGTGAACACCTGGCAGGAGGCAGAGCTTTGCTCTTTGGCAAGGGAGGAGAATGGCACCCATGAGCCCCCTCAGCAATGGCTGGGGGGCTGTGGGACCATCCTGAGGCTGTGAGTGGTGGGATGGGAGTAGGTGATGGTCCCAGAGCTGCACTGTGCTGCTTTGGGATCCCAGTTGGCAGAGTGCATTTGCAAGCATAATCCCCTTGAGAACAGCTCACGGGAAGGTGCCGCAGGCTGTGCTTGCAACCTGGCAATGCTGGCCTGGCTGCTCAGGTCTTGTCCTGTCAGATGCAGATTTGCAACCTGGGCCGTCCTGCTGGGCCAGCTCTGCTGCTCCCTGGCTGTCTGTTTCACACAGAGCATCTCTGAGCTGTGCCACTGCCAGCTCTACTGAATCAATGGCTGTGGATGAGCCTGCAGAACCTTCCCCTGCACCTTGAGCTAAGCCTCATCTCCTTTAAATGAACCAGATCTTCTCTGTGTGTGAATCCAACCAGATGTGACAGAGCTCTGGTCTAAAATCTTCAGGGCTCCACAAACTAACAAAGTAGATGTGGGATTCTTTCAGGGATCTACTGAGCTGGAGAAAGGATGGATTTCTAAGGAGACATGATGGCAAACTAGACTATGGTGTGATATAATCTCACGACTCTCTCCATCAGTCTGCAGAGAGAGCTGATGGCTAAATCCAGCTTTATTGCTGAGGCTGGTGCTTTTCCAAGTTGCTTGTAAGAGGGAAGGATGTTGTCATTTCTGTGCTAAACGATGCAGTGACAAACCCAAGCCCACTGTGCTTTTTAGGCTGTGATGTGATGTGATGCCAGGGATTAGGAGTTGAGCTCAGTAAAGCAGGAACTCAGAGCTGTCCAGAATGGTGATGTCTGCATGTGAAAGCAGCAGAGAAAGCAGTGGGAAGGGTTAAAAGAATGGCATGTGCTGATTTGCTGGATCAGCAGATCTCCAGCAACAGAGCAATCCACAGGCAGCTTCTCAAGACATCTGGGGCTGTGCAACAAAGGGCAGCCTAAAACAAAGGAGAGATTACACCCAGAAAGGAGCCCAACCAGCCTGAGTACATCAGCAGCTCCTAATGACTCACCAGGCAAAAGATCACAATCCCTCAGTTCCTGAGGGATTCCAAAGGCACATCCAACCCCAAGGCCTATATCGCCACCCAGCAGGGAAAAGCCCAGCAGGGTGATGAGGGACTGAGAGCTGTTGTCCTTTATTTGCCATGCCTTCCAGTGGCAGCTCTGTTGAGTGCTGGACTGGATGTGTGCAGCCACAAGCCACATCCACATGCCTTCTAGCAGCCTACAGGGGCATGATCAGTTGCAAAGGATTTTTGCAGTGGTGGTGTTTTCTCATAACCCCAGAGCTCCCAGGTTACAGGCACTGACCAAAGCCCTTTGAGCATAGAGATTAAATTGGGCTGCTGGGGGGCACTGGCTGCACTTGCATACATTGCAAGCCACCTCCATGCAGCCCTCAGCCATGCATGATCTCTCCTCACCTTTTGCTGCCTTGGCATTAGCAAATGTTATAGTCATTATATGGATATTACAGTTCGAATTGTTTAACTTTAACCCAGAGCTGCCTGCAGTCTCTGGCCATGCTCTGCTGTTATTAGCTAGATAAAATGTGATTTGCTTACACATTAGTGGCCTCAACCCCATAAAAAGAGTTTCAGTTTCCTGCTGGGTCCTAAACAAAGCTTGATGACAATCTTACGAGCGCACAAACATGGGCTCTGTTTTTCTAAGCACACCTGCCCCAACAGAAAAATATCTGGTACCAGCTGTGCCCCACAGCCTTCTCCATGTGACCCAAACCTTCCTTTTATTATCCTTATTATTTACTTAATCTTTTGAGTTTTATGCCACATCTGAAAAAGAGGAAAGGGCAGGAGATGGATCACTGAGCCCTTTGGAGAGATGAGTTTGTGGAGCAGTTTGAAACCCAGGTTGTTTTTTAGCCCTAAATACAACTGGTTGGTTCCTTGTCTTTCCATAACTGCTGGGACTGCCTATCTCCCTTCTGTGTGGGCTGGTCCCTGGCAGCACCATGGGGTGCCTTGCAATGGGGTTTCCTTTATATCAACACCAACACTGTGCTTTCTGATCAGCCATGCCATAATAGTTCACATCCTTCTTTTACAGAGGCAGCTCAGCCCTCTAAACTTGGGTCTGATGATGTGGCCTTTGTAGCTCTGACATTTACCTACCCAGGGTGGCAGATGTTCCCTACCCAAGGTTTCTCAGTGCATCCTTTCCATCCTATCAACAAGAGTAATGCAGGGGATTGACTGGGAGAGATGGTGCCACAGGTAATGAAAAATGCAGTTGTTTGGCCTATGTCTGAGACAGAAAGCACTACATCTTAATCCATGCAATCATAGAATGGTTTGAGTTGGAAGGGACCCTTAAAGGCCATCTAGTCCAACTCCCCTGCACTGAACAGGGACACCTACAACTCTATCAGGTGCTCACATCCAGAGGTGGTCCAGAGCACCACTGGTGCCAGCAGAGATGGCTATGTGAGATGGCAGCTGGTAAGGCATGGCTCACAGCTCCTCCTTGGAGGGCTGTGTGAGCATCACCCAGCTGGGAATGGTTTGGGACCACTCATGGGCTTTGTGTTGGGGCCTTGAGAGCTTGTTGTCTGGGTCTGCATCCCCCAGCATGGGGGTGGCTGGATGGCAGCCAGCATCTCTGCTCTCCCTGGGTGCCAGCACTGAAAGATTGGCTCCTCAGCCTCAAAGGAGTTGCAAGCTATTTTTGTTTTCACTCACTGTTTATACCGTCTTTGTAAAAAAACATATGGTTGATTGGTTTCATTTTTACGTGTCCCTGCAGTTTTGTACCCTCTGCTGCCAGAACTAACTGAAAAATGATGAAACCATGAGGAGTGCAGGGAGCATCTCCTCCGGGCTTTGTGTATCTCTATTGCTCGCAGCCTCCATGCCAGCACTCTGTGGTCCTTCAAAAGGCTGCAGTCTGGCCCTCTTGAGTCGAGATGATTTCAGACCACTTTCAAGCTCTTGCTGTGGTTGATTTTACTTATAACTCAAGTGCCTGAGAGAGGTGGGCCTCAGTCAGCTCAGAGAAAAAGCAGCAACGCAGCATCCCCTGCCCCCATCACATCCTGTTTCCTTCCTAACCCTTACCTGTCCCCGATGCTACCTCCTGCCCTAAGG
This sequence comes from Coturnix japonica, assembly GCF_054131305.1. Lineage (NCBI taxonomy): Eukaryota > Metazoa > Chordata > Aves > Galliformes > Phasianidae > Coturnix > Coturnix japonica. The sequence goes on along the minus strand of NC_140679.1, from coordinate 12,657,501 downwards.
GCTCCTGCTCTGCACTGTGCTATGCATCCCAGTGAGGAGCTGCAGCTGTTTGAACAGGCAGGACTTCCAGCAAACAGGGGAAGGACACAAAAGCTGTATTTGCATGAACCAGAAAAGGGGAAATGAGGAAGGAAACATCACTCTCCTATAGAAAAGCCCATGACTCACGAAAGCCTCCGGCCTTGCCGACCAGGCAGTTCTGTGCTGGCTGAGTTCACTGGCATGTGTTTGGCTTCATTTCCTCTCTTGGTTCTCTTTGGCATGGCTTGTTTGTTGTTTATTTTTTCATGAGGACTTGGCAAGTGATTTAGGCAAGCAATTATCAGATGATTTTCACTAGATCTCACTTTCCATTCCATGGGGTTATGAGCATCTGAAGCCTTTCCTGATTGAATCAGGACAAAGTGATTGAAAATGTCATGGAAGAGGCCATCGAAAAAAATACTTGGTTTGAATGAATCCAACATTTATTATAACAATGTGACAGGAACAAAGCATGTTGCTGGGCCTCTGCAGGAAGCAGGAATGTCCCTTCTGGTTGTATGGGAGCCATGGTTTGGTTTGGCTTAGCTCATGATGAGTTGGCTCCTGCTGAAAAGCATGGCCATGGCCACAGGAGGAAGACATGGAGGGTGCCCTATAGTATGGCAAACAGTGCATAGAGCCCATGCTATCTTTTGACTGTTGGCTTTTGAGTAACCTCGGAGATGCAAACACCAACCCTGAAGACTTTAGGTTACCTCCATGACCATCTTGTCTTGGCTGAGCTGTGTGGTTCATTGAGGTGACTCAGAGAACCCCTCCTGGATGTTTCCTCTAGGATGGGTCTCTCACAGCTTGGGAGAAACCTGTAAAACATGAAAGGACCCCACGTGCCACAGGGGCTTTGGAAAGGAGCATCCCATAGAGGGGAGGCAATGCAAACACCCTTCTACACTTGTGGGCTGGAAACTCGATCCTCATAAAGGAGATCAATAACAACTTTCTGGCTCCTTTGAGCACAGATCTGGGCTTTTTAATCTGGATTCAACCCACAGGGTTTGCTAGAGATGCTGTGATGGGTTCTGGGTGTGCTGGGACCAGGTGGCTGTGATTAAATGCTCAGACCACAGCCAACTGCAGGTTCATTGCTTGTCTTCCAAGGTTCTGCTCCTCCTGTGGATGAATTTAGACCTACACAGGGCTAATGCTGCAGAGTGCCAGAAATAAACTCTGTTATCTGCCAGAGATATAGTTTACAACAGTACAGTGACCTCAGAGAGGATCTGCAGAGGAAAAATAAACGGGCTGTGTCCTTCTTTGCTTCCTTAAAAAGGCTGCCTAGCGGAGCTTCCTTGTTTTTCACATTGGGTTTGACAGGAAGGTCACATCTGACATTTCTTGGTTTTCCTGCAGGACTTGTTAAGACCCACGTGCAGAATATGGGCTTCATCTGACCCTCCCTGGTGAGCACTGAAACTCCAGGGGCTGAATATTTTCTCCCTGCTGTTTTTTCCCTTCTTTAATTATTATTTTTACCTCTTTGAATGAAGCAGAAGATGTTTAACCATTTTGATACAACTGAGGCAATGGAAAAATGCTTCCCTGCTGGTTCCAACACAACAAAATCACCTGTTCTTCTCCAACCAAAAATACAAGATCTGACTTTCTGATGTTGAAATAAAACAAACAAGCTTCTAGATTCTCCCTCTAAGGAAAACAAATGGTCTTTGCTATTCCAACATGGCCCTATTTGGACAACTCAAGACTGGAGATTCAAAATTAGAATTTGAGAATAAAATAATCCAGGCATGGATTTTAAAAAGAGCAATGAATGGAAAAGACATTTACCGTCATTTAGGGAGCTCCTCCCTTTCTTCTCTGACCAGTCTTTGCTTGGCTGCTTGGTGCTACTCCCCTAGGAGGAGATATTGGGGAAGATGGGGAGCTATCTGCATCCATAACATGAAGTAGCTCTGTTTTGTTCCCTCCTCTCATCCTGAGCAATGAGTCAGGCTGCCCTGCCTTCCTTCTTCATCTCTGTGGGTTCCTGCTGGTCCTGTCCTAGGCTGGGTGAAAAGGAGAAAATATCTCTCCAGGATCACACTATGCCTATTAGAAGCAGTGGTTCATGGCTAAGACAGAGGAGGAAAGGGCAACAAATGTGACATTATGGGCAGGTATAAGGTCCCCATCCCTGGCAGCAGCACACAGCACAGCAGGGAAAACCCTTCCCTGGGTCCTGGCATCCCTCCTTCCTCTTAGTGCTGCTACAAACAGCACAGCAGTGACTCACTCAGGGAGCAGGGCTGAGCTGGCTCTGCTCACGCTGTCCCTTGACCCTATGTTCCTGCCAGTGATGCATGTTTTCCATACAAGTCCCACACTGGCTGTGAGCACCCCAGAGGGGATTTTTGAATGGACACAGCCAAAGGTTTGCATCCTGAGAGCAAATCAAAGCAATCTGTAAGGGTGAGAGGAGCCATTCACACAGGGACCTTTGCCATGAGGCACGGACCTGCCTGCAGAAGGCACACAGTGCAAGGCCAGCTCTTGGCATGGCGGGTTTCCTGGTGTGCTGGCCAGACATCTCTGCATGGGGACATCCCTGCTGCCTGCTGGAGGACTGCACCACCAAAAGGAAGGGCCAGCTGATGCCACTCATTTGCTGGGAAGATTGTGCTCTGACTTCCCTTCAGGTGTTCTGAAAAATGCCAGAGAGGACCATTAGCACAGCAGGATAGTTCACAGCAGATTCTACACCATGTCTGTGCTCAGTCATTGTGTCTGCTTACACCCCATCCATTTCCCTGACACTTGAGACCTGTGGCTCAGCTGCCACATCATGCGGCCTTTGGGTCAAGTCAAGAGTTGATTGAGAATGTACCCAACCCACATACATCTGTGTTTGTGCAAAGGTTGTTTTGTCTCTGGCAGGTCCTGATCCTTTTCCCACGGTGGTTTTGCATTGCATTGCATTGCATTGCATTGCATTGCCATCATCCTTCCAAGAAAAGCTCTCCAAGTACCTTCTGCAGGTGTCAGAGCACCATTTCATAAATGTCTTTGGGGACAGATTTGCAATGCATTATGTACAGCTGTCAGCAAGGTGTCCCCAGCATTTTAACACTAGAGTTGGGTCAGAGCCACCTCCCAGGGAACAGATGACCTGAAAGGTGTCCTCAATCTATCAGATCCTCCAAATTAAGTCCTGCAAAATGAGACCGGTAACAAGGCCAAAGAAGGGACACAATGTTGTGCAAATACCGCAGGCTTATCTGCTTATCTGGATTATGCAACAGGCCTAGAAGTGCTTCTATCCATAAGAACTTTTCAAATGGTCTTCTGAGCTCTTAGGAGGTGTTGCAACACAGTGGCTCGCTGCACTCCAAGGTGTGAGGCATTTTCAGAGGAAATTCTTGACTTACCTGTTGGCTTCCAGGCAGACACAGTCAGTGTGTGTTGCTCAGCCCTCACCCAGCACTTGCTCACAGGTCAATGTGTGACTTTCCTGCTTCCAGAAAAGCCAGGGATGAAGCAGAGATGGTGTCTTGCAGAAAGAGTCACAGCCACCCTGTTGTGCTCTGCTTGTGGTGGATGGGAGCCAGGATAAGGCCACAGAACCATTCTGCTCTCTGAACTCCTACATTGCTTTTCTAACTTGACCCTGCCAGCAGGAACTGAGCAGGACAGCTGTACTAGGATGAGTGGGATCAGGACCCATAAGCTCCGAAGTGTTAGGGTCAGCAAAGCCATTTATGTCATGTGGGAGGGGTGACAAAGGCAACGACCTACATGCAGGTCTGTCTGGATGCACCATAAAGACAGAGTGCAAAATATCTTCCCATGCTGGAAGTAAAGGTGGGCACTACCCTGGGTTCAGAGCTCTTATCTGGAGATGAGTTCCCCCATTATGTTGAGTTTAGCTTCCTCATCTCCTCTCTGGTTTCCATACAATGCCTGAGGTATGGATGGCCCCGTACCCATCTCAGCTCCACCATACTGGTGATTTGAGGTGTTTCTCTTCAATTGGTAATTCAACAAAAATATACAGCCATGACAGGGAGCTAATTAGAGGTGTCCCTGCCTACAGCCGTGGGTTGGAACCAGATGATCTTAAAGGTCCCTTCCAACACAAAGCATCCTATGAAGGAGCCTGCAATCCCTCCCTAAGGGATCAGGACTGGAAGACACTTGCTGCCCCTCTACCTGTGCACACACTAACAAAGCCAGGCCCCATGGCTGAGGTGCTCACAGAGGGATGCCCCAGGCTCACAGTGGCCCCTCCTGCTCCCCCCAGCTGCTGGGTGCAGGTGAACAGGAGGGAGGTTATCTTTAGACAGGAGGGATAAAGATACTGAGAGCAGATTAACCGGGCAGGCCCCGGAGCAGGTAATCTGCCCATGCTCTGCAGCTTGCACAGCTCCTTCCAAGTGGGGGATAATGCTGCAATATCTGCCAGAGCCAAAGCCTGGCAGTGCATTGGCCTCTGGGTGTGTTCTCACTGGGTTTTTTGCACACTCCTGCATGTGGCACCTGGTCCTGAGCAGGATCAGATGCCTTGCAGTGCACCTCAGCCCTGGACTTGCTGGATTTCAGAGCAGCTGTTTGCACACTCTGCCTTGAGCAAAGGAGCACTGCACAGCCAATGTTTGGCCTAACTGCTTGACCTGGCTCTTGGGTTTTGAATCTGCTGGGTAGTGATGTGTAAGCACTCAGGATGGTGCAGCCCCCAGATTGATGGAACCAAGGGGAAATTGCTGCAAGGAAGGCTCTTGGCTGGTAGGGCTGCTCTTCATATTGTTGTGTGGGTGTGGATAAGAGCTGTGGAGAGCACTGCAGGTGGGAAAGGGCAATACAGGTTCCTTCAGGGTTACTAAATGCTGTGACTGTCCTGCAGGCAGAAGGGAAGCGTGTCAACCTCAAGCAAGCAAAGTGAACAGAGAAGATGAGAGTTCTGCAGGAACACAAATGGGGTTTTCTTTATGGCTGCTGTTCGCCTGTCAGGATGCTGTCTGATGATTAAACCAAAAAGCACATTCCAACTGGCAAAGGTTTTACTCTGAGGGACAGAGAAAAGAGGTTGCCTTCATTTTTAGGTGCTCAGCTGTTCTTTTTTTTGATGAGGGCATGAAAAGCCAAAGCAGTAAGATTGCCACTTTCACAGATCTTGGTCTTCATGAGTAATGGCATCTCAGCATAACAGAAGGCAGTCGAGGTAAATCCATCTAGCAGCTGTGTCATAAACATCCCTGGTTCAGACACTGTGGGGAAAGGCTCTTGACTCATCAGCCTCCCTAGGCATTGGGAATAAAGGTATGAAAAAAAGCAGAAGAAAGGCCAAATTGTTCATAATTTGGAGGTGGGATGTGAAGCTTTGGGGGTAACTCTATCCTTGAAGAGACGGAAGGGTGGGTCTGGTTTTTTGGTGTGAATCTGGGGGTTAGGGAAGGTGTGGGCACTGAGTCAGATATCAAGGGCGTTATCAGCTATTCAGGTCTTGTGGATGGAAGGGATGATTTTGCACATTAAGGGCCAGACTTTACATACAAAGAGGTGATGAGACAAGAACTCAGCCTGGCTTTCAGACACAGTCACTACCTTAAGGGCAGAGATCCATACCCTGTGTGTGTGCTGCTGTTGGGATGTGGAGGTAGAGACAGTTTGTTCTGCTTTTCTTTCCATTGTGCATGGGTACGCAGCCTCCTGTACAATAATGCTTTGTTTCCCTCAACCAACACCACTCTGTCAGCGATGTAAATAATTTTAGCACATCCAAACAGGAAGTGGCTGAGTATTTGGGTGTCTGAATCAACATCCTGGAGGCTGGGCCTTTGCCACCAGTGCAATTACTAAATGCATGAGTCGCCTATGGATGGAAGCGTTGGTCTTGGAAATGGCAGAGCCAGGAAAACTCAGTGCCAGAATGTGACCATTGCCAAATAATACCGTTGCTTGTCCAGTTAGTGTGGCCACAGACTGCTTCATCTCAGCTTCTCCATGCTGATGCAGTCATATTTCCTTTCTTCTTGTGGCATTGGGATGGGAAAGAGTAGAATGGAAGACTGGCACTACTGCATTGGTGAGCAGCACTCAAAGGCTCTTGTGATCATAAGCTCAGTGGGACAGTAGGGAAGCCATGCACAGAAGGGAAGTTCTTCAAAGGGCGAGTGATGAGGTGATGGAACAGGCTGCCTAGAGAGGCTGTGGTTGCTCCATCCCTGGTGGTGTTTATCCATGTTGGATGTGGCCTTGGGCAGCCTGGTCTGGTACCAGACCTAGAGGTTGGTGGCCCTACCTGTGGTTGGAACTTGATGATCCTTAAGGTCCCTTCCAACCCAAGCCATTCTATGATTCTATGACTTCAGAGCCACCAGTCAGAGCTTCTGAGCTTCCTGGGCCAATTTTAGGAGAAGGAGTGGGCCAAAGGTTCCTTCCAAAGTACTTCACTAAGCCCTCCTGGTTTCCTGTTAGTAGAAATAGTCGTCTCCTAACTTACACCCTAAGATCTGCTATAGGTGTTACTCATTGTGCTTCTCTTTTATCTCTAGTGCTGTTGGAGTGTGTTGGAAGGGTTTTTTGCAGGCCCGGGAAGAATACATTTATAAGCCAGTGCCCAGAAGCTCCTATTGTTTGTTATTTACAAAGGAAGAAACTATCAGAAGTCCCTCCACCAAAATAACAAAGGCGAAGAGTAACAGAGCACACAGCCTCATTTCAACTCTGTTATCATTAATAAAACACATGGAGGTTGCAGAGGGAGCAATGCACTGTGCTAGCATTGTGTTCTCACCTTTCACAAGTGTATTTCCTGCCTTGCACTGATGAATTTCAGACAGTGAACCTGGGGAGATGGCAGATTGGAAGGGAAAGCAGTCCAGATTTGGGAGGGTAAGGTTCCAATATCTTGCAGAATGACATTAAGATCTTGATTCAGATCAAAACAGAGCTGTTACATCTCACGGGGGAAAACCTCACTCCCAGTGTTTTCCACCAACTCAAGTATCAGTATTAACAGAGAGTGACTTTTCTCACAGTGAATGTGGTGTTGGTGGAAATGCCAGAGGTGACTGTAGGAAATGGGACATGACTTTTTGCTCTGAATAAAAATGTTTGGGGGCCGTATTGCCATGGCTGCAGAGCTGTGCAGTGCCTTTGTCCTGCTGTGAGTGTGCAGAGCAGCGGGGTGGGAGACTCTCAGTCCTCTCTGCTTTGTGAGTAAGGAAATACTTGTCAGTCCACAGTGTCCACTGACAGTGGGGTTGTGGTCCTTCCCAACAGGGCAGGGAATGAATGGTTAGGACACAGTCCTGGGGTCTGAGTTAGAAGTGAACTATTTCTTGCCATTTGGGCGCTGTTTATGGCAGTACCAGCTGCAAGACAAGCCCAAAGTACTTACTAAAGATGACAAAGCCCATATCAAAGCCATGGGAGCAGTGACTGCTGCCATGCAGGGGACACCTGTAACCCATGTGCAGTGTTAGGGCATCATGCTGTCTTCTTGACCTGCTCTTGAACACTTCCCTGGCTCCCTTCGCCCTGTACAAGGCATAGAGACATGCCAGCATTCCTGTGGTAGCTGGCATCATGCTCCAGCTGTGGATCCAGCTGTGCTTTCTGATCTGCATGCAGACAGCACAGGGCAGTGCCACCACTCATCCTCAGCTACTGGTTTCTCCCATTTGTGGTGCAGAGCTGGGCTGGGACAGGACTGAGCCAGGATCCTGCTGCAGGCACCCCTACAGGTTGTGCTTCCAGCATGAAGTTTCAGCCCCGTGGAGAGAAGGCAGGATACACACAGTGCAGGATGCTATCAGTGCTTGCTTGATTGCTAACACCAAGTGAACCAGCTCGGGCAGCAGTTCTGTGTGCTCTCAGTAGGAGCCTTCCTCACTGTGCAGCATCCAGGCCTGCACAAGTTGGTGGAGCTGCACCTTCACAGCCCTATATGTGCAATGAGGAAGCACTTTCATGGCCACAGTCCAACATGGACTGTCCCATCTCAGTTGCTGGGGACTGGGTATGGAAAGGAAGAGCCTGGCTTGGTGCCCAAGCCTTCTGCAGAGGTGGAGTTGGCAGCGTGGCTTGGGAACGCCTTGTGAACAAGGTGCTTTTGTCCTGGAGCTGTGACTCTTGTGTAGAGCATTTCAGCTCAGCCACTCTTCCCCTCCCCTCCAAACAAGGAAGGACAAAACGAGTCCAGCTGGAACTGAAAGAGCAGAGGAGGCCTGGAGAGCAGGTTGGGTTAATGCCTGGTGCTGTGACCCCTCTGCTGCTCAGCTAATGGGCTCAGCACCACTTTCACGAGCCCACATTGTCCCTGCCTGACTCTGCTAGCCATAATGACCTGAAAGGAGTTACTGTAGTGCTGGAAAAATTAAGGCTAGCAGGGATCTCTAGAAGTCTTTGGTCCAACCTCTAGTCCTTCTGAGTTTTGAGTGCCTCCATGGATGGAGATACAATCACCTGCCCCACTGCTCGGCCACTAGACCAAATGAGCTGGAGATGAGCAGAGGGACATGGACTGGGGACCCACTCTACACATGGATGTAGTGCACCCCACACCATCTCAGTACTCTTTTACCCCATCTAGAACCTCATTCTCCAGAACACCATCACCCATAGCATGGTCAGAACCTGCCCACCGGTACCCCTGAGCCAGGAGTAGGACAGAGGGAGCTAAAGGACCAAAGGATCACACCTATGTGTGTTCATCAAAGCCAATAGATAGATTTTCTTCCTGGGATGAAGTTAGAGCTGCCTGGTAAGAATACTGTGTTTCCCATGAAAGTTTAGGGGGACTTTCACATCTCTCACTATCGCTGCCATTCCGCGTGCTCACAAAAGTCCCCAAGAAAGAGCTTAGCAGGCAAATAGTTTGGGTGGAGTTGCCAACTGAGTTAAATAAGAGGAAAAAAAAGAAATGTAATGTCATACATTTTTTGGCCAAGATGTCTTCTAAACTTAGACAGAATGAGAAGCCTTCCCAGCAGCTTTTGGTGGTGAGAGATGAGGTTTGTTTTTCTGGCTGGCTTGTTTTGCAATAAAAAAAAAAGAGCCGTTTTGTGTCAAAACAAAGTTTGAGATGACAACTTTTCAATCAGCCCAAGGGACAGCCAAGCACAGAGCCTGCGGGTTTCCCTTCTGCATCTCTGAGTCATTGCGAGAGTGGAGGGTCTCTATTTTTAGTCTCTGCACACACTAACTGATACCAGCTACAGAGACAAGATGCCGTTCAGCACCGTGTTGCTGTTGTGCAACACCAGCACCAGCACAGTGTGAGTCCAGGCTTGGGTGCACAGAGCAGCACCTCCATGGAGGGGAGCAGCTGGAGGGCAGTGCCAGTTATAACATCCAGCCATTGAACCTGGCAGCTTGAGATCTGTTTGGATTTCAGCATGTCAAAGTGATGCCTCCTAGGAGAGAAACACCTCATAGCCTGGACTGGTGGGACTGCAGCCAGGGTTGTAGTTTTCCCTTGTTTTATTTTTCAAGAATTAGCTTTGAAATTTAGAAGAAATGCTCTTTCCTTTCCTTTTTTAGTGGAAGGAACTTCTGTTTTTATGTAGCTCCCCTGGGTGCAGAAGAGCACAAGTGGCTGCAGAGCAATGTGACTTGGGCCAAGCGTGGCCTTGCAGACACTTGGTTTGGAGCAGCCACATTCCTGGAAAGTTTTGCCATAGGAGATGCCATGTCTTGCAGTCTGGAGAAGAGAAGCCAGGAGCTCAGTCCATTTGGGTTTGCCCACAGGTGTCAAACAAGCAGGAGAGAGACTTCCACAACCTCCCACGGTGGTTCTGCATGGGGAAACGAGATGCTGTGTAGATGTGTCTATGTGGGCAATGTGATGCGTGGGTTAGCACAAAGAGGAAGGCAGCAGGTACGTGGTCAACCCCAATGGTTAAAGAAAAGGTGCTGCAAAAATAACTCGCCAATGAAGAGACTTGAGCTGTAGGTAACCTGTCTGGGACATGGACCTTGTGTTGTGCAGTGAGGTTAGCTGCAGTCTGTCTGAGAGACACGTACATCTCCCTTTCCTGGCAAGCCACCCATTACTGTATGAAGGACACTGCACACATGTTGGTTCTGCAGCAGTGTCCTCAATAACCGCTGCTAAAACCACCATGAGAACAGTCCGGCCCTAGGAAGATATTCATGAGATGGAACAAAAATGCCAAGCTACTTTCTGACCGAAGAGATGCTGCTGCTGTAGTCTTGAGAAAAAAAAATGAAGTAGAAAGAGAAAGAAGGGACTGGAGGAGCTCAGTTCCTCTGTAACTCATACACATTCACCTTCTTCCTTGAACCACTTTAAGACCTGTAGAAACAGCAGGTTTTGTTCACCTGACATGACTCTGGCATTGCTCCATGCATGCACGTCATTCCTGACATCCTCCATCACAGCTGGGATAAGGACTGAAAGCCCACAGCATGATTTGTGCCCCATCCATGGAGGCAATCAAGGCTGGGCTGGATGGGGCCTTGGGCAGCCTGATCTGCTGGTTGGCACCCAGCTCATGGCCGGGGGTTGGGACAGGGTGGTCTTTAGGGTCCCCTTCAACCAAAGCCATTCTGTGATTCTATGATAAGATTCTAGGACTCAGGCACAACTGCAACATTAGTTTGCTTAGAGTCTTGTTCAAACAAGGTCTGTGAATCTTCAAGGGGAGATGTTCTCTCTGGGCCCACATCCCATGAGCTGGACCACTGAACAAGCTCCTGCTGGGTCTTCTGAGCTTTGTAGAGGCAGTCTAGTGGGCCAGTTCTACTCAGATGATCTGTACGAAGGATGTCATTCCAGTTGCAACCTCCCCAGTTTCTCTCCATGTTCAGCTTTCCAAGAAAATGTAAATGTGGACAATATTTCCCCATGAGTAATGGAAGAAAGCAACCACCTGAAAGGTTAGATCTGTTAATCTGTTGCTCCTAAAAAGTCAGAAATGGTGTGAAATTTAGATGGGAGATGGAACAATGGCAATGTCTTTGCAAAAGCTCATTTTACTTTGGCTTATTTTTTGGCCTATCATTGCTCTAAACAGTACGAAAAGGATGTTTTGTCTGGTTCTGGTAGCAGGTAAATCATGTGAGATTATGCCAAGACAAATGTGACATAGCTTCTGGGCAGTGTTTGGCCTTGGTGTACAGAGCAACTGGAAACCAAGTGATGTTGGTGGATGATAACTCTTCTCAAACAAAAGGTCCCTGCAGCCTGTGGTTCGTTTTGAGGAAGTCACAGTGTTCCTTCATGGTACTGAAAATGGTTGTGTTCATGCAGAAAGTACCACGTCTCAGGTCCAGACCGATGTGTGTGTGTGCAGCAGCTGTGTTCATGATGACAAATCTCATGAGGAAGTCTGCAAACAGACAATCCTTCAGACTGTCTGCTTGGAAACCGTGGGTGTCTTGTGTCCTTTGGGGACACGCTTGCATTTCCCATATAACCTCCACGGTCAGAACCTGTTGGAGTTACTCTGTTGTGAATCTGCCTTGTGAGGATCCCGTGCAAACTCAGTTTTCAGAATGGAGTTATCAGGAGCAATATGAAGATCTGAAGCACTCGTCATGCTCTGGAAGTGGCTCCTGCCTGCACTGCGATGGTTTCGTAGCACACGAGGGATATTTCCATTTCTCCATACATCCATTTCTCAATGCGTTTATTTGTTCTGCCCCATCCCAAGGCTTAGCTGGCTCAAAGTGAGTCACCAGCACACCAGAACAAAAGCAGACTTCTCTTGGTGCACCTGATGGCCTCTTACAGAAGGTTATTCTCAGGGAAGTCGCACCCTGTGTGTCACAGACATCTGTCTCTGTTCACCTGGTTTTCCAGTGCTGAGCAATGATGCGGAGCCTGGCAAGAGATTTGAGACCTTTCCCTGAAGGTCGTTTCTCTAAAGGAAAGCAGAAGAATGAATAGAGTTCTGTGAATGCCTGAGATTGTGAAGCTCCCCAGCTTGGAAACCCCAAACCAGACACAAGAAATGAAAGCCCACCAAAGGGCAAAACTAAATTATCTTTATTTGTTGTTATTTTAGGCAGGATTTCTGTTTCCCAGGATTAGAAAGAAGCTTTTCAGCGCTTGTGAGGGGCCCAGACACTTTCATACCATCTCATTGCCCTACAACATGTCTGTGGGCCCACAAAGGATGACAGAATCAGGAAACCTGTTTGGTTTTCAGTTGTAGGAGTCCTCAAACCTGTCTATTGCTAAACTCTGCTGTTGTATAGTTAAAACCTGCTTTGTGCAGCCCTGGAGGATCCATGTGAAGGGAAATCTTTTGCTCTAGAAGACTTCTTTTCCCTTTGATGTGCTAAGGAAACGTGATTCCTTCTTACTTTAGGATGCAAGAAGAGGGTTCCCACTCTGCTAACCGTTGCTTATGAAAAGGCTCAGTACAGGTCCTGCAGAAGCCCAGGGGACCTTCCCATTGGCACTACCTACATGCATGTGTGCTGCCTTCTGAAAGCTGGGAGATAATACGGGTCAATATCCTCCTGTTTGTGAGCTCTGTGTCTATAGAGGTGTCCTTTGTTCACTCCGTCCTTGTCTGGCGGTGAATGGCGTGTCTGCCATTCAGCAGCACTCGGCGGCGGTTACACGTTCTGCTGTAGACCCTTGGATTGCACTTCATTTGTGAATGTATTAACAAAACTCTTTGACAATAATAAGCTTTAAGTAATGAGTGGCAACTGGTGAATGGAGCCTCCATCTGTTCTCACCCACAATGTGCAAAGTCTACCAAAGTCAATGGACTTCTCTCCGCTGAATTCAATGGGCCTTTTGCCAAAATGTGTGTGAATAAAAAAGATTCTTGTGCATATATTTATGAATGGGGAGGGAGGGGGGGATATGTGCAAATCCAGCACCCACTAAGTGCCCATGAAACTGATCCTAATGCACTTTTTGCAGACTCACAGTGACTGTCTGGAAACATCACGCCTTCTAGCTGCAGAAAGGTGAACATTTTCTGTAGATCTGGGGTCACTGCTGTTGCTCATCTGTGTTCTTGAAGCCAAACATTCACATCAGCACTGGAAAGAGGACTGAGACTTGTGGAGGCGTTGGGTAAAGCTTACCTGTCTCATTTGTTGCCTTCATATTCAGCACAGACTCACTCACAGCCCCTCTTGGTGAGCAAAGCTATGGGGCAAAATGCTGCAGGAATACCCTGGAGTGGACCCATCTCAGTGTAACTGCCATGCCAGAGGTGCCCAGGATTGGGTCGATGCTTCTGCTATGAGAAAACCAAGAGATGAGCACAGCTCTTGGCAGAGCAAAGGAGCAGATGCCCCAGGACAACACCTCTACTGCATCAGAGGAGGGTCATGTCAGAGGGCAATGGCACTGCAAAGGACAGAGCTGCCCTAGTGCAGAAATCTATTTGCCTTCGATTTCCTTACCACAGCTGATATAGTGTTTATCTGGTAATACAAAATCCAGAGGTGTTGAGACTCCAACAAAGGAAAATGAGGCTTGAGGAAAGATTGTATGTGTGTGCAATTGCTCTCAATTCATTCATTTCTCTTTAGAGGCACAAGAGCTGTTGCAGTGACACATATGGAGTGAGCACCTAATGAACCCAATTAAGAACAACTGATTATCCTGCTGGAGTTATGTGTGTTCTCTGTTATCCCTCCACATACTCACTTTGGATATGATGAGATGCCACAGGCAATTGAAGAGGAAAAGCAAGGAGTTAATCTGGATTTGTTCTGATATAACAGCTCAAGTTCTCAATTCAACTCAACTCAGCTCAACTCAACTCAACTCAACTCAACTCAACTCAACTCAACTCAACTCAACTCCTCAAGTTTATTCTCAAACTGAGTTCTGACAGTTCAGGGTATGACAAAAGCAGCATCTCCCAGCACTTCCTCACAGCCCACTATTCCTGTTTTAGGACCCAGAGTCCAGGGGGAGAAAGCAAAGTACTGGAGGATGGAGCAGGAGGAAGGCTGAGTGTGCTGGAGCAAAGGGTCCTGATGGTAATCACGGGTCTCTTCTCCAATGGAATGGGAACACAGGGAGGAACCCTTGTCATCATGTCACACTGCCTGAAGATGCCTGACCCCCAGCCTCCTTCCTGAGGCTATCAGTACACAACAGCTCCATTTACTGGCAGTGCCAATCCCTTCTGCCTCTGTGTGCCCTTAACCTAAACCTTTCTCCCTACAGCTCTTTGGAGGGACGCAGATGTGGTCACTTTGTGGTTAATTTGTTATTTATTTGCATGCTTACAGAATGCTGAGCATCAATTTGGAGCCTTTCAAGATCCTGGGCAGGGGATCAATTGTGCTGGCACATTGGGAGAGGGCAGAAGCCCAACACCTCCTGTCTGGGTGTATGGCAGCCATGCCTGGCAGCACCCTGCAGCAGTAGCACTGCTCCTTTGTGTCTCCCCAGCCCTTGGTAGCTGTTGTCTCATCAAAGGCAAACATCTTAATGACTTGAGCTATTCATGGATTTCCTCCCTGTTATCCTGGCTAAGCTATTTGCTCTGCTCACAAGCTGGCAGGCTGTTCCGGGTCATCTGAAAATGCTTGGTAAACTTTTGCACATCATTAGGTCTAAGTAAGACTGCTATAATGCGATGGAGAGGAGTTAAAAGGCAATCTGCCTTTTATGAGATATGCAGGTAACCTGGAGATGGGCTCTCATCTCCAGCAGAGAGTCAGGAGAAATCTTTGCTATTCTCCTGCTTGTGGGTGCTCTCTTGTGCCTCTATAACACCCACAGTCCTCCCCATGCTGTCATTTGAGCTGGCATTCTACAAGCTGTCACCCAGAGGTCAGACGCTCTGCATTTCATCCTTGGAAGCAGAGCTTTACTGTTGATACTGGAGTCACTTTGTTGGTGGAGGGGCTCAGGGTCAGCTCGGTGGCAGATGGCATCTCTTTACTGCTCTCCCATATCCTTTTCAAGCAGGTGGCTGCTTCCCTGTGTGCAGCAGCAGTGTGGTGGAAATTGTGCTGTGCATCGACTGTAAGGGACAGGCAGCACAACTTGAAGATCTGCTGGCTACGTTTGCTATGGGGTTTCTTTTTCTATTATCAAGCCCCACATATTGCAGAAAGCTGCAGCAGGCTGATGTGGAATAAGAACTGTTGTTAATGATCAACCCCCCTTTCTGCACCATTGGGGTGGTTGAGTAAGCAGTGCTAAGGAGCAGCCCATGCTGCTGTGGGCACTGATTGCCTGGGCCAGCTGATGCTTTTCCAAGCTACTTCTGGGACTCCTTGCAGTGCAGACACCCGTCCCATTAGACAGGCTGGATCTGCTGTGTCACCTTGTGCACACAAGGCAAACCTGAAGGCCCCTTGGGAGAGGTAAGGGACCTCCAGGATAACACTGGCCAATGCATCATGCTGGAGAGATACTCACCCATGGGCTGTACTGCCTGGGAAAAGCCTAATTGCAGTCATGCTGGAGGGCATCCCTTTCCCAGAGACATAAAAAAAGCAAGAGCCCAGGCCATGCTTCCTAAGACAACTCACTTAATCCACATTTCTAAGCTTTTCCTGCCAATCAGGATGGGGCTAAGCCAGTTCATTAGTAAATGAAATGAGATTATCTGGCTCCGAGAGCCTGTGTGAGCTTACAGGTCCCTTCCAGCCCAAACCCTCCTGTGATTCTGTGGTGTTCTGAAGTGGCTGAACTCCATGTGAATGGGTTACACTGAAAGAGAAATCAAGGAGCAAGAAGAAGAAATAGATCATTTTTTTCTTCAAGTTGCAAAATGGAAATACCCCCATCTTTTCATGGCTCAGAGCTGGGCTCTGGCACTGGAGCTTCTCCATTTGGATTCATTTTCTTTCTTGTCCCCCACAACTGTTCAGGTCACATTTGCTTGCCCATTGGCTGCCATACAGAGAAGGTGAGATGCATCCCACTTCGGCTTTGGGCTCCAACTCATTTATTCCAAACTTATCCCCTTCACTTTTGGACCAAGCAGATCATTTACCATTGAGGTGCAGCATGAAGGGTGGATCTGGGACACGTGGAGACACTGAGAAGAGCTGTTGGCTTTGATATTCTCCTTCATTTGCCAACCTTCTGTCTGCCTCTGCTTATGCAGTCATTGCGTTTGGGTATCCTCCTCTTGCTCTTCCTATTTGGAGGACTGAGCTTTGGTTTTTGATTCCTAGGTAGAATTTCTTTTCCCTTTTCAGCTTCCAGAGGTTTTGTCCTCCCAAAGTGGAACAAAAGGTCTTTGCATGCCAGCATTAAGAGTATGCTGGCATGTGAAAGCATGTCTGCGTGCGCTCATGAATGAGTCCGTGTAGGTGGAGCCTATGGAAAACCATTGACATACACATTACCAAACCAATGTTTTTACAATGGCAGACAGAGTTTATACAGCTGACAAGCAATTGCATGTGAAGGATCTGCACAAAGATGACAACAAACAGGAGCAAAGAGAAAGGAAATGAAAATATAGCAAAGGACGTTTTGGTTTTACACCAGTGGAAAACCTTGTCACTACCAATGCAGAGTAATGCTGGGGAAATGCTGTAGGGAAAACATTGTGTCTCCAGCATGAGAGAAGATGATGAGAGGATTTTAAAACCAAGTCAGACTTATTCTTGTTGTAAAAGACCGAAGCACTGCTGTGCTGGAAGGGCATTAAATGGCGCCTTGTGGTGTTTCCAGACCTGTATTTTATTGTTTGTTTGCCTTTTTATGGCACACCATCCCAGTCAATGCCTTCGCCTCCTTCAGGCTGAGTGCATTCCATGCTGTTTTTACTTATGGCTGCCTCTGCTTTGCTGTGGCTGGGATGGAGCCTGGTGGGTCTTCACTATGACCCAGCTCCCATTGCCCAGGTCCTGCTGGGTCCAGAACAGTTGCCAGTGAGAGAGGACAGTGTTGGATAGGATGGTAAGACTGATATTTAGGTAAGAGGGAAAGTGCCTGGTGTTTGGCACTGAGTGTCTGCAAGAAACACCTCATCTTTCTTGTTTATGGAGGGTTAGGGAAAAATAAGGCTGAAGGAAGGCACTGAGCATCATCATTTGCTCTGTCAGTCTGGTCTCCATTTGCTGGCAGGACTTGTGTTGCTTCAGTGTAGCTCACCTTCACCTTTTTGCTGCCTTGCATTTCTTAATGAGACTTGTCAGGCTGAAATTTCCCTTTACACCCCCCACCACGTGGGCTGCCATCCCTTCTGCCTTTTATGGAGCAGTTGTTGTCTTTTTGTGCTGATGAGCATCCCCACTGAATTACCCTCAGCTGCTCTGTGCAAACACTGCATGAGCCAGGCTTTTTAGGGGTGTTTCTCTCAGTAACAGGTCTTGCACTTTTACACTTCTTGTCTTGTGCATTGACACCATCAAAGAGAGACCTCACTGAGAGACCTTAAACTGGAGGGCTGGGTGATCACCAAGTGCATGAAGTTTAATGAGGGCAGATGATGGATTCTGCACCTGGATGGAACAGGAAACCACAGGTACTTGTACAGAGTGGGGCAGCAGCAGATGGAAAGGATCTGGGCACCCTGGGATACCTATGGAAGGAGCAAACAGGTTAAGCTCAGCTGATCCACAGAGTTAGAGGAGCAAAGACATCCTGCTTGTGTGTGTTACGTCGCTGCTGTCCCAGTTCTGTAAACATCCTCTCACCCAGGCCTAAATCGGTCTGTCACATGTGGCCATGCCTCTCACAGCCCCACTGTGCTGCAGATCATGATAAGCAGCTCTGGTCATGCTGAAGGAGGGGGAGATTGGGCCAGGTTGGTGCCCATATGGAAGGGGAATAAATGCCATGGCATCGGATAGATGCAAATGCATGTACCTCGTCCCATCCTTTCCTTTGTGAAGACAGAGAATGTCTAATGTATTTTATGGAAGAGATAGAGAACCCAGCAGGTTTTGCTCCCAAGTGAAGGCGCTGCCCCCTCAGTCTCACCTGGGCTCCAGGTGATGCTGCTGCTCAGTGCTAAATTCTCATTCAACCTTTAGCTCTGTGCAGTCCAACCTGTGGAAATTTACTGTGCAATCACTGCAATGCATGGAAAATGCTCTTCCTTCCTAATCCCCGACAGTGCTCTTACTGTAGGATTACTGCTGCTAACAATAGCATTTAAAACACTCCGGAAGAAGTGTGATCTTTCCAACACTGGTCCTGGTTTCTTGCAGTGAGAGCTGTGGCACAGATCTTAGGAAACAAGGCAGGGAAAACCCATGGGTGTCAAGGAGAGTGCTTCAAAAAGTAATAGGGATTCTCAGGGATGTGTGCAGCCTTGCTTCCATGCTGCAGGTGCTTCAACCTCATCCCTTCGTATGAAATCTGCTGTGAGAGCCTCCCAGGCAAGCAGAGCCAAGGCTGAGGAGAGGGGATGGGGAGAGGCTTTGCATCCCACCCTGATGCCTTTTCTGGTGGCTACGGAAAGCTACAGACACACCGAAAGCAAATCCTCCTTATGCAGCTGGACATGAGCTGTGTCTGTGACAGCATCAGATGGGAAAACACCACATGCTGCTCATGTCCCTAACAAGGCTGTGTCATCAGCAGCACGCTGAGAGGGTGCAGTGAAAGCTGCAGGTCTCTGCTGGTGGCAGGGGAAGCTCAGAAGGGGATGGAGTTGCTGGTGTACACCTCAGCCAGGGGCAGCTGATCTTCTGCCCAGGTGAGGATGTGCAGGGCACTGTGGGGCTGTCCCTCCTGCTGAGCCCTGAGCTACACTGGGGGTGGTGGTAGCAGAGGGATGGGAGGCTGTCATTAACATCCCCGTGTCTCATAGGGTTGCATGGGACCCTGGTATGATTTTGGGCCAAGCCAAGTAGTGCTCTTTGAAACAGTTCCTGGAAAAAAGGTCAGCACGGACTGCTGGAATCATTGTTGTGTGTGCAGCCGTCCTGGCTTGGAGGATGAGGAAGTGACAGGGATAGATTGCTCTGTGCCATTGGCCTCAGGGCCAGAAAAAATTCCAGGCGTGTTTAAATCACCGGCACAAATACAAGCACTGTGGCTGCTGGTAAATCTCTGAGCATCTCCTGGGAAGCCGTATGGTTTCAAGTGGGGTGAGGGAGGGTCAGGGCTGCCTAGAAAGGCCCTTCTCCCCAAGCTGTACCTTTTAAAGGCCCCTTTCTGCCCAGCTCCTCATCACCTGCCAGCAGGAGCCCTGCAGCGTGCCAGGGTTGCACAATCCCACGCTTAAGGAGCAGGCAATAAGGCATCAGGTTTCCCAGCTCTTCTCTGGACAAAAGATTCAGCTCGTTTTTAGGATACCTGAATGCACCATTCCTTTCATAATCACCTCTGAAGTGCATCGTGGGTGCAGGCAGTGGGTGCTGCAGGACAGCATGGGGTGAGCCATGCAGTGGGGCTGCAGATCAGGATCCGTTTTCATCTCAATGTGATTTTATTTCCTTCCAGATCACAAAAACTCCCCGTGTGATCTTGAGGGTGGTGGGGGAATCCTGAGCTTTGGATGTTACATTGAGCACCATCCCAATGCAACCTGAGGCCTCTCTGATCCATCCTCTCACTTATTCTCAAGGGGCAAGTAGGGGAGGACTGCAGCGAGGCCGTGCTGCAGCCCCGCCATGCATGGCTTGGTCTGTTCCATGAGACCTCAGTGGTTGAGTTAGAAAGGTCACTGTATCAGTGGGTTTCCATCAGAAAACCCTCTTGCTGCTCAGGTCTATCGTTCTCTTTTTCTCTTTTCCCTTTTTCATTTCCAACTCCCCCCTCCCCCCCCTTTTCCTTCTTTTCCTTTTCCCTTCCCCTTCCCCCTCTCCTCCCTTTTCCCCTTTCCTCTATCCCTTCTTCTTCCTGTTCCCTTTCCCTTTTCCCCTCCCCTTTCCTCTTCCCCTTTCTCCTCTTCTTTCCTTTCCCCTTTCCCTTCCCCTTTTCCCTTCCCCTCTCCCATTTTCCCTTTTCCCTTTCCCATTTGAAACTATCTCATCTTCCAGGAATCATCAATGTCAGGAGAACATTGCTGTATGAAACTCCTCAGCTCAGTCTGCAAGAGTCCATATATATATATATATACATGCCTACATATATATATGTATAACCAAGCAGCTGTGCTGTTATCCCACTTCATCCTCAAGTGGAGCAGAGGCCAATGCACTAAGCAGGCACTCAGCCCCCAACTTCTCCCCATGGAGATGCACAAACCCCTGCAGCCCTATGTGGCTACCAGGAGCCTGAGGGGCTTTGAGACACACATCTCTGCAATCAGAGCTTATAAGGGCTGCTCAATGGGATGGGCAGAAGAAACACACAGACCAGGAAGCAACTGCTGAAACCGCCGGTGATTAAAATGCAATAAAATGTTTTCCTTCATGCTGCAGAGCAAGAAGTGCGGCGTGCGTTTTGCTGAGGAAGCAGAAGTGGTTGTGTTGACTGAATGAGCAGCTAATGAAAAGCATTTCAAGCAGGAAGCAACACTGATGAAGATTAGGAGCCTGCTTAAATCTAGGAGAATGAAATGGCCCGGGCAGGATCCTCCTGTTTTACACCTGATTTAGCATTGATTTACTCCACTCTACACCAGTAGGAGTGGAAAGGAGTGGAAGCACCACTGTGTGCCAGAAACTGCTCAGGAATGTGTCTCTGTCAGCAGAACGGATCCTTCCCCCAGTCCCGGATAGGGCAGATCACAGCTGGGGGGATGTCAGCCCTGTGGCTGTTGTTGTGCTGCTTCCAGTCCCATTGCACCCATTCCTCCTTAGAGTCTGGCTGTGCAGAAAGCTGGCAGTGCCGGCATCCACGTCCTCTTTAGGGGGGGATTTGTATCCTCTCCTGCTGCTGTTATGAGCCAGAGACCACAGCCAGACACGGGTCCTTGTTGTGCTGAGACATGCAGTGCTTGGGAGCAGGACAGATTCTGTTGGGAAAGGAAAAGGGAAGAGAGTTCAGGGGATGCATCCAACATGAAAAGCTCTTCTGCAGGTTTGCTTTCAGGAACAGCAGTGTCAGACCTGGTTCACCAGCAGAAGGAGCATCGCAGTGAGGCTGGGCAGCCCTCGCATCCCTACCCCAGGGCAGGATCCTCTGGGGAAAGGGGGGGATGGTGGATCACTCCCCTCTCTGAACCCACACAAGCTGTTGAAGCTCTCCTGTTCTGTGCTGCTCTTGGTCATGCACTCCCTGGAATGAGGAGTGCAGCAGCGGTCCCATCTCTCACTCTGGCTCTCCTTACCAATCAAATGGAAAGGATGCTCCGGATTTCTTTCTGAGCTCATCCTACCGTTATGGCCTGGGATTGGTATGAAATAAAATCAACAGGAATTTTGGTGGTAGAAGATCTCTTTTAAAGATGACCTCTCAGCTCCTATCCCTAGGCAAAGCGTTGTGCAGCCTTTCCCATCCTCCTGCAAGGCAGGGCTGTGATCCTTACAGTAGCCTCCATATTCTTCTCCACATCTTAACGTCTCTTCTATGCAGCGTGTTACTAAATCCTCTGTGTGTACAAACTTGTTTGGATGGATGTTCCCTGCCCCATCTCTTCCTGCTCCCTTCAGGGCAGGAGATGTAACTCACGCCTGACAGTGGTTCCCATTGCAAACACCAGCGTGATGCTGAAGGTGGGCAAAGATCCTTCATGGGCTGAACGCTGGCAAGGATCCATTCATTGTAAAATCTCAGCTCAGCCAAAGCCCCAGAAGGATTCCTGGTCAAACAAGAGCAGACATGCCTTAGCCTGATGCTGAGAGATACTGACATGGAGGCTGGGGCAGCGGAGCACATCTAGTAGCTGCAACACTCATTTGGGGGGTTACTTGCATTCAAGCCTTGCAAGACATTGGAAACACAACCCAAAACAGCAATCCTTCCATGGTTTGTCTTTCTTGAGCAGTCAGTGCAGCTCCACGCTGCTGATGTGTTTTGGCTTCATACTCACACACCATAATGTTCACTGCTCAGAAAGCTGCTTGCTGTGTGAGTGCCCTTGTGGGTGTGCCGGGACGCAGCCTGGAGAGCTGCTGCACTGCCCGTGCCAGATTCCACAGCCTGGCTGGGATGTGCTGCGCTGTGGTTGCACCCAGATCCCATTAAGGCTCATTGCCTGGCTTCCTCTGCCTGCCTGCTGCTATTATCAGCCTGGATGCACCTGCGTGTTCCAACGCTGACACACTGGGTGGTTCTGTTAAACGGGTTAAACCAACCTGTGCTGCAGAGCACACGCTGGGGAAATCCAGCTCACCTGACTCCAGCTGTCAATGCATCTGGAAGTGGGTCCAGGATAGTTCCCTGGAGTTCAAGCAGGTGTGGTCTTGCTGATGTCTCATACTAAACCTCTTCTAATTCAGTTTCCTTGCTGGATGTCATTCTGCTGACCCCCTCTGGCCCATGGCCTGCTGAAGGGCTGATGGTGCTGAGGGTCACCATCTCTGAGTCTCAAAAATAGGATCTGCAAAACGTTTGGTTCTCCTCTGGGTTTGCAACAACAGACAGCTTCAAACTGATTTCCAGGTGTACAAATATAGCCCGTGGGGTGTGGAGATGATAGGTAGTAAAGCCATCAGCATGAAGAATCAGGAAGGTTTGTCATGTTAATGACCAGAGTATTTGGAAGCACCCATCCTGGGAGCAGTGTGAGACTGAGAACTTGTTTCACTTCAGACTTGGTTGCTAAACCTGAAGTGTATTGCAATGTCATGTGGTTGAGTTTGCACTGAGCCTTGCTTAGGGGTGCTGCTGTCCCCAGAGCCCAACAAGGGCAGTTGGGGTGATTCTTGGCACTCTCAGCTATAGCTAAGAATGAAAGGCTGCTGCTCTGCATGCTGCAAATACAGCCACAGCCTTCCCCTGGAAGGAACTGGTTTGCATTGCTGCTGAAGTATTAATCATCACTAAACTTTCATCAGCCATTCTCTATGCAAGCAGCAGAAGCCCCAAGCTCATTGACAGTACCCACTTCCCACCCACCCAAGTCCTCACTGTACTCCTAGGGGAGGTCAACTGTTTGGAGAGGACCCTGAACCTTTAATAGGTTATGCTCAACTAATATATAAGCTATAGGTTACTGGGAAGCCATGGAGGGTTGGAATGCCATTGATGCATGAGCTGATGGTGCCATGGAAGGCTGGGCATCCATCAGTGCATGAACTGATGGTGCTTTCCCTGCTGGCAAGGTTGGATTAAGGATTTCCCCCATCTCATCTGCCCATTCCTGCTGCTGCTTGGTACCCCCACACCTGTGGGTGGGGGGTCCTGAGCAAAGCAGTGCTATCAGACAAGTATAAAAGTTACTGCCCCCAAACTGGTCTTCTTATGTGACCAAGTTGGCCATCCCCATTGCCACGCAGCTCCCCAGCAGCTGTATTGACACAACTGAAGGGGTGGGGGCAAGAATTTCTTAGACTGGCTTTGCCACTAGAACGTGTTGGTGGCACCACACCCTCCATCTGCCTGGGAACAGAGCAAGGTGGCAGCTCCATCCCTGGCAGGAAGGTGAGCCTGGCGTGAGAAATCACAAAGGCTTGGTGTATTCCAGCACCAGGCAAGCTTCAACAGCGTTCCATTTGCATCCTTACAAACAACAGGGAAGAGCCAAGCTCTAAATTTTCCCAAATTGATAGGAAGGAAGGAAGGAAGGAAGGAAGGAAGGAAGGAAGGAAGGAAGGAAGGAAGGAAGGAAGGAAGGAAGGAAGGAAGGAAGGAAGGAAGGAAGGAAGGAAGGAAGGAAGGAAGGAAGGAAGGAAGGAAGGAAGGAAGGAAGGAAGGAAGGAAGGAAGGAAGGAAGGAAGGAAGGAAGGAAGGAAGGAAGGAAGGAAGGAAGGAAGGAAGGAAGGAAGGAAGGAAGGAAGGAAGGAAGGAAGGAAGGAAGGAAGGAAGGAAGGAAGGAAGGAAGGAAGGAAGGAAGGAAGGAAGGAAGGAAGGAAGGAAGGAAGGAAGGAAGGAAGGAAGGAAGGAAGGAAGGAAGGAAGGAAGAAAGAAAGAAAGAAAGAAAGAAAGAAAGAAAGAAAGAAAGAGATGATTCCTTCCTTAACCACCTGAGTTAATTTACAAGCACTGAGCTTGTCTGTCCCCTCCATTTAACACAAGGCTCTGTGGGAGGCAGAAGCCTTATGCTAGCAGTTAAATATGAGGTGGGACTTAAACTGTTTTTCCATTGACAGCATTTCAGGCTTAGATATGCTGCTAAAAACCCGAAGTAGGTTGGAAGTAACCTATTTCCAAAATTTTTACCTCCTGTCGCCACTCATTTACCTCACTCTGACAGCCCAGCATCTCCAGTCCCAATCCTTGGAAAGAAAGAGATTCCCAGAAGTTCTGCCTACAGCAATGCTGCCTTTCATCTGAAAGCCTCATGAGGTCCTATACAACATCAGCTGTCCCATGATCCATGTTCCCACGACTCCAAAGTGTTTAAGCATTTGCTATGCTCATCTCTGATGTCAGGAAAAGCAAAAGATGTGACCTGGGCTGCAAAACTGGGAATGTGATCAGCAGTATTAACTATGATCTGGGGTCACACCTGACCCAGGAGGCACCAATTATCAATAATAGACTGATAGACCAGAAAGAAGTAATAAATCAGCAAGGTTCAACAACAGAAAGTGGGGGTTTAAACACACTGAGACCCAAAGCAAGGTGCAGACGTTAGTAATAAATGTAATTAGCCATTGGGAGGTATTCAGAAGGACTGTGTTAACAGCTGTTAAAGCAAGAGTGTTCAGTTGGGACACTGGAGAGATAAATGTGAAGGTAATTATGAGGATAAATGCTGTGTCGTCTGTCTGCTATAGTGAAACTAGGAGCAAAGTATGAGTGGGCTGCAGCCCCAATGCTATCAGTACACACAGCTGTAGCTGTGCCCTCTTGTGCCTCTGTGTTGCAGTACAGCTTGCATGCCCCAATTGCACAGAATGCTGCAGCTGCAGCCATGCAGAACTGGGGTGGCACCCGCAGCACCCAACTCCTGCTCCTGGCTGCCATGCCAGCTCTTCTGTGTCCTGATCACAGAGCCCTGCGAGTGACTTTGCTTCCTGCTCCTGTTGGTCTTTTTGATCCCTGTCTTTCCCATATGATACTATGATATACAAACTCAGAGCGTCAGGGGAAAAAATCAGCACTGTCCAGAGTCAGCATCAGATGTCGTTCAGTTCTGGCATCTGGGCACTACTTGTCCTTTCCTTTGCATTCTTATATTACATTTCTGAGAAGGGGCAACTCGGGGCCAGCAAAGCAGAGTCTCCAGGAAGCAAAGAGTCATTCTGATGTCTTTGTTGGGGACATTTCCCATCTACTTGGAAAGTGGAAGTCTGTGTTTCCACTGATAGCTGAACTGAAACAGAGTTTCTGCACTGACAGTGTCATTCTTGCTGTTGGTTTTGTTCTCTTTATTTCCTTATCTCGAAGCTGAACATAGTTCCTCATTCTAGCAGTGATGTGATCCTGTGCTGATCTGGCATTCTGATCCCTGATGTCACCTTGGAGAAGGAGGGTAGCATTTCTCATGGTGCAGAAATACAGCAGGAGACACAAAGGAATTCATAGATAGAAAAACCCCCTTGCTTGTCCTCTCTGAGCCCCAAGGCTTTATGCATCCTGCTGATTCTAGCAGCACTGTCACAACTGCTCTGAGTCTGTGCTGGACCATTTATTTAAGCATTTTGGCTGTGACAATAACAGGGCAATGCTTCATCATTCAGGGCAGAAATAGCACAGATGTAGAAGAAGAGGATTTTATGCAAATCTTTTGTTTCTTGCTTGTAAGAATCCAAATATATCTCCGCGTTTCACCCGCTCAGAAAGCCAGATGGTCCCCATTGCTGGGCAGCTCCATGTTAGGAGAGCTGTGTTTGCTGACCGCTGGGGAGACAAGATGAAAAAGAACTCAGTGCTTGATCAGGAAGTGAGATTTCCAAGAAAATGAGTATTTGGGGTAGCTGACATTTGGTTTCAGTCCCAAACAGGCTGAAAATGAAACTTTACTGCATTTTCTTTGAATGGAGAACTTTCCAGGTGGCCAAATGCTGCCAACCAGCCCCAACTGGAAATCCCATTGAGAGGTGATGGCCTCACATTGCACCAAAGGAGGGTCAGGTTGGATGTTAGGAAACATTTCTCCTCTGAAAGAGTAGTGATGTATTGGCACACACAGCCCAGGGAGTGGTGGGGTCTCCATCCCTGGAGGTGATGCAGAACTATGGGGACATGGCACTAAGGGATGTGGGCAGTGGGCACATTGTGTTGGGCTGGGTGATCTTAGAGGTCAGCTTTCCCAGCTGGAGATATTTCCAAGAAGAAAGTAGAGCTCTGTGAGTTGGTATTTTCCATTCAATGCAGAACCAGCAGCACTTTCATTGCTGTAAGTTGGAAGCAACCGGAAACCATGACTGCTTCTCTAATTTCTCAACAGCTCAAACTATTTGTTTGGGGTTTTTTTCTTCCTAAGAAATAAACTGTGTCATCAGCTTGTGATGATCTCTTCATTTTTTTATGGGTTCTGTGTGGATTGAAGATAAGTCACCGTAATGAATGTAGCTTTTGAGGATGGTTGGGTTGTGTATTTTTAAAGGTAGTGCTGCACTGGGATATGGAGCACAGACAGATCCCAGATTCTGCAATAGATCTGTTGGAGATCTGCTGAACCCTTCAGTGCAGGACAGCTCTGGAAGATCCCCATGGATGCCAAGGCCAGAAGAGATGGCTCCTGGTGCTCATGTAACAGCCTGGAACCCATGGATCCTTCCAGTTCTTCCCCTGAACCCAACGCCTTGCAATCCTTCCCACTGTAGAGAGCACCATAGGCAAGCTCAGGCCTCCCATGGTTACTTGCACTTGTAATCCCCACAGCTCACTTTGCAGTTGAACATACAGCATCCCTTTGGTTCACACCCTCTGTCGCTGAGTGGCGGAGCAGACACGTCTGTGTTATCTCAGCTTGGTGATAAAGCAGCTCCCATCATGCAGATGCTGCAACAAAGCATCACCAGATTCCTTCTGCTAGCATCCACTCAGTGATTTCCACCTAACAAAGGACTCATGAGACTTCAGAACATTTATCTTCTTCAAATAGACTTCAAATATACTTTACAATTCCATTTCTCCACTGCTGTCTATCTGGCAGTGCATCTAAAGCTTTCCCAAGGCTGCCCTTGGTAGGAAGCTGAAGACATCACGTAGACATGAAGGTGCTGTTTGAACTCAAATGCCTTCTTCTCACAATGAGACCAGCAGCTTCACTGAACCTCAGAGCTGCAAACAGCTCACTCTGTTTTAGCTGTTTGTGTGCCTGCTGTAGAGCACAGTAAGGTTTGCATCTGGTTCACCTCTAAGTTGTTACTCAGAACAGACGGTCCCTGAACCTCTGGTCTTCAGCTGTAAATCATGTGTCAGAAGTTCTCTAGATTACTTAAAATAACTCAAGACAATGCTGTGAATGCCAGCAGGGGTCAGACCATCTGGGTCCGACAGTCCCTTTTAGCCTTGCAAACTATGACTACATCAGGAGATTTCAATGTGATCATCCTGCAAATATCTCCCAAGCCACTGGAGATATCCAAAAGGGCTGTCCAGGAGGGAGACATCCAGTGCAGCCTTCCCTGCATTACCAGCAGGAACTCCATCAGAAAAGCAGAAGTGGTGATGCTGATATGGGCACGGCTGCGGAAGCTCCTGTGGATGCTCTGAGCACTGCGTGACTGGTGAGGTCATGTTGGTCCTCTGAGTTATCTGACACAGGGGTCAGGGTGGGGAGCACCATAAGAGTGTGTGCTCTTGTGTATCTCATCGTGATTTCATCACTTCCAACATTTTGTGTCTATTTAAAGTGGTTTCTGGTTACTGGAGTATTTCATCCTATAAATTCAGAGGTCTGATGTGGGTGAGTACAGAGAAACTATGAAGTAATATCCTCCCAAGGTAGATGCACTCACAAGTGGAGCAATATCTCTCTGCTGTTGGGGCTTTTCCTTGAAGCAGCTGAACCCTCGTGGTGCTTTCCTGACAAAAGCAGGGGCAAGCATGGGAAAATACACAGCCAGTCTGCAGTCTGTGTGCGATGGCCTTGCTAAGAGATCTCTAACATAGAACCTCTGGAGCTGCCACAGCCATTGCTGGCCTTGCAAACCCCACAACCCACCTTGGCTACATCTCCTGGTGAGGTGGGTTTGGATTTCAGGAGGAGGAGATCTCTGTGCATCCACCACTCATCACATCTATTTTTGAAGGCAAATTCCATGCAGCCAAGATGGGAGCGGAGATGTAGTGCTACCTGTGCCCAGCCCAGGTGTGCAGCTCCCAACCCATCAGCCAACCAAAGAGAGAAAACAGAGAGAATCCCTTTGAGTGAAGAAAAATGTTATATGCCAGAAAGGAAAATGTCATTTAATGAGCCCGAGGCCCATTCAAGGAAGAGATCTGCTGTTTACCTCTCTCTGTGCTGTGAAATCTCTCTTAAACAAACACCTGCTGGAGACATAGAGCTGCTATGGATTGGATTGGCAGCACGTTTCGCACAGCGTTATCAGTCAGCTAAAGAGAACACTGCACCCTTTTCAAAGCTCTTTGCCTGTGTCGGTGGTAGACAAGGACTTCATTGTTTGTTCTGTATCTCCCACTTCATCTGGTGAAGGGTAGAGAGTGCACCTAGAATGGAGTGGAGACCAACTGGGACACAGTGGGAGGTGTCCCTGCCTATAGCAGGGGGTTGGAACTAGATGATCTTAAAGGTCCCTTCCAACACAAACCACTCTACAATTCCATGATTCTATGAGAATCAAATCACAGAAGCATTCAGGTTGGCAAAGACTGCTAAGATTATCTAGTCCAGCCATCCACCTACCACCAATATTGCCCAGTATTGATATGGCATCTAACCAGATCTGCTGCATGAAGATACAGCCTTTCTGAAGAAGGGCTGACGTTGGAACAACGCAGGGAATTGTGCTTTAGAGCCAGAGCTCAGTCCATCCATTGACCAGTGATGGTGAACCAAGATCGGGGGTGGAATGTTCTGAGTGGTGATGCAGTAGCACAGTTTGGGGCCACCATCCATGGAGATGTTCCTGAACTGTGGAAATGTGGTCAGTGGGCACGGTGGGGTTGGACTCGGTGATGTTTAATTTATGGTTGGAAACCAAGTTCATGGGTGGATGCCTGAGGGTGGCTCTCAGATTTCCATATGATGTGGGCAGGGGATTCAGCCTCACCAGTGCAGCAGGGTATGACCCATCTTGGACAGGAGAAAGAGATGTGATACAATTCCTACATCCCTGTGTTCAGTGAGTGCTTACAGTGTGTTGTGAACACACAGGGCTCTGCTCCCGGCCCCAAATAAGTCACTTTGTGATGTGATGCACCAGACTGAGGGCACAGAGGGGCTGATTGGGCTCCAAATTGTTACGATATCAAAATCTGCATGCATATGCTGTGGATTATCATATTATATCCAGACTGGGGCAAGTTCATTTCTATAATGACATCAATATGTTAGATATGTTCAGAGAAAAAAAACAGCAAAACCATTTGGGACTTGGAAAGAAGAAATGAAAAGCATTAATATTTTTGGCACGGCTCTCTGCTTCAGCAAGGTCGTGCTACCAACCCATTATCATCTATGAAGTGTTCTCAGGAAGAGGAAGAAGAGATGGTTTGGAGCAAGTAGGTGTGATGAGATGGAAGGTACAGAGCTATGTTTCAAGCAGAGAGCACCTCTTGCACGGTGCCCCATTTCCTCCCCATCTCTGTCACTGATTACCTTCTTTATCCCCACTTCTTGTTATTCAGATGGGAGGGAATCATTGTGATAAATATTGATGGGCTGCTGCATGGGAATGGCGCTGTGTGTTGGCAGATGGCTGCTCTTCAAGTGCGGTGTGAATGGCATAGAAATAAGTGGCCAGGATGGAATCCTGCTGCCGAGTGGGGGAACACCATTGGTTCCCAGTCTTGGCTCCTCCATTTCCACTGACTGTGTAAAGGAGATGGAAGGGGATGGAGGATTTGGTAGCATGGGTGACCCTGTGGCACACGGAAGGGGTTTAATACTGCTAGGGAAGGCGGAGGTCTCCATCCATGACCTGGAGAACAGCACAAAACCCGCCTGCAAATTCCAGCTGCCTCCAAATGTGTTTCAAACTGAAACATCCTGAAGACTTTTAAGCACTTGAAAGCATTGAGACGCTAATTAATTCTGACGACGTGTATGTTTTAATTATTCACTGACGCTGTGCTGCTTTCTCAAGTAGAAAAGGGACCGAGCTGGAACTTTTTAAAGTGTCACTTCCTCTGCTACATAAAGCAAAGTAATTGTGTTTAATTAAACTGAGACCAACAAGGCTCTATTGTGCGATGCTTGCGAAGAACCCTGTGAGATAGGAAATGTCAAAGATTAAACAAACCTCCTCTTAAGCAAGCAAAGGGGAGAGGTGCTGCTGTTTATAGAATCAGAGCCAGGAGAAACACAATCATTAGGAAAAAACAGGTCATATGGAAAAACAATACCCATCTCGGCAATCCTTCGTGCAGATACGACTTGAAGTTCATTACTCATTGTATTCTTGCACAGAAGGCTTTTTGTTCTGCTTTTGCTCCAAGTCACTTCTTGCACCGCGATGGCGATGGGAATGCGTTCGGAGGATCTGTTTTAACAGATGAACACAGATGCCTTTCACGTCATTCTTCTTTGGTGTAAAGGTTGAACGAGGCTGCAGGGGAGGAAAACTGCGTTTCATTAATTGATATCTATGTATTTTTTCACATATAGATGTGTCTCCAGCCTCTTCCTTTCATATCCAAGTGCGGTTGAAGGGGCAGAGAACACACGAGGTTATTTCCTCGTTTGAAGCCTACTTTAATTACTTGTGAAAGAATATGACTGTTGGCTTTAAACTCCAACACATCAGTACATGTATTCATGTGCACAGCAGTGACGGGAGATTTCTCGTTGCCTGGATCTCATCACGTGTGCTCCGATGACACCATAATCCCAGATGCTCATTCAGACACATATCATTAAAATGCACTTTAATTCCCCTCCTTGGTGCTTAGAGCTATTTCCACCCCCAAAAGGTGTAATGTACACAGACAGACAGCTCATGGCTGCCAGGCAGGGGGATGTGGGCAGAGGCACTGCTCCAGACCTGGCCCCATACTTTGCATCCCACATTTGGGGATTCCAGAGTGCTAACATCCATCCACATCATTCTCTGCGTTGTTGGGTACAAGCGGACATAGCAGATGTCTCTTTCAGTTTGGAAGGTGTTAAACTTGACAAGGATTTAATTAAGAACACAGACCTGGGAGAGGCTCCTGGGTCATTGTGTCCAGTGCCTGAAATAACACCGTGTCCCATAAATCCCCTCCTGAGCAGCTGGTCAGTGGTGGAGGGGTGGGAGCTGGTTGCACCCTGTACTTCCAACAGCCATTGCTGATGTCCTTGTCCTTCCCCAGAGCAGATCTTGATGGACCTCATGCCCCATCAGCATGCCTTCATTTCTCTCTTCTGCTGCCCAGGCTGGCAGGTCATCTTCAGAACCACTCTTTTGGGTTAGGATAGAGGAAAATGGCCAAAAACCCCAATGTGTTCCTCCCCTCAACCTGCTGGTGGGTAAACCAGTGGGTCTCCTGCCTCCCAGAGGGTTAGAGACCCTGCCCTCATTGCCTGGGGGTATTCTCTGTGCTCCTTTGTAAAGCAAAGGTGCTCTGTCAGGGCTTTGCTCTGCTGGAGACACAGCTGAGCCAGGGGGGGCCCTGGTGCAGACAAGCCCTATTAGCCACGTTTCCTTCATCTGTTTGCTCAAAGTGCCCCAGGGCTGTCCTAGAGGCAGAGGATGCATTGAGATAACACACAGATTCATTAGTGCCCTTGCTTATTAACTAAGACCTCCACATCAGTGATGTGGCTCTGTAATTACATTGGCAGACGAAGCTGTTGGATGGAGGAACGCCGGCGCTGGAGCTGCAGGTTGGATGCAAAGGGAGGGAGTTGGTGCTGAGATGCCAAGGAGAAGTGAGAAGGTTGAGAACTTGGCCAGAGACAGAAGTCAGGGGCTCAGTGTCTGCAAACAAAGCAGATGTCAGCTTTGCTGCTGCCCAGCAAAGCCCTCCACCTGCCACCCCCCACTAGAGGAAACCAGTCCTCCTAATCAGAGGTGTCTGTTTGCAGGGATTAAATGGAGATCAGGCCGTCTGAGGATCTTACTCTTTCCTGAAGGGATCCTGGTTACTTAAAGAAGTCTAATTTGCTGTCCTCATTACCATGGGCTGGGACCGAGATGCTGTGATGAGCAGTGCTCTGCCCAGTGCAGCAGTTGTCTTTTCAGAAGGATGGCACAGTGCATATTGCAATTCACCTTCTGGTCAATGGCAAGTGCTTCACTGCTTATAGCAGAGAGCTCTCATGGGCCCATTGTATGGCAGTAGACAAAAAAGTTTTCTTATCCCAGCAGGCCCTCAATGTGCTGGCAGTGCTGGGCATGTATCTATAGGACAGAAATGGAGTGGATATAGAAGTCCTGCTCTGAGTGAGAGGTGCCTGGAGGCCTCCAAAGGTCCTCTCCCATCTGTTGTGATGGGATCCATGAAGGAGCAGGAAGAAATGCAGATGGGAAAGAACAGCACTGAGCCAGCTTGAAGCTGCCAGAACGAGGGCATGTCAGATGGGTTGGAGTTGGAAGAGACCTTAACAGCCATCACGTCCAACTCCCCTGCAACAAACAGGGACCCCCACAGCTCTACCTGGTGCTCAGAGCCCCTCCAGCCCAACCTTGGCTGGGCAATGTGTCTGAAAGAGCTTTTTCCATTAATAAATATGGAGATGAAAGTCACCCAGATCCAGGAGGTTTGCTGGGCAGAACTGTAAAACACCACGGAACTCTTACATAGGAAGTACATAGGAAGCTCCAATATCAATTACACTGAACAGGCAGTTTCTATTAGTTTGGATAGCCAAGGAAAGATTATAAATGAGTCATTTTATACACAGTTGATCTACAGCATTCAGCACAGCTGCTCCAGTCCAAGGAGATGCTGTGGGAGCAGTGAGATGAGCACTGAGGTGAGCACAATCCCCATCCCCATGGCTGCAGATGGGAGATGCTCATCCAAGCAACAACCCAACAACCCAAACCCACCAGGGCTGCAAATGCATGAAGCTGCAGAGCTGCATGGGGCAGTAGTTGGGCTACAAAGGGGAGATCCCAGAGTTGGTCCCATACTCTGTCAGGAGCAGCGTGTGGGGCATCATTCCTCCAGGACATACAGATATGTTCTTTTTATCCTGCGTGTAAATGATTAATGAAGGATACAGTGGAAAGCAGATGCGCTGTTGCCACAGTAACTGAGGGACTGTGCACATGCTGAATACTGAAGCGATGATCTTGGTGCGTGTTGCAGTTATTTTAGCCTTCATAAGATTCTGGTTAATTATTAACACCGTAAGGTCCTAACCTGGAGGAATATTTATAAGTGTGGCTATGTGCATAAAGAATCCCTTTCAATTTTCTCTCCCTACCCCTCTCCCTCCCTGGGTACTGTTAGAATTTTATCTTCCTAACATCTCCCATTATCTCACTTTCAACTACAGTAACTTATTACCATCTTTAATTTTTAAATAGGATAATAATGCAGGAGAAAACGGGAGTGTGGGAATGATTCATGTTCATTCACCTCTGGTGCCTCTCCTCACTCTGAGAATTGCTGTTCCCCTCCCATCTCCTCTCCTCTCCTCTCCTCTCCTCTCCTCTCCTCTCCTCTCCTCTCCTCTCCTCTCCTCTCCTCTCCTCTCCTCTCCTCTCCTCTCCTCTCCTCTCCTCTCCTCTCCTCTCCTCTCCTCTCCTCTCCTCTCCTCTCCTCTCCTCTCCTCTCCTCTCCTCTCCTCTCTTCTCCTCTCCTCTCCTCTCTCCCCTTTTCTCTACCCCTTCCTACTCCTTCCCCTTCCCCTTTCCCCTTATCCCTCCCCTTTTCCCCTTCTCTTCCCACTGGTGATGCTGTTGGCTCCATTCTCTGAAGGCTGGGCCTGCTCTAATGACTGAGCCATCACACTAATGCCCTCAGCTGATGCTTTCATGGCTCCTGTTCCTTGAGGTGACGATGGCCAGAAGGTGCAGAACGCTGCAGGAGCAGGTGCAGGACACTTCCTTCTGCATTAAGCCTCAGTCTAATCTCTGAAGATCAGCTTAAACGAGATAGACTTAAGCCTTGCACACCCCTTCCGTATTCCTTCCTGCCCATTATGATAATGGAGTGCAGTTGTGCTCACATGTTTCCTGTCCTTCCTATGAATCTTCCTAAATTTTTATCTTCAACGATTAAAGTACATTTCAGAAAGAGACCAGGTTTATGTTTTATGGCTATAAGAAAGATCAGGGTTAGGAATAAAACTTCCCAGGATGGGACCCTTCTTATGATGCGATGCAGAAGCTGCAAGGCGTGCCCTCTCTTTCTGCTCCCAACATCTGGCCTTAATGAACTGCTGGCATTAAAAGCAGCAGAATCGATGCTTTAAGCCACAGATCACCAAGCCCACATGCTTTGAGTGTCTTAAATGACAGAGAAGGAATGGGAAAGTTATCATGATGGAATGCAGGTCTGCATGGGATGAGGTGCTGTCATGGTGTTGTTCTGTTCCCAAACAACTTGATCCATGTCACAGCCACTACAACTCGTGTCATGGCCGCTGCAAGTTGGTGATGTGCATCCCAGTGTTTGCTGCCTATCTGCTTCCATGCTGTGCACTCTGCTCCTCAAACACAGCTCTGGGCTTCTTAAGAGGATGCCAAAAAGTGATGCCAAGAGGCAGGAGGTGAGAAGCTGAAGCACACACCCGGCCAAAAAGCAGCAGAACACAGAGCCAAAACTCGAGTGGGAGTTTCAAGCATTCCTTGGATTGCTCAACCTCTACCACAACATCCTATTGCACAGAGCAGCTGTTGCTGGAGCCCTCGGTTGCTTTCTCAATAGGGAAATTGTATGGAGATAAACTCACGAGCATGCAGAGATCTCCAGGAATGTCAGGCAGTTATTGATGTCTGATTCAGGGTTCATTCATCTGGGTGAGAAGAGATAACACAGGGTGCCATGTTTGCATCTCCCTCCATTGCTTCTCTTCATTGACCAGGCTGTGAGAGTGGCTGCTCTGGTCCCACATTAGTATTGGAGGGGCTATATCCATTCTCCATACTCTTGTAAGCTGAGCCTTCATGAACAGTGCTCAGAAGTCCCATAATCTGCAGGGGATTATCTCAGTCTTTTATACCAGAAGTTGTCCTTGCTTAAAGCACATTGCCACCACCAGCACAAGACAGCACCAAGACCTGCAGCTGTGCAAGGGATGACATGGAAATTGTACCACTGCCTCGCTGGCACCTGGAAGGGTTTGCACAGCCAGGCCAGGACGAGCTGCACAACATCCTCATTTCTAATGGAAACATGTATCGCCATCACAATTATCTGCTCTGCCTTTTAATTAAAGGGCTGTTGCTTTATCTGCCACTGCTTCCTGCCCACCCCTGTCAGAAGCCTCCAACCGAAGTCAGGCTGCAGAGCACAGTTTCCTTCCTGCAAGGAGCAGAGCAGAGAGCAAGGAGGGTTGTTTGCAGCACTGGCAGCTCTCCTAGGCATTGTTTTGTCTGAGTTTAGGTTAGAAGGTGAGCAGGAGGTGAGCAGGGCACGAGGCTTTGCTCCCTTGTGGGGCTGTGCTGGGGTTGGACTGGGGGATCTCAGAGGTCTCCTCCAACCCTCATGATTCTATTATTCTATCATTCTATGACTCTATTCTCCGTCTCTCTGAAGCACTGCAGAGTGCTGCTTGTTTGCTGCTCCCTTCCAGCTGAAGGCTGTTGGATCCTCTCCTCCATCCCCTGGGTCTGCAGGGACTCTCTGCTCCCTGCAGTGCTGGGGAGCACCTGGTCGAGGCCCACACCACCTAATCACGTCCCCCTGATTAAGGGGAGAGAGGCAATTACCCTTATTTGTCTTGTCAGCTCTTGGATGTGATGTGTGGCTGATGGTAACAGGCAGCCGCTCTGCCTCGGGGCTGCCCCGGGTGATCATTTACATCGCAGTCAGATCTCAGCTCCTGCTGCCATCCTCCCTAACGAAGCTCCAGGTACCAACCCCAACCCCCCCAGCACGGCTGTATCCAGGCAACAAAGACGGGCTGCCCCTCACCAAGGAAGCACTTAGATGAACACCTCCAAAGGCAAAGGATGCTGCTAATTAACCCTTGGGGCAGCGCTGAGCCCTGCTCCATAACGAGCTCCTTTGTCCCGATGGAGCATCACTCCTACCTGCACTCGAGCAAAGTGGTGTGGCCCTTCTCTCTGAGTGGTGTTTGGTGAGGGGTTGGGAGGCATTCAGCTCCTCTTTGTGCCTGCAGCTCCCGAGAAAGGAGCACTTAGAGAAAGTTCATGTCAAGCTGTTAGGGCCTCCTGTAGCTCTTGATAAGGTGCTTATGGAGTGTGATGGAATTCAATGGGAATGAGGAGAGCGGGGCTCGGTCTGATAGAGCTTGATTCAGAGACTCCACCAGGAGGTGGACCTGATGCTGCCCTCATCTTCCCTAAACGCATGTAATAACTCAACAAGTTCAGAACATTTCTATTTGGTATTTCTAAGACTGGTTACATCTTCTTCCCTGAAGTCACGTAATGTTGAGGTGAAGAGCTGATGGAGGGGGAGATGGTGTTGAGTGCGGTGGTAATGGAACAGGCCTGTGCAAGGCTAATTCATGAGGGCATGGGGGCAAATGAAGCTTGAGCAGCTTTTAATTCACCATACCTGGAGGTGCTGCAGGACTGTGGGGGTGTGGGCAGTGGCCACAATGGTGTTGGTAGTGAGGGAAGGGTGATCTTTGTGGCCTTTTCCAGCCTTCACAACTCTATATCTATGATCTCTGCATTTTCACTCTCCCCAAAGCCCATTTGCTTGGAATGAACCCACTCCAAAGTGCAGACATGGGGTACATTGGTCCCAAAGCACCACTCAGCTGAGCAAAGGCACCCACAGACCCAGCAGCAATCCCATGGCAAAGATATTCCAATCAATGCATCCTCAGCGGCTGCTCTCGAGAAATCCTTGCACCAAAGTTGCTTTTGCCTCACACTGTGTGACTTATTAAGTGCATCAGCAATCTCCTTGCAGCGCCTTGGGGAAAGCACAAGCAGCAATTCACTTCCTTGCACCTGGAAAGCCCTGCGGCGTCCAGCAGCCCCAGCGATTAGCAGGACTGGAGTGGCTGTTTTTTAGAGGGGGGGGGGGGTGTGCACTGCTGTATGGTGGGAGCTTGTAGCTCTCTCTTTAATTGGAGGTGAATTTAATTTCAGTAATGAGCCCGGCGCATTCCTGCTCCTGATTAGATTTGCGCGGTGATTAACCCGGCAGATATTCATTCACTTGGCCAACCGCCCAGTTCTTTCCAGTTGCATTGGACCGAAACCATCCCTTGCCTTATTCCCACACTGGGAAGCAAAGTCACCCAAGGGCATTGTGGCAGAGGGACTCCAGCACACGCTGCTTTGATAATATTATGCTTGAATTTCCAGCTCTCCCCCCCATTCAGTCCTGCTTGGAGGGCACCTTTCCCAACTGGACCCCATAGAATCAAGGGCAGAGAGACAACGGCTGTGCTCACTAAGATCTTTTCCTTCCTTCGGGGACTGTCTGAAAGGGAAATAAGACAGGATCAAGAGATTAACATGTGTGGATCACATCCACAATTTGACCCTGTTGGGATATTGTAATATGGCCCAGACGCTTGGGAAGGTGTTTAATGTAAGCCAGCATGACTGACATCTCCCCATACGGGATCTGAAGGCTGTCAGATCTCAGGTTATTGAGTGTCCCACTTAGTGACAAATATATACACCCGCTAAGTAGGGCACAGAGCTCTGGTTCACCCTGTCTGAGCTCAGTCTGGAAGCACACAGCCATGGTTTTCCAGGTCCCTGTGACCACCTGCATAGCAGCAGCAGTGATTTCAAAGAGCTGTTCCTACAGAAGGCCCCTGTTCCCTTGGAATCCAAGGGGATGACTGCTTCAGCAATTACTTCTAGGTTCAGTTTGCTTTGCCTCATCTCCCATTCAAGGATCTTGTTCTGTATTTCACTACTAGGTTAACAGCTCACAAAACCATCAGCACTGCACTGTGCTCCTGCATGGGGTGGGGGCTGCACCTTGAGGAGCTCTGGAATCAAAGCATGCTCTAAGTGGAAGAGAAGACTTAAGCAACATAAAACTGTAGACTCATTAAGGTTGGAAAAATCAATGGAACATGTTGCCCAGAGAGGCTGTGGATGCTCCATCCCTGCAGGCATTCAAGGCTGGATGTGGCTCTGGGCAGCCTGGGCTGCTGGTTGGTGACCCTGCACATAGCAGGGGGTTGGGACTGAATTATCACTGAGGTCTTTTTCAACCCAGGCCATTCTATGATTCTATGATCATTAAATCCAGCCACTGGATCTATCACTGCCATGTCCACACAGAACCTTAGTGTTCTCCAGCCTCAACCCATCCCCACGGTGTCCACTTATAGAACCATAAGCTCAGTCATTAAGGTTGGAAAGGACCAAGATCATCCAGTCCAAAATCATCAAGTCCAGGCATTGACCCACCGTGCCCACTCACAGCATCACTGAATCCTTAAGGTTGGAGAAGACCTCCAAGATCTTCCATCCCCATCATGCCCACCGAGCTGTAACTTCACAATAAGTCCCCTGGGCTTATGGAAAGCAGAGCATCACCCCGTCCTTTGGATTCAGCTTGGAAAGAATTAACAGGGAACATTGTCTGAAGAATAAAGAACAGGTGTTAGTCCAGACTCAGGCTTTCATGGCAGGCAAGGATTATTTTATTATAATTAATATTCTTACTTCTTATAGTTAATTACTGGCTGAATCTCAGTGCTATAGGACTGCCTCCATCTGTGCTCCAGATGATCCTGCACACTTGGAGAGCCTTCCTCTCCAGGAGGATGGTCCATCCTTGTTCAGATCTTGTCTATATGAACACAATTATTTCGCATGAACATTAAACAAAGCTATACTAAAAAGAAACCCAAAGAGACAACATCGCCCTGTTTTCCTGTGCTTAAGCCTCATTTGAAAACCCATTTGAGACCCTTCAATTTTTCATTCTGAGATTACAGATGTGTTTGTCTAAACATCTGTGATAGCTGGTTAACAGGATCAGGTCAGCATTAGACTAGGCCAGATAGAGATAATCTTTTCCAGCCCATAATATTAATGCATAAATTCTCTTCTCCAACTTAATTTATCACCCAGACACTCTACCCCCAAAACCAGGCAGCTGCACCACCAGTCGTGCTGCTGCATAGAATGGCTTGGGTTGGAATGGACCCCAAGGATCATCAAGTTCCAACCCAAGGGCCACTGACATCCAGACCTGGTACCAGACCAGGCTGCCCAGGGCTCCATCCAACCTGAACCAGGATACCTTCAAGAATGGGGCATCCACAGCCTCACTGGGTAAGAAGTGCAGGAATCCACTCATCCCCCCCAGTGATAACGCAGCCACTATCAGAGCTCCCAGCTGATGGCACATGGTGACTCTTTAATGCCAAGCATCAATTTAATTTGATTGCTGGGAATAATGGAGTGTTGCGTTCCCTCCACTCATTTCAGTGGATTTGAGCACAATTAATTGGAAGGGATGTGTGTTTTTCCCTGAGTGCTCCCTCTTGTAGTTGCTGATTAATGCCCATATGCAGGAGCCAACTGCAGGGTGGGTGGACACACAGACCCATCGGGGTCTCAATATTCCTCTTGGTGTTTTGCCATTTGTTTCATTGCTTTGTGATCAACATTAGCTTCAGCTCCACATGAATGATAAAGAAGCTCCCATTTGACATTCAGCCACTCAGAGAGAGATGATGGAGAAATATAGGGAAGAGAATCACCTTGTCTCTTAAATCCCACCATGCTAGTCCTTAAGACTTTCTTATGTACTTAATATACTGAAATGGCTACAATTAGCCAGGATTACAGTCAGTGCATTGGCTGGAATTATGTGTGGTAACCCCAGAGTTACAGAAGAGAATATGGAATAAACAGCAAGAAACCTCCATCTGAAATAAAGCGGGGGGGAGACGTGGATGTGAGTAGATCACTCCGCAGTAATTAGCTGCAGGATGGGGCTGGAGAGGGGAAGTGGAACAGGAGGAGAAGCTAACGAGGTCAGAAGACAGCAGGTGGCGTCCCTGCAAGGAGAGGGGAGAGGATTCACAACCTGCTGCAATCACAGCAGCACCTGCCTGGGATGGATCCCCCGGAGCTGGGAGAGTGAAAGGAGGGAGAGGGTTTGTGCTGCACCATAAGGCTGCGAGTCTTTCTCCACTGTTTGTTTCAGACACTAATTAGGTCAGTGCTGCCCTTATAGGAAACATGAGGCTGGTCCATGCTCCAGCATGCAGGATGGTGACGGGCAGAGCAGTGATGGGGCTGGAAACTTGTGGTGCATTTCACCTCTGTGTTTGCCCTCAGTTCTGAGCTGCTGCATAAAGCAGTGCTGAGAAATACAGCAAAACTGGGACAGGC
Organism: Coturnix japonica; assembly: GCF_054131305.1. Classification (NCBI taxonomy): domain Eukaryota; kingdom Metazoa; phylum Chordata; class Aves; order Galliformes; family Phasianidae; genus Coturnix; species Coturnix japonica. The sequence goes on along the minus strand of NC_140679.1, from coordinate 12,617,070 downwards.
CAGAACGGGGTCAGCACAGAGGAGAGATTGAAAAGATCCATCAGTGCTCAGCACCAGCAGCATCACTCCCAGGGGGTCTTCAGAAGGAAAAAAACAAAATCAAGATACAGCTTATCCTGAACTTGACTCATAACTTTGTTTGACAGTGTTACAAGAGCATAAGTCTGAGTTCTTTGGGTACTGAGCTATGAAGCAGCTTGAAGAGAGGGCATTCCTTCCTGCGGGGTTTGTTACACCATTCAGCCCCATGAAACCCTTCCTGGCCCTGGTTCCTATACCCACTATATAAGTGTGTTACTATGAAAGGACTGGGATGGCAGGGACTCCCAGATCCTACCATTGCAGGAGCAATTCTGGTTCCTTTGGTGGAAGAGCAGGGACAGGGCTGGCACTTCAGGGTGTTCTCCAGCAGCACCCAGTGAGTCCCTATGCAAGGAGCTGCCTTTCTTTCTCCATGTCCACTGCAAGCATCGCTCTGCACCTGAGGATGTGGATGACAGCATCTCTGACCCAGCCAAGGACCATGGCTGAGCAATGGGTCCGATGGGCACAGCCTCTCCTTTTCATGAGTCCTGGGAGCCCTCCAGGCACAGACTTGGGGCTCCAGTGCTTCAAACCTCATTCACTCACCCGTGCTGCTTTTCATCTGCCTCTGGTTTGTTCAGCCTGTCCCTAGCAAGTGACCCGTGAGGATTCCGGCAGTGTTTATGCTACTGCTGATTAGCAAACAGCCATGTGACCTGCTGAGAAAATCTAAGTCAAGTCCTTGTCTAGCTGCTGACCCATGTAAACAGCAGGAATTACTGCTCCAGCTGGAGCAATGCGGGTCTGAGGTCAGGGGATTAAGCTACAGGGAGCGAGGGCTGCTTTGCTTCTCAGTGACAGCCTCTGCATGGAGGTTGAGTGACTTCCATGCACAAGCACTAACTTCCTGGCTCTGGTAGATCCTGGTCCTTGGAGACAAGCAGGGAGCATCCATGTGTTTGATCATGGGTCTGGGAAACTGGCAAAGGGTGCAGGGCAAACAAAAGGAGCTTAGAGAAGAAGCAGAGTGAGAAACAATGGGAAGACACACGGCAGCCAGAACTCATTCAGAGTTATTCAGGTGCTTAGGCAAGGACCTGGTCTGTACATGCACACTGACATCCCTCCCAAAGGTGATGCTGCATCAGGGAAAGAAAAGGAATCCGACTCTGCTCTTCTTGCCTCCTCTCCCCTTGTTCCTCTTGAGAGGCACATGAAAATCATCCTGTCCAGGAGAGGCACCTGTACTCATCACCATCATTGAGGTTCCATGGAGTGGGAGGTGAGGACACTGTCCAAATCCATAGCAAAACATAACAGCTTCTCCTTTGTCTCTCTCCCATCCACTCTGGAAAATGATCACCCACATCAAGTGTCTCTTACATAGTGGAAACCCATCCTTCCCCTGCTCTGCTGCCATCTCTCATTCCTGCTGCCTTGTCTTGGTGCAGATCATTTCCTTGCTTCCACTCATCAATTTAAACATGAGTTAGAAGCTCTCAGCTGCCTCGTCCCATCAGCACACACACACACACACACACACACACACACACACACAGGGTTTGCTTCTGCTCCAGCTAATCAAGCAATTTCTCCCTCTAAAAGTCCTTGCAACACTCCCATCTTCGACTGCTTTGTGCCTCAGTATCGTATCCCTTTGTTATCCACCTAAGCACCCCGTAGTTAATTACAGAGCTCACGCTTTTCTCTTGGCTCTCCTGCTTCCTGCTGCTTCATGATTCATTACTTGTCAATGAGGCTGCACGGTTCCCCTGGCAAAGCTGTGCAGGAATCCTCCCCTCTGCCCTTTGGCGGAGCTTTCGCTGCTAAAGCGTGTGGCTGTGGTGCTAAATTGCTGCCGAGGTCCAAAAGGTTTTGTTGAGCCAGCGAGGTCCTGATACCCAGCATGGAGAGCATCAGTTAAAAAGCAAAACTCACAGGCTGAGATGGTTCAATAGCAGAAGGAAGGAGTGGGAAATGATGCCCTCATCACCCATAACCAGGATGGTGTCAGTGTGTGCAACCAGACTTGGGCAATCATATGGGGGACTTGCCTTCTTCTTGGGAAGCACTTGGAAATATCCTGCTTACCTAATGTGTCTGCACTGATCTACCAGTGAATAGCATGGGGATATTGTTGATGAACGCCATGGGAATCCACTGGAGAACACCATAGGAACCTGTTGGTGAATAACATGGGAACAGACCATTCACCAGCAGTGATGGTGGCTGAATCAGCGCTCACAGCTCTGCTCCATCCCCTGCTGCACATGGACAAGCTGCTTTCCCTGGAGCCGGGCTCAGGCTGCACGATGAGAGCCTTCATCCTTCCCCTTTGTAGTTGGATAATAGCGATGATTTCGGTTTTGTTTCACTTTCCTCCTTGTCACCAACATTTCTTTTGTCCCTTTCTTCCTTCACAAGCGTTAATTTCCCTCTTTGTCTCAGCTGTAGCTGTTTCAGTGCATTGTCTTCGCCAATTGAAATGAATTCCTCCTCGATTGGCAGATCTTCGATCAACAGCATCTGGAACAAGCACAGCTGAAGCAGCTGCCTGGCTGAAGAGAGAGAGACAGAGACAAGAACAAGTTGCTTTGAGAAGCACCTCCAACACAGAAGAGCTCTGCAAACTTCAAGCCATATTCTTCATGACAGGCATTACTTGGAAGTGGGAAGGAACAGACAGCTGGGCAGGGAAGGCAATGCAGTGCAATGCAATGCAATGCAATGCAATGCAATGCAATGCAATTCAGGCTGGGCAGAGCTATGTTGAGGTGCTTGAAAAGTGGTCAGCACATTGAGCCCAGTGCTCACCAGCAAGGGACTGGTAGCCCTGGTGGGGTTTACATCATTCAACACATAGGGAACTATCACCCTAATAAGCCAAGTTAATTATAGTGATAAATACTGAGGACCCAACTCTTCTGTTCCATAGGTTGAGAGCTGTTCCTGCACCTTAATGCTTGGCACAGCAGGTCTGGGCTGTAATGTGGTCTGACACCTGCAGTGAGCATCGGGGCCAGCAATGCCTTTGGCAGCTCCATCCAGCAGCCGTTCCCTGTCACTTGGGTTTAAGACCATCCCGTCCTCTGCATTCCTGCAGTCATTCCTGCCCTCCAGAGGCAGGATGCGGGCAGCGCCTCCCAGCTCAGCCCGGAGCTCCTATTGGGGGAGCATCATCATCATCATCTTGATTTGGGTGATGGGAAGTTGGAAAGGACGTTTCATTGATGGGAAGGAGCCCCTGTGGCTCTCTGATAACCCCTTCAAGTTTCCACTTCCACACGTTATACCTTGGAAAGCCAAATTGAATCAAAGAGTTCTTAGCTCACAGCTGCGTTACGTATTACAGCTGCAATTGGTGCAACGAAGCAAGAACAAAAGCTGAACGTCTCCTTGTGATGCAGAACGAGATCTAACAAAGGGCACAATCAGCAGCAGCTGCACATGGAGAGAAAAAAGGACTTTTCAGCACTTCTGCTTCCAAAGTTAAAGCTGCCCCTTGGGCTGTGGGCAGCACAAAGCAGCCAAGGGGAGCACATAGAGCCCGGCCAGCACCAGGATTGCAATGGAAGCTGATGGCATCTTGTTATTGAGCTTACAGGACTGTGCCCAAACACCATGGGAAGCTCCAGCTCTGGGAAGCTGACTGATAACCAGCAGAATGCCTTCATTAATACCTCGATTAGCTTATCAGATGTAGGGCACACTGAGCTGGACGAGGCTGCTGATGCCTCAGCAGAATCCTTTGCAGTGCTGGAAGGAATTTGGGAATCATTGTGGATTAAAATTCCTCCGGCCCATCCGGTTTGTCCCTGTGCAAACACAGCAGCTCCGAGCATCCCTGCATTAGGAAGCAGCGCTCCCCATGCCACGCACTGAGCTCAGCTCTGCCCCATCCTTTTCCTATTCAATGGCGCCCCCTAGCGGCCATCTCTGGTATTACACTGCACTACCACGCCGCGCTTATTAAGCCCCGCCCCCTAAGCCTGCTAAGCCCCGCCCCGTCAGCACTGCGCATGCACCCGAGGGGTCCGCGCATGCGCACTGCAGCGCGCCGGCCTCATGCGCTTGTGCGCCCAGCGGCTCATCCCGCAGGATCCCGCGCGCGGGAACAGGTGAGCGCCGGTCGTTCAGTGCGGGGGGCGCGCCGGCGGGAAGGAGGGGCGCGCCGGCGGGAAGGCGTGGCGGGAGTTGTCTTGGCCCCCATCCTGAAGCGCGCTGTCAGACCGGCAGGCAGATGAAGTACATCCTGGTGACGGGAGGGGTGATCTCGGGTATCGGCAAAGGGATCATCGCCAGCAGCATCGGCACCATCCTCAAATCCAGCGGGCTGAGAGTCACCTCCATTAAGATCGACCCCTACATCAATATCGACGCCGGAACCTTCTCACCATACGAACACGGTGAGCGCCGGGCCGGGGGGAGCCAGAGAGCTGCGGAGGAACATCCAGACCCACCCCACCCTGAGTGCATCCCTCAGTGCCGCAGCCCTGTTGTTCTGGAGCACCCCCTGGGCATAGATCCCTCTGCATTCCTGTTTGAGGATCTCCTGTTGCTGTTAATCAGGAGCAGAGGCTGATCCTTTCGGTGTCTAGTGCTAGATCAGACTCTTCAGCGGGGTCTGTGTGGTGATTGGATGGGGGGAAATGGTTCCAAACTGAAAGAGGGGAGATCTAGATGGGATATAAGGAAGAAGTTCTTTACAATAAGGGCGGTGAGGCGCTGGGATGGGCTGCTCATTGGGGTGGGCTGCTCATTGGGATGGGCTGCTCATTGGGGTGGTGCTGCCCATCCCTGCAGACACCCAAGGTGAGGCTGGAAGGGCTGTGAGCACTGATGGAGCTGTGGGTGTCTGTGCTCGATGCTCAGAGTTGGACCAAATGGCCTTTAAGGGTCCCATCCAACTCAAACCATTCTATGATTCACAGCCTCATTGCAGGGAGCTGAAGGGAGCACCGAGGTCCTGCTGAGCCCCCTCCAAACCGAACCACCACATCCCCCAGCTGCTCCCCCATAACACTTTTGTTGCAGTCCCTCTGCCGCACACAGCCTTCAACCAGCAGCCACATTGCTCTGAGCTCTGTGTATGTTCCTCTGTGCTGCAGGAGAGGTGTTTGTGCTGGATGATGGCGGGGAGGTGGATTTGGACCTCGGTAACTATGAACGCTTCCTCGACATCCGCCTCACCAAAGACAACAACCTGACAACTGGGAAGATCTACCAGTATGTCATCAACAAGGAGAGGAAGGGAGACTACCTGGGCAAAACTGTCCAAGGTGATGTGAAGCTTTGTATCTTGATGCTGAGGAATGTGGTCTGTATTCCTGTCCTGCTTTTGGATTCTGTCTCAGTTTGAGGCCTGGCCCGTCCCTGTGATGTGTATGATCCTGTTAGATGAGAAATATAACACGAGCCAGCAGTGTGTGCTTGCAGCTTGTAAGGCCAGTGGTATCCTGGGCTCCATCAGTAGAGGGATGGCAGTGGGTGGGGGGGATTGTCCCCTCCTCTATGCCCTCATGAGGCCCCATCTGCAGTGCTGTGTCCCGGTCTGGGGCCTCCAGCACAGGAAAGATGTGGAGCTGTTGGAGAGGGTCCAGAGGAGGCCACAAAGATGATCAGAGGGCTGGAGCAGCTCCCATACAAAGACAGGGAGCTGTGGGGTGACCTCATTGCAGCCTTAGTGTGTTTAAAAGGGGGTTATAAACAGGAAGGGGGGGTTATAAACAGGAAGGTAATAAACTTTTTACATGTATAGATACTGGTTGGGCAGTGAGGTGCTGGCACTGCTGCCCAGAGCTGTGGATGCTCCATCCCTGGAGGTGTTTAATGCTGGGTAGGGTGGAGCCCTGGGTACCTAATATAGCACTAGACCCAGAGGCTGGCAGCCCTGCCTGCAGCAGGGGGTTAGAACTCAATGATCCTTGGGGTCCTTTCCAACCCCAGCCCCTTTGTGACCCTATGGATGTGCTGCCTGACCTGTAGCTAGGACTTAGATCTGTCTTTCTGACACAGCCAGTCCTAAATGGGAACTTCAGACCGACATGGATAATTTGCTGTCTGGCTAAGACAGTTACTTAAGGCAGTTAACTCATTTAAATAACACTATGGTGTCATTAGAAGACCTAAAGGATCTCTGAGGATCAGATCAGCCTCTATCCTTCTCAAAACCCCCACACAGCTGTTTTGGATAAAGATTTCTGTAGGCAGTTTAAAACAAGCTGATTCTCTGAGCTCAGTGCGTGGAACTGTTTGTACTGGAAGCTTCAAAGAAACATCACTCACATCTGTTTAAATGGAAGCTGGGCTGCATTTCTTGCCAAGGCACCTCTTGCAAATGGCAGCCAAAAAGAACCATTTCAAACATATCCAGCCTTGAAAAATGCACATCGGTGCTTTGGGAAGAGATTTGGGAAGCAGCAGCTGTTAGTTATTGAGAATTTCATCTGCAATGAGTGGAGATGGGGTCTAACTTGTTCTCTTGGCTTCTTTCTCAGTGGTCCCCCACATCACGGATGCCATACAGGAGTGGGTGATGAGGCAGGCGCGCATCCCTGTGGATGAAGATGGAGTGGAACCCCAAGTTTGTGTGATTGAGGTGTGTGATTCAACTGAATTGTATTCATGTGTTAGTGCACTTCAATGGGCCTTTAATGGATGCCACGATGCTAACTTGAATTCTAAACACCTTTGTCTTTCCCAGCTCGGTGGCACAGTGGGTGATATTGAGAGCATGCCCTTCATTGAGGCCTTCCGCCAGTTCCAGTTCAAAGCCAGGAGGGAGAACTTCTGTAACATTCATGTCAGCCTTGTTCCACAGGTATGGAGCTCATCCAGGTGGATGCTTCCTCTGAACCACCTGTTTCACTGCATTCTGAAACCCTTTCAATCTTACTCGGGTTTCTTCTGGTTGCTCTCAGCCATTGGGATTAAAATACAGATTGAATTGAAGCTGGTGTGAATTGTCTAAGAGCCAGGTCAAAGGAGATGAATAAGGATGGGGGGTCCCCAGTCATGTTGTGTAGCATCAGAACTTAATGCAGCCAATTCTGCTCTTTGACCAGCCGAGCTCCACAGGAGAACAGAAGACAAAACCCACCCAAAACAGTGTCCGGGAGCTCAGAGGTCTCGGTCTCTCCCCGGATCTGGTAAGCTTTGTTGTTTGGGTTTGGGTTTGGTATTGAAGCACTGACAGTGTGATCTGGCACTCAGTGTAGCAGCTGGGGGTTGGAACTCCATGATCCATCAGGTCTCTTCCAACCCAAAGCCATTCTGTGGCTGTGTGACCCTATGCTACAGGGGCAGCCTGGCCTCTTTAATGCTGAGGCTGGGAGCTCTTGCATTGGTCCTACACCACAAAGCTGTTTTCTCTCCCAAGTCAGAGCCTATGGAAGGATGGCTTTGTTCAGCTTTGTTAGCGGGTGCCTGAGTGCTTCTGTTTTGCTTCACAAGGGTGATGTTGCTGCTCTGTCAGATCGTTTGCAGGTGCTCCACTCCCCTGGATACCTCCGTGAAAGAAAAGATTTCCATGTTCTGTCACGTCGAACCAGAGCAGGTAAGTATTGCTGTCTGCAGGTACACGCAGTAAATGTTCTGCCTGTTTGTTGGGTGCTGTATCTGAGCACAGAGCTGATGTGTTCCAGCTTTGCCTTTCTGGGAGCTGCATAATTCATTTGCTTCTTTGTCTTACCTACATCTTTACATCAGCAAACATTACAACAATGGTCCCTTTTATGCTGGCATTTTGTTATAAGTAAATAAATACACTTAGTCTTGGAATTCAGTGGCATCCAAGGTATTTTCTGTCTAGCTTTTGACCTCTAATGATGTTATTCTTCCACTCAAGCCTATGTGAAGGGAATTGCACAGGAGTTTAAGTGGGGCTCGCAGCTCTGCTGCCGGCCAGGGGCTGTGAGTAAGCTGGATCTCACCATGCACTTCCCAGCCCTAATGCTGTTGGTATTTGATGCACAGGTCATCTGCGTTCACGATGTCTCTTCTATCTACCGGGTTCCTCTGTTGCTGGAGGAGCAGGGGGTTGTGGATTACTTCAGGCACAGGTTGGACCTCCCCATTGGCAGGCAGCCCCGCAGGATGCTCATGAAGTGGAAGGAGATGGCTGACAGGTGAGCTGCGGGGTTGGGAGCCTGGTGGAGTTCCTCTGCTTGTAGCTTCTGGGGTTATGAGTGTAACCCTGTTTCCATTCAGTGTCGTCTCCTGCCTTGTTTTCCTCCTGGGGGGAGAGGATGGAGGTGAAAAAGCTGTTACTGTATAGCACTGCAACCTGTGTGTGGGCATGTGTGGCAGTCATTGGCCACGTGGATGAAGAGCAATGTGTTTTGGGTGCACATTCAAGAGAATGTTCTGTAACTCAGTGATGCTGGGACACCACAGGGCTCCATTGGAACACCAAGCTGAGGGTTTTCAGTCTGCACCTGAGCCCTGACACATCTCTGCCCTGGGAAGGAGCAGAGCTGAGTGATGCTTCCCTCCCATTGTAACACAGAGCATCTCATTTGGGCAGGTAGAGCTCTCATTGAGCAGCGTGATGGAAGGTACCTAGCAACTCTGGCATAAAACTCCATCAGAATCCCTTAGCTGGGAGCTGGGAGTTCACCACGTCAAGTGCTGGGGGCACAAAGGAGGCAGCACAGCATAAGCTTTTTGTATCCTTGTATTCCTGGCTGTTGCTTTGAGCTCTGTCAGCAGTGCAGGGATGCTGTACAGGAGAAACAGGCAGAGTTGTGCTTTGATCTCTCCTCATAAATTACTGCTGGCTTTTTGGATCCTCCTGGAAAGGCACTTTGGATCTATTCCTAACAGCTTTTCCTCTCACTTTGCTTTTTGTTTCTTACGTTCTTGCTTTGACGTTTTTAGGTCACACTTGCCATGGGAGGCCTGCTCTTCCACAGGAGGTTTCTCTTCCCATTGGCAGACATGCTGAGCTGTTCCTGTCACTCCAAAAGGATTGTCAGTGCTTTCTACCCCCATTTTCTCTTAGTAACCCTCACATTTTGCTTTACCTTCAGGTATGACCGTCTCCTTGAGACGTGCTCCATTGCACTTGTTGGCAAGTACACCAAGTTTTCAGACTCCTACGCCTCCGTCATTAAAGCACTGGAACATTCTGCACTGGCTATCAACCATAAACTTGACATCAAGGTGTGTTATTTCCCCCTCCCAAATCCACCTGCAATGTCACCCCTCTTCACATGGTTTCTCAGACCATGTGAGAGTGGATTATTCCACTGAGCTTTGAAGCTGTGTTGGGTTATAGCATCCAGACATCTGCAGTCAGGTATAGAACAGCAACATCTGTGGGTATTTCTCACCAGTTATGTTTAATGATGGGGAAGGGGGTCTGGTGTCCATGCATGGAGGCCTTGCATCGCCTTATGGAACTGTGTAGCTGTGTTCCAGGCTTCAGAAAGAGAAGGGGATGGTTGTCGCAACTGGAAAACCCATTCCTCATTGTCTTTTCCTTTTTGCTCAGTACATTGACTCTGCTGACTTGGAGCCTGCCACCCTGCAGGAGGAACCTGTCCGATACCACGAGGCCTGGCAGAAGCTGTGTGGTGCCCAGTAAGATCCTTATGTTTCTTTGGGCCGTGGCTGATGTTTGCTGCTGTTGATGCTCTGGGAATGAAGAGCTGTGCTGTAAGCCTGGGTCTTAGGCACCGTGCACAGCTATGCTGCCCCCAAAGTCTTATTGATGGAATTTAGGAGAGAGGCAGAAGAGGTGATAAATGGGATGGAGGGGAACTATTAAGAAAGGGGGGGGCATCCTCTGAAGGGCAACAGGAGGGAAAATTGATATGCACAACAGAAAGGAAGTGGGGGAAGAGGTGGGCACTGCTCAAACCAAAGGGGGAGGGAGGGAGGGTAGAAGTGTGCCATGCAGTTCTGTAGGGAGATATGAGGAGGGGAAAAGTTGTTTTGCAGTGCATGGAAATGCTGAGAGCCAAGGAAATGAGAAGAGGGGCAGGTCCAAAGTGTCATGGAGGAGAAGCTGTGGGAGCTGTGCTGGTGAGCCCTGTGTGAATGGAGTCTTTCATCCTGGTGCAGTGGCGTTTTGGTTCCTGGTGGATTTGGTGTTCGGGGCACAGAAGGCAAAATCCAAGCTATTTCCTGGGCAAGAAAACAGAAGAAACCCTTCTTAGGTGAGAAATGGTTTTCATCCATATGGAGAAGTAAAGCAAAGAAGATTGAATAACAGTGTAATGGACTTCAGTATGAGCTTTGATGACTTCCATCACTATCCAGACTTCAGAATGTCAAAGATAAGTGCTGAGGGCAGCAGTGCTCTGTGCTCAGCTGTGCCACCACCTGGAGCAGGACATCATATAGTTGGGGTTGGCTGGGGTGGTAACGCACTGGAACATGTTGCCCCATCCCTGCAGCCATTCAAGGCCAGGCTGGATGTGGCTCTGGGCAGCCTGGGCTGCTGGTTGGTGACCCTGCACACAGCAGGGGGTTGGATCTGGATGATCACTGTGTTCCTTTTCAACCCAGGCCATTCAGTGATTCCATGGGGTGAGATGGCAGATCCCTGTGCTGAGGTCTGAGCTGCAGGGCAGGCTGTGATGATCTCACTGTGTTTGCAGTGTTGGTGCACGTGCTTCACTGCGTGGGCTCAGAGATGCTTCATCCCCACCTCATCTGTGTTCTGCCTCTTCTGCAGGAGTCTGCTTGGGAATGCAGTTGGCAGTTGTGGAGTTTGCACGCAGTGTTCTTGGTTGGGCAGGTAATTGCACAGCACCATCTGTGAACTTCTATGAGAGGGACTTAAAAAGTGTTTCTAAGTCCTGGATTTAACATTGCAGATGCGAACTCAACAGAATTTGATCCCAACACCACTCATCCAGTGGTGAGTAATGCCACAACTTGCTTGCTGTATCTTCACTATGCTTGAGTTGGTTTCCATCCCTTCTTAATCTGCATGGAAAGTGCTGTTTCCTGCTTGGCTGTATGGCACCTGCTGCTTCTGAGGGCTCTGTAGAAACCAAAGTGTTTTCTCAGAGGGGGAAAGACAAAGCTGCCCCTTTTAAATGGCACTTGGAAGGCTGTCTGATTTCATAGGGGGATGGACCACATGCAGTGATAACCAGGTCCAGTGCTGTCAGTATCAGCTTAATGATGACATCAGTAATGAACAGAAGCAGACAGCAGTTTGTGGGTTGTTTTTGTGAGCTGTGTTCTCAGGCTGCATGCAATCCCACCACCCCCACACTGTATGTGTTCCATATCGCCTTCCTGGAACATCACTCTGTCTGCTGCTCTGCCTGGTCAGGACATCATCCCTTGGGCTGCTCTCCTTGTTTTCTGCAGGGATTTTGCTTTTCCCCTGTTAATGTTCCGTTGTCTACATGGGGCTGTTTGTGGCCATCAGCCTCATCCTGCTCTGAATATTACCCCAGGTGATCGACATGCCAGAACACAACCCTGGGCAGATGGGTGGAACTATGAGGCTTGGCAAGAGAAGAACTCTCTTCCAAACGAAGAACTCAGTCATGAGTAAGGGATTTCCTACCTGCCTTGTTCTGAGGGCTCATGGCATTGCATGGAACCGGTTGGTGTTTGCTCACAGATGTTCACTTTGCTTTTGGTGCAGGGAAGCTGTACGGCGATCATGATTTCTTGGAGGAGAGGCACAGACACAGATTTGAGGTACAATTGCTGCTGTGGCTGCTGGTCTCCCATGTACAACCCAGGCACAAAAGGGGGATGGATTCTCTTCCTTCTCGTCCTCCAGGTCAATCCAGAGCTGAAGAAATCTTTTGAAGAGCAAGGCTTGAAGTTTGTCGGCCAGGATGAGGAAGGAGAGCGGATGGAAATCATTGAGTTAGAAGGTGAGTGTGTCACAGGGTGAGCTGTGGGTGTCAGCATCTTGTAGGAGCAAGAATCGGGGTAGGGAAGACCCTGTTATCAGCAAGCACATTCAGCCATAGACATGCAGACTTGTTGCTGATGCATTTTGCTTTTCTTTCCCTTGTAGAACATCCATTCTTTGTGGGCGTTCAGTACCACCCTGAATTCCTCTCCAGACCCATCAAGCCATCCCCGCCGTACTTCGGGCTGCTGCTGGCGTCTGCAGGAAGGCTCGCACATTACCTGCAGAAGGGCTGCAGGCTCTCACCCAGGTGGGTTGGAGAACAACCACAGGCCTCTTGTGGGGCAGCACAGCTTCCCATGGGGTGAACTGGAGTGTCATTGATTGGTTCTGAAAGCTGTTTGATGGATTAAAGGCTGTTGGCTGTCACCAGGAGGCTGGAAGGGAACACGTGGTGCAATGGCTGAGCAGTCTGTTTGCTGGTAGCCTTGTTGGTGTGCTCTTAAAATATCTGTTCCAGAATTAACCTCAGGGTTTGCCAATTGAAATGGACACACGTGGCCCAGCCCCAGCTGGATGGCTCTGCATGCCTCACTTCTCATCCTCGGGCAGAAGGAGGCATTGCTCCCAATGCAGAGCTCTCATCCTACAGCATTGCCTCTGTCCTCTGCAGGGACACATACAGCGACAGGAGCGGCAGCAGCTCGCCTGACTCGGAGATAACAGAGCTCAAGTTTCCATCCTTCAATCACGACTGATGCTCGGTAACTCCTGCTGCTCCCAACCCCTTCCCTTATGGAAAGGAAAGCTCCTTGGCTGCAGTGCTGTGTGTGTGGATGTGCATCTGCTGCCATTCAGCATCACTGATTCCTTTTCTTTTCCTCCAGCTGCGTCGTGGCTGAAGAAGAGCCCCCATTTGGATTTCTGGGCCCTCTCACAGCAATACATGACAGCTCTCCGCTTCTGCCTTCCCTAAGTTATGGTTTATACACTTTTGTTACAGCATCCTGCCTGTTTCCTCAGCTCTTCTTTTGCTTTTCGCCGTTGATGTTGAATTGCAATGGGAGGAGCCTCAGTGAGCTCCATCCTGGTGGTACAAGAGTGAGATTTGGGTACAAGGGGGGGGGAATCCTGTCTGCCTTCTTGCAGGGATGCCATTAGCACAGAGCAAAGCACGGCTGCCAGGAGAGTGCGCTGTGGCCAAAGGGCAGATGGGCAGCAGCACACGGTGCCCCCAGCTCTGCTGTGCACTGCTGGGGCAGCAGCTGTGCTCTCCTTTCTTTTCCTGCCTCTTGATGCAGTGTGAGCACTGCTCCCTCTGCTCTGTGGCCATGGAAGAGAAAGGAAGTTCCCCACATCAGCATCTCCTCTTCCCCCAATCCCCCCCCTCCTGCCTGCGCACACAGCAGGCAAAACTCTTAGTTATTCTTTTATTTATAAACAAATAGAAGTAAAATAAGTGCAGAAGGAAAACACGGGCTGAGCCCATGCGGGGGCCTGGCTGCAGCGGGAGCGGCGCAGGTATGGGTGGGGGGTGCAGGACCCCCATCTATGGGACCCCCCTGTGAGCAGGGAGCGCAGTGCTGGCAGTGCTGTATGATGAAAGCCTTTCTGTCACTTTGGGTTTGCAAGTTTTGCCTTCTTTTTGCTTTGCAACATTCCCCTTTGGGGTAAACCTGCCCCTGCCCCCCTCCATCTCTCCCCCCCCCCACTGCAGTGAGGGAATGTGGGGCAGCAATAGGGGGTAACCCCAGGGATGGAGAAGTGCAGTGGAGCTCCCTGCTTGCTCTCAGGGCAGCATAGGGGCTCTGCTTGGTGGCCCTGCCTGCTGCTGCATGGGGATGTGCAGGGATGGACCCTGCAGCCCCGGCCAGCAGCTCAGAGCCGAAGTGCCATCACAAATAAATACATCAGTCAGAGCCCCCTGCCCACTGCTGGGCTGGGCTGGAGCTGCAGGGAGTGGGACGGCTGTGAGGAGATGGGCTCTGCACCTCCAGCTGTAAATCCTCAGGAGCTGTGAGTTCAACATACAAAAAAAAGTCCTAGTTTCCAATGGACAACTCCTCATCATAAAAAAGGCGAAGGGAAGAGAAGGGCTGATGAGTCCCATAGTGCCCAGCCCTGCTCCTTTTCCCCCAGCCTCTCCATCTCCTGGGCCTCTCCCCAGTCCCAAATAAATACAGAGGACCCCTGGGGGAGGGGGGCAGCGCTGTGCCTCTCCGTGCTGGCGTGGAAGACGGGCAGTGCTGGGGGTGGGCACCCACCCTGTTCCATGTGGCCAAACATCCAGGGGGGCAGGAGGGGCTGAGGGCACAGGGCCGGCTCTGCATGGTGCGTCCCTGCAGCTGGGCTGCGGCGGTGGCGTGGGTGGGTGCGTGCGGACGGACTGCTGAGGGTCCTCAGAACTTGCCTTGCTTCAGCTTGTCGATGTGGTAGGTGAGCTTCAGGGCCGGGCCCAACTTCAGCCCCATGTACTTCATCATCATGTCACTGCGCAGCAGCAGCAGTGCCTTCCCATCGATCTCCTGTTGGGATGAGAAAGAGCAGCGCCATCAGAGCCAGGCAACCCAGCACCATCCCATCCCCTGACTGGCAGGACAGCCCTTCGATAGGAGCTTCAGGGCACTCTGAGCTGTGCTTGCAATGTGCTTCTTGCCAGAAGAAGTTTGCAATGAAATGAATTTTAGGATTGCAAAGGGAAGAGCTCGGTGTGGTTCAGTGCTGTGAGCTGAGCTCTCCATGCACACAGAGCATCAGAGCTCAGACTGGGCCATGCCCTACACAGCCATCCCTGCTCTGCCCCTTCCTGGCCTGGCATGGACACAGACACACTCACGTGCTTTCGGAAGAGATCAGCGTGGGGTCCCAGCTGTGGATCTGCCTCCCGGATGAACTGCATCACCTCCTCCACCGTCCAGCATGAGGGGTCGCGGCTGCTGAGCCGTGTTCCATCGCGGTACCGCTCGGAGCCTGGGGCACAGTACATGGCAGTGATGTACGTGCATGCAGCAGCATTACCCATGTGCATGCAGCAGCATCTGCAGCCACACATCCCTGTTCCCCCCAGCCCTGCCTGAAGCAACAGCTCAGATGGACAAAGCGCATTGCAGCCCCCTGATGGATCCCAGTTCTGGCACTGCCCGGTGCTCTCCTGCAGCGCTCCCTCCCCCAGCCCATTCCCATCAGTGCCCCAAAAGCTCCTACCTGTGGAGCCGAGCCTGCCCAGCGTGGAGGTGCTGCCCTGGCTGAGGCTGCAGGGCTGGTGCAGGTGCCGGTATCCCTGCAGGCGGAACTCCCTGGAGCTTCGGCTGTGAGCGGAGGCGTTGACGGCGTTCAGGGCAGAGTCCATGGGGTCCATGCGAGGCTCGAGGGGCCCGGGGGGTCCGTCTCCCAGCACGAAGGTTTCACCTGGAACACAGCATGCTGCAGTCAGTGCATGCGGCCGTCCCGTCCCACCTTAAGGGCAGTGAGCAGCTTGGCCAGCTCTGGGCCCAGTGCCCCACAGCCAGATCCACCCCATAGCCAGACCCATACAGTGGCTGCTTTGATGCCTGCAGCCCAGCGTCCTGCCACTGCACCCAGAGAAAACACTGCATTGCAGCCCTGCACAACTGGGGCAGCAGTGCAGGCTGTGGGGCTGCAGGGCAGCACATGGCACGAACCTACAGGGCAGGGGCAGTGCTGCTCACACCTCAGCACAAATGAGGACATGAGGAGCACAGCTGTGCCTTTACTGCAGCACACACGACCCAACCCCAGCATAGACCCAGTGCTGCATGAGCCGCCCTCTGAGAGGCAGCTTCTGTGTCACAGAACACCCAGCAAGTCCAGCAGCACTTAGTGCCCCATATCACAGGCAGCAGTGCCCACAAACCAACTGCACATGGCGCTTTCTGTGTGCTGGGAGCCCCTCTGCCTGCACTGCTGCTGCCCATGGTTGCACCCCATCGGCAGCACAGCACAGTGTCATACCACAAACGATGCCACGAGCAAAGGTGAGGTTGTTCCTTCTGTCACCCAAGCACCCATCCAGGCTCTGTGAAGCCCTGCACCCCCATGCAGGAACAGTGGCCATGCAAGGCTGCGTCGGTGCAGCGCTATGGGTGCAAAGCTCACCCTCAGAATGCCTCCAGTCCAACAATGAACAGAGTCACTGTCCCACACATTACAGCAGTGTGCTCAAGGAGCAGTGTGAGGCTGGATGGACCCCCAACCCAGCATGACGACCCAAACTCACTTCTCCCAACACCAACAACTGCAGCCACTTTGGGAGGTGCAACAGGGAGGGACAGCACATGGCCCAGCATGATTGCAAGGAACACGAGGGGAAGGGCAGCTCCCAGCTGTGAGGCTGCATTGCACAACCAGCCTGTGCACAACCAGCCCATGCACAACACCGCAGCAAACCTCAGAGGCAGACAGACTGAAACAACAGGGCTGCATTAGGAGCAGTGACACAGCAACAGCTGCTCTCTGTGCAGCTCCCCTCCTACACCCCTCCTGTTCCCAGCTCTGTGCCCGCACTGCTGGGAAGAGATGCTGTGCTCACCTTCCAGCGGGTGACGGTCATTCTTTGGTAACTTGGGGGAGAGAGGAGCACTGTATGGAGGGGAATCTTGGCAATAACGCTTTGTACCCCGGCCTGGTCCCTGCAGAGTGCCGTCTAACGAACTGCTTCTGTCTAAGGAAAGAGAACAAGCTCTGTTCAGAGCAGCAGGGAAGCAAGGCAGGCCGTGCTACAGCCACCCATGTGCCCCACCACCCCCAAGGCGCAGCCAGCCCACACAGCACTCTGCATGTTGCTCTGTAAGTTCTAGAGATGGGGGGGCCGAAGCTCACCAGTGCTTTTTGCTGTCTTCACCCCAGGTGCCACCTTTGCTCAGCTCAGCCCCATCCCATCTCCCTCTCTCAGAGCCCCAGAGCACCCGGCAGCACGGCGCAGGTTCTGGCCCCATGGTTCCCATGTTGAGAACCATGCAGTCCATCCCCAGTGCTGTGGCCAGCAGCATAGGGCTGGCATCACATGGTGGCACAGAGGTGGCACAAAGGACAGGTGCTCACCCAGCAGGAGATGTATTACAGCCAACAAAGGAGGGATGGGGAGGGGATGGGCAGAGAAGAACACGACGGAAGGAAAATGCCCTCAGTGCAATGGATGCCCTAACCCTGTGAAGGTGATCCAAGTGTGGGACCCCAGGTACGACGGACACACATATACACACGCTGGGCAGGCACCAAACAGCAGCAGGTGGCTCTTGGGGGGGCTCAGCCCAGCCCCCACCTCACGGCAGCTCAGGATGCTGCAGTGTGGGCTACAGGGCACAGTGCTGTGAGCTGTGCTGTGAGCTGTGACCCTACAGCCGTGCAGGCAGTGGGCACACATAGGGCAGAGTGGGAGCACTGCACTGGAGCATGGAGCAGTGCTGTGCAGCACCCACCAACAAACCTGCACACCACTGCAGCTCAGCACCACTTGGTGTCCTTGCTAGTAACCATGGCACAGAGACCTGCTGCTTTATGCCTTTCCAGGCTGGGCCAGGCAGGACAGCACCCGCTCAGAGAGAAATGAGAAGGAGCCGAGCACTGGAGTCAATGCAGACGCTGAAGGCGCAAGGCGCACTGCTGGGGCTGTCGACACAGCAATGGCTGGAGCTGTGCAGGAACACAGCAGCCCTGAGTGCTGCTTGAGATGAGGAGACGTGGTTACCAAGCTGCCAAGAGCAGATGCAAGCTAGAAACCAGCCCTGGCTGCTGTGCAGCAGAGCTCCCAGGTAACACTGGTACCCACACATGGTGGTTCCAACATTCCTCCTGTCTGTGCTTTCACACTGACCTGTGCATGGCACTGCACACCAGCCCTGCTCAAACCAGCAGCCATCAGCTCTGTCTGCTGGCAGCTCCACTGCTCCCTGACCCACTCCTGCTTGGCCCCACGGCGGCACACGGGGGGGTGGGAGGTGACACAGCGACAGCTCTCACACTCAGCACATCCTCATCCTCCCACAACCTCTGCAAAGGATGGAACGCCCCTCACCAGAAACCACTGCATTTGGGCACCTCAGAAAGACAATGGAGCAACTGCTCCCTGCAGAGCTCAGTGCTGAGCTGTGCTTGCTGCTCACCCATGTACCCCCAGTCCAGCACAGCACTCTGAGCTGCAGGCAGCAGCATGGAGTCGCTGTAGAACACACTGCTGCCTCCCGAGCGATGGGGAAAGCTGGGTACGGGACCTGGGGTCCCCCCGGTGCCACCCCCGCCCCAGCTCCTACCTGGTAGATACCTTTCGTGGTCGTACTCGTGTGAGCGCGGCGCGTGGCTGTGTTGGGAGAAAGGCTGGTTCCCAAAGAGGTTGTCACTGCGGAGGTTGTGGCACAACTTCTCCAGGAAGCGGAGGACGTAGGTGATACTGTTTACTGCAGGCAGGTTCAGAGTGTGCTGTTCCCGATCAAACACAGCTGGAGATAGAAACAAACAGAGCCCAACACGTAAGGCCCTGACAAGGGCAGGGGGCCACACCACCAGCTGCTGCATCTCCGCATTGACACTCTGCACCAGAGCTACCTGCACAGCCCAGAGGGGCTATGGGAGTGGGGCTGTGGGATGGGGGGCGGAATGGCCAGCTCAGCAAGGGCTCAGGGAGCATTAAAAACCAGGGCTTGGGGAAGAGAGACTTCATGGCACGGATCTTCCTTCCAACAGGAGCTGTGGAGTGCCCACCCATGCTGTGCCATCCTCTCCTGGGGCCCAGCAGTGCTGGGATGGAGGTGCTGCCTGCTCCCCAAGAACATGCCCCTGCCCTGCACCAGCTGATCAGCAAGAAGACAGAAATCTTCTGTCTGTTCCCAGCCCAGGGCTGTGCCAAGCTTCATCTTCAAGTGAGCAGATTCTTGCCATGACATCTCCGAAGACAAAGTGCTGCAGGCCAGTTCTCACCTGAGATGACCTCTCCTCCATGGCCTTGTTTTAAGAAGGAGAAGACTGTTTTCTGATGGTAAGCACAATCGATGCAGGCCTGCACTGCTTGCTGCAGGACAACAGAGGCTCGAGCTGGTCCAAAGTGGTCCGGCAGCCGCTGTATTTTCTTCTTGTCTAGGTGGGGCCCAGCGCTGCCGTTCTTGTTCAAGTAAATGCAAACTGCCAAGATGAGAAACGTGTTTGCTGTTAACCCACTCAAGAACGCACGGTAAAGATGCCTAACATCCAACCCGAGAGATGCCTGGGTTTCAAAGGCTGTCAAAGTGCTCCCAAAACATGAATGAGTCCAGCACGGCCGCTGCCCAAGAGCTGTCTTGCTTTGGGGAACCACCCTGGAGTGTCCCTGCAGGTGCTTCTGCTGCTGCTGCTGCTCCTCCTGGGGCTGCTCCCCAGCTTTCAGTCCCCAAGGGTCTGCTCCAGCTGGGGAGAGCAGCTGCACTGTACACAGTGAGCAACCGGGGGAGCGGGCTGCTTTTGCTCTGGGGAAACAAAGGGCCCTACCCACATCCATTGCTCAAACATACACAGGACCGGCACTGCGCTCCTACACAGCTGCACAGAGCTGCCACTGCTCTGCTCCCTCCTGTCCCTGTGTGCCCCAACACCCTGCCCTGAGCAGCACAGCCTCGCTGCTCAGCAGGAATGGCTCTGCAGCACGCTGCCTTGGAGCTGCGTGGGCCCTGCAGGGCTCTGTGGTCAGCTCAGGGATGGGGAACCCCACGTCCATCACAGCCACTGCACATCTCCAATACAGACGGAGGCAGAGGAAAAGCTGAGCTCACGTGTCTCTCCTGTCCTCCCTATGCAGAGCTGGGCCACCTCCACTCACATGCTGGCTCACATGCTCACAAAGAAGTAGGAGTGCCCTGCTGTGTCTTGATGGCTGCAGTCCCACGTGTACAATCTTTCCAGGGGTGCGGCCCGAGAGCCTTACCTGTGGGAGCCTGCATGGCAGAGCTGGGGACTGTAGCAGCGTCCTGGGGCACAGTGCTTGTGTCGGGTTCAGGGGTACTGGTGGTTGGAGAGGTGGGTGCTGGGCTCAGCAATGTCCTAGGTTTCCTCTGCAGAAAAAGAGGATATTTCTCCTTTTACCCCCACTCTCCTCCACCACCCACGATCGCTACATGCTGCTGTGCATCCAAGATACAAGGCACCATAGGCCACGGCGCGGTGATGACGGGGAGCCTCAAGAACCGACGCACTCAACACCTGTCTATCCCACACAAGAGCAGCAAGAGGACGAGCCCCAGCCCTGCCAGCCCTGCAGCTCATGCTGTGCTACCCCATGGCCAACACAGCTCCAGAGCTTCTCCATGGGAAGGCCCAGCAGGGCACAGCTGCTCCAAGGTGCTCCCAGCCCCATGCTCCCCTCTGCTCTCCTAGTGCTGCACAGACACACGCATGCAGCATCCCACTGCCTCACACCCGCCTGCATCAGCACCAGCTTTTACCTTACTGCCAGGCTTGGGGCCTCTCTTTCTGGGGAATTTCAAAGGCTCCACTGATTTGGAGGGCGCAGGCATGGGGTGGTGGATTAGCGCTTTGGTCGTTCGACCACGCTTCTTCCCTGCTTTGCGACGCCCTTGCCCTTGTTGATGCCCCAAAACAGTCTTTGTGCTACTGTGCATGCTAGGCTTCTCCGAGTTTACTTCGGAGGCAGGTAAAGGGCTCTTTGGAATCACAACTGAAATAAAAAGAGAGAAAGCAAATGTAATTAAATCAGGCGAGGATGAAAACAAGAGCAGCCTCCATCTTTAAACAGCATCATTTGGGAAAATCCTGGACTGGCCACAGCCCCTGACACAGCCTTTAAATACCAAAGGGATGAGAGTAAGAGGAGGACAGTGTGCGCTGTGTGCATGGCAGAGCCACTCTACAATTGAGGGCTCTGCAGAGCAGCTGCAAAGCTTTCACGCAGAGTGAGAGCCACGGGACAAGGGGAGGGCTGCCAGGTGGGAAGCATGGTGTCAAAGAGCTGGGGACAAACAGCCATCCTCAGAGTGAGGCATGGAAGGAATGACTGCAGCCCTGGGCAGCTCCAGGGGTAGTAGGGCACCCAGAGGCCCCACTGCTGGTGGACACAAAGCAGGGAGTGGAGCAAAGTGCTCCTCCCCACCAACAGAGAGCACAGCCCTGCAGCACCCGCTGCCCACACAGCAGGAGGAGCTTGGAGGGCATCAGTGCAGCTGACAGGAGATGGGGAGGGACGCAGCTGTGGAGAACAGAGTGGTGAGCACAGAGCAGTCCTTGATAGCAGACCGCAAAGCCCAGCAGAGCACAGCTCTGTGGGTGCTCCCTTTGGCCACTGGCACAGGAAGAAGCCCTCTGCTCAGAGCTGATGTTTGAGGGGTCCCACTGCATCACGCCGGCTGTCCTGCAGAGCACACAGCAAAAGAGACCTTCCACGTGTCACAGAACAGCAGAACCAACGGCATGGGGTGAAGTGCCACAAGAGCGGCTCAACACGCAGGATGGCTGCCCAGCAGAGCAGCACTATTCAGCCCAGCACGGCAACAAAGCCAGGTGAGATGAGAGACCAGCTGGGCACCACAAAGCACTATATAGAGTGGGGATGTCCAAATGCTTGTTACCAGTGCAGGCATTGTGCCGATCACGCAGATGTGCTTAGCTCCAAAACCCAGCTTTCCATTTGTTCTGGGTACAGGAGAGATATCACGTGCTTTGCACCCACTGGGCAGCAATATAACATCAGCCTCCTGGGCTGGCAGAGCACTGCTCCCAGACAGAGCCCTGGGGACAGCACTCACCACCACTTCCAATTGCACACAGGACCCCCCATGCACGACAACCCACCCAACTCCTTGCCTGCTGAGCCATCCACCACCTTCCATGCCATAGGAAATCAAAGGGTGAGCTGAGCCACGTGTCCTTTTTGTCATAACACAAAGGTTTGGGTACGGGATGAGACAGTGCCAAGTGGGTGTCCCCCAGAGCTGCCCATCAGCCCCCCCACCCCCAGCAAACCTGCAGTCAACATGAACACCTCCTGCTGACAGCAGCACCTGCTTCTGCATCCCCTTCTCCTGCCAGCTCCCCTCCTGCTCCCAGCAAACTCAACATGCCTTTTTTGCTGTTATTTGCTCTGCAGGGAGCATCCTTCTCAGCGTGGGAGCAGCAATGCTTTGCAGCAGCCTGCTGCTGGCTGTGCAAGGAGCTCTCAGTGCTGGCAACCCAACCCCAGCTTGTGCTCCTTGTGCTCACGGCGCCTGGGCCCAGCCCTGCAGCTGCCAGCAGCAGCCCAGTTCCAACCCAATCAGGAGCACTGAGCCCACTGGGGCACATGGTTCCAATGCAAGGGACAAGAAACTGCTGCACCTGTCTGCAGTTACCTTCACAGCAGGTCTCCCCCATGCTGCACCCCATGCCCTCTCGCCCCAAGCACACTGCAGTGCAATCCCCAGTCACTCTGACCCCCCGGATCAAACCAAAACACCCCCATGGTGCTCAGGCCACTCCGGAGTGTTCCTGTAGTTTCATTCTGCTCTTGTCTGAAGTGCATTTTGAGCCTTGGCTTCCTGGTTAAACATTAGCTGGGCACCTCTGATGTCTCAGAGCACAAAAGGTGCGCTTTGTTCCATCTTTTCTTCTTTTTAAAGCCATTCAGAAGTTATAAAAGGATCAAGAAGAGCACTGTGACGCTTGCTCTGTGCAGTGAGCGGGGCTGGGTGCTCAGCACCAAGCACCAACAAGGACACATGATGTGGCAGCACTTCCCCAAGTGCCAGAGCTGGGCTCGGGAAGCTGCCTGGGCTCCAAAGCACTTTCCTCCCCCCTCCAAAACATGGGGTGCAAGCAGAACACACAGCATTGGATGCTCTGCGGATGAGCAGAGGCAGGACGGCCTCCAAAGCACCTGGGAGCACTGCAGCCTGCACTGCATGCTTGGGCTGCAGGGCTCATTTCTTCAGCAGCATCAGTATGAACTGCAGGAGAGAATCAAGCAGCACAGGACTCTGCCTTCTACAGCACGGTATAAGAGAGGGAGCAGCACTCCCAGCACAGACGGCACTGCAACTCCACAGGTTATGGGAAAACTTCAGGGTAGACGACAGAGAAAAAGCACAGATGTGATGCTGGTGCAACACCAGCTCCCAAACAAAAGTTCTGCTGTGACCTGCAGCAATGTGGGGCCACTCGTGCTGCAGCACCCGCAGCAGGACACTGCTCCCAGCACTGAGTGCAGCACTTGGCTGCACTCCCAGTGATCACCTCTGCAGGAAGGAGAGAAACCAAGCAGTGGCAACCAGAACAAGAAGTGCTGCAACACATTAAACAGAAAGCCTGGTGCCTGAGCATCAGCTCCACCAGCACACACTGAGCACTTAAACACATCCCAGGGCAGTGAGGGTGCTGAGAGATGGAGGCTGTCCTGAGCTACACCACTGCCTGCCATCAGAGTGCTGCAGCCAGGGGGACACATTGCAGGGAAGGCTGCAGAACAGCCCTGGCCTTCAGCAGCAATGTGCTGCTCCATGTGTACAAGCAGAGCTACAGATGCCACTCCAGCAGCAGACATCTGCAAGGCCGTGCTCTGGTAATGGGGGGTGTCCTCCCCACCCACCCCTTCCAGGGCACTGCCCAGAACTGACAGCTATTAACCCACCCTCATCTCTTCCTTCTTATCACAGCCACTATTTCCCTCTACAGTTCGCTGTACCCTGAGCCATACATCACTCTCCATCCTCACCCTCCCCAGACGTGACTTTTAAGTAAGTGAGCCACGACCCTTCTTCTTTAGGTTGACCCTGAGAATCAATTTTCTGCTCTGTTCATATTGGAAAGGGGCTCTTTGGATTCTCGCTCCACTGCTGCCCATGACCCTGGAGCAGTTTGCTTCTCCACCCCAGTTAAGAGCAGTGAAAACTGGAGCTGCTCAGACTCCCTGAGGAAAGACAAGTTCAGCAATAGCAGAGCACACATGAAGGCCTTTTCAGGAGCATCACACAGCATTCACATTTTGCTTCTGCCCATGCCTGTGTTCTTCCATGTTCACAGAGGAGACACATAAGGCACGCCAGGATAACCACCATGAGCACAAACAGGAGCAGCCCCATGGCGTAAAATCAGTAAGGCTTGTGGTTCCCTTATTGTATCCTCAAGTGTAAGAGTGCTAGGCAATGAGTTGGCCTTACCTTTTGTTCCAGGGGGCTGCAGATTATCTCCAGTCAGCGAGCACCAGCCTACGGGAAAGATGTCCCGGGAATCATATCGGCACCAGTAATCGAAGGCACCTCTCCAGCCATCAAATGTTATGAGGACCTCAGAACCTCTCACCTCCCCAATGGTGGCCGGGCAGATGAAGTGAGGGTTCTTCCTGTCCACCGCCTCCAGCTTCATACCTGTCTTGAAGAAGTTTTGGGATGGAGATGGTGGTTCCTATGAGAAAAGGAAAACGAGCTCAGAGAGCGGCAGTGCCCGCCTGGAGCAGCGCTGCCCCTCCATTGCCACTCACCTCCACGAGCAGATGGGGTGGGTGTGTGCTCTGTGAGCTGCCTAGCTTGCATCCCCATGCTGCTGGGCACAGCCCATACAGTGCTGTGTAAGCACTGAGCCCTACCCTGAGCCAGCAGCAGCTGCATGGAGCTGCCAGGGGGAGCAGCACGTGGCAATGGTGGTAGTGTGCTCATCTCCCATGCAGGAGGGGGATGTACCAGAAGGATATATTTGCTCCCAAACAGCCAAATACCTTGTGAAAAATCCGGATGGGAGCCATCTCTGCTCCATTCAGAGTCTTCAAGAGGAACATGGGCCAGGAGGAAGCGTTCAGCCGGAAGCCTGCAAGGAGAGAGCAGAGATGGGCACTGTCAGACTGACATCCTGGGCTGCAGCCACAAACAGCTGCTCTGACAGAACAGGGAGAAATCAAGCCAACACAGATCTGCAGTG
Source organism: Coturnix japonica (assembly GCF_054131305.1). Taxonomy (NCBI): domain Eukaryota; kingdom Metazoa; phylum Chordata; class Aves; order Galliformes; family Phasianidae; genus Coturnix; species Coturnix japonica. The sequence goes on along the minus strand of NC_140679.1, from coordinate 12,592,334 downwards.
TGTGCACAACAACCTCCTGATGCCATGCAACCCAATGCTGCAAAGCTCGCACCTCCTGGCACACCCCACAGACCCTCTGCCACCCCCATGGGATGCACAGCAGCTGCCACAACCTCAGAGAGAAACCGATGGGACCTCTTACACTGAGTGTGCACGGAAAGGGAGCAGTGGTGTGTGTGTGTGTGTGCGCACAGGCGGTGCTACAAGGAGTGCAGGAATGCCATGCCATAAATTGCAGGCTCACACACCCTGCAGGCAGAACAGTGCTCTGCTGAGTGCTCCCCATGCTGGGCACAAGAGCATCTCTCCTGCTGGGACCAGTGCAGGGCACAGCACAGAGCTGGGCACAGCACACTGACCTCCTTTTATAAGGTCAGAAGTGACTTTAGCTCTGTAGCTCGATTACTCTTATTGCCATCTGCTGGCAAAACTCAGAGCAGGCAGAGCTGAGAACACAGCTCTCCTCTGAGGCACAGAGGGAGAGCTTCAGAAAGTGCATGCGCTGAACCTGCACTTGAGTTGCAAGAGTGTGAGCTGCTCATCTGTGCACCAACAGCTCCTGCATCTCCGCCCCAAAGCATCCCCACCTACAGCACAACGTGCACAGGACTCAGAGCTGTGGGCATGCCTGACCAACAGCCCAGCGAGCCGCGGGGGATGACAGCACTGTGATAGCGATGGGCAGTGCAGGGGCTTTGTCCCAGAAACATGAGAAAACCAATCCTGCTTGTCCCCATGGACAACACAGGCGCTCACTGAAGCTCAGCTCACCCAGAGGAGGCTGCAGCATCCCTCCGTTCTTCTCACAGTTCCCGATGGGTTGGATCTCAGCTGAGTCCACCAGCCGCCAGAAGTCGTTCTTGTTGTCGCTGCCGTCGAGGCGCAGGCGGAGGCGGGCGCCTGTCAGCCCCACCACTGTGGCAATGCACGTGGACGTGGTGTTCCGCGGGTCCTGGGCTTCCAGTTTCATGTTGATCTTGAACTCGTTGGCAGGAGGAGTGTAGGACTGTGGAGGGAAAGAGGAGACTGTTAGAGCCAGCACATCCAGCACTGCGAGCACCGCAGCCTTGTGAGCACCCCACGGCTCTCTGCCATCCGGCCCTTCAGTGCTGTGCTTGCATTTGCAGCACCTAAACCTGTATTGTTCACCTTTGCTTCAGCACATGCTGATTTCTGGTAAGCCTCAGATACCCTGAAGCATCCCCCGTGCCAAAAAGGGGCCCACCCCCAGCACAGCACTTCTGGGCTGCAGACTGTCTCCCTCAGGTTTCCCATTCACCCTCAGCCCCTCACCTGCTTGAAGCAATGGGCAGGTGCTGGGACAGCACATGTCTCCTTCAGGTATTTCTCCCAGGTAAAGTGACCTGAGGGAGAGAAAACAGAGAGTTCAAACAGGAGCCAGGACGAGGGAACAGCTTGGACACTCAGCGTCTGACACTCAGCAGAGCAGAGATTGATTCTGGAGCTCCTTTAAGCAGACCAAGTATGATATGGACAGGCAGTGCTTGCAGGCAGAGCATCAGCTTTGCGCTCTGATGTCTTCACCTTTACAGATATTTCCTACAAGCAAAGCACTCCACACACCCAAGGGTCAAACTGCAGCAGCTGTGAGTGAAGAGTGAGCAGTGCAGCTCTGCACCCTCGTGCCCATGTTCTCATCCCACTGCATTTAATGTTGGTCTGAAGCTCAGAATGTAAATAGAGTTTCTCATCCTTTGGGCTCCATTGGTACGTTTCAGCCCCCGAGGGGATATCAACCCCCTGAAATGATGCTCTAAGGAATAAAAGGAAGGGAAAGGAAGGGATGTGTGCTCTTACCTTGATACTGGGAGGGGGACTCTGGCGGGCGGCTGTACTTGTGCTTCTTACCATCCTTCCAGTCTATGGCTATGACAAGAAACAAAGCACTTGTGTCAGTGAGGGGCACAGCCTCCCACACACAGTAACAAGCCTGGTAAGAGCTGCACTGCAGTGGGAGTAAAGCTTGCTACACAAAAAGCACTGTTGCTGTTGGCAAATCCTCCTTCATGTGTCTAAAAGATGACTGTCTTTAAAAAGGAGAACGTACTACTGCTGCCCTCACCCTGCAGCCAGCCCCATCCTGCTCTCCTGCAGCCAGCCCTGAAGCTCATGCTTCATTAAAGGACAAGCAGTGATGGGAGGAGGATAACACCGCTGTAAGAGAAGCCAAAGGGATGCTTAAGAAAAATAAAGGAAGGAGATAAACTGAGAGTAGCAATCTCCTGCCATGAGCCCCATGTGCACGCACAGCTGTGAACAAAGGGCTGTGGAGGATGTGCCCTGCTCTGCTGCTCCCTTCCCCCATGTTCAAAGTGCTGAGATGAGCTCCCTGCTGGCCATGCACATGGATGGAACACCACTGAAGGAAAACAATGGGGTCTGCAGAGCCCAAGGTCAGCATGCTCAGCTGCAGGCAGCCTGCAAGGCAGAGCCCTGAAGCCTGTCTCTGCAGCAGGGATAGCAGCAGCCAGCACTGTATGGCTGCAGCCACATAGGGTAGGCAGCTCCATGGCTTCATGCCTGTGTTGGAGGAGCAGCAGCGTGTGCATGCACAAGCAGATGGTGTGGGCACAGCCCTGCTGCTGCTGCTGCACACAGCCATGGCACAGCATGCTCACTGCTGCACACAGCCATGGCATGGTATGCACACTGCTACACATAGATACAGCACTGCAGGGCTTGCTGAGTGTGAAGGAGAGGTTGTGCATCATCCTGGGGACTCAGTACCAGCCAGGGCACCCTGGCTATGTCCATCATGTCCATGCACACTCTTGCTCTGCTCTGCTCCTAGTGGGGCACTGACAACACATTCCCTGTGCCCCCGTGGCTCCCCAGCTGTGTCCCTGCTCAACCCTGTGCAGCACAGCACAACTCACCTTTCTGGGGCCCTGGTTTCCGCATTCTATCACCGCTGCCGTCCTTATCGTGGGAGCGACTCGCCTTGAAGTAACTGAAGACACCTAGGACAAAAGAAAGAGCCATGAGAAAATCCCCCAGCTGTGGAGCATGTGAACATCTGCAGCACTACCTGATGGCACCACTGGGAGAACAGCAATGCTTTCACTCCCACATTGCACAAACGCCTCCTGATGAACACAGACCCGTTGTCTCAGCCCCAAAACCAGCAGCCCTTCTCCCCATGGGGACAGCAGGCACAAGAGGAGCAGCAGTGGGACACCACTGTGGCCCTGGGATGCAGCTGGAGAGGAAGGCAGAGTCCTGCTTCCTATTGCAGTGCAGCCAATGGGCCACCAATGAGCACTGTCTGGGTGCTGAGTTCAGCTTTCATAGAACAAAACTATCACACCGAGAAGGATTTAAATGACTGAGTCTGATTAGGAATAATAAAGGAGAGAGCCCAGGAGAGCCATAAAAATAAGGGATAGCATGAAGGGAGTGCAGCCCGGCACAGCGCAGCCGCCTCTCCTCTCTGCCCCTCTGGGGCCCATATGGATCACACCAGCATCTGCCAAGGAGGCGCCGTCACAGCCAAAGGCAGCTCTCCATCTGGGGCAGCGATCCCAAAGCAAGAAGCAAAGAGCAGCCCCATCCAATGGACAGCCTGAGGAGGCTGGGAGAAGCACCCTGCCCATACTGCTATGTCCTCATGCTCCCACCCCACTGCACAGCCCTGCTCCCATTGCACTGCACAGCCCTGCTCCCATCCCATTGCATAGTCCTGCTCCCATTGCACTGCACAGCCCTGCTCCCATCCCATTGCACAGCCCTGCTCCCATTGCACTGCACAGCTCTGCTCCCATCCCATTGCACAGCCCTGCTCCCATCCCACTGCACAGCCCTCCTCCCATCCTATTGCACAGCCCTGCTCCCGTCCCACTGCACATCCCTGTTCCCATCCCACTGCACAGCCCAGCTCCCATCCCATTGCACAGCCCAGCTCCCATCCCACTGCACATCCCTGTTCCCATCCCACTGCACAGCTCTGCTCCCATCCCATTGCACAGCTCTGCTCCCATCCCATTGCACAGCCCTGCTCCCATCCCACTGCACAGCCCTGCTCCCATCCCATTGCACAGCCCTGCTCCCATCCCATTGCACAGCTCTGCTCCCATCCCACTGCACAGCCCTGCTCCCATCCCACTGCACAGCCCCGCTCCCATCCTGCTCCCAGCCTCCTTGTTTTCCTTCCTACCCGTGCGGGGAGAGATTAATTCATCTCTTCCTTCGGAGGAGGAAAGGAAATTGCAGCAGTGCAACATGTCAGGAGAGAGCAGCAGAGCCGGGCTCGCCGAGGACGTGCATTAATTACCGCCTGCTATTTTTATCCTGTGCAGAACTCCAGGCTTGGCTGCGACTGAAGGAGCTCAAATCCCCCGAGATGCAACGCACCCTGAGCTGCAAACGGAGCAATCCAGCAAGTGCTCAGCAAAACTTCTGTGTGCTCTTAAGCAGAAGAGAAGGAGCGATGTGACACAGCAACGTCACCTCCAGTGGACGAGCTCGGCACAGAGCAGAGCTGGCTGCTCCTGCTCACATAACCAGCATCACCACGAGGCCTTGCACCATGCAATGGAGCAGGGCTGGAGCACAGCAGTAAGTGCAGCTCCCCATCCTGAAAGCACTGGATCACCCAAGGATGGAAATGACCCCCAAGGTCATTCAGTCTGACTGTCCCCTATTGCTAATGCTGCCCACTGAGTGCATGCCTCAAACTCTCCTTCAGCAAACAAACAGCAGAGCTGCATTCCTTTGCCCCATAGCAGCGCTCAGACCTACTGAGAATGGGGTCACTGAGCCCCATGCAGTGCCCAGCCTGATCACAGCACAGGTCAGCAGCAGAAGGGCAGGTAGAAACCCCTGCAGGGTAGAAAGAACATATGAAATGGGGACAGTGACACGGCTGATGTGAGAATAAAGCCTTTGATGCGGTTCAATTGAGCTGTGGGGATGGGGAGAGCAAAGGTGTGTCAGAAAGGAACAGCATCGCGGCCATGGAGCGCTGGGGGGAGCGGCTTCCCTGTGCTGCCACATGGCTGCTCGCAGCCACTCAGCGCCCGCTGCTCGCTATAAACAACAACAGTCAACAGAAAGGGAGGCAAAAATCAAAGCCGGGCCCTTAAGCTGCTTCTCTGCTTTATCCTATGGGAGCTGCAGGCCCTGCTATGGCCACGGCTGATGCTACGCGGCACATCCCAGCACCGCCCGGCTGCTGGAATCGAGGCCGCGGCTTTAAACGAGCACCAGGGGTTGAACGTGCTTCTTTTTAAAGAAGAGTATATAAAGAGTGTATAAAGAGCTCAAACCCTGCCCGGATCCCGACCCAAAGCACAAACTGCCCGACCCTATACACAAACTCTACCTGACCCCCAACCCGACCCGATCCCCAGGGGCTGCAGAGGCCCGACGCGTCCCGGGGCAGCACTGAGCGATGTCCCCCCCGGGGTTGATGCCTCTCCCGGCTCCATCCCTCGCTGTCACCCCGCAGGGCCGGGCTGTCCCGCACCGAGCGCTGCGGGGCCTAACACAGCGCACAGCACGGCCAGGGTGCGGGCTGCCAAGGCTCCGGGGTGGGCTCGGATGGAGGGAGGGCCGCGGGCGGAGCGGGCCGCAGTGACAGCCGAGCTCCGGGCCCGGCCCGCCCCGCACAACGGCCGCGCTGCCCCCTCCCCATCCCCGGCCCCGCCGCCCCTCACCTGCCCGGCCCCGAGCGCTGCGGGCTCCGTCTCAGCGCCGCGCCGCCAACGCCGCCATGTTTGCGCTGCGCACTGAGGCGGGGGGCGGCCGCCGGGACACAGAAGCGCTCAGCCGCCCCCTGCCGGGCCCCGCCGGCACACGGAGCCCCCCGGCACCGAGAGCCGACAACGCGGCTTTGCGCGGCCTGACACGCAGCTCCGTGCAGCCGGTCAGCCCTATGCACACACTGAACGTGGTTGTGCCACATCTCTGCTTGTTGGATTGCCCGAGGGTCCCGATGTCACCTCCAGAGCTGCTCATGTCGTGGATGTAAAAGATGGGTTGATGGGCTGTGCACAGCAGAGAGAAATAGGGAAAGGCACTTTGGAGTGGTGGGATGGATAGTAATGGGATTGGATGTGATAGGATGGGATGAGATGGGATAAGGTGGGATGGAGTGGTGTAGAATGGGATGGGATGGGATGGGATGGGATGGGATGGGATGGGATGGGATGGGATGGGATGGGATGGGATGGGATGGGATGGAGGGGGGGATAGGAATGCGGGTGCAATGGGAGTGGGAATGGGGATGGGATGAGATAGGGTATGATAAGATGGGATGAGATGGGCTGTGATAGGATAGGATGAGATGGGATAAGGTGGGATGGAGCGGTGTAGAATGGGGTGGTATGGGGTGGGGTGGAGATGGAGATGGGGATAGGGTAGGGTGGCATCAGATGGTTTGGGATGAGATGGGTTGAGGTGGGATGGGATGGGAATTGGATGGGATGAGGTGGGATGGCTTGTAATGGGATTGGATGTGATAGGATGGGATGAGATGGGATAAGGTGGGATGGAGTGGTGTAGAATGGGATGGGATGGGATGGGATGGGATGGGATGGGATGGGATGGGATGGGATGGGATGGGATGGAGGGGGGGATAGGAATGCAGGTGCAATGGGAGTGGGAATGGGGATGGGATGAGATAGGGTATGATAAGATGGGATGAGATGGGATGTGATAGGATAGGATGAGATGGGATAAGGTGGGATGGAGGGGCGTAGAATGGGGTGGGATGAGGTGGGGTGGAGATGGAGATGGGGATAGGGTAGGGTGGCATCAGATGGTTTGGGATGAGATGGGTTGAGGTGGGATGGGATGGGAATTGGATGGGATGAGATGGGATGGCTTGTAATGGGATTGGATGTGATGGGATGGTATAAGGTGGGATGGAGTGGCATAGAATGGGATGGGATGGGATGGGATGGGGTGGGGTGGGGTGGAGATGGGGATAGGGTAGGGTGGCATCAAATGGTTTGAGATGGGATGGGTGGAGGTGGGATGGGATGGGATGGGATGGAGGGGGGGATAGGAGTAGGGGTGGGGTGGGAGTGGGAATGGGGATGGGATGAGGTAGGGTATGATAAAATAGATGTGATAGGATAGGATGAGATGGGATAAGGTGGGATGGAGTGGTGAAGAATGGGATGGGATGGGATGGGATGAGGTGGGGTAGAGATGGGGATAGGGTAGGGTGGCATCAGATGGTTTGGGATGGGTTGAGGTGGGATGGGATGGGATGGAGGGGGGAATAGGAATGGCAGTGGGATGTGGGAATGGGGATGGGAAGAGGTAGGGTATGATAAGATGGGATGGGTTGGAATGTGATAGGATAGGGTAGGGTAGGGTAGGGTAGGGTAGGATAGGATAGGATAGGATAGGATAGGATAGGATAGGATAGGATAGGATAGGATAGGATAGGATAGGATAGGATGGGATAAGCTGGGATGGAGTGGCATAGAATGGGATGGGCTGGGGTGGGGTAGAGATGGGGATAGGGTAGGGTGGCATCAGATGGTTTGGGATGGGATGGGTTGAGATGGGATGGGGGATGGGATGAGATGGGATAGAAGTGGGGATAGGAATGGGGGTAGGATGGGAGTGGGAATGGGGATGGGATGAGATAGGATGTGATAATATGGGATGGGATGAGATGGGGTGGGATGGGATAGAGGTGGGTACAGAGATGAGAATGGGAATGGAGATGAGTACAGGGATGGGATTGAATGTGGTTGGGGATGGGATGGGGATGGGATGGGATGGGATGGGATGGGATGGGATGGGATGGGATGGGATGGGATGGGATGGGATGGGATAGGATGAAATGGGATGGGACCCTTGCAAGAAGGTCTGAGATAGCTCATTTGTTATGCTTCTCTTTTATCCTTTAGGGAAGTTAATGCCCACTTTTGCATGGCAGGAACGGATGGCTGACCTCCACCTGCTGGTGGCAGGGTGCAGCAGCACAGCAGCAGTGTTAGTGCTGTCCTGGCTGCAGTGCCACACTTGGTGCAGCCTCTGCAATATTTAGGGCCCTGCCCAGGGCCAAGCAGCTTCTGGCTGGCCTGCAGCCGACCTGTGGGACGCAGCCAGAAGGCCACAGTGCATGGGATGCCCTTAGGGAAAACCAACAGGATCAGTTCTCAGAGCAAAACACAACCTGCATTTACCTCTTTCCCCCCACAACAGACTGTAAATAAAAGCAGTGATCAAACAAGGCAGGACTTCGGGGGGCTGGCACATCACCCTGGGGGCAGCTGCTCCCACAACAGGCTGCACAGCTCAGCATGCAGGTGGGTCCTGAATATTAACATTGAAGGAGACCCCCACCTCCCTGGGCAGCTCGTCCCAGTGCTCCATCACCTTCCTCTGCTCCAGTTTGTGGCCATTTCCCCTTGTCCTGTTCCCGCAGACCACTGAGAAGAGGTTGGCCACATCCCTTTCTCTCCCACACTGAATATATTTATAAGCACTAATCACATTCTTTCTCAGTCTTCCCCAGGCTGAGCAGCTCCAGGTCCCTCACAAGGAGATGCTCCAGGCCTTTTCAGCTCTGTTATCAGGATGCCATGGGAGTCAACACCAAAAGCCTTGCTGATGTTGAGGCATGCGACATCCACTGCTCCCCCTGCACCTACCCAGCCATCATTGAAGGCTATGAGGTTGGTCAAGCATGATTTCCCCTTGGTGAATCCATGCTGAGTGCTCCTGATGAGCTCCTCTTCCAATTGCTCTGCATGCACCGTGTACCCCCTATACCGTGCACTGCCTGCAGTGCCATGCATGGCCCGCACGATGCGCTGCCTGCAATTGCTTGCACCGCCCAGGGGAGATTGCAGAGGGAAGAGCCCAGAGCGCTGCTCGTTGTGTCCCTGTCCCCGCTGTCGAGCTGAGCTGCTCTGGAAGAACCAAAGGGCAGTTGCCCCCTCACAATGCAGCGTGCACAATGCACGATGCAGGATGGAGGGGGGAGCTGAGTGCTGTCTCTGATGGGGACGGCCCAGTTTCCGTGGCAACTGAGCGGTACCGGCTGCGGCCGCGTGGCCCCGGCAGAGGGCACTGCGCGTCCGTGGATGCGGCACGGCCGTGAGTGGAGGGACCGGGAGGGAAGGGGGGGACTGGGGGCACAGGGGGGCACTGGAGGCAATGGGGGCACTGGGAGCAGTGAGGGCAACAGAGACACTGGGAGCATTGGGGGCAGTGGGGGCAGTGGGACTGCGTGAGCAGTGGGAGCATTGGGAGCATTGGGAGCAATGGGGCTCTGGGGGCACTGGAAGTACTGAGGACACTGGGAGCACTGGAGACACTAGAGGGCATTGAGGGCAACATAGACACTGGGAGCATTGGGGGCAACTGGGACACTGGGAGCATTGGGAGCAGAGGGAGGCATTGAAGGCAATGGGGGCACTGGGAGCATTGGGGCACTGGGAGCATTGGGGGCAGTGGGGGCATTGGGAGCACTGGGAGCAATGGGGAACTGAGAGAAGTGGGGGCACTGGAGGCATGGGGGGGCAACAGGGATACTGGGAGCAATGGGGCTGTGGGAACAGAGGGGGCACTGGGAGCACTGGGAGGAATGGGGCCAGTGGGGGTACTGGGGGCACAGGTCTGTGGGGTTGTCAGTGCAACACAACACAACACAACCTGACACAATGCAGTGGAACACAACGTGATGTGACACAACACAGTGTGATGTGACACAACACAACGCAATGCCACATGGTGCAGTGTGACACAAGATGGCTCAGTGTGGGTCGGGTGGTGCCCCCAGCTGTGCCCTCACCCCACACTGGGTAGCATTGCATTGGGGTCAGGGATGTGTGGTACCATCCACCCCACAGTGCTGGGTGTGTAGGCAATTAGCCAGCCCCGCCTGCCCTAATTACCAGGGCAAAGCATGCCATGCTCCCTTCTGACCCATCTGCTGTGGGTCACAGCAGTCCCATGGCCAGGGGGCATCAGTGTGGCCCAGCACGGAGCAGGCAGAGGTTTTGTGTGTCCCATTGTCCCACATACAGTGGTGCTGCTCCCCCCTGCTCCCGCATGACCCACACTCACTCCTCTGGTTTCCATTTCCCACCACACATCTGGGGTTGGGAATGGACTTGGGGATGGCACTGGGGTTGGGGCTGTGATTGCTGTTGGGTTGGCACTGGGGTTGGGGCTGGGAATGGGGCTGGGGTTGAGGTTTGTGCTGGGGCTGGAGGTGAGGCTAGGTCTGGGAATGGGGCTGGGGTTGGGACTGAGAATGGAAATGGTGCTGGGGGTGGGATTGGTGATGAGACTGAGGTTGGGGCTGCGAGTGGTGTTGGGGGTGGGGCTGGGAATGGTGTTGGACTGGGGTTGGGCTGAGGCTCTTAGCGCAGTCCTATCCCATCAGGTTGTGCAGTGGAGGAGCCCAGCCCCGTGCTGGGCAGCACTCCATGTTCCCGGCCTGCCGCAGTGCTCAGTGCTGGCACAGGGCTCTGCTGGAGTTACTCATCTCTCCCATCAGCAGCCCGCACCCAGCGCCCATCTGCGACTGCAGGACGGTGCCTTTCAGCAGCAGCATGAGTTGGAGCCTGAGTGCATGCAGTGGGACCTCAGCTCTGTGCCCATCGCTGCATCCCTCTCCGTGCTGCACACGAGCGTGCAAAGTGCTGGGTGTGTGGAAATGGCTGGAAAAGCGCTCCCTGCTCCTGCTTCAATCAGAGGAACGGAGCAGCTGTTGGAGTGAATGGGCCCTGCACTAAAGCAGACGTCTTAATATCTTTTGCAGAGGAGGTGCATTGTGATTCACTCTGTGCATCTCTATTACTCAGCGTTTGATAGGGGCTTACTTGTCTCAAGTGCTTTTCATTATTGCCCTAATGCTATCTATTAACATATGGGATGGAGGCTCTTTTCTCATCTGGAGCGTGCATCACTCTGCTTTTAAGGATGATGGGGCTCGCAAGTACATAACACTTTGCTGCCTCCATGACGGAGCTCACCAGGAGGAGGGAGGGGTGAGTGGGGGTGAATGGCCACAGGGGTGTGAGGACAAGCAGTGTGAGCAGAGCTGCAGCCATGCACTGCTCCACTGCCACAGCTCTGCATGGCAGCGGGGTCAGTTACCTGCTTTAACTCCTTGGGGGGGTCTTACAGGTGCAGGTTCTGTGGGCAGACTTTGTGGGGGAAGATTACAGGTGTGGTTTATGGGTGGGTGCTGCGTGATGGGCAGAGCAATGCTGGGACAGTCCCATGTGCTGCTCTTACTTTGCACATGGCTGCAACTCAGAGCTGAACCATCTACTGGACAGGAGATGCAGCCTGGTGAGAGAGCACCTCTCTTCCCTATGCTCAGGTTGAGTTCTGCCTTGCATTTTGTTGAGCTAAGGCAAGAAACAGGACCTGCATGTCCCAGCAGCCAGGTTGGGACATGGGACTTAGAGCACCTGGAAACCCCAATGTGGCACAGTCATGCAGCAGCCGCCTCCGAGCAGCTTGATGGATGGCGGGCCGGTCCCACCCGCAGCCAGATGACAGCTCCTCGCATCAGCCACTGTGATAAATAGCAATTACCAACCGGAGCTCTGCCACTCACATTTGCCTAAGTGAGGAGCAGAATCATACATCTCTGCTGATTACATATCAATGATGCGCTGGAGGCCTTCACAACTTTTAGATCCGCTTAAGATATGCCGCCCTGATTTAGATGGCGATTTGCATACAATTTACCCATAAAGCCTTACTTTGAAAAGCATAATTACTTTCCTTTTTTTTTTTTTTTCTTCTTCTTCTTTTTAATATTCTTCCTTCTGATTTGAATGTTAGCAAGGCCATACCATGAATTACCGCGCTAATGAAGACAAACACGCGCGGGGTGTGCAATGGGAGCACTGCTCCGTAACCTCCCTGCACGCAACGTTGTTTGTGGTGGTGGTTTGGTGCCAACACTGTTCTTCCCATGGATGCTTGTGCTATAGGGCTGGAAGAGCTGTGGGGTGCAGGTTTGGGGCTGTGGGGTGAAGCTGTGCCCAGAACTGTGTGGATGTGGTACTGATGGCACAGCAGGGTGGGCTGAGTTTGGATCTGAGAGGTTCCACAGTGACTCGATGATCCTGTTTTGTTCAATATCTTCATCAGTGACCTTGATCAGGGGGTAGCATCCATCCTCTTCAAGTTTGCTAATGATATGAAGTTGGGAGGAATGGCTGACACTGGAAGGCTGTGATGCTATTCAGAGAGACTTGGATAGGCTGGAGAGTTGGGCAGAGAGGAACCAGATGAGGTTTAACAAGAGCAAGAGTGTTGCACCTGGGAAGGAATAACCACCAGTATCAGTACAGGTTGGGGGATAACCTGCTGGAGAGGAGCTCTGCAGAGAGGGACCTGGGGGTCCTGGTGGGCAATGGGTTGTCCATGAACCAGCAGTGTGCCCTGGTGGCCAAGAAGGCCAATGGCATTCTGAGCTGCATTAAAAGGAGTGTGGCCAGCAGGTCAAGGGAGGTGATCCTCTGTCTATTCTGCCCTGGTCAGGCCTCACCTGAAGCATTGCTTCCAGCTCTGGGCTCCCTGGTACAAAAAAGACAGGGATCTTCTGGAGAGAGTCCAACAGGGGGCTGCAAAGATGATAAAGGGCCTGGAGTGTCTGGCAACTAGTCTACCAACCTGGTCTAGGGAGCCTGCTTTGCTGGGGGGGTTGAACTCAATGATCTCTAGAGGTCCCTTCCAACCCCTACAATTCTGTGATGCTGTGATTCTGTGACCCACCAGGCCCTGGGCTGGTAGTAGCTGGATGCTGCAGTTTTGGGGTATCAGGAGTTTGGAACAGGGGCCATGAGACTGTCAGCACTTCACCCAATCCAACCCAACCCATCCCAACCCAACCCAACCCAACCCATCCCATCCCATCCCATCCCATCCCATCCCATCCCATCCCATCCCATCCCAACCCAACCCAACCCAAACCTCTCTGCTTTGTGTTGCTGAATGTTTAACATCTCTCCAGGAAAATCATATCCAGGGCCCACATGGGATGTGGGTCAGAGGGTGAGTGGAGGCAGTGGCAGCAGGCAGAGCGGTGTGGCTAATTGTGGGGAGGTTCGGAGGCAGCTCCATCACATCTATCAGTACTGACGGAGGGAGGAGAGCTCTGATAATGGAGGGCTTTTTAATCTAGGAGATAAAAAATGTAATGAGATTCAATGGCTGTGAGCTGGAGCTCGAAAAACCGAAATTGGAAGGAAGATGCATCTTTTAAACAGGGAGTGTAATTAACCATCGGAGCAATTTGCCAAGGGATGTGGCGGGTTCTCCATCATTTGTGGTCTTTAAATCAAGTCCTTCTGAAAGAGTTGTTCTCCTTCCACCAGAAGTCATGGAGTTGGGCAGTGCCCTTCTCTGCCCAACAAACCTGCACCCTTCAGGGCTGTGTGCTGCAGGGCAGCTGGGGGCCATGGGATCCTAACAGCTCTTTTTCCCCTATTGGTTTCCCAGAGCTCTGTGTGCCCCATGGGATCCCCTCAGCTCTGCATGCCCTATGGGATCCCAGCACTACTGGATACCCCATTGGATCCCAACACTGCTGTGTGCCCATGTGATCCCCACAGCGCTGGATTCCCGTGAGATCCCCACACTGATCCATGCCCCATGGGATCACAGCTCTGGGTACCCCAATGAATCCTAACACCACTGGATGCTCTATGGGATCCCAACACTACTGGATACCCCATTGGATCCCCACACCTCTGGATGCCCCATGGGGACCCCACACCACTGGGTACCCCATTGGATCCCAGCCCTCCAGTACTGCCAGGTCTGGGAGCCCAGCTTGTTGCTTTTAATTCCCTGCTTCTCCTTCTTCTTTCCCCCCTTCTTGGTTTCATTCTTGATATTTTTTCCTTTCTGCCCTAATTTTTTTTTTTTTTTCACCTATAATTTTCTCCATTGACTTTAATTAAGCTCTCCCCAGGCTCGCTCTGTAGGCAGGCTTCCCTGGGTCTAATTAGACTCTCATCATAAGTAATCTACATGGAAAGCAAACATGTGTGTGTGAGAGAGAGCCAGTGAGATTTATAGAGAGCATGCAGGGAGCAGATGGGTGCATAAAACACTACAAATAATTCTGGTGCAGATGCAGAAAAGGCCGTTGCTGCGATGGGGATGGGAGCCTTCCCCACGCGCTCCCATAAGTCAAACCTCTGTCTCTCCCTCTCTCAAGGTATCACTGCACTTCCCACAATAAAATCAATAGTGCAGATCAGAGTAAATCATCTTTGACTGGGAAAGCAGGACTCGTTGATAGCAGCGATTCCCAGATGAGCTTAAGGAGATGTCTTGTGCTGATCTGCTTCTCACCGTGTGCTTAAGGCACAAGGTGCGTGCTGCCTTGGAGCTGCCTGCCCATGGATGGGGAATGGGTCTCTCAATGCCTTTCCTGGCCTCAGTGCTCCAACAGCCAACCTTCTGGCTGTGGCCAGCAGTGATTACACCATGAAACCCGCTGTCACACTGGGTCATAAAAACCAAAGATGTCAGTGCCCAGAGAGGCAGGTTGGACAAATCCCTGCACAACAGGGCAATGATGATTGCCACAGCACTGCTGGACTGACCCAAATGCAGCAGGCAGTGCCTGAGTCTCTGAATCACTGAAGACAGAAAAGCACCACAGGGAAGGATGGCTCAGTGCTGGCGCTGCATCTCTTAACAGCTGTTGCTGACCTGGTTGGAAATGGTCCAGGGTCTGGGATGGAGATCAGGTCTGGCACAGTCCAACCACAATGTGTATAGAGCGGCAAACACCAACTTCTCCCATGCAAGCATCTCTTGGGCTGCTCAGCCCAGGCTCTTCAGCAGACACTGGAGACAAAGGGGCATTTCCAGGACATGAATTACCTTCTTAGCCAGTGATATGATGCTCTCCTCTCCTCTCCTCTCCTCTCCTCTCCTCTCCTCTCCTCTCCTCTCCTCTCCTCTCCTCTCCTCTCCTCTCCTCTCCTCTCCTCTCCTCTCCTCTCCTCTCCTCTCCTCTCCTCTCCTCTCCTCTCCTCTCCTCTCCTCTCCTCTCCTCTCCTCTCCTCTCCTCTCCTCTCCTCTCCTCTCCTCTCCTCTCCTCTCCTCTCCTCTCCCCTTCCTTTTCCCACTCCTCCTCCTCTTCCCCTTCCCCTTTCCCCTTCCCTTCTCCTTCCACTTTTTCTTCCCCTTCCCATTTCCCTTCCCCTCCCACCCTACCCTATTCCCTGCTCCACACTTACAGGTGTGGGAGAGCAGAGCTCCAAGGAAGCATGGATTTCTGCATGTAGCCATATTCCAGATGAGCTCTGCCTGTGCCAATACAGAGCCTGAGCCCTAAGCCCACCCGACATGAGGACATCTCTCTGGTCACAAAGTCATCTAGCATCATTGCTGAGGGATGCAGAAACTATCAACCAGCTCTTTTTAGACTCTTGACATGTGAAATTAGACCAACAATTGAGATTACTATTATTTTTAGGGTGATTTAGAAATGTTTGCCCCATGTAGATGTGTTGTTTGACATTCTCCTTGGATACAAAGAGGCTGAAGTGCACTTCACTGTCCTCGTGTGCCACAAATGCCTCCTTCCAAACACACAGAACAGAAATACTCACTGATCGCGTCACCACCTCTTCTCTCTTGCTATGAGCAATTCTGAGGTCTCCATTTTGCAATGCCCTTTGCCACCACTAGGATTTATTTCATCCCTAATACACTTCTAAAATCTCTTCACCTTGCCAGCCCTAGGGATTTCTGTGCCTGCTCCTTGCACAAATTTGCCCTAGGGGGAGTTCAGGCCAGACATTAAGAACAACATCCTTACCATGGGGGTGGTCAAACATTGGGACAGGCTTCCTGGAGAGCACGATGCCCCATGCCCATTAATGCACGTGAAGTGTTTGGACAATGCCCTCATTAATATGAGGTTAACTAACTTTTGGTTAGCAGCCAGAGAGTTGGACTGGATGATCTTTGCAGGCCCCTCCCAACTGCACTATCCTATCCTATCCTATCCTATCCTATCCTATCCTATCCTATCCTATCCTGTCCTATCCCGTCCCATCCCATCCCATCCCATCCCATCCCATCCCATCCCATCCCATCCCATCCCATCCCATCCCATCCCATCCCATCCCACTTTATCCCATCTCATCCCCATTTCCATTCCATCCAATCCTCATTCCATCCTGTCCTGTCTTATCCAATCCCATCCCCATCCTGTCCCCATTCCATCTCCATATCATCCCATCCCATCCCATCCCATCCCATCCCATCCCATCCCATCCCATCCCATCCCATCCCATCCCATCCCATCCCCATCCTATCACGTATAGTCTCTTCCCAACCTATTTCCATCCTCATCCCCATCCACACCTCCACCTCATCCCATCCTATCACATCTAATCTCATCCCCATCTCATGCCAAGCACTTTGGGAACACAGGCACACAGAGCTGGTAGAAGCAGGACAGATTCTTGCCCCTGGGGTTGGACATTACCCAGGCAAAGCTGAGGGTCTGAGCAATGTGTGAGCAAAGGTCTGAGCCAGAACTGTGGCACTGCTGGCCCTGATCAATTCTCACCACCATTATGAGGGGAAAGCTTTGGGTTTTGGCTGCACCTTGGCAAGGATGAGAGCAACGTGGGGCCTGGTGAGGAGAGTGTCATATTGCCACTTCGCATCTGCAGAAGGCAGTTTTTCCTTCTAAAAACGACCACGTTCCAGGGGTGCAGCTCTTGTTATCTGCCTCATCCCAGTGCTGGACAGATCCTGCCCAGCACCATGATGGTGGGTATTCCACCCACCCAAAGCCATGTGTAGCCCCAGCTGTGCTGTGCAGCCCTCAGCGCCGCTCCGATGAACCACACATGGAGAATTTCTTTCAGATATTTAAATACATCTCAGGGTTCAGATCGCAGCTTCTCAACAGCAGTTAAATAAGTAACACATTCATATTTTGTAAACTGTTTCTCACAGCTTGTTTATTTAGGGTTATAACTCGATTTGGGCTCCTTATGGAAGTGTGACTCATTGTTTAATGTGTCAGCTCATTAGCAAGACTTGTTTTTGCCTTATATTTCTGTGCTACCACTAATTGCTGAGCCCACTGTGAGCTTCAGCTTCCAATGACACTGTGCAAAATGCAAGGAGGTGGATCAGCACGGAGATAAAAGGCAACAGGATCCAATGGAGGAAGCATTTGGAGTTGTACTCCAAGGATTGACCTCTCTCCCTTGGGCAAAGCCTCCAGCTCCTTGGGGCTCAGCAGGAGTTGGGCACAAACATATAGAGGAGATAGATGGGAGCACAGCCAGCCTGGAGAGGGATGCCCCATGTGGTCCCTGCAGTTGTATGTGTTGGCCATGGGATCACTGGAGAATGCCTTGAATGTCTCAGTGCACTCTAACAGGCAAAGTGGGTGTTCTGGACACTTGGAGCTCGACCTTCCCTGCTGGCTGGTTTCCCTCCTCCATTCCTTCCTTCTCTCTGCGTCGCTCAAGCCAGATTTACTCAGCTTGGCTGGCACTGGCTTCCTTCTAAGCACACTGCTGCTCGTTTCCTATGTAGCTTTATGAGTTTTCACAAAGCGTTTAAAGCAATAACAACCACGTTTTAGCGGGGAGAACATTAAAAAAGCCAACCAAAAAGCAAAATTGGATGGGCCAACGATGATGTCAAAGAAATGGAAAGGAGCCAAAGTAGCTGATCCATCTGCTGAGCACCTTCCCCTCTGCAGAGATGCCCAGGAGGGGTCCTGGAGGGGGCTGCAGGGTGGTGGGACAGCCCTACAGCCAGCGGATAGGGAGATGGGGAAGGGTGGGGGAAGTCGTGCTTTGCAAAGAAAAGGAAGCAGAATTGGGGCAGAACTGTGCTTTTTACCTCCAAGGAGGGCTTTGCAAACAATAGAGATTAAAAAATAAATAAAAGCCATAAAAAGTACTCGACAACGTCCTTTTAAATTACATTTCCCCCCCTCCCTGAAAATATGCAATAAATCCCTTGCAAGAGTCATAAAAGCACCTGAAATGCTCTTGGAAAGATTTATGGGCATCTCACCACTCTTCTCAGTAAAGTGAACGTGTGGTTTCCGACTCCATTCCTCACCTCCCATGCTCTGGGTCCCTGAGCCCCTTTCCATCAGCCCACCCTGCGATGTCGGGTGCTTGGAATTACACCTTCCATAGAACAAAGTGCTATTCCTGCTCGCTATGTGCTCTGCTTGCTGGGGCTTTCCTCCCCATCCACGTCGCTGGATCTTGGCTTAGATGCACGCTAAGGATCTGTCCTCGGAACTTTTCCATGCTGTTTCATCATCTAACAATAATCCCGCTAAGCGCTTTGGAAGCTCTGCTGATATGGAGAATGATGGGTTTCTCAGCAGGGAAAAAATGTTTTAATTCCTGGATTGAAACAGTCGTGACCTGGGAGATGCTGGAGCTGCTTTCCCCCTTTCCACCTTCCTAGTGGGGCAGGACTGTGGTGGCTGGACATGGGTATTGTAGGGGCACTGTGGACACCCTGCTTTGCTTACCGTGCTGATCTGTGCTGCCTGCTGGTGTGCTGTGGGGAAACCTGCAACCACTCAGACTGCGAATGTCCAGTAAATTATAATAAAAAAGAAATAGAGAGGGTCTCATTTTATGTTCACACTTTTTGAGCTGTGTTTTGCGAGTGGCAGCAGAAAAGCTGTTAACAAGGAGGCAGAGCCCAGAGAGGAAACTGGGATCACTCAGGGCTGTGTGCCCCACCTGGGCAGGGACTGAAGCACAAGTAGTGTGGAATCACCTCCTCCCACACCTCCTCCTCACTCCACACCAGCCCAAAGCATTAAGAAATGTAGCCTCCAACTTGGGAATGGGATTTGGTGCTTGCTTGGTGCATAGTCAAAGTCTTCGCTGTACACTTGATTATTCACCACTAAGAAAAGCATTTGTGAGAGTCCCAGACCCAGCACTGACAGAGCCCAACTGGGCACAGTGATTGGGTTGTTCCTCCTGGGAACACTGGGGGAGGATGGGTGGATAGGTGGGTTAGAGGGGTGGGCAGAGGGATGGAGGGATGGGTGGATGGAAGGAGGAATGGAAGGATGGAGGGAGAGATGGGTGGATGGAGGGATGGATGGATGGGTGAAGGGATGAATGGGTGGATGGATGGAGGTATGGATGGATGCAGAGTGACTTTTTAACATGGTCTAACAGTGATAAGATGAGGGGGAATAGTCTTAAACTACAAGATGCTGGAGCTGTCCTGCAGCAGGAGGTGCCAGGCTGATCCTTGAAGAATGTGAGGGCAGAAATAAGCAGGGAGTTGCAAGCACTGGGGAAAAGCCAGCGGGGAGATGAGAGGAAGGACAGAAACATACGGCCTCTGAAAACTGAGAGTTCAAATACTCCCAGCAATTAATTGGTTGTGTGATGGGAAGCATGAGCTGACTACAAAAACGTTCCTGTGCTGGATCATGTGTCTGGAAGCACAGACATGCACGGGTATTTGCAGGGCAGTGCTGATGTGATGCTTTCATGTGATTTCTTCATGCTGTGGTCCTTTCTCTGCAACATTAATCTGCCTTAAGCTGGTCCCATTTCACCTCATCCATCAGCACCTCCACCCCTACTGCCACCAGAGCAGCGGGGATGGCACCCACTGGGGAGGGGGTGCTTGTGGGTCAGAAGGAGCAGACAAAGCTGGGTGGGAGGTGAGGGCTGAGCACAGCGCTGGGGCTGATTGCCACCTCCTCCTCACCTCCTGGGGGGGAACACGACTGCTGCCAGCGCCGGGGCAGCGTGGATGTGAGCGCTGCGGAGAGACATTGGTGTCCGCCGCAGCCCCTCTGGGGTTCATCTCTCTAAGAATAAGTGTCTGTGTCTCCACAGCCTCCGGAAAGCCAATCAACAGCACTCGTTAGCTGCCATTTGGGCTCCCAATGTCTCCAGCCCATAATTCAGTGGCTTGCATGCATTAATTGTCAGGCTCGGAGCGCTGCAGAGATGCCCAGCCTGGCTTTCTTGTGGTTTGCACTGGCGCCTGTCAGCACAGCTCGCTGTCCTGCAGCTCTGCTGCTTGGAGTGGCTGTGGTGTCCCAGGCTCTGCTCCCTGGTCACAGCCTCAGCCGTCCCAGCAGACCCATGTCCCTGATCTGATGGGAGGAACAGCCCTGGAGTTGCGTGGGAGCACAGCACAGCCTTTCTCTGCAGGGCTCCTCCATGAGCAGGGAGCTGCCCCACCACCCACAGCCTCTTTGTGCTGTGCAGACAGGAGCTTTTCCTTTTGCCCTTTTCCAGCAGCAGCTTCTGGACCTCCTATGACTGTGCCTGGAACAACCTTGGTCACAAACCTGTCCTCCTCTGCACCCCTGCAGTGATGGAGGTAGAGGTCACTTTGGAGCCAGGCCAGCAGGCAGATGGAAGTTCAGGTTCCCCAGCTGACATCATTATGGTTTCTCAGAGTGTAACTCTGGGCACACATAGAGGTGAAGTAGGTCAGCAGGGTGCTCAGGGGTCAGAGCACAGGGGAGGTGATGCTCACCTGGGGGAACCAGGCTTGAAGGATGGAAAAGACCACACAGATAGCCCAGTCCAGCCCCAGCCCACCCCATTGTGCCCACTGACCCCATCCCTCAGTGCCACATCCCCACAGTTTGGGACCGGTCCCCCAGATCTCCCATGTTGGTTCCCCCTTGTTCTGGTTCTGGTTCTCCCATTGGTGCTTCTTATGGTTGTGTCAGAGTGAGATGACCCACAGACCCCATTCACACAGGTGGAGCTCTCCCTGTGAGCAACACATTGGGTAATTCATCTGCATGACCTTTCCATTGCAGTTTCTCTTCCCTCTCCTCACCTCTTGGCCCAGCAGGCTTTTTGGCACATCCTTTGCTTCTGATGTATCCCAAAAGCTTTTATGGCTGGCTCTTACACCATCACCAAGGACATGTGGCTTTGGGCATCTCCATGTGAGCTGGGAAAGGAGGGCTGAGCCTGGGGTAGTGGGGTGGCACAGCTCCCCACTGTGATGGGAGAATGGGGAATAAAAGACCAGCGAGCCTTGGGAGTCACCTGGAAGATCATAAAGAGAAAGCGAATCTATCCCTCCTTCTTTGAGAGCTCCTCTCAGCTCAGCAGATTTATTGTTGCCTTTTGAGGTTTTAACAACTCGCTAGGCCATCGCGCCGCCATCCGCTGCAGTCAAACTTCTGCTTTTTATTCCCTAACATGAAGCAGAAGGGGAAAGAATAGTGCTGAGTGGGGGGAGGCTCATGATGGTGGGCGCTGTGCCCTGGCTGTCCACTGAGACCTCAGAGCTCAGCGGGGCCATATGGGTGCAGCGCTCACCAAGGAAGCTCTGCTTGCTCAGCTCTGAGCTGGGCTGGAGGAGCACATTAGGGGCAGCCCTTCCACCTCTACCAATGGAAGGAGTTCAGCTCATCTGGAGCTGTGTGCCTGCTGGCTGCAATGCTCAGCACCTGGTGCCATGCGCTGTGCTGGGGCGGCCTGGGATGGAGATCCCGTAAGGATGGAGAGGGAAGCAAGATGGCACATGCAGGGCTTGTGCAACCGTGTAGTGTGACTCAGGGACAGATGCAGCACCAGAACCTGTTTTCAGATGTAACTCGCTTTGCTAACGAGCTGGGAATCTGGGGCAGGAACTTCCCACGTGGGGAGGGGTGCACATGGGCATGGCTGGGCTCCAGGTGCTGGCCCTGAGCTCAGCACCGAAACTCAGCCCTGGTGTGGGGGTGCATGGGGTGGCAGTCCCTCCAGGCCCTGCTCCTCCTAATGCTGCACAGAGCATCAGAGCCACCCCGGATGGGAGCAAGGCAGTGATATATACAGACTGGAAGGAGCAGTCCTTGAGAACAGCCCTGCAGAGAAGGACCTGGGGGTCCTGATGAATGAAAAACTGAGCATGAGCCAGCAGTGTGCTCTTGCAGCTCAGAAAGCAAATGGCATCCAGGGCTCCATCAGAAGAGGGGTGGCCAGCAGGGACAGGGAGGTGCATGTCCCTCTCTACTCTGCTCTTGTGAGGTGTCACCTGCAGTGCTGTGTCCAGGTCTGGGGCCCCCAATACAAGAAAGACAGGGAGCTGTTGGAGAGGGTCCAGAGGAGGCCATAAAGATGATCAGAGGGCTACAGCAGCTCCCCTACAAAGACAGGCAGAGGGAGCTGGGCTTGTTCAGTCTGGAGAAGAGAAGGCTGCAGGGTGACCTCATTGCAGCCTTCCAGGACCTGAAGGGAGCCTATAAACAGGAGGGGAGTCAACTCTTTGAAAGGGGATAACAGCAGGACAAGGGAAAATGGTTTGGAGTTGAAAGAGTGAAGATTTAGGTTGGATGTCAGGGGGAAGTTCTTTACTGTGAGAGTGGTGGGGTGCTGGAACAGCTGCCCACAGAGGCTGTGGATGCTCCACATGTTCAAGGCCAGGTTGGACGGGGCCCTGGGCAGCCTGGGCTGGTATCAAATGGGGAGGTTGGTGGCCCTGCCTGCGGTGGGAGGGTTGGAGCTTCATGATCCTTGAGGTCCCTTCCAACCCAAGCCATTCAATGATCCTGTGATTCACAAATCACTGTGCAAAAAGCTGCTGCCACTCAGTCTCAGTCTGTCAGAGCCCAGCACTCGAAGCAGAAGGACAACTTACTTTTCTTTAAAACGAATCCAGCCTGGAGCAGGATTACGTGGATTAGCAGCTGAGCATTCCCCTGCTGCAGAACGCAGGCAGCCAGCAGCTCCTGCTGCTGGGAAACCTGCCCTCTATACATGGCACAGTGTGACATGGCCTCTTGCCTGCAAGGATCTGGTATGTCTGCCATGCCAAGGCAGTGCACAGGGCAGGCTGCTGCACTACAGAAGGTGCTGCATGCACTGTGTTTGTTGCATGCAAGAAGTGATGCGTGCAGGAGGTGATGCGTGCAGGAGGTGATGCGTGCAGGAGGTGATGCATGCAGCTGGCCTGATGATCCCAGAAGAAATCTGGGCTAAGTGGGAGGTGTTGACACACAAAAGCAGCAGCGCTGGAAAAGCACCTCTGAAAGCACCTTCCGTGGGAGCAGCACAGGGATGAGGTGTCTATGCATGGCGGTGGGATGGGTCAGAGAACCCCCCCACCCGCAGCAGCACAATGGGATGGGAAAGTCCATAGGAAGAAGCACGGCTCCATTCAGCCCTCAGCTCCGGGAGCACCCGGTTTGGCGATGTGCATTGGAAGACCGCAGGGTGGGACGGTGCTGACCCGGCTGTTGGAGGGCAGCCGTGGGGCGGAGGGGCCGGGAGCAGCGCCTGCAGGGAGAGGGCAGAGCTCCGTGTCCGCGTTCCTGCGGCTCTCGGAAAGGAGTTCCCCTCCCTGCGGGGCGGGGGCCGGGAACTGGCCGTGCTCCTGCGCTCGGGGTCAGCGGGAGCGCGTCGGAACATCCTCGGAGCAGCACCTGCCTGCCCCTTCCCAGCACGATATGGGAGAAAGCACCACTGAGCCCTTGAAAAAGAAAAGGACGTGCAGTTTTCTGCAGGCACATCTCTGTCCTTCCTGCCCCTCTGTCGGCCCCCACCCCCCCGCCTCGGGGCTGCAGCCATGGGTAGCAGTGAGCATCACCTTCATGCACGCATGGGGTGCTCACCTGGCACAGCACCACTGCTCTGGGACATGGCAGAGGAAGGGCTTGGATGGGTTCCCATGGAGGTGCAGCAGCACCAGGCCCACCCTGGTGACTTCCATGCAATGCATATACAGCAACGGTGCATGCACACACATGAGTGTGTGCACAGGCATCACGAGTGCAGGCATGAGGTTGCACACATGGGTGTTTCAGCATGTGCCTTCACGTGTGCACACATCTATGTGCCCATGCCTCTGCTGTGGGTTGCTGCCCATTGCCTTGCATGCAGCCCTGCTGCCCTGCAGCCCTACGTGTCTCCATGCACACAGAGGGGTTCCATAAAGGATCAGCCCTTCCCCAGAACTCACCAATCTCGCTGCTGTTTTCCCCAGCAAAGCAGCGTAGAGGAACCACTTTGACTCTCTTGTTTCGACAGTGTCAAAATGTTTATCCTGACGGTGTCAAAACACCAAACTCATCGCAGGAGACTGAAAAATGGTTCATTTTGACTTTGTTATTTCATTCCTTTAACTTCCCGTTTATGTTCCGTGGAAGCACTTTCTCATATGTGCAGCCTGAGATCCTCCTGCACTGCAAACACTACAGGGATCCATCCCTGCCTGCTCCCAGCTCAGACACTGGCCTGTGCTCTCCCCATTCCCCCCCCCCCAGGTCCCCTTTCCCTTCCCTACCTCCTTCCTCCCCCCCTTGGCAGCATAAGTATCTTGGTGGTGGGCAATGTGAGCTTAATGTGGTGAGACAACATTCTGTTGTTGTCACCATCATCACTATAGAATCATCGTCATCTCCACCATCATCATCACCATCATCACCACTGTCACTATGGAATCATCATCACCACCATCATTTTTACTATAGGAATATCACCAATGTCATCATCATTATCACCATCATCATCATTATCACCATCATCACCATCACAACCATCATCATTGTCACTATAGAATCAACATCACCATCATCACTGCCATCGCTGTTACTATAGAATCACCACCACCACTGTTGTCATTGTCACTATCACTGCCATTGTAGAACCATCATCACCATCACCATTGTCACCATCTTTGTCACCATCATTGTCACCATCATAACCATCATCATCATCACTATAGAATCACCACCATCATTGTCACCATCACTGCCACTGTAGAATCATCACCACCATCAATGTCATCATCATTATCACCATCATAACCATCATCATTGTCACTACAGAATCACCACCATCATTGCCACCACCAACATCATCATCAACATCATCATCATCATTATTGTCACCTTCATTGTCCCTACAGCATCACCCCCACTACTGTCATTATCACCACCATCATCACCATCACTATCATTGTCACTATAGAATCATCACAAGCATCACCACCACTATTGGCACTACAGAATCACCACCACCATCATCATCATTGTCACCACCATCACCATCATCATCACCATCATCATCACCATCACCACCAACACCATCATCATCACCATCATCACCACCATCATCACCATTATTGGCACTATAGAATCACCATCACCATCATCACCATCATCATCATCATCACTATAGAATCCCCACCATGCTTCTAATCAACACCATCATGCTTAACACCCTCATTACGGCGATAGAACCATCCCCACCATCACCATCCTCACCACCATTATGGCTATTAAGGGTCAGTTTGGAGCAGGAGGGGGATACACCCACATCCCGGCGTATCCTCTATACACAACCCGGCCTCACTTTCCCCCCGGGGCCGCCCCTCAATGTCCGCCCCACGCACCGGATCACGCACGTGGGCGGTTCCCGGAGGGGGCGTGGCTTAGCGGTGGGCGTGGCTACGAGCGGGGTCTCCCCTTCCCGCCCGAGGGGGCGTGGCCTCGCTGGAGGGGGCGTGGCCTGTAGTAAGTGGGCGTGGTCTCCCTCTGCCGCCGCTGCGTTGCCCGGGGTGACGCGCGTTCCCGCCACGCCCGTGACGTCACCGGTGTGGAAAGCCAATCGGAGAGCGAGGGGGCGTGGGCGCGGGTTTCCTCCAGCCAATCGGGAGGCGGCGAAGGCGCGGGGCAACAATGGGGGGCGGGAGAGGCGGGGCGGGGTGGCGCGCCCGGGGCACACGTGGGGCGGCGGCGGGGTCGGGGCCGCCCGGGGGGGGGGAATGGGGGTGGGAACGAGGACCGCCCCGCACGGCCCCGCCCCGCACGGCCCCGCCCCGCAACACGGCGGCGGCGGCGGCTCCGGCGATCGGCTCGGAGCGAGCAGCCCCAGCATGCGGCCCGCGGCGGCGCGGCGGCGGCGGTGGTGGAGGGGGGGGGCGGGCGAGAGGCCGGAGCGAGGCCGCTGAAGACGGGGGAGCGGAGGGGCGGAGGGGCCCGGAGGGGCGGGGAGCCGCCCGCCCGCCCTCCCTCGCTCGGCGCTGTCAGGTGCATGGCTCCGCGGCTCCGCCGGACTTAGCGCCGGGCCGCCCCCCCCCCCCCTCCTCCCCATCCCCGGGCTGAGCCCCCCATGGCCGCCCCCGCCGCCCTCCAGCCGCCCGCCGTGCCGGGGCTCCGCTGAGCGCACCATGCGGCATCCCCCGTAGCCCCGTCAGCGGGAGCTTCTTCGTTCCTTTCCCTCAAAGAGAAAAAAAAAAAAAGGGAAGAAAAAAAAAAAGGCAAAGAAAAAAAAAAACAAAAAAAAAAGCGGAAAAAAAAAGAACAAAAATTTCTAATAATAATCTTAATTATTATTATTATTATTATTTTATAACTGCGGGGGGTGCGGGGCGGGTTGGACCATGGAAGAGAAGCTTCAAGCGCATCAGGTGGACATCGACCCGGATTTCGAGCCGCAGAGCCGGCCCCGCTCTTGCACTTGGCCGCTCCCGCACCCCGACTTCGCTGAGGACGACGATGGGGGTTCGGCCGGAGCCCCCCCGGCTTTGGCTCCCGGCCCCGCCGACGGCCCCGAGCACGGAGGGGGGATCCCGGGGGAGCGCCGAGCCCCCGCCGCCGCCGCGCCGCCGCCCCCCGGAGCCGACGTCGGGCAGCTCCGAAAGGCCAAAACCTCCCGACGGAACGCGTGGGGGAACCTCTCGTACGCCGACCTCATCACCAAAGCCATCGAGAGCGCCCCGGAGAAGCGGCTCACGCTCTCTCAGATCTATGACTGGATGGTGCGTTACGTCCCCTACTTTAAGGATAAAGGAGACAGCAACAGCTCCGCCGGATGGAAGGTAACCGAACCGCCGGGCCGGGCCCTCGGCGTGGGGGAGCGTGACACGGGGGTGCGCCCCGCGGGGACGGTGGCACCGCTGGAAGGGACCGTGCCCGGCGCTCCCCGCTGCCCGCCCCCATCTCCATCCTCTCCCGAGGGCACGGAGACGGCGGGGACCCCCCCGGTGCCCCCCGTACTGATGGTGCCGGGAGTGAGGAGCCGCTTTCTGCTCAGCCCCGCCGCCTCCGCTGGGATCGGTGCGTGGTGGGCTCGGGGGCTCCGGCACCGCCGTAACCAACCGCGGCCGGTATCGGTCACCCGGCTCGGACATGGGGGGTACGGGGTGACTCTTTTGGGTGCAAACGGGGCCCTTTTGGGGCGGGGAAGCTGAGCTGTGTGCCACCTGCAGCGCGGAGCCGGTGGCACAGGTGGAGCTGTGCTCATAGCAGCCGTGTCCCCCTCCTACATGGCCGTGTCCGCCTCCAGCCACAGCCGTGTCTCCATCCCACGGTACCGGGAGCTGTAGGACCCCCCCTCCTCCCCCAATGCCGGGACTCCCGCACGGCCTCGTGTTGCGGGGTATCCCCACAGCCCCCGCCCGCTGGGGACATCACCGGGACACGCTGTGGAGCGATGCTGGGGGTGTCAGAACGGTGTGAGCCGCCGGGTGTCCCCGGGTGTCCCCGCGGGTGGCGGAGTTACGGCCGTGCGCTGCGTGGGGACGGTGCGGGAGTGCGGCCGTGGGCAGCGCTGCCGTGCGGGGATCGGCTCAGCCCCCCGCTGTCCGTGCGAGGGGCGAACGGAGCCTCCCTGGGTGTGTTGGGGACACGGTGACACGCGGGTGTGCGCTGTGGGTGTGCCCCTCCCGCACGCATCGGATCCGACGCGTTGCCGTCCCCGCAGTGTCTGGCCCTTCTCCATCCCATCTCATGGACCCCCCCGTCCCGCTGTCCCCGCGCTGCTGCCGGTGCTGCCCCCCGCCCCGGTCCCGGCGTGGCTTCTCCCCGCGTCCCTCCCGTCCCTCTGCCCGCTCGGAGCGGATTAAAGAGCCCCCGGAGATGCCTCGTCCCTCCTCCATCGCCCCCTTCCCCACCCGAGAGCAGCGGTGCGGATTTCCAGCGCTTCATTACCGAGGGGGTCCCGGTTAATGGGCCCGGCGCTAATTAACTCCCCGAGCCGGGCAGCGCTCAGTCGGGGTCGGAAGGGCGGCCCGAAGGCTCAGCCTCCCCTATGGGGTATCGGGGTGGGAGCCTTGGGGGCTGCGTTCCTCCAGGGCTCTGCTTGGGGGGAAACTGAGGCACAGAGCTGAACCGGCAGCAGCACCCGTTGGGGTGGGGGTGCTCCGATGGGGCAGGGATGTACCTATAGGGAAAGGATGTTTCTGTGGGGCAGGGATGCTCTGATAGGGCAAAGATGCTGTGAGGGGATAGGGATGTATCTGTGGGTCAGGGATGTTCCTATAGGGCAGGGATGCTCTGATGGGGCAAGGATGCTTGCATGAAATAGGATTTTCCTATAAGGTACAGATGCTGTGATGGGGCTGAGATGTTCCTATGGGGCAGGGATGCTGTGGTGGGGTCGGGGTGTTCCTATGGGGTAGGGATGTAACTGTGAGATAGGGATGCAGGGATGCTCCTATAAGGCAGGGATGCAGTGGTGGAGCAGGGATGTCCCTGTGGGGCAGGGATGCTCTGAATGGGGTTGGGGTGCTTGGATGGGCCAGAGCTGCTTTGATGGGGTAGGGATGCTCCTATGGGACAGAGGTGCTTCTATGGGGCAGGGATGCTCTGACCCTACATGGTCCCCCTGTACCACACTGTGCACACGCAGCCGGAGCTGCTGCTCCCAATGCAGTTCAGCGGGTGCCCATGACTGACAGTTCAGCTTAATTAGGGAGTTGTTATTTGATCAATTCCAAAGCACTTGAAGTTTGCTGCTCCAGCTCACGCCCTGCACTTGTTAATGGGAAACCAACACCCTGCATCAGCACCGCGCCTCAGGTTGGAAGGCTCAGCATTGACACTGCTGTGCTGTGCTGTGCTGTCCCACCCCACCTATGGGGCTGCAGCTCTGACTTGGGGTCCTATCTCTGCTCCCCCCCCCCCCAACCAGCTGTGTTTGCATGGAGCAGCTCAGCTTGCACACCCACCTGCACGTGTGCATGCATGCAGCAGCTCAGCTTGCACACACTGCTCTGCACGCTCGCATGTGTGCATGCACAGGGCATCTTCCTTTGCACATCCAGTTGTGCATGCAGGGAGCAGCTTGCCTTGCACGCGCTGTGTGCACGGGGCCATCCGCGTGCGCTCCCATGTGTGTGTGTGTGCACACCCATGAATTGCACTTTGCATCCCAAACTCTTCATCTCAAACCCTTTGCAAGCTGCAACCCCTGCCTGCTTCATCCCATGTTGTGCCCTACACATCCTATACCTATACCTATACCTATACCTATACCTATACCTATACCTATACCTATACCTATACCTATACCTATACCTATACCTATACCTATACCTAACTCAATTGCTGCTGGAGTTATAGGGGATGATAGTGTGGGGCTGGGGTCTTGAGATGTGGAATTGAGGGGTTTGGATATAGGATTAGGGGCTTGGGAATGTGGGACTGGGGGATGAGGAGATGTGATGTGCTTGGGGGACTCAGATATAGGGTTGGGAGGCATCAATGTGGGGCTGGGGCTTGGGAGATGTGGGGCTGGGGGCTGTCTGTATGGGGCTGTGATCTGGGGAAGGGGTGAGGCTGTGGGTTTGCCCTGATGCTGGGAGCTCTGGGGGTTGGATGGGATGTGGCTGATGTGTGACTTCAGGCTTGGAGCTGCTCAGCCCCGTGGTCTTATAGCACTGCACCATCCCTATAGCCATGGGGTGAGTGAGGGGCATGGGGAACCCCAGCCCAGGAGAGATATGGGGCTGCTGTGGGCTGTAGGGTGGGCTGAGATTTGGGGTCTGACTGATGGATGTTGGGGTCTGATCTGTGCACTTTGGGGTCTGATCCGTGCACTTTGGGGTCTGACCAATGGCCTTTGGTGTCTGTCTGATGGATTATGGGGTCTAACCCATGAATTTAGGGCATTGCCCCATAGTTTTGGTGGTGTGGCTGATCCTTTTAAGGGCCTGGCTGATGTTCTGCTGTTTAGGGTCTGGCCCGCGGACAAACTTTAGGCTCTGACCCACTGTCTTTTGGATGCTGGACTTTGGGGTCCAGCTCCCTGTCCCTGTGCTGTGGGGCAGCGTTTAGGGGCCGGAGGTGAGCAGAGAGGCAGCAAACAAAGGCCCCATTGAGACACAACGCGGCGCCGGGAGCGGAGCAGGAGCCCGGCCAGGAAAAACAGCTCCGGGAGTGGGAGCACAGCGTGTCCCTGGCTGCAGCTTCGGCCCTCGGTACATTCTGTAGTGAAGGAACCTGGCGCGGGACGAGCTGCATCGCAGCCAGCCCCACGAGCCTGACCCCGCGCCGTGGGTAACCGCTGCTATGGGGTCGGACCCTACGCCCACCCAACGCTATGGGGCCGGGGGGGTCCTGCCCGTGGGTCACGGCGCTGGGTGGGGGGTGGGAGGAGGAGGATGAGGGCCGGCAGCCAGCGGGTGGGCGCCGTGCCCAGCCGGCCGGGGATGCTTTGCAGGCGGCAGCAGCGTCTGATTCAATTACGGCGCGGTGTCACGCAGCAGCCGGGGGGCGGCGGGGGCCCCACGGGGACGCGGCGCGACTGAAGGGCTGCCAGGTGCCCCCGAGATGGGGTCACGACGTGGGGATGGGACCTTTCCGGGTCCCTATTGTCCCCATTGGGTGCCCCATTGCAACCCCCATGTTCTGTATGGGGGGGACGCTTTGCCTGCGGACACTGAATGGGAAACTTTGGGGTGCATGGGGAAATCCTGGGCTGTGCCTGGTGCTCTCACACCCCGAGCTCAGCCCTGCTATGGGCACACAGTACTGGGGGGCCCTCACCATCTCCCTGTACCTGAGGGATGTCACCAGCCCCACTGTGCAATTGGGGTCTGGCTGATGGATTCTGGGGTCTAATCCATGAACCCTGTGGTCATATCTGTGGGTTTCAGGGTCTGGCTGATGGATTTTGGGGTCTGATCCATGAACTTTGGGGTCAGGTCTGTGATCTTTGGTTTTTGACTGATGGACTTTTTGGGGTCTGGCCCATGATTTGGTGTTGGGGTCAGGCTGATTGCTTGGTCGGTGCTGCCAAACCCTGGGTTCATCCCCATTGCCGGGCAGGTAGCACTGAGGGGGGGGGGGGGGGCTTTAAGCTGGGATCCCCCCCCAACTCCCCATACCTGCAGGATGTCACCGGCCTGCTGTTCCCTTGGCAACAACGATGGCATCCCAACACCTCACACACATCCCTCACCGTTACCCGGGTAACCCAGAGTCTGTAGGGTGGGCAGGTATGGGGGTCCTGGTGGCACCAGAGTGGGATGTGGGGCAGGGGATGAGCTGTGGGGCCGGGTGGGACCCACCTTTGTACCCATCACAGCTGAGCTCTGCTCTCGTTCCTACTTGGGTTGACCTGGCAGCTGTGCCTGGGGTGGGAGTTGCAATGTGTGTGATATGTGTGCATGCATGGGTGTGTGCAAAGGTGTGCATGGATGTGCGTGGGTGTGCACCTGAGTGCAAGCATGGGTGTGTGTGTGGGTGTGCACACAGGTGTGCATGGCTCCCATGTCACTTCGGCCATCCCATGGGTGCTCTATGGGGCAGCAGTGCTGCTGTGGGTCCTTGCAGTGACATCCTGGTCCCAGGCAATAAGGCATTGGTGACGTTGTGCCACCCCTATCCCATGGAGATCTTATGGCTCTGGGTATTTCTGTAGGGTTTTTGGTGGTGTCTGGGGGGATGTCTCTGTGCTGCAGTGTGTGGGCACAGGGGGTGGAAATGGGAGGGATGTGGGTTGTGGTTCGGGGATGGTGGGGAGAAGGGGGGACATTGGGTTGAAGCAGGAGGGTATTTGGGAGGGGATTGGAACAGGGGGGCATTGTGGTTGGAGCATGGAAGATCACTGGGGGGTTACATTGAGACACTGGGGTTAGAGCAGGCAGGACATTGAGATTGGAGCAGGGAAGGTCAGTGGGGTTGGAGATGGGGGATGCTCGGATTGGAGCAGGAGAACATCGAGGTTGGAGCAGGGGAACACTAGGAAGCAGGGAAGGACATTGGGGTAGAGGGGCATTGGGGTTGGAGCAGAGGAACAATGGAATTGAGGCAAGGGAATGTTGGGGTTGGAGCAGGGGGACACCAGGGATCAGAGAGAACATTGGGGTTGGAGCAGGGGAACATTGGGGTTGGGGCATGGGGACACAGGTGGGGAGCAGGGAGGACATTGGGGTTGGGGTAGGGGGGGACATTGGAGTTGGAACAGAGGGACAGATTGGAGCAGGGAGGACACTGGGTTTGGAGCAGGGGAACACTGGAGTTGAGGCAGGGACATCAGGTTGTAGCAGGGAAGGACATTGGGGTTGGAGCAGGAGGATTTTGGGGAGCAGGGAGAACATTGGGGTTGGGGTAGGGGGGCACTGGGGCTGGAGCAGGGGAACATTGCATTGGAGGAAGGAGGGACATCGGGCTTGGAGCAAGGAAGGTCTCTTGGGAGGGGGACATGGATTGGAGCAGGGGGATGCTGGCCTTGCAGCTTGCGGTGCATCACATTGGAGTGGAGTTTGGGGTCTCTGCTTTGGGACAGGAGGGCAGCACAGGGCAGGGACCCCCAGCTGAGGTTGTGTGGGGTTTGCAGGGCTGTGCCCAGCAGCCGTGCCCCAATCAGTGCAGCAGGAGGTGAGTGGGGATGAGGCTGCAGCGCTTGGGCTGCGGGAGGAACGCGGTGTGGAGGAAATTGAACCCAGGGGAAAAAACACTGTAATTTCATGCAAAAATTACACGGCAGCTCGGTGTGATTTACTGCAGCTATTTCGGTGGGCAGCTCTGGGGTGTAATTAGAGCATTACGGATAAGTGGCTGATGGTGGTGGTGGGGGGGTGGGGGTTCTTCCCAAGCTGTCCCAGTGCCACTGAGGGGTCCGGGCCAATGGGACACCCCTATCCCCAAACCAGGGCGTGAACAGGGATGAGGTGAAGCGTCTGGGGGTCCCATTGCTATGGGTGCTCTGGGGGGACAAAGTGGGGCTGTGGGGATGGGGGACACAGTGGGACCCCGAGGCGGATGCTGCCCTTTTCGGAGGGTCCCCTGAATGATGGCAGCTGCTAAAAAGAAAATCAACCCGCTGTCATGGCAACGGCATCACTCCCATTGCAGAGCTTGGGTAGCAACCAGCTGTGTGGCAGCAGAGAGCTCAGAGCCTGGAGAGGCTGCTTGGCCTCTTCCCCTCCGGTTACACCTCCAGAGGATGGAGGGCAGCCCCACTCCGTGCCACCCCTCTCCGTCCTTTTGGGTCTGGGTCCCTATCCCCGGCCGATCCTCACCCCCACCCCATAGGGTGATAAGCGACAGCAATAGAGTGAGACGGGGCAGGAACCTTCAGGCCACCGCTGTGCTCCCTGCGTGTCACCACCTGCAGTGGGGCTCGGCGGACACGGCCCGTCACGCCGCTAATGGGCATTTGGTTCAATTAACGGCGCGTCAGCCCCGCTCCGCTCAGCCGGAGCGCTGACCCGAATACACTCGTCTCCATCGAGACCCCCATGGGGCTGCCCGGGGGGAGGGGGAGACACATCCCTCCCAGTCTCACCCTGGGGAGGGCACAGTGGGGCTGCCCCATGCCCAGGGTGCTTGTGGGGATTACAAAGTGTGATAGGATGCTATAGGTGGGGCGTGGATGTGGTGGGTTTGTGCACAGTGCTGTGGGGTGCAGCACAGATGTGCCTATGGGGCACTGTGGGTTTGTGCACGGTGCTATGAGGTGCAGCATAGATGTGACTATGGGGCACTGTGGGGTTTGTGAGTGATGCTATGGGGTGCAGCACAGATGTGGCTATGGGTCATCGCAGGGCTTAAGGCTGGGCGTGAGGCGGTGCAGTGTGGCCATAGGGCTGCTGCTAAGCGGTGCTATGGGGCGGTGTCACCCCCTGTCAGTGCCCCGTGCCCCCCCCAGGCGTGGTTTCCCCGCGGATGCTCCCAGCGATAGCGGCAATTTTTGTGTAAGAGGAATAAATCGGCACCAATTAACCCCGGAACCGCACTTGTTCGGCCGAGCGCTCGTTAGAGGCCGTACTGGGGTCTCGCGGGGGGGGGCAGCCGGACTGGGGGCTCCTCCAGGCCCCCATATACCCCCCATGGACCCACCGCCACCTCCGGACTGACGGCGCTCCCGGCGCTGCCAGATGCAGATCGCCCGGCAGTCGCTCCGCCGAACAATGGGGTCCGGCTAATCCTCTCACAATGGGACTAATTGCTAATCAGACCGATTTCACACCGCCCGCTCCCCTGACAATGCGGCTCGGCGGAGGGGGCGGCGGGGAGAGGGGGCTCCGTTGGGTCTTTAAGGGTGGAGGGTCCCTCCCTCCTCTGCTGGGGGGGCAGGGCGAGGGGTGGGTGCTGAGATTCGGGCATCAGACGGGAGGCAGGGAAGGGGTAGGGACACCCGACCCCTGGCTGTCCTCAGCCTTGAGTGTCCCCATCCTCCTGTTGTCCCCAGCCCTGAGTGCCCCCAGCCCCTGGGTGTTCTCAGCCACAGTGTGTCTCCATCCCCTGCGTGTGTCACATTCCAACAGTCCTTTTCAAGGTGTCCCCAACCTCTGGGTGTCCCCCACGTGTCCCTGTGTGTGGGGACAAAGTGGCACCAAGCTGCTGCTGGCCCTGCAATCATGATGGTGCTGCGTGCTCTGCTCCAGTCCCCTGCAGTTCACACTGCAGCACGGTGGCACAGCTCAATGCTTGGGCCATCAGGTGTCCCCAAGGAGGGCTTTGAGGACAAGGGGACCTCTCCACGCTGGAGGCAGCACTGTTTCCCATCCCGTCCCCTCTGCCTACCCCCTCCCCAGCTGTGCCCAGGGCCATCCAGGAAGGGGTTAATGGCCAGCCCATACCTGCAGTTGCATTTTAAAGATGTGAAATTAAAGCCCGTAATTTATTCTCCCCACACACGAAGGAGCAATTAGTTCTAAACACGGCTTAATCAGTCAGTGCGAGATTGATTTCTGTAGACTTGGATTTGGTGGCTGCTGGCGAGGAGCCAGCCTGGGAGCAATCTCCAAATAAATGAAGTGCAGAGAAGTAAGCCATTACATAATATGATAGATGAGGCTGGAGCTCACTCGCCTCTTCATTAGTATTCCTCTATACGCCGGCGACGGCACCGAACTTTCTCCCCAACACCTTCATTCCTTCCCCTCCTGGGCAAGCAGGGAGCTGCAGTGGTGTCCCATGAGCTGCAAGGCCTGAGATATTCTCCCACCTCACTTGGCTTCTGCCCTGTCCGTGGGCTCAGTCCCCACTTGACGTCCCCTCTGCTTGTTCTCCCTGCAGAACTCCATCCGGCACAACCTCTCCTTGCACACCCGCTTCATCCGCGTGCAGAACGAGGGCACGGGGAAGAGCTCCTGGTGGATGCTGAACCCCGAGGGTGGCAAGACGGGCAAGACGCCGCGCCGGAGGGCTGTCTCCATGGACAACAACAGCAAGTTCCTGCGCATCAAAGGCAAGGCCAGCAAGAAGAAGCAGCTGCAGGTGACGCCGGAGCGTGGGGACGACAGCCCGAGCTCACAGCAGGCCAAGTGGTCGGAGAGCCCAGCGTCCCATGCCAGCGATGAGTACGATGCATGGGCGGACTTCAGGACCAGGGCCAGCTCGTCGGCCAGCACGTTGAGTGGGCGCCTCTCCCCCATCATGGCCAACCGTGAGCCTGACGAGCTGGAGGAGGACGATGGCACGCCGTCCTCCCCACTGATGTACCCCAGCCCCTCCAGCACCGTGTCCCCCTCCCTGAGCGCCCGCTGCTCTGTCGAGCTGCCTCGCCTCACTGACCTGACTGGCACCATCAGCTTGGGGGAGAGCCTTGGGGAGAGCATGCTGGAGGACCTGCAGGATGGCTACAGCATGAGCCCCTCACAGCCACTGCCCCTGCGCCAGCGCAGCTCCAGCTTCTCCTTCAACTCCAAGTGCTCCAGCATGGGACCGGCCACCAACACATACTGTGGGACCATCTACAGCCAGCCAGCGCTGGGGCTGATGCGGCGCCTGCCCATGCAGACCATCCAGGAGAACAAGCAGGCCACCTTCTCGCCTGCCACCTCCTACCGGAACGCCTCCTCGCTGCAGGACCTGCTCTCCTCCATCTCCTACGCACACAAAGAGAGCATGGTGCCGGGGGACCTGCCCCCACCACCACCCGGCCCTGCAGTGCCGTCCCGTGGCCACAGACAGAGCCCACTGCTGTGTGGGGAGCAGGGCATGGCCTACCCGGCCCACCCGGCCCCGCTGCTGAAGGGCAGCACACTGTACCACCCACCACCCGCTGGCCATCACCCCGCGCTCAATGCCAGTGCCTTAGCCAACCCCGTCAGCCTTATGAGCCTGCCCGGTGACGCGTGCAGTGCAACGGCCATGCCGCACCACGGGCACCTGCACCCTTATGCCGCCAACCAAGGGGCGCACATGAGCCTGCTGGATTCGCCCTACGCGGGGGCTGTCCATCCCCCGGTGTTGGGTCAGGACAGGTTCCCAGCAGACCTGGACCTGGACATGTTCAACGGGAGCTTGGAGTGCGATGTGGAGTCCATCATCCTGAATGACTTCATGGACAGCGATGAGATGGACTTCAACTTTGACTCGGCGCTCCCACCGCAGAACGCGCTCAACGTGCCCACGCTGCCCGGTGGCCCACAGCCCACAAACCAGAGCTGGGTGCCCGGGTGACCCCCGCTGGGTTCCTGCCTCTGGGATGTCACCAGGGGAACGCTGAGACAAACTTCTTTTTTTTTTTCCTTTCTCTTCTGCCTTTATTTGTTCAGATGGGTAGAGCCATCGGGTCAAACTTGCGATGAAACACAAACCTTAGGGTCACAGATGGAGATGGGGCAGTCGCTGGGGGCAGACAGGAAGGGCAGCAGGAAGGGAACCCATCCCCAGAGGGTCTGAGCGCTGGTTCCAGCTTGGCCTGTTCTTGTGCTGGTGGCCCTCAGGCTGGGTGGAGGAGTGGGGACAGCTAGTGATGTGGGGACCTGCTCTGTGTGCACTGCTTTCTGGAAGGGGGAACACTTTGCTTGGAGACACCTTAGGAAGTGAGTCCTCCAAGCAGCAGTGTCAGTAGAAGGAAGCCTGCCCAGAACTGGGGTTTTTATCACCTTCAAAACCCTTATGGGGACCTGAGCTCTGCCCATGCACACAGGCCCTTCTGCTCAGTGCAGGGGCCAAGCAAGAAGGGTTGGTGGTGGAGGGAAGGATGCAACAACACGTGTACACTATGCATGCCAGCAGTCATGCTGCAGTGCTGTGATCATACTGCAGTGCCACAGTCATATTGCAGTACCATGGTCACACTGCAGTGCCGTGGCCATGCTGCAGTGCCGCAGCCACACTGCAGTGTCACAGTCGTGCTGCAGTGCCATGGTCACATTCAGTGTCATGTTCCTGTTGCAGTGCCATGGTCACGCTTCGGTGCCATGGGCAGGCTGGTTGGCAGCTCTGTGTACGGCGCTGGCGCTGCTTGCCTGGTGTGGGCTGTGCCATGGTGTCAGTGCTGGAGCTGGGTGCCCTGTGCATGAGCCGGGGGCAGTCCCAGGGTTGGGGAGGGGGGTGTATTTATTTGATTTCATGCACTCTTTTGCCATTGAGTTCTTGCATTGGAAGGAAGGGTCGAGCTTGGGGAGGGGAGGAAAAGACCACAGCAGCGCTTGTGCAGCACAGAGCTGCACCCACCACCTGTTCCAGCTGGGCTGAGTGTTGGGGCTGATACTGCTATCAGTATCAGAGTGGGGGTCACTCTGGGTGTCCATGGGACACAGCAAGGCTCCTGTTGAGCCAACACATTGTCCCAGCCCAGCTCTTCCCTGCTGGCTCCAGCATTGCCTCCTCACTGCGCTGCTGGTCCTGCTGGGTGGTCCCATTGGGACCCATGGGTGGGCACCCCCTGCGCCTCCCCCAGCTCCGGGTTTGGCAGAGCAGTGCCACCATTCACCTCCAGCCCGGGCACATGGCGGGCGTAGTCTCTAAAGACATTCTTACAGGTTAATTAATTATGTTTACATTATTTGATCATGTACAGAATTTAATATATTCTATTATATATAATCTTTCTCGAATGCTTTTTTAAAAAAGGATTATTCTTTGGGTCAGGATCATCCGTTTTGTACCACCACCTCTTGTTTCAGGCTTGTTTCAGTCATTGGAAACCGATTGTGATCGCAGAGCAATCCCTGCCCCCCCTCCTCCAGCTCTGCACATGGAGAGGTGGGGAGGGCACTGGAGAAAGGAGGGGGGGGTCCTGCCCTGTGTGCCCCCCAAGTGGCGGTTCTGTAGGCACAGCCAGCAGCTCACCAGCACCCGGCACACAGACGGGGATGCCCCATGTGTAGGGACCCTCTGAAGCCCCCCCAAAGGATGAGAAAAGCCCCCGGCCCCACTCGCACCCCCCGGGGGGGGGGAGGTCCCGTTGCGAAGCTGTCTTTGTGATTCGTGACCGTGGGGTTGTTGTGTGTGCGGTGGAGTCGTGTTGGTTAAGCGTCATGTGTACAGTGGTCGTGCGGTGCGAGGGATGGAACGCAGCGTGGGCTGAGCCCCCCCCCCCATATAAACAACCTGGGGGAGTCAGGCAGGAGCTGGGGGGCTCCGGGTGGGATGGGGGATGGGGAAGGCTGGAGCTGAGCGCGTGGCACAGGGTGACACCCATTGGGAGCTCATGCCATGCCGTGCTGGGTTTCCATCCAATGCAAGCAGCTCCCAGAGCACTGACCACCCCAACCCCCATCCCCATCCCCACCCCACAGCCTGCAGCTCCGCGCCCACCGAGCCAGGGGATGCTGAGGGCTCCCACCATCTTTCTTCATCCGGTGGCTTCGGTCCGTCCTTTCCCTCGTATTTATAACTGTACAGACTGGGGGGGGGAGGGTCTCTGACAGGCGTCATCTCTCACCACGCATCTATCGTATGGCAATGGTAACTTTCTTGGTTGTGCTATTAGAGTTTGTGTATGTGGCAATGTAAAGAACTGTGTATAGTGCATTGTACAGCATATTTTCATGAATAAAATTGTTTTAAATATGAACAAGGTCGGGCTGCTGGCTTTGGTGCTTCCATGTGTTCGGGCTGGGGATGCTCATGCCTTGCTCCCACTGGGTGTAGGGGTTCCTTGGCTGTAGGTTCCTTTTGTGCAGAAACCTGTGCTGAATGTTCTCTGTTCTCCTTCTGGGGAAGATTTCTATTTGTGGGTGCCCCATCCATGGCCTCGTGCACCTCCAAGGATGGAGACAAGGATTGGAGGTGCACGAGGCCATGGATGGGGCAGCCTGACTCAATGGGGGCACCCAGCCCATAGCAGTGGGGTTAAAACTGGGTGGGCTTTGACGTCCCTTCCAACCAACCACTCTGTGATCCTATGATTCTGGTGGGTAATGGGCTCAAGGGCTGGGGGAACTCATGGTGTCAGCTGGGGGGACACCAGAACTGGTTGCTTCTCACCACTTTCCAGATCTTACTTCTGGAGAAGGGTCAGGTCAGTGTTTTGTAGGACCAGGGGGCAGATCAAGGACTGGAGAGGTTGGGGTTAAACTAAAAGTGACACCAGGAAGGCTCATAGGGCTCCTATGGTATCTGGGTAAGGCTCAGCAAGAGCAGCACCTTTACCCTGGGAGCTGTGGGACTCTGCTGTGCTCCGTGTCCTCAGTGAACCCCACCACCTCGCTGTGGAAATTTGTCATCTTAGCAAAAAATAAAATAATAAGAATAATAATTAAAAAAAAGAACAACAGGAAGAAAGACATCAAGTTGGTTTGACAGGATCTATTTTCCATGAATCCCTGTTGATTGGCATTAATTATATCACCCTTTCTGATTCTTTATTCATTGCATTCCATATCAGCCTTTCCATTATTTTGCCTGGGATCAATGTCAGGCTGACAGACTTGTAATTACCCGCGTCGTCCTGTTTCCCCTTTTAAAATATGAGGCCAACCTCCACTTCTCTCCCAGGGCCCTGGAAATCCCCACGTGCTCAATGCCTTCCCCAAATGCAATGCTGGAGCCAACGCTCCTGGGTGGGTTTTCTTCTTAGAAGACTGGTTTCCTATCCAGCCCCACGCCCGGTCCAGGGTCATCCTCACCCTCAGCATCAGTTCCCTTCCCATGATACAGGTGGGATGGTCAGGTTGGATGTTAGGAACAGTTTCTTCTCTGAAAGTGTGATGATGCATTGGCACACACTGTGCAGGGGGTGGTTGGGTCACCAACCCTGGAGGTGTTCCAGAACAGATGGGATGTGGTACTGAGAGATGTGGTCAGTGGGCATGGTGGGGATGGGACATGGGGGTCTCAGAGCTCTCTTCCAGTCCTGATGATTATGACTGAGTGGGCATGGTGATGGTGGGTTGATGGTTGAACTCAATGATTTTGGAGGTCTTTTCTAACCCTAATGATTCTGTGGTTCAGTGAATGGGCACGGTGGGGATGTGACAGCAGTAGGGTGTGATGGTCTCAGAGACCTTTTCCAACCTCCAAGATTCTATGCTTCCATGATCCCTTGGCTCCAGCTCCCCACCAGCTCCTTGTGTTGCTCTCCAGCTCCACGTCTTCCTACTCTGATTGAGCTCTGGGCTGTGGGAAGCACCACAGAGGTCAAAGTGATGAGGGTGGCAATGGGATGGACCAACATCTGAGTGGGATTTGAACTGTGTCACAGTGAGGACAGGGATGGAGAGCAAGGCTGAAGGTGCAGAGCTGACCCACCAGCCGGCTTGGGCAGCTCACACAGGGCTTCCATGGGAAGGGGCAGGGAAGCAGAGTGGGGATAGGGGATGGATTTGAGCCCTCCCTGGAGCACACGGAGGAGGATGAGGACAGGAGGCTGCAGGCACACAGGGAGGAAAGCCTCCAGGAGCATGTGTCTGTCATAAGATATTCCCTTGCAGAAATCTTGGAAACCTTAGAAAGAGTTTTTGCTCAATGTTATTAATTAAGGCAAAAGAATCCCCATATGGAAAGAGAAACAGTCAAGTTATATTTTTGCTA
Organism: Coturnix japonica; assembly: GCF_054131305.1. Classification (NCBI taxonomy): domain Eukaryota; kingdom Metazoa; phylum Chordata; class Aves; order Galliformes; family Phasianidae; genus Coturnix; species Coturnix japonica. The sequence continues at coordinate 12,551,422 of NC_140679.1, read as the reverse complement.
AATACGCGGCACCATATGGTAACATACAGAAAATTGGCCACATAGGCAGCCTAGAATATATGTTACCATATGTTCATATGTACTTTATAATTTCTTTGTTTTTGAAAGAGGGCATTGTCTTATGGGGCAAAAATGAGCAGCCCACCCCAGGGAGAAGGAGAAACATCACAAGCTGCTTCTGCTGAATGCAGCCCAAGGAAGCAGCCCAGCCACCTGGCCTGGGGGCTGTGTGCTGCTTTCCCACCCTGCACCATCCCTGCAGCACCCTGGGCATTGAAGGATGCATTCTGTCCCAAACCCAACAGCATGGTGGGCTCTCAGGCCTGCACAGGGAGTGTGGATCAGCTCCCATGTTGAGCCTCTATCTGGGGTTACTTTGCTGTTAGGTGCCAGCTGCACTGTCCTGCATGGAAGGGACTCCACTGCAAACACATCTGCAGCCTAATGAGGTGAGGGATGGCTAATGGGGTGATGTATCCCCATCCCATTCAGCGTCATGGGCTGCCTCCACTCCCACCCCGCTGCCCTGCTTTATGCAGGAAGCCCCCTGTCCAGCAGCACCCAGGGCTGTGCACTCAGCTCTCAGTGCTGCAGCTTGGGAGGTATCTGAGATACAGCACCACATCACCCCAAAGCATCCTTCACACCCACCCCCAAACCACCCTCAACCAGCTGGGTGGCCCCTGCGGGAGATACCTGTGTACCCCCACGGTGGGGCCAAGCAAGCTGTGGGGCTGTGCTCCCCCCAGACACCCCCCAGAGCTTGCAGCCCCCCCGGCCATGCAGCTGTGAGCCCTTTGTGCTGGGTGGCTGCCGCCCGCCGCGCACCGGACTGCACACACGCAAAGGCAGGGCTCGCTTCCAGCCCCACTTCTGAGCCCCCCCTCCATCCCCCCCCCCCGGCTCCTCGGAGCTTCATTAAAAGGAAACACAAACCAGAAGCAGAAGGAAGCACTTTCAAGTTGCTGGCAGCTTTGCCTGTCTGTGAGTTATGAGGTCTTGCTTTATTCATGGGGCAGGAAAAAAAATGCTTATCTCCTAAGAGTCCATTATGCTTCATTTGGAGCCCGGGTGCGATCGGTTCTTTGGCAAGAAAATCCCCCCCCTGCCCCACTCACCCTCCTGAAACTTTATCTCCCTATTTCATTCCCGGGAGCTGCGCTCGCCCCGCTTTATCGGCTGTGATGGAGTGGAGTGCTGACTTCTCTGCTGTCCTAGCAAAAATGAGGATGGAGACATTCTGCTCCAGGTTCCTGCTATTTTCAGAGACCTTGGCTGCATGATTTATTCATAAAAAAGCCATTATTTATGCCAAAGAAAGAAGACAGAATGGGTTAGCTTTTTAAGTGCTTATAATGCATTATATGGTACCTTAGCCTGCCAGACATCATTTATAATTGTAGAATCCCTTAACCTCCTTTTTCTCTTTTTCCTACCCTTCACATCAGTGCGGAGGGTGATAGCAAACTCGGTAATTAGCAGAAGTTGACAGATGTGGCAAGGAGAGGTAAGGTGAAATAGCAGCTCAGGAGATGTCTCTGCAGCACCTGAGCCAGGAAAGGCCCACCCTCCTTCCAGCCCTCATCTGCAGCACTGGGAATGCAGCTGGAAAGGGAATCGTACTGCGGTGCTGGAGGGGACTGTGGTGTGACCAGTGTTGGGGGGGGTGCTCTGAAGACCACCAGGTCTGGGATGTAGTGGTCATGAGATGGTGGAGTTGAGGGTCTCATGTGGAAGAAACAAGGCGATAATCGTAGAGCCATAGAATCATTAAGGCTGGGGAAGACCTCTGAGATCATCCAGTCCAACCTACCACCATTACTGCCCCCCAAATCACATCTCACAGGGCCACATCGACACATCTCTCAAACACTACCACAGCCCTGGCCTACAGAAAGTGGGGTTGTAATGCTGGGCTTCAGGAGAGCCAACTTCCACTTCCTCGAGGACCAACTTAGAGGTACCCCATGAGCTGCAGTGTTGGAAGGAAAGGGGGCCCAAGACTGGTTGATATTAAGGCATCACTTCTTCCAAGTTCAAGATTGGCACATCCCTAAGAGTAAGAAATCAAGCAAAAACAGCAGGAGACCTGTGTGGGTCAGTAAGGTGCTCATGGATAAGCTCCAAGGGAAGTGGAAGGTCTATGAACCTTTGCTCAAGGACATGATTTAGCAGAGGGTTGTTAGAGTCAGGGTTTTATGGTTAGGTTGAAGTTGGACTTGATGATCTCTTAAGGTCTTTTCCAGCCTGAGCAATTCTATGATTCTATGAAATGTGGGAAAAGGGCCTGGGTGCTTGGGAAGAATATAGGAATGCTGAAGGGCCTGCAAGGATGTGATGAGGAAGGCTAAGGGTCACCTGGAATTCAACCTGTGTCAAGAAAGGCTTCTCTAAGCACATCAGCAGCAAAAGGACTAGGGATAATATGGGCTGGATGCTGAATGAGGTGGGTGCTCTGATAACTGGGGATGGTGAGGTGGATGGATGCCTTCTTTGCTTCAGTCTCTACTGCTCAGTAGACCCTTGGAAATCCCAGGCCCTGGAGGAGAATCCATGAGCATCACTTTGGGGTCCTTGTGGGGTGGGAGGTCCACGTGCCATGTGCCCTATGCCATGTGCTCCCACCTGGCACGTGGTGCTCACAATCCATCTGCCAGCTGGAAAACAATGAGTGAAGTGGAGGTGAGAGGCAGCCTCCCCTCCGGCTTTGCCTCTAAGCTGGTTTCAAGGAGGAGAAAATCCCCATGAAAAGGCAGCGCAGTTTCCCAGCTCCTCGAGTTCAAAAGCAGAGGTGGAATCTCAGCTCCGATTTTGCTTCCTTTTCTTTTTTTTTAAGCCCAAGATAAAGTAAGAGGCAGGAAATAATGTAATATAATCATCAAGGAGAGGAGAAACCAAAGGCTCGATTCTCTCACATGCGCAAATATAAACACACGCGCAAACACAGAACATGTCTTAAAACCAATTAAAATCCCTTTGCAGAGAGAAGCTCTTTCACCCACACTCCGGGATATGGGCTATCTGCTTCCTTGGCGTGCTGTATATGAATAATTAAAAGCTAAACATATGTTAAAGAATGCAAACAGTGCATGATCCTGGAAACTTCCCCTCCTTCTTATTATTATTTCCACGAGGAAGCTGTTAAATGGTTATAAAACTGGGGAGATACGCCAACCTTGGCACCTTGTGCTGTTCCCTGCTTTGTCAAGAAAGAGTTAAAGCCATTTGGCAGGGACTAACCCATTAGGCCTAATAATTATGAAATTATAGAGGTACTCAGGTGACTGTTAATTTCACACATACTGTTCAGCTCTGTGGCTAATGAGAGCCTGAAGAACTCAAGTGCCTCATCTTTCTTGTTGAATGGTGACCTGCAATTAATGAGCTTCTGCAAGAAAAGGCAGCATTTTGCACTTGGGGCTAATAAGATGGCTTTTGTGCAGCAGCATTGTGATACCGGGAGCTTTCGAATGAAGATTAAGAACTTTTCCCCTTATTTATTTATGAGCTCCAAGCAGTCCAAGGGACCACACATGCGGAGAGGCGGCCCCGGTTGTGTGAGTTCCCTGTGCTGGGTGATGGCATGGGGAGGAGATGGGGCAGCTCCTGGCCAACTCCTGCAGTGGGGAGGAGAGGAGCACGTGGGGTTCCACTCACAGCCATGTGTGCACTGCCCTTAGGGGTGGCTGGCCATGTAACTGCAGCTACATCCCTTGGCCTGGGGGCATTATATCAAGATCACCCCATGGGTTTGAAGGAAGCATTCCTGCCTTCCAGGAGCAGAGGATTTCACTCTGACACCATCCACTGCCTCCCCAGTCCCACATTGCATCCTCCAGCATCACCCACTCTGGGTTTACCACTGAAAGTCATAGAATCACAGAGGTTGGAAAAGACCTCCAAGGCTGTCACCTCCAATGGTTGACCCAACACCACCATCCCCACTAAACCTCCCTGCAGCCAAGCAGAAGGGAGCAGACCTCTCTCTGGCTGTAGGAGAGGGAGCCAACAGAGCTCCCCCATGCCTGCTGTTCCCTTGTACAAGGATATGAGGTAATGCGACACACCGTGCTCCCAACAAACCTGGGCTACTTGTTAGTCATTTTCCTGTCATCTGCTCCCAATGGCTTGTGTGATTAATTGCTCCTGTGCTTTCTGGGGGAACAGCATTACAGTGGTGATAGGGAAGACTCTGAACTGGCCCTTCCCTGGCCTCAGGGGTTCCTCATCATAGCCTCAGGGTGATCCCATCCCTAACACAGCCCCAGGGTGTCCCTGTCCCACCTGCTGGCAAAAGACCTGCCTGATGTCCGCCAGCAAACGTGTCCCTTGTCAATGGAGGTGATGTGGTGATCAAACTAATCAGAAGGTGCATAGTGAGAACTGCTTTTCCCCTCTTCAAAGGAGCTGGGGCACCAGGGGCTCTGCCAGCTTGCAGTGAGCTCATTGATTGCTCTTTGCTCTCTCCCTGCCTCAGTTTCCCCAGCACAGTAATGTGGCAATGAGAAGTTGCAGCATCCTCATAGTGGGCAGAGCTGTGAGGACAAGTGAGGTCAGTGTGGTCCCCTAACACAGCTGGGGAAACTGAGGCACAGAGTGGCAGCTAAAACACATGCATGGAGGAGCAGGAGGGCTGTGTGCACACATCACCACTGTGCATGTAGGTGAGCCCCCTGGCACGGCACTGCTGACACTCAGTGCATTGGGAACACTACAGGCAGCCCACCTGGCCTCCATCTGCTGTGCCAGAAGGATGTGGGTTCACCTGGATCCTATGTCACCTCCACCAGCCCTGTGGGGAAGTTTCAGGTCCCCCTGGGCATCTTGGATTGCACCAGGTGTCTGCTCTGAGTGGTTGTGCCCCCCATCCCAACCCCCCACTGACAGCTGTGTAATTGCTCTGCATCCACACCCCCAGCTCTGCCCAGGTGAGCCCAGCACTCACTTCTCTGTCCCTAGGCACTCTGTTACAACACAAGGACATCTGCTATTCAGAGCCCCTCCAGCTCTGGTCCCTGGGTGCTGGTGCTGTGCATCCCTGTTACAGCCCCTCTGCTTTGCAGTGCACAGATGGGAGGACCAGCAGCGAGGTGTGCAAGTGCTCAGGTGGTCAGGTCCCTGTGGGCAGGCATTGATATAGGGTTGGAGGAGTGCAGGCTGTGGTCTATCCTGTCCCCATCTCTGGGCTCAGGCCCACCCTGTGCTCATCCCAAGTGTTTCCTTCTTCGGTACAGTGCTGCAAAGAGCCAAAGGGGCTGACATGGTGCTCATCCCCTAACCCTGTGGGCTCTGCACACTGCTGGGAGCAGAGTGACATAGCAGCACCTCGCCAGCCCCGTTGCATGGCACCAGGGACCCCAGCTGATGGAGGCCGTCTGGTGCAAGCCGTGTGTCTGTGCTATTTGGGGAAGCTGAACGTGGCTCTGAGAGCCTCAGCAGCGACATTTCTGGCCACGGAGGGAGGAAGACACCTGCAGCCTGCCTGGAGGCGGGGGATGATGCTTCCTGGCAGTCCTCCACCCGCACAACCTATGGTGTTGACAAGCCCCACTGAGCGCTGGGCGCGAGCCAGCTCCTGGCTGCCGACCATCTCCCTCCTCCTTGGCTCCAGCAAAACAAATTGCCAGTGAGAAATGGTGAGTGTGTGCACGTTGTATGTCCCCATCCTCTGGGGACACCCTGTCACCTTGTCACCGTGGTGCAGCCATGGCTCGCTGCTCTGCACAGAGCCTCGTGCCAAGGCTGTGCCCGTCATGCCAGCAGGATGCCAGCTTTTGGCTGCCACCCCTGGGGAATCCTTGGCTGCTACCCCAGGAGGAGCCCCTGGGGCTGGGCTGGAAGGTGAAGCTGATCTTAACAGCCCCACCAGGGACATACAGACCTATAGAGAGAAGCTTTTACCCCAGGAGAGGGTTGGCAGCCAGCACAGAGCCACAGCTGGGGAAGGTAACTTCTCCTTAACAACACTAGGTTTATTGGGCACCAGGGACTGACTACAGAGATGTTGGCAGTGGGAACAGCAGCGTGGCAAAGCCCTGGTGAAGTCCTGCATGCCCCATCCACTCCAGACAGCTCTCACCTGGACCACATCACCCACACAGCGCAGCCATCCCCTCCAGCCTGGTGACAGCCCTTGAATGCCACACTCAGAGCACAGCATGCAGCTTGTGTAGTGACAGCCATGGGGGCACGGAGCTGGTGGAGCAGGTCCAGAGGAGATCATGAGGATGCTCATAAGGGAACCTCAGTGGCGAAGGCCTGGCACAGGCTGTCCAGAGAGCTGTGGGTGTCCCTGGAGGTGCCCTAACCCCAACCTCATCCCCAGCTCTGACCCCAACCTCACCCTCAACCCAAACCCCAGCTCTAACCCAAACCCTAACCCGAACCTTAACTCTCATCCTCACCCCAGCACTAACCCTATCCCTATCCCTATCCCTATCCCTATCCCTATCCCTATCCCTATCCCTATCCCTATCCCTAACCTGGGCATCCTGATGTGGTGGGAGGCACCATCCCCCTCCCCACTGCCGTCCCCAGTAAGACCTCTCTGCTTGGCCCAAGCACACTGGGGACACTGGGCTCTCAGGAACGAGGGCTGGCCTCACTCCAGCCTCATCAGCATGCCAAGTGCTCTCTGTGTTGCAGATCCTACCCTTCACATCCAACCACTCCCCATTAATTTCCCCTTTGCCACACACGTCGCTGGGGCCGGGCTATTCCCAGGGTGAGGGGCCGGGGGTGCCCAGGAGCCCCGACCCGCGGTCCCGGGCTGGGAATGGGAATAGGGGGAGCGGCGCTTGGCTTTGTCCTGCGGCAGACACATGGAGCACATTAGCAGCCTTTCAGGGGAAGTTTGATCGATGGGGAAGGCTTTCTAACTGACTATCAAAGCACGCATGGTATGTGAGAAGCAGACACCAATTAGTGATGTCTTTTTAAAGGCTGCCTTGTTAAGAGGGGAATAAGGGGAAAGAATGAAATTGGCCAGAAAACATGGAGCTATTTAACCTTAATTAGAAGAAAGGTGTGGGCTTTGTGAAAAGGCCATTTCTGAAAGGGGTTTTTCTCCCTGGGTATAAAGAGATCCTGCCTACTTGTTAGAGACTTGTTAGAGTTTATAAGACCGGGCAGGAGGCTAACTTGTAGAAATGCCTTTTATGCCACTTGAATGTGCGGCTTATTATAGTCTGCCATCCTGCCAGGGTGGCTGGTGGAGAGGAGAGGAGAGAGCAGCACTGCCAACTGGCTATAAATTTCATGAACATCATAAATGTAAGTGCTTTCTGGAGAGCTGTACAGATTGCACATAAAAGTCCCCCTTCTGTCCCTGTAAACTAAAAAGAGGGCTTTTTTGGCAAATTAAAAACTGGAGAGTGTATTCCATGCTGAGCTCGGAAGCAGCCAGGCTACAAATCCACACCACAAAGCCGCAGCCGTGCAGGGAGGTCCCCACACATGCAAAGGGATCTGCTCCTCCTCCACTGCAGCAGTGGGGCAGCAGCACAGCAATGGGGTTCCCAAGCCATCACTGGGCACATTGGGTTGGCACAGAGGTGGCCTTTCCATGTGAGCCCCTTATGGGGCTGCTGTGGGTGTTGGGGTTTGGTGTGTGGATGGGTTGGTTCCTGCTGGCTGCTCAGCTGAATGAGCTTCACTTCTCCCCCCACATATCAGATGGGTTTATTTTTATGGGGGGAGGGGGGGGGAGGCTTAATAAGGGCCATAAATACCATCTAATGACTGCGCAGAGAGAGCATTCAGGGCATGTGCATGTGCAGCAATGCTCTCCAGCAGCCACCTGTGCCCTGGGGCAGGAATCATTCCTATCTTGGTGGATGGCTGGGCTGGTGGGTAGGAGGAAAGGCACCTGGTTGCTCTTGTCCCACGTCCATGGTATGGACATGGAGAGATGCCATGGGCACAGGGAGATGATATAGAGATGGAGAGATGATATAGGGATGGAGAGATGACATGGACATAGAGACATAGCATGGGCATGGAGACATAGTGTGGATAAGGAGATGGCATGGTCATAGAGACGTGGGACATCTCACAGGGCAGATGAAGCCTTTGTATTCAATGGGCTGCCTTCACTCTGACCAGCTCTAGCATTGTGTGGGTGCAATTTTCCCCTGCAGGAGACTGCAATGTGTGCAGCTTCTGTAGGCTTTGGAGTTCATTCCAGAGCTGTGTGTGATGGCACTGCTATCACTCCTTCCCATTCACTTTTGCCATTGCATCTCCTCCAGGGAGCAGCACATGGCAGCTGTGGGTGCCAAGCCCTGGCAGCATGTTCCCACCAGCCCTCAGGGTCAGGCAGCCCCAATCTTTGCCTGGCTCTCTAGGACAGGACATCCAATGGGTGATGCCATCTTTGCTTGGAAGGAGAGATTGTTTCTTCTGGGAAAGGGACCTGTGCTGGTGCATGTTCCTGGGTGCATGAATTCCATTGTCCACTTGGATAAGGGCATTGTTTTGCCCTGAGACAAACATCTCTTGGGCACAGCGTGGTTGTGGGGATGTGGTTTGGGCACAGAGACATGGCATAGGCATGGAGAGATGGTGTGGGTATGGAGAGATGGTACGGACATGGAGAGATGGAATGGGCATGGAGAGATGGCACGTACATGGAGACATGCCATGGGCACAGGGAGATGATATAGAGATGGAGAGATGATATGGGGATGGAGAGATGACATGGACATAGAGGCTTAGCATGGGCATGGAGACATAGCTTGGGCATGGAGACGTAGTGTAGGTAAGGAGATGGCATGGTCATAGAGATGTGGTATGAACATGGAGATGTGGCATGTGCACAGTGACATAGCTTGGGTGTGGGGAGATGGTATGGCCATGGAGGCATAGCACAGACATAGCACAAACAGCATGGGCAAAGAGAAATGGCATGAATATAGGGACATGGTATGGACACGGAGACATGGCAAGGACACACAGACATGACATGGGCACAGAGAAATGGCGTGAGCATTGAGATGTGATGGACAAGGAGATTGCATGGAGACATGGCATGAGCTTGGAGGCACATGATATACATGTGATGGACATAGAGGCAGTCTGGTTACGGAGGTGTAGTATTGACATAGAGATATCACATGGAAATGGAGACGCAGCAGTGGGGACCACTCCCTGGTGACAGTTCAGACTCAGCATTTAAAGCCTAAGGGACATCACAGAGATTTGTATTTTGCTTTCTCTGGCCTCAACCTGCAGCAACACCCCGTGCACGCTGATACCATACAAACACTTTCAGGTAGCCCCATGCCAGTGGCAAGCCCCTTTTGTGCTTTATCCCACCCCAGTATTCCCCTGTTTGACTCAGGGCTGATGATAAGCCAGAGGGTGGTAGTGGGAGCAGACGTGCTGGTGCCAGCCTGTTCCCAGCTCAGGGACAGACTCCAAAGCATCCCAGGGGAGCGTGGTGGCCATGCAGGACTGAGGCTGTTGTGTAACCACAGCTGGGGCTCCGTGCAGTGATCCTCGGCTGCACCCTGGGGGTTTTGCATGCCTCAGTGCTGCAGGGCTCAGGCAGAAGCTTTCCCTAAATACGCTCTATGGATGGCTGTGACCCTCTGTGCCCTCTGGCCGTGCAGAGACAGGCTTGGATGGAGCATGACCTGTCCTCAGATGACTGCAGCTAAACCAAAATAACCCCAGCCCGAGCCAAGCTGAACTGCCAGGACAGTCTTTTGCATCAGTTCCCTAAATTAGAATAAAACTGAAGTGAAGCTGGCACAAGGGCTGGGAGGCAGGAAGGGCAGTGAGCAGTTCCCAGGCTCTGCCCCAGCGTGGCTCTGGCTTCCTCTGGGCTCCAGAAGAGGTTGCAGGGGTCGAAGTGAGGGCTGTGGAGTGCATTCATTCAGTGCCTCTCCTGCGGGATGTAAGCAGCAAAGTGTGGAAGCAAGAGCTAAAGCCTGTTGTGCATGGGGTGGGACTGTCCTTACAAACTGTGAGTGAGTGATGGGATGGAGACCCCTGTCCCAATGCACCAACAATCTGCTGTAATGTCCGCAGCAGAGATGCTCCTCCTGCTCGAGGCTCTGAGCTCAGCATCACTTACAGCCCCCTAAGGGCACATGGGGACAGCTCATGGTGTGTGGGAGCGTGGAGGTGCCACGTGGAGAGGTCTGAGCCAGGCAGGGGTCTGCCCCACATCCACCCTGAGGGAGCTCCCTCTCCACTCAGAGCTCAGCTTGGCTCTGACCTCCCACCCTTCTCATCCCCTCACTGGGCATCCAGCTTGGAACCACACTGTGCCCTGAGAATAGTGGCTGTCATCTCCTCTCTGCTCATGCAGGGGCACTTGTGACAGTGCTGAACCCCTTGTGGGATTTGCAATGTTATGGTGTTCCCAAAGCACAGCTCCTTGAGCACAGTGCACAGTGGGGACATGCAGTGACACCATGGAAGCTCTGCCAGAGAACAGCAGGGTCCCGGCTCTCACAGGGACAGCTGCAGAGTGCAAGTCCCCTCCCTGGATAAATGCCCTGCCTTTGGAGCACGGCTCAACAAATGCAGAACGTGAGGGTTTTGGCAGGGAAAGACTGCTGGGGAAATTCCAGCCCAGCAGAACGGAGACCTCAGCACGCACAGCAGTAAAGCCCAGTGCTACAGAGGATCATTTCCATCCCCCTCAGCTCACAGAAAACAGGAATCAGACACCAGTTTTCCCCTATGGAAATGTTTTGGTATTGGCAGAGGAGCCAACGAGCAGCTCCATGGGGCAGATGGCACAGGGTGGGGGGACCTGCCGTGCTGCCAGGGGCAGTGCCAGCAGATGACAGGCAAATTGCTGGCGGCTTTTGGCTCACGGTTGCTTGGCTGGAGCTGCACTGAGCAAGTGGGATGCTTCATGGAGCAGGGCAGGAGTGAAAACTCCTGCTGTCCTTACAGTTCCAACGAGCATCCAATGGGGGTTTTGAGGATGTGCAGAGATGTTCAAACCACAGGTCATCCCCAGCATGAGCAGCACAAGGAAAACAGCACTGAAAGCGTGAGGTGGGGATGGTGCACTATTGGCTTCACTATGGCTTGGCCTCCCTGGCCTGAGTATCCTCACCATCACTGTGGTGCAGGGAGGGGTGCTGGTAGTGAGCATCTGGCATTGGGATCTGCTCCTGTACTGCCATGGGCCAACAAAATGGGCCAGGAGAGCATCCAGGCCAAGGCTGGGGCTGAATGCTTAATGAGAGAATCCCTGATGGCTGATGAGGCCAGGGTAAAGCAGCCATGGGGGGCCACGAAGGAAATCAAGTCCCTGCAATGGGTTGGGTGAAGGCTCTGTATGCTGCAGAACCCTGCAGGTCCCAAAGCCTTGGAGCTCCATGGCAGTGCCAGCCTTGCCATGCTCCACCCTGGAAGCTTTAGGATGAAGCAGAACTGAGATGTGGGCTCCCAGCATTGCTGGCCACTGCACTGTGCCATGCAGCATCGATGTCCCGCCTGGATCCAAGAGCAGGGAGATCAGATGCTTCATGCCTCAGAGCTCTCTCCAACTTGGCTATTTCTTTGTGCCTTAAACAGCAATTAAGAATAAAAGTGGAGCTGCTTTTGCCCACGAAAGGCTCTGTCTGACTCTTGTCTCCTTACTGCAGTGCTGCTCTGATTTCCATCTCATGCATATCTTATTTAACATTCTGGATACTGTTTTGAGTGCCCCAATATTTTAAAATAAATTGCTGCATGTAAAAGACTTAATGTCACATTCTGTTATTCTGACTGTTAAAAGAAAAGTGAAATCTTCAATGGGGCTAGTGGAGCAGAAGCAATCACGCAGAGGGAGGTCCTATTAATGTGTATTACGTTTCATTATTCCAGCACTGCATGTCAACTAGCTTCTCATCAGAACTCACGCAACAGATCACAGTATTAACTCCTTGCAACCAAACAGGGGGGCAGGCTTTTCAAACTCTTGCTGTGTTCCCTGCTTCCCCGGCGCCGTCTCTCTGATGCTGTTCCCATGTCCTCAGTGTGCTCCTGCATGCACGTGGCGTTGCCTTCCTCCTGCAGGAACTGGGCTGGGGGGTGAATGGAAGGGGGGACAGATAAAGAGATGGGAGAGGGGTGGGATGATGGAGAAGGATGGGTGATGGAGAGGGAAGAGGTGAAGCAATAGGATGGGTGATGGAGAGGGAAGGGGTGATGGAGAAGGATGGGAGATGGAGAGGGAAGGAGTGATGGAGAAGGATGGGTGATGGAGGGGGAAGGGGTGATGGAAAAGGATGGGTGATGGAGAGGGAAGGGGTGATGGAGAAGGATGGGAGATGGAGAGGGAAGGTGTGATGGAGAAGGATGGAAGATGGAGAGGGAAGGGGTGATGGAGAAGGATGGGAAATGGAGAGGGAAGGGGTGATGGAGAAGGATGGGTGATGGAGGGGGAAGGGGTGATGGAGAAGGATGGGTGATGGAGAGGGAAGGCGTGATGGAGAAGGATGGGAGATGGAGAGGGAAGGCATGATGGAGAAGGATGGGAGATGGAGAGGGAAGGGGTGAAGGAAAATGATGGGTGATGGAGAGGGAAGAGGTGATGGAGAAGGAAGGAATGACGGAAGGAAGTTAAATAGGAGTAAGGGATGGTGAAGAAGGAAGGGCTGATGGAGGAGGAAGAAATGAGAGAGAGGGAAGGAAATGATGGAGAAGGAAGGGACTGATGGAGATGAATGAGGCTGATGGAGAAAAATGGGGCTGATGGAGAAGGAAGGATGATGGAGAGGGAAGGAGTGATGAAGGGAAGAGGATGATGTAGAAGTAAATGATGATGGAGAAGGAAGAGATGATGGAGAAGGAAGGGGTGAAAGAGAAGAAAGAATGATGGAGAAGGAAGGAGTGACAGAGGGAAGAAAATGATGGAGAAGGAAGTGGCAGATGAAGAAAAATTGGACTGATGGAGAAGGAAGGGTGATGGAAAGGGAAGGGATGATGAAGTGATGGTGGAGATGGAAGGAATGATGGAGAAGGAAGGATAGAGCTGCATGTGGGATAAGCAGCAGGAGGGAGGTGTGGAAGACAATAATAGAATAGAATCATAGAGACATCTGAGTTGGAAGGGACCCTTAAAGGACATTTAGTCCAACTGTCCAGCAATGAACAGGGGAATGATGAGGTGGCTGAGACGTGGGGGGAAATAGGGAGCAAGCACCTGTTCCTCCTCTTGCTTGTGTTAAATCTGGGAAACCCCAGCTGTGCTTGAGCCCAAAGTCCCTGAACAGCCTGGGCCAAGCCTTGCCAAGCACCCCTGCTCTACAACAGATTGCAAAGCATGTGTATTTAAATCACACAGTGCAGAAACATCCTTGCAATCAGTTTGGGGTGTGAAATGCCATGGCAGGCAGGGACACTGCTTGGTGATGTGCCACACTGCTGTCCTCATGGTCAGAGGTGGCAGATACCTGCGTGGGGCTGATGGTATATGTTACCCAGATCTAGGAGAAAGGGATTTTAGTACAGAAGGGAGAAGGATGAAGTACAAAGAAGTAAAGAGGATGCTTCAGGCCTGGAGGTGCCCATCTGAGTCCTTGGGACAAGTACCTGATGCACCCAAACCTCTGCCCTAGCTTGAATCAGACACCCCCAGTGCTGCTGCAGGAGGTGATGCTCACCCATCAGGTGCTGTGGGGCTGCAGGTGCAGCAGTTCTGATGGGTGGGCACCCTTAGCCTACCCCACATCTCCAGAGCTCTGCCACCTTAGAGTGGGCACTTGTGGGCTCAAGGTGGTGGCAGGGAGAGGAGGACCATGGGCATCACATGTGCTGTCTTCCTTCCACTTCCACTTCCCCTTTCTCTTTTCCTTCCCCCTCCCCTTTTCTCTTCCCTCCCCTCCCCTGGTGTTTCAGAGCAAATTGGAGAGAAGGGAAGGAGGAGAAAGGGCAGGATTCCTTGCTCTCTTCTTACTGGGGCTATATAATTGGGCACCAGAAATGCTCATCCTCCATCTCCATCTCCTCCTGATTGTGGCTGAGCTCTGGGTTGTGCAGCATTTCAGAGCCACTCAGCATCATCCAGGAGACCATGCCCCAGGGGGACAAGCACCACCTCCCCTGCTCCTTTCAGTGCCCTTCCAAAGGGCTGACCCTTATCCTGGTATGAACAAAGAGCACAGAGAGAGAACCTGTGAGATGGACCATATCAACATGGGGAGGTTTCCATTCTACAGTTAGGAAGAGTCAGGGAAGCATGCCTGGACCTGGCTGCCCCACTGGGATTGTCCTGGCTGTGGGCTCCTGCTCCCAGGCTGGTGGGGGCACAGCCTTTGCCATGCTGTGGTTGTTCACCTTGCTCAGAGCTCTGATGTCTCACCATCCTTGGGATGAGGCTGCTGATCCCTGGCACCCATGTGCAGCTCTGCCCTGTCTTTGTGGGGCCGTTCATCCAGCAGGATGTCAGATTTATTTGCACTGACATCCTTCCCAGCCCTCGTGAAACATGATTTGCCCAACACCAGCTGTCCAAAATGATGGCCAGCATGATCCAAAGCAGTCCCACCCTGCACATGACACGGATGCTACGGCCTCAGTGAAGCCAGGAGACACTTTGGCTGAGCTTTTTGCTACTTTGGAGCTCTCTCAGGGCCCAGATGTGGATGCTGTGAGATGCCTGAAGCCCCGAGCATCCCTGTGATGTGCCTGACCCGGGACGCCCTATGCCCCCACAGCCACCCCTGGCCCCGGTGCCGAGACCCCTGGCTCCCTCTTTGTTCCCTGGGGCCGTGAATGCCTCCTGTTGCTGAGGCTGTGGGGTGACCCCTGACATTAACCTAATTGTTCCCTCTCTTTGATTAGATGCACCACAAAGCTGGTAAATGGATCAAATTAAATTTGAGTGGCGGCAGCACAGCTTTGGAACGCTGATTAGATTTGAAAATACCACATTTAAATATCTTAGCATTTGTGGGGATTAGGAGGGAGAGGGGGAGCGTGAGCAGGGGGAAACGGAGGAGGGGGTGATGGGGAGGCAGAGCCAAGGATCCATGCTCACAGCCCCACGCTTACAGCCCCACGCTCACAGCCTGGTGCCTGGTGGGTATCAGCCCTGGTTTCCTGCTTGAAGCACACAGGGGCATCTCTGAATCTTTGCTCTGGGTTCAGCTGAGGTTTTGTGTCCTCACATTTGGATGGGCTCTGTCCCACCCCACAGCCTGCACTGAAATGTCACCCGGCGTCGCTGAGATTTATGCTGTGCAGCAAACAGCAGCACAGGGCCATACATGGGAAAGAAAAGCAGCTGGATGCTGGGTGCGGGTGCTGGGCACCGAACCCTTCCTGCTGCACTGCAAGCAGCCCCAGCACGGTCAGATGCATCCCAGCCTCACGCTCCTGGCTGCCCTAGGCAAGCTGCATCCCCATGGCCCCCACTGAGCAGCCCTGGGCTACAAACCCAAGGCATATGGGTGTACTCGTGCCTTTGCATACCCAAAGCATGCGTGTGCACGCATTTGCATGTTCCCTGCTCCATGTGCACATGAGAAAGCATGCTGGGGAGAGGCGTGCATGCCCTGTCCCGACGTGCTGGGCTGTGCTCACGTGTGCAGCACTGCCAGCAGCTCTGTGCTCGCTCGGTGTGTGTGCGTGGGTGCAGTGGGGCTGCGCTGACGTCTCCAAAACACGGCGCATCCTCTGAGCGTGCAGCGGGCAGGGCCAGCGCTGCGCTAAGCAGAAACAGCTGTGGCACATCTGGCTCTCATCAGAGGGACTCTGACAGATCCTTAGTAGAGAAGGAGAGGGAAGAGAGAGTGAAACTCTTTGCTGGGGCATTCCTGTGCATTCCCAGAAACCCGTGACCCACGGCCACGTCTCAGCTCTCCTCCTTCAGCCAGAGGAGTTTTGGGAAAGGCAGAATGCAGTGTGCATGGAACAGCAGCAGGGCTGGGCACCGGGGGGGAAAGGGTGGAGTGGGAGCTCTGGGCTTGCAGCCATCCTGGAGCCATTGGGGTTTTAGGTGGGTCGGAGGCACCACAAAGCAGCTCCATTAGGAGGGTTTGGGATGCCAAATTGGAGGAAAAGGGGTTTGTGGTGCTGCTGTGTGCTCACCACCCCCAGCCTGTCACCATCATACTCAGTTGGACTCAGTGCTCCTTGGATCATCCTGGTGGGGAGCTCTGGGGTGCTGGAGCTGAGCTGAGAAGGGTTTTGGGTAATAGCAACAAGATGTGTGTGGTTCAGTCGCTGTCAATAAACCTCAACCCAGAGAGGACGATTAAAAGAGGGATTTCAACACTATTTCCATTCTGAAAATCTTCTCTAAATTACAGAGCACAGAACCCCAACACCTCCATGAGGTGTGAACGCAGGGTGGGACGGAGGGACATGAGTTCATCCAGACAAAATGTCTCTGTGAACAGAAGCTCTCCGACACCAGAGTGAGGCGATCTATGGGGGAACCCCCAGCCCTCCTTCCCACATGGGTGTGCAGAGCAGCTGGGATCCCACTGCTTGCTCCTTGCATGAGACACTGAGCATGCTGTGCTGTGAGCTCTGAGGGTGAGAACAAGATTTATGGAGGCTTGTGCAAGGCCCAGTGCTGGCTGATCTGAGACTGTGCAGGCACCAAAGGGCAGAATGGAGCTGCAGAGAGCTGCAGGTGCCGCAGCTGCTCCTAACCCACCTCTGTTTGCCTCCATGCTCCTCTGCCATGGTTATGATGCTGGAAGGGCCTCTCCTGCTTCTCCCAGAGCACCTCCTGGGTGTGCACAGAGCTCACCTCAGCTCAGGGCTCTCCCATATCCCCAGGGAGCAAAGTGATGGTTTGCAGGGGGGTGAAGATGAGGGGCACATCCATGGGTTGGGGTCTGAGCCCATTTCTGGCTTGTTTCAGATACAGAGCAGGATTGTCTAGATGGGCCCATGGTGGACACACACATGCATCCCCTGCCCAGCAATACAGGCTGAGGGCTGGAGGGAGCAACGCGCTCTACAAGGCATGGACTGAACTGCTGCAGCATCCCCACAGTGTTGGGATGGTGGATCCTGCTCGGAAACGGGAGGTCCCAACCTTGGCACAGCGTTGGGGATGCTGTGATGGCAGCAGAAGGGAGGAGCGGTGGGAAACGTGGGAGAGAAGGGAGCTGGGGAGTCTGGGAGGGGAGCGTTGGGCAGACAGCAGAGTGGATTTCTGCTTGAGTGGTTATTATACCGTCGATTTGAAGAGACAGATGACGGCAGTGGCAGAGGAGGCAATAATTGAAAGCGCCATGAAACATTAATGAATGCCCAGGGACTGGATCAGGAGTTGTTAACGCTCACTTCGCTCTCTCTGTCTCGCTCTCTTTTTAAAGTCAAAATTGTTCCACTGCCCTCTAGGCGAAGGGTTTATTTATTTATTTCCTCCTCTCTCCCTGATTTAAAGGTGCAGGAACCCACCAGAGGAGCCCCTCTGTGCAAAGCATGGGGGGCATGAGTTCTCATCCCTGACCCTGGGGTAGGGTTTGAATGCTTGGTGTGCACCCAGTGATGTGAGTGCTGCTGAGTGGTACCCATGGGGTGGCACATAAGGTGGAGGGCTGAGCCCTATGGGCAAACCCCAGCTGGGATGGGTGAGCTGAGGTGGCACTTCGAGATGCCTAGAGAGCATCTCCCCATCAGGACACTCCTTGTGGGTGCTGTGGATGCTCCTGGTGCTGCTGACCACACAGCTGAGGAACAAAGAGCTTTAGGCAGAGCTGCTGGCAGCACTAGGGTTGGGGGGGTCTCGGATCTGCAGGTACAGGGATGTTGATCTGGCATTCCTCTATGGCCTTGAAAGGACATTAAAGCCCTGGCCTTGGAAGGGTAAAGAGGTGAAGGAGAAGCACCTCTTCCCTCTTGCTTTTCTCAGTGGAAAGGAGGGCCTCATGCCCCTGTACACCCTTGGCACCAGGAAGGCACTGGGTGTAATGGGAGATAGGCTCTGTACTAGAGCACAGGGCACCAAAGGTGGCCCAGGGAGCTGCTGGTCCATGGGAGGGGGGATGGGGAGGAATTGTTCTGGCCCATGAACAGAGACCTGACAGCTCCGTAACTCCTGGGGGAATAATGCCACAGGTGCAGGCAGGGCAGCACTGGGCTGGATGCAGGACACATCTCTGGGGACATCAGAGACAAGGTGGGGGCAGCTGGAGCATCCTCCAGTGGACACACATCATCCCAGGGTGAATCCAGGCTGCATTGGAACTGACACACTGGGTGCTGGGGGGGACAACAAGAGAAGAGTGGGGACATCAAGGAGCTGCTGGGGCTGGCCCTGGACACCTGAACCCCCCCAGGCAAAGCAGGACACCTGATCACCCCACAGCTCATCCCCGCAGGGCCCAGTGCAGCAGGGAGTGCACACAGAATGGTAATGATGGAGTCATTGCTAATGAGGTGAGGAGACCTGGAGCTCAGCTGCCGCCCAGGTGAGGTCTTGGAGGCGACGCGGTGACAGCGATTGGTGGTGACAGCGCTCAGCAGCCCTGCTGCAAATTGCTGCTGTCGT
The DNA here is from genome assembly GCF_054131305.1 of Coturnix japonica. Lineage (NCBI taxonomy): Eukaryota > Metazoa > Chordata > Aves > Galliformes > Phasianidae > Coturnix > Coturnix japonica. Next base: position 12,532,956 of record NC_140679.1, on the reverse strand, counting down.
CTCTCCATGCTGTCACTCCTGTGCTGGGGCTGCTCACATCCCCGCTGGGTCTCCATCCCCAGTTCACACTGCTGCCCTGTGCCATTCCCACGCTGTGCTGCTGGCTGGATTTGCTGGGCAGGATGGGTTTTGGGTGACAAGTGCAACATTCTCAGCCCTCGCTCCCAGCCAAAGCATCTCCTAGCATGGGAAACTGCAGCAAAGGGATGGCCTTGGTTCTTGGGCTGGGAGCAGTGTGCCAGACCAGGGCAGCCACAGCCCACACCACTGCTCCTCACTGCTTGCAGGGCTGAGCCGAGGGCAGCAGGCTGTGCACCCTGCTCAGACTGAGTGTCTTTTATAGCTAGGACAGGGCTCTGTGGATCCTTAGGGTCTCAGAGGGAGAAGCAGTGCTCCAAGAGGCACAGCATGGGGTTAAACAGATGACACCAAACCCACTCCTTCCTCAAGCCAAAAAAGCTGGACCAAGATGGGAATTCCCACTGCAGCTTTGAGCATCACAGAGACAACGCAGCAGTGATGGATGTAGCACCACGATGGAAAGCTTCAAGCCATGCACTGGGGGCCTTGGAGCACACAGTGCTGTATCGGGCAGGTGAGGGGATTCCAATGCACTGACAGAGCACTACTCATATCTTCTGCTTCTCTTCTCTCTTCTGTAGCATCCCTGGTGTCTTGTTAGCTCCACATCCTGCTTCTGCTGCTCCCCAGTGCCAGTCCCCCATATCTCCACTGCTGCATCCCACTGGCTGGACTATGTTCTGCCCCTCCCTATTCACATAGATGGAAAAAGCCCCCCACCCACAGCAGCTCCAGGCACCCACCCAGCAGCACAGCAGCCCTGCTCACATCCCACACCCAGCTGCCCTGGCTGTCACTTCCCTGGGAGAGAATTGCCAGGGAGGTGCCGAGTGTATTTTTAGCTTTGCTGTTCATGTCTGATAAGTGTTTTGACCTTTTTGAGCAGAGCTAATCGTGCCGTCTGCTCCTCGTTCCATCTCAGCTCATGCTCTGCCTGCTGGGTGCTGAGGGAGGAGCTGTGGGGCACTGATGGTACCACCAAAGGTCCCAGCTCTGCAGGGTTGCACACCCCCACCCACTGCCTCCTGTCTGTGCTTCGGATTTGAGTGTCATCTGAAGACCTGAAAGCTCAGGACCAGACCCCACTGCTGAGGATAGGAAGGCCCTACAGAGGTTGCTGGGTTGAGGCCAATGGGTTGAGCTTCAATGAGACCAATGGTGGGGTGGGACCTGATGATCCTCCTGGTCTTTTCCAACCTTAATGACTCTGTTCTTCTGTTCTATGAGAGATGCTGAGCTGGGAAGCCCGGTTGGGATGTGGGGCTGTGTTGGAGCTGCCTGCCCCTAATGCCTGCTGCTGTCTTGCTTCACTCCCAGCCCTGGATCCCCACAGAGGCCAAAGGCAGCCTGGCTTAGAGGGTTAAGATCCCAGCACATCTTCTTGTACAGGAAATATCAATGGATGCCCCCCAGTGTAGAAGGAGTTGTGCCCCACTGCCTGCCCTGGGAGCGCATCCAGACTGCTTTGTGGATCACTCGCGATGCTCCCTGAGCCCACACTTAATCTTTCTGCCTGGGAAATTAGGCAGAAAATGCTCCGATTGAGTGTGAAGGCCTCCGCTGTAATTTGGAGCAGGCAGATGACATGCACTCCTCGTCAGAGGGAGATGAAAGCTTTTAGAGCTGGTGAGCACCAGCAAAACCTGTGAAAATCCCTCTTTTTGTGTGTGTGTGTGTCAGGAGTGGTGGATGCACAGGCAGATGAAAGGCAGAAGATAAAATTAGCCTGTATGCAAGAGAGAGAGAGAGGGAGAAACAGAAGGAGTATTTCTCAGAGGGCTCCTGGCAGGGAGGTGACTCAAAGGCCAGGGTTGGGGGGGGGGGGGGGGAGGGCAAATATAAGTGTATTTGCATGAGAACATGGCTTTGTGTGGGCTCCCACAGCACCATTGGGGCTGATGCTTTTGGAAGCATATGATGAAGACCTGCTCCCCTCTTTGAGACCCTCACCCCTACCCCCAGTATGAGGAAGCAGAGCAGCCAGCTGAGTTCTTGCTATGTTCTGATTGATACATAACATAGCTGTGACCCCCTGGGAGGGTGTTTTCCTGCAGGCAGCTCCCTGGTATCACCCCTCTTGCAGGAGGGTCTTGCTGTCACTCTGGCTGGTCCTGTTGGGGCCAAGGGGCACCAAAATGAGAAGGATATTGGATCTAAGAGCATTGGGAAATGCTCTCAGGTACATGGGTTTACTCTTTGGTTGTCTGTGTGCAGCCAGGAGTTGGATATGATGATCTTCGTGGCTCCCTCAGGGTGTTTTGAGACCTTTTCTGCAGTCCTTGCTATACAAGGGCACGGTGCTGCCATCAGGTTGGGCATTAGGGTAAATGTCTTCTCCATAAGTGGTGATGAATTGGCACAGCTGCCCACAGAGTGTGGGATCACTGACCCTGGGGGTGTTCCTGAGCAGTGGGGATGTGGCACTGAGGGACGTGGTCAGTGGGCACGGTGGGAGCGGGCTGGGGTTGGACTGGGTGATCTTAGAGGTCTTCCCCAACCTTAATGATTCTATGATCAGCACAGATGCAGTTGTTACACCTAACGGAGGATAGTAGGTATCTCAGGATGCTGCTGCAGCACCGTGCCCTGCTGCTTTATGAGGCTGCTCCTGGAGGGAGCCCTGGTGTTGGAGAAGGGTGCAATGGCCCTACAGCTGCTGGAGGACACTAGGGCTGCTCCAGACTGCAGAGGCAGGAGAGCATCCCATTATTCTCATGATGCAGCCCCAGGAGCTGCAGCATCATCAGCTCCCTTCTGTGGTGGTTCAACACCCAAGTGTGACACAAGGGGAGCACTAACAACAAACAGACCCCGTCCCCAGTCCCCTGCCTTGCTCAAAGTGCCTTTGAGTGGGTGCATGGCTTGGCTGCTGCTCGCCCACCCCATCCTCCATGCACTCCGTGGGGATGCTGGTGGTCCCTCAGCACTGTGGATGATGATGGGAGATGCCCATGGAGCAAAGCATGTCCCCAGTACAGAGTGGGGCTGGGGGATAGATGAAGTGCAGAGTGCTCAATGGTGCAAATCAATAACTCCCCCATTAGAAACAAACCCTGGCCGCAGCCTTCAGAGCAGCAGTCTGTGATTCCCAGCTGCAGTCCCTCTCCCTGGTCAGCCCTTCCTCCAGGAACCCCATAGCCCAGAGGAGACTCAGCCCTTCCCTCCTCCATCCCTCCGCATACTCCCAACTGCCATTCACCAACAGCATAATTAGAAACCTAATTCCTATTTCTCCCGCTCAGCTAATTGTCTGTGGACGATTTGATTGTAAGAGCACCCAGTGATGCAGAATAACCACCTCATTGCTGCTAGACATTGCCTTTGCAATTAGTGCTATTGATTGCGCAGCTCTGTTCTCTCACCTGCCGGTTCCCAGGGGATGAGGATCTCACCTGGCTGCCCTCCTGGTGCTGTGCTGGGGTCTTGTGCCCCTCTCCAAGCTCTGCACCTGGTCTCTTGCAGCCCACCAAGGTGCTCTGCCCTCCAGTGTGGGTCACATATGGGGCCCAAAACCGCCAATGAGTTCCAATGGAGGATGGAGTGCATTTCTTCTCCTGCTGGAAGCTCAGTCTGGATAGAGCAAAGAAAGGGCTTTATTTTTCTCTCTTGTTTTTCCCCTAAATATAATAAAATAATAATAATAAAATAATCAGGTTTCTCAGCTCCAAAAGGTGCTGGAAGGGAACGTCAATTCAACTGACTGCTATGGAAGGAAGAGAAAAACACACCCAAAAAGATCAAAACGTTTCATTTCAGCACTTTGAGACTGAAATGTTATTTGATTCCCCCCCCCCTCCCCCCCCTGCATCCTCTTCCAAATGAGTTTGTTTCAAAGTTTGCCTGAATTTGATTTCTCCAAATGTAAAAGGGGGAACCAAACCCAGAAGGGCTGTGAAACGGCTGCAGTTGGAAGGAACCTCCTTGGCTCAGCCACTACAAACCCTTTGGGTTCACCCCAAGGTTCTCTCCCACCCCTCAGCGATTTCCATTCCCAGCCCAGCTCACAGGGATGCTCTATGTGCTCTCCCAGCTGTGGGCAGTCACAGACCCTCTGCCATGGGGCTGTGTTGGAAGCAGCACACCCCTCTGTGCCATGGGTCCATTGGGATCTGAATGCCCCACCATGGTGCACACCTGCTGGTCTGGGAGCTGGGCTGGGTGCTGTATGAGGGCAGCAATAGCTTTAATGTGATGAGCTCTGTGCACATGCAGGGCAAGGCAGGACTCCCCGTCACACTGATGGGGGGCAGTAGTGACAGTGTTCTGCATGGATGGAGGAGATGCTCTTGCTTGGTGCAACTTCCAGCTCCGGACCCAGCAGGTTTGGGCTCTGCAATCCAGATGGCTGTAGGAGAGAGGAGCTTTCCAGAGCAAGAGAAAATGGGTGTAAATAGCAGACTGTGCAGCTAATTGTACCCACACCAGATTTCAGTCCCTGCAGAATGGGAACAGCCAAAGCGTTCCCTCCTGTCCTGCTGCCTCACAGAGCCTGGCAGCTGCAGGTCCCCACCAAGCCATGTCCCATTGCTTTGCATCCTGAGGGCAGAGGGCACTCCCATAGGGAGCACTGAGATGCCCTGAGCTCCTATGACCAGGAATTCCTGTTGGAGAATCCCTGCTGCCATTGCCCTCACCCACCCCATGGCCTGGACTTGAGGTGGGTGTCCCAGCATCAGGGCAGCTCCCTGGAGCATAGAGGTGCTGGGGAGGGAGGAATTACCGTCCGGATCTATAAAACACTTGGTCCCAATTATTATAATGCACTGATTAAGGGAACTCAATAGTTCTGCTGGCGGTTAATGGCGGTAATTACCCAGACATGACTACAGTGGCAATATTAATAACTCCGGGCCATTAGTACCGGTGAGCAACGAGCAGAGCACACATCCATGAGCCTCCATCCCTCTGCTGCAAGGCTTTGCTTGGGGATGGGGGCAGCAACAGGACCCCCCCTCCCTCCCTGCACACCCAGCCTCACTCCATGCACCACAAGGACCTTCCCTCTCCCTCCTTCTGCTGCAGTTCTAGTGATGGGAGTGCAGAGCATCACAGCCCTTGGCAGCCGGAGACATTCCATCATGCAGGTGAAAATCCTCTCACCTGCTGCCAATTCCGTGGCTGCTGCAGCGTGACGCCAAGGGATGTGGGTGAGCACAGGGCAGCCCCAGGGCTGGCCCTGCAAATGTTGCTGGAGGCTCAAAGGAGGCAGATGAAATAATTTCTGGTTATTTTCCATTGCAGATTTTGTGCAGCAATTGGGGTGGGTTTTTTGTTGTTGTTGTTGTTGTTGTTTCCTTGCTCTGCCATCAGATTTCCCCCTCTCTGCCAAAATCCTTGCCTTTCGTAAATGAAAAACCCCAAACAAAAGCTGTCAGGACAGAAGACAGTGAAGATGCCTGGCATTCCAGCATCATTTTCCTAAGCAGGACCAGAAACCCTGAGAATTTCCAGCTTTGTGGTTTCTGTTCCAAAATAAAACCTCAACCAACCCACAAAAACAAGGAACATTTCCCCCCCGCCCCCCCTCAGGTCGGTGCTCTGCAGAAGCCACTCAGTGAGTGACCGATGCTTGGGCATCATTACACAGTGATTAAGCTGTCTGCAGTGGATTCATTCCAGATGCTGGAGGACACCACCCTGTACTCATCACGTCCCACAGTCCCAGTGGGTTCTGCAGGACTGAGCACTGCTTACATGGAGCCTCAGGGCCCTCTCCCTCCTTCCCTTTCATTTCTGGGTCAGCCCATTGTAAGCCTGGGGGGCGGCCCCACTCAAACCAAGCCTGTTTTAGGAGCTGGAATTGGGTGTGAAGGTGGGAGATGCGAGGCCATCCCTCCTCTGTGTGCACCACAGATGTTATGAACAGCACATCTTTGTGAGCTCTGCTTCCTTCCCACTGCCTCCACTCAGACCATGTGGCTGGGAAAGGGCCGGGTCATTTTATGATCAATAATCACATCGGTGGTTGTTCTTGTCGAGAGAAGGTTAATTGCACCTCCTGCCTCAGGGCACCAACTGGTCACTGTGGGGGCCGGAAAGGCATCCACAAAGCCTCAGGACTGGGGTTCACCAGCCCCAGATACCCCCACCCCCTTCCTTATCCCCCCTGCATCTGTAGCCTGTGCCCATGGCCTTGGCACCAGCCTTGTGCGTGACCTACTTACATACACAGCTCCACTTCTTGCCTTTTCTCTCCCAAACAATGCTGCTACCCGAGCTGCTGTGCAGTGTGCTCTGAGCACAGTCAGAGTGGCTCTTCCAGAGCCTTTCCCTGAGCCTGCATGGCACATGCTGGTGCATCACCTGAGAGGGCATTACCCAGCAGTGCAGCATCTGCCAGTGCATTGCTCACTGGGGCATCATCCATCAGTGCATCACATGATGGTGCAGCATGTGCTAGTGTAACATCCACCAGAACAGCACCCATCCATGCATGAACTGATGGTGTAACATCCACCAGAGCAGCATGTTTCAGTGCATCATTCATTGGTGCAGCATCCACCAGTGCAACATCCATCAGTGCATCACTGGACAGTGCAATATCCACCAGTGCAACATCCATCAGTGCATCACTGGACAGTGCAGTATTCACCAGTGCAGCACCTATCAATGCATGGTCTGATGGTGCAGCACCCACCAGTGCAGCATGTTCCAGTGCATCACTCACTTGTGTAGCACCTGCTGGTGCAGCACATGACGGTGTAGCATCCATAAGTGCAATATTCACCAGTGCAGCCCCCATCAGTGCATCACATGATGGTGCAGCACTTAGCATGTTCCAGTGCATCACTCACTGGTGTAGAACCTGCTGCAACTATCAGTGCAGCACATGATGATGCAGCACCTGCCAGTGCAATACCCACCAGTGCAGCACTCACCAGTGCAACATTCATCGGTGCATCACATGTTGGTGAAGCACCTATAAGTGTAATATCCACCAGTGCAGCATCCATCTGTCCATCCCATGGTGGTGAAGCACCATCAGCGCACCACCAGACAGTGCAATATGCACCAGTGCAGCACCCATCCACGCATCACCTGATGGTGCAGCAGCTAGATGCATTACCTCCTGCTGCAGCACCCAGCAGTGCAATGAGATGCAAGAGGAGATGCAGCATACAATGGCAGCAATATCATATGGATGTGGTTGCAGGACCAGGCTTGCCATGTGGGGCTGTGCTGCCCCCTGATCTCTGCTCATGAGAACAGCGAGGTAACGAGGGGCTGTGTGTGCATGGAGGCAGAGCCCTGTGAGCACCGAGTCCACCTGCAGCCCCTCAATGGGGCAGGATGCAGCCGCCCCTCACGGCTCCACGCTGCACAGCCGCGCACAGAGCGCTGACATGGGCTGTAAATTGTCAGGCCCCGTAAAGCATTTAATGATTTTGAATTTATCTGCATCGATAAATACATGACAAGGTAACAGTCAAATAAATACCCATTAGTGCAACTCGCTCTCTCTTTCTCTCTCTCTCTTTTTTTTTAATTATGGGCGCTGGTGTAACCAATCATTTTCTGCTAAGCAAAAGCTCCAGGAAATCTTCATTAGCGGCCGGCTGTGGTGAGTTGGGCCTGGGGAGGAGCAGGGAGCACCAGGCAGCTCCAGCATCCAGAGGGGTCAGGAAATAAATGAGGGGCAGTGCAGGCAGGGCTGGATGTGGGGCAGCCACTGAGCATCCTCATGGCAGAGAGCAGAAGACAGAAGGCAAAATGCAAAGCACAACCCTGGGCTGGCTCAGTCCTGAGCTGCCCTAATAGGGTGTGGGTCAGCAGAGGAGTGGGGCTGAGGGCTGTCCCATAGGAGCACCTTTGCCTTCATCTTTCCTCAGCATAGAAGGAATGGGTTCCTGCTCTCCCTGATTCCCACCTGGTGATGTTTCTCCATCAGAGCAGCTTTCCAAGTCTGCACACCTGGAAACACGGAGATCCAGAGGATTTTTTTCCTTATTTCCTTTTTTTCCAGTGGGGAAATGTCAAATAAAATGATTTCAACTTTCACATTTTTTTGTTTCAATAACATCAAGAAGATCCTTCCCAATGAGAGACGAGGGTTTCAACTTGACATTATCATTTGGTTTCATTCCATTTGGGCTTTTACATTATCGCATTACTCCAAATCTACATTTCTATTCTCTCTAACGTTTTGCTGTTTAATGATTCAGCGGCGTCAAAAACACTTTGAGCTTTCTGGGTGGAATTCATCCCCCCCACCTCACACCCCCCATCTCTAAATCCATGCATTGGAGTCAAGGCTGAATGGGAAAGGTGACGGCTTCCCATGAGCGCTGCCACCTGGGGACACCTCACCCTATGCTGGTGGCAGAGGACACCGATGTGACTGCTTTGCACAGCTCCATCCCATTGCACTGCATGCTCTGCACTCTGCAGACAGCCTGTCCCCTCCCGCAGCGGGTGCTCTGGGTGCCCTGCTGTCTGTGTGCCACCTGCTCCCGCATGCAGCCTGCCAGGCTCCTGTCTCTCACTCCTCGGCATTGCTGTTGTGAGCAGGGCAGATTAAAAGCTGCTTTAATGGATATTTATGATCCCCATCATGGCCCTTTTGCTGCCTGTCCTCTCGCATTACAGCGGTGCTGCTGCCACGTGCCTGCTTGCTGGATGGGGGTGAGGTGTGCTGGAGCTATCAGCATCCTCCCCAGCACCCCAAACTAACAGACACCCCCTGCTCCAACACCATCTCTGCACACCTTTCCCATCGATCTCATGGGAGAACCACCATAAGTGATGTGTTTTGAGTCCAGATGGGGGAACTGAGGGCCATGTGTGTGCCTGCAGCCTAGGAGATGTGCATGAGAGCCTTGCTGTGTGTCTTGGTGCTGGGGCAGCTCATGGAAGGATGTTGGTACATCTGTTTGGCAAGGGTGCGGATGGTGTCTGAGTGTGGCACTGGGGGCAGAGCCATGGGGCAGGGGGAACTGTTTCGCCCCATGAGTAAATGCTAAAGCTGTGGCAAACAGCATTGACTGAGCACAGCCAGCTGCTTTTGGATGCTGGCAGCGCTCTTGAACTACACGGGAAACCCTAATTGAATCCCCTGCCTCGCTCTAGCCAGCTCTAAATGAAACTCCCCCAGGACAGCATATTAAACTTGACCTGTGCACCACCTCCATGATGAACATCACAGGAGGCAGAATTAAAGGTCTATGGAGGGCAGCGTGGGGAGAGGGCTGGCAGGGCTGGCCCAGCAGCAGCATGGCACCTCTGCCCACCACTGAGGGAAACCCATGTCCTCCTCCCCCAGCTGGATGACGATGTAAAAGGCAAAAATCCTCACTGAGGTTGCAAGGCAGAGCAGGTGGCTCATTTGCTTTTGTACAGCATGGGTGCTTGTGCCTTGCTGCCCATGGGAATGTGGGGCTTTGCAAATAGCAGAGACAGAAGTGGGGCTTGCACGGGATGGAAGCACGACCTGCATAGGGCATTGCACAGGGCTTCTTTGCTGCAAGCTGGGCTGCTCCAGGGCATCATGTTCAGCCGTGCCTGGGTTGCATCCAGCCCATGTGCTGGGGCTGAGCAGATGGGAACCTCACCCCTGGTCCTGCTCTCCCCACCAGCACGGAGGGATCACAGCGGCACCACGCAGCCCATCAGCGAGCAGGAGGCACCGCTGGCGCCTGCAGCTTTCAAGAGCTGACAGGCTGGTGAGAATGAAAAGTTCAAAACCGGTGCTCGGGACGTGTAAGTGTCTGCGGAGCTAACAGCCAGCCGGGTCGGGGCCGGTGTGTGGGACCGTCTCCTCCCACAAGGAAAAGGTCACCCTTCAGCAGCGGGAGTCACCCAGACCGCCCGGGGGGACGCAGCTCCTGTTGCTCTTAATGAGGTGACCTTCGCCGTCGTGGACACGCGTTGCTCTCCCTGAAGAGTCGACAGGTCGCATTAAGCAGACGCGGCGTTCTGCTCCGTCTCCATCTGTCTGAGGTCGGAGAGCACGGACGGACGAAGCTGAAATGAAGGCGTCTCGTGCTGTCCCTCCTCCCTCCCGCCCTCCCTCCTTCATTATTTCGCAGCCTTGCGAGCTCAGAGCAGAGCTCTGCAGTCCGTGTGTGTGTGCAGATAGGATGCGTTGGGCTCCCAATTGCCAGCTCTGCGAGGGAAGCCTTTGCCATGCTGTGCACCATGGCCATGCCAAGAATGGACCTTCATGACAGCAAGAGCTCAGTTGTCCCTTGAATCACTGCATTCAGCTCTTCTGTCCCAGCTTCAGCCTCTGCCTCTGAAGTTTAGGGCTCCTGTCCTGGCTGCTCCCCAGTTCCTCATGTTGGATCTCCCCATCCCAATAGGGCAGAGCTGACCCTTCTTCACCCACCTCTCCAAACATGGTGGCCCTTTGTAGAGCATCATTTATAGGACGTTCATTCAGCTTTCAATGCGGTGACTGTGCACCTCAGGAAGGGAACAGATGGCAGTGATGTTGAGTGGTGTTAGGGGAATATTATGGAACATGGTGAGGAGAGCACTAGGATCACTGGGAACCTATCCTAGGTGGATCATCATTATCATGGATGGATGATGGATAATGGAAGCATGGATAATGGAAGATTAAAGCTAGACGGGTGCATCAGAGCTGGTTAGACTTGATGATCCTTAGGGGTCCCTTCCAGCTCAGGATATTCTGATTCTGTGAAGTTTTGAGCCGCTACTGGTGGGCAGGGACCTCTCAGCATGGGTCTGCATGGAGATGACTCAGGTCTGTGTTTTGCAGGGGAGACAGAGATCTGCATCTCCAGCAACAGCACGGGGACATTTAGACCTTGTGCAGCTTTAGAAACTGGTAACAAGCTGCTCTGGAGTCACGGAATGCAGGAGCTATTTCCATCCCTTTGCTAACACCTCCCCAAAGGCTCAGGGCTGAGCTCTGCAGCCAGGCAGCCTCTGGCCAAACCAGAGACGCAGCTGTAGCAGCAGAAGGGAGCCAAGGGGCAGCCAAGGGCAAGGAGTGGAGCTGGGAGCAGACAGGGGCCGGTGCCCTGGAGCAGCTCATGTCACACTGGTACATGCTCTGCCATGGGGCACATCTCGCTGAGGGCTCTCCCATGAGCTCCAGCCCACTGTGCTGCCATCAGACCTGTGCTGAAGGCCATGCTCCAGCAAGGAGAGACCTGGGGATCTGCTAGAGCTGCTGATGTGCAAGCACAGAGTGCAGCCAAGCACGGGGTGCTATTATGCTGGTGTCCCTGCAGCAGCAATTTCATCAGATAAATTTATCCTGCCATAGATTCTCCCCCCAGCGGGTCACCGCATCATCTCAATAGAGTAATGCCATTTCTCAGGGTGGAAACACTGAGTTTGTGGAGTCTGGGACCGGAAAATGGAGTCCTGCCTTCATCAGGTGCATTAGTAGAGCCTCTGGGCTCTGCCAAGCTGAGGACCTCACAGAGATGGATGATGGAGGGGAACAGCAGCCCCACACAACCCTGCGTGTGTGAGGGGCTGTTCAGCCAGGAGGAGCAAGGAGATGAATCTGAAACAAGTCATAGCAACCTGTGGGGCAGGTTTGCTTTGCAACCATGCATAGCACGTGGCCAACCTTCCAGGGAATCCCCCTGAGCAGAGAACATGAATCCCTGCCTGACATCTCGGTTTGCAGAGAGAAAGCTGTGCAATAGCACAGTCAGAACTGCAGGGATTCATGGGGCACTTGCATTGGCATCACCCAGATGTCATCCAGCTGAAAGCAGCCTGTTGTGGGCTGCAGTGCCCATCTGCCAGCTGCAAAGGGGAAGCAGAGAGACCTGCAGGGCTGCTCTGCACAGCTCTGCACAGGCAGAGCAACTCCTCACCTCTCCCTTTGCTGACCATCCTGTAAGTCGCTGCCTACACACAGGTGCTCATCCATAAGCCTCCATAAGGGTGTTCTGTCTCCAGAACTGTTCCCTTCTTACCTGGCTGCTGGGCAGAGGTGCCCTCCATGGAACTGATTCTTCTGGGGGAGGAAAGAGCCTCAGACAGTGCAGCACTCATTGCGGTGTGTACCAACCTGCACAGACCTCCCCAACCCCATGGTATGGCTCATCCCATGCAGCACAGAGCTCTTTGCTCAGGGAAAGCCACCCCTCCACGCTTAGCCATATGCCCACCACATGTGCTCCATCTCCACATCCCAAATACATCCCATCCTCAGCTCCATCTCCCTTCAATGCCCCACATTCCTCATTCCAGGCTCCATTTCCTCCCTCATCCCCTTGGAAGGGGCTGTTCATCCTTACAGGGGACAAGATGTGTGCGGTGGCTTGGCCAGCTGTAGGAACACATACAATAACGTCACCCCATAAGAGCAGGGGCAGGGACATCCCCCTGGGGCTCAGCGAGCTGCTCTGTGCTTCTGTGACAGCAACCAGGGCTGAGATGAAAAGGACTGGGAGCAAAGCAGCTGGGTGTGCTGCAGCGTTACCTCCCATGGGGATGGATAGCGGAGTGGGTGAGGAGAAGGCAAGAGACTGCAGCAGCAACCAGAGCAAATGGTTCTTTATTTTATCTCTGGGATAAAAAGGAATAGAGAAACCAGGTTCCTAAGACGAGGTGCCTTCATCTCTCTGCGCAGCGTTTGATCATTTCAGATGTTTTACAAGGAGATGTATGGTTGAATTATCATTAGAGGAGGCGATGGAGCTGAAGAGTAACAGGGAACTTCCCCCATGGTGACCTGACCTCATGTTGGAAACAGCAGAGAGACAAAGCCCAGGAGCCCCCAGTGCTGTGCTGTGCTGGGGACCAGGAGAGCCAGGGCCCCATGAGAGCAGCTTCACCCCAATTTCCAGCTCTCCTTTTGCTTGGGGAAGGGAGCACACATGGAGGAGTATCAGAGCCTTCTACTCTACTGGGTGGTGTGTCCATGTGTGTTGGGGTGCTGAGGACAACGTGCTCCCAATGGGGGATCCCATTAGTGGCTGAGGTCCAGAGCAGCAGCATGTGGCAGTGAGGACAGAGGGATCTTGGAGCCAGAGATCCCAGGGCTGGGAGCACTGGCATCCCACTCAGAGCAGGAATTCTTGCTTCTTTTTCCACATCAGTACCCCTAATCATCCATCCATCACCCATCCCTTCTGTCCTGAGTCCTCCAGCAGGTGTGAGGATGGATGGCATGCCTGCAATTGCCAAAGCCTGCCCTGTGTGCATGCTCGCTTAGCAATAGAGCAAGTGCCATTTCCAGAGCCTCATTAGTATTTGCATTGTTGCATGGCTGTCTAAGAGAAGTAGCAGCTAAGTGAGCCAGTCAGATCTTGCTAATTTGCATGTTAATGAAGCCCAGAGAACACAGCTTAGAGAGACTGGCAAGTAGACTTCCAATTGATAGATCTATACATGCAGCCTGTATATGCTTTAGAGACACAGCAAACACTGTAGGCAGACACCCAGATGGCTGGAGAGACAGACAAACAGATGGCTACGTACAGACGTGCGGGATGTGGGGAAGAGCTTTGTGGAGAGGGGTGGGATGGAGTGCTGGGAAAAGGGGAAGGACAGACAGACAGACAGATAGATAGATAGATAGATGGATAACTGGGAGTGGACAGATGACTCCAGGATTGTGACTATGATTGGAAATAAGACTATTTCCATGTTATTTCTTTTCCTTTAAAGGTTGTGCATAATTGCATGCAGAGCACAGGTCCCAACGGAGCTGCATTTACATCTCTGCATTGAAAGATGTGCCCTGTGGCACTGCAGAGGATGGACATACGGATAGACGTGGCACAGGGGGGTGGGCAGATGGATACTATGCCCAGCTCTGACATGGAAGGAACCTGCCTGGGGTGCAGGGACTGAGTGCCTTAATCATCCCCTGGAGGACAGGAGGGGTTGCAAACAGGGAGTGGTTTTAAACTAAAAGAGGGGAGACTGAGGTTAGATGTGGGGGGAAATGCCTCTCTCAGAGGGCAGCCTGATCTACTGGCTGGCAACCAGACCATGGCAATGGTTGGAACTAGGTTGGTGATGGGCTTTAAGGTCCCTTCCAACTCAACATGTGCCATGATTCGTGATTCTATGATTCTTGTGATCTTGGGATTCAGGGTGAAGGAGGATGAAGGAGATCCCAGCACTGAGCACTGGTGTTCCAACCATGACATCTTGCATCCCACAGCTGCACCCCATGGGGCAGCACCACCAGCACCTCCCCCTGGCTGGGTGAATGGGACAGTGCTGGATGTGGAGGGAGATCACATTTTCCTACCAACTCATAAACCACTGGTGCTGGTGTTGCTTGCCCAGGGAACCCAGGAGGAGGAGGAGGAGGGCAGCAGGATGGGGCTGCAGACAGGGCTGGCACACAGCCCTGCAGTGGAGCTGCCAGCTCTCACACAGCTCCAATATCTGCTGCGTCACTCAGCACAGCCAGGGTCCTCCATGCCCATTAACCCCAGTGCTGGTGCGGATCCACCCCATGCCCTGACAGCCCCTGCAGAGAGGCAGGCAGCCCTTTCCCACCCTGAATCATATGCATCCTCGATGATCATCCCAGAACTGATGGGGATTGGGGACAGGAGCAGCTCATCCCTCTCGCAGCACTCTGAGCTTGGTTCCTCTTTGAGCTCCGGGTCCACCCAGCCCCTCCTCATTACTGTCTGCAAAGTGCTTTGAAATCTCCAGCTGCAGGAGCCTATAGACAGGCAGAGCATTATTAATTCATGGCAATGATTGTCTCGGCGCCCTCGGCTCTGCCTTGCTGTTCTCACACCCTGTGCTCCTCGGGGCTTGGGGGAGCCCCAGACACAGAGTCCCCTGAGCTATCAGGGCCACGGCATTTAATCGAGGCGATGCCTGGATGGCCTGTGCCTGTCTGCAGGAGAGATTTGCATGCAAGGGACTGAGGAGGATGAACTCCTGCCTGCTTTTTCTATCTGGAAGGAGGACTTCAGCCTGCCCTATGAACATGCCCTCCTTGCCATGGGGAGTATGAGACCTTGCCCACATCCTGGCCATGCACTAAGGCTGAGTTCTCTTACAGACCAGGGTATATATCAGCCACACAGCACAGCTCAGGCATCCTGATGTCTGTGCCTGGTGGGAGATTGGAGCATCCCACCAGTAGAGCCAGCCTTTCAGGTACAAGTGGCTCTAATTATTAATTAGCTGAGGGTCTGTAATGTGTTTGTACTGCTCTCTTGCTGCTATGACACACTGGCAAAGAGCAGCAGGGAGGGCTCAGCACTCTTCTTGCTCACATATGTGCAAGAAATGCTGTACAAGAGTGAGTGATCTCCAGAGTCTGTGAGCTCTTGTCCCATGTTGGCATGGGGACAAAGCTTTAACATATACTGAAGTGTTTGTGAGCCTTGGTTCAGTCCTGCTCAGCATCAGCATCAACCTGCACTGGCTTCAGTGCATGCAGGATGTCATGGTCACATCATGCCTACCCTGGGGTTTTTCAAGGCAAAGATGGAACAGGGGCACATAAAGGAGCTGCCACCCATAAACCTCAATCTGGCCCTGATTCAGAGGTGGGCAAAGAGGAGGAAACCTGGTGTCAGCCATGATCCCATCCTATCCCATCTCCATTCCATCCTATTCCATCCTATTTCATCTCATCCCATCTATTCCCATCTCCATCCCATTCCATCCCATCTCCATTCCACCCTATCCCATCCTATTTCACCCCATACCATCTATTCCCATCTCCATCCTATCCCATTCCATCTCAGCCACTCATCTCACCCATTCCATCCCCATCCATCCCATCACATCTCATCTCATCTTTTTCCCATCCCCATCCTATCTCATCCAGACTCATTCCATCCAATCTCATCCCCATCCCCATCCCAACCTACCTCATCCAATCTTATCCCATCCCATCCTATCCCATCCTACCTCCATCCCCATCCCATCCTACTTCATTCAATCCCATCCTACCTCATCCAATCCCATCCTATCCCGAATCATATCCCCATCCCACCCCATCCTGCCCCTTGACTGGGCTGCCCATGTTGCTAAATCAGCATGCTGGGCTGCTGGCACAGCCAGTGGAGGGAAGGGTTAAGTGCAACGGGGAGGCTCTGACATTTTGCTAATGTGCAGTGTTAATTGATTCGCTCATTTCCATTTGTTCCTGTTAAAGAGAGACAGATGAGAGTGGTCCTGCAGTGCAGCGACTTGGCAGGGAGCGTCTCCGCTGCGTGCAGATGTGCTCCTGACTCATTTATTACCATCAGGCCTTCGAGCTACCAGCGAGCCCCAGCATCGCGTGAGGCTGCTTCCTCCAAGCTTGGGAAAGAGCGGAGCGGCTGTCCCTAAATGTCCCTCCTGGGGCACGATGGGCTGCGGGTGCCTTTTCTTAGAGTGATTGCAGAGATGAGGCGCAGCTGGGGAAGGTGATGAGCTGCTGAAGTTGGAAGGAGAGAAGCAGTCATTGCCCAGTGGGGAATGATGACAGCTATCAGAGAGGCTGCGGTGCCAGCCCAGGTGCCCCAGCCTCACAACAGACATACACCTGGCAGAGGCCATAGAGCAGAGCTCAGGGACTGCTCTCTGCCACACAGCTGATCTGGTGCTCATTGATACACGGAGCTGCTTGACCAACCACTTATTGCTCCAGTTGAAAAGAAAATGCAATTATTAAAAAAGAAAGAAAGAAAGAAAAGAAACCACCCAAAGAATTGCTTTGGGGGTAAGAGCTCAATTTCAGTTGAAACGTTTATTAAAAGAGCATTTGCTCTGAACCTTCTCACTGTCCGAAGAAAAATATCTCAGTCTGAGTGGCATTCTTTGCTTTGAGTTCTCCACAGATGGAAGCCTCTTCTATGGGCTGCCATGCCCAGCCCTGGTCCTATTGTGGGGCTGTGGGGTGCTGGGTGGCAAAGGGGATCTCAATGGGTCATGTCCATGTGTAGGAGGTATTGTGGGCATCACTGCTCGTCAGAGGCTCTGGCAAGTAAATGCTTCACGAGGTGTGCTTGGATTTGAGGACGTGCTCATGGCTCCCATGTTGTCACTTTGTGAAGCTGGTTATGGATAATATCACTGTCGCAGAAAGGATGGATTGGGAATAAAGGTGTTCAGCGCAAAGCAAAGCAGAGAAACGGATGCCCTGGGTTGAGCAGGTCCTCAAAGAGGAAGGAGAGTGAGTACGCTGAAGTGATGCTTGGGAAGGACACCAGGGCTTGGGCGCAGCTGCCTGCTGTAGGGTTCAGGGCCCTTCACTGTGTATGCAATGGATATGGGCACTCCATCAAATGCTGAGGCAGAAGCAGCTCTGCTATTCTTCCACCAAAGCCCCTCTGCCCCCTGAAGGCAGTGCAGCGCAGCCTTTCTACCCCAAGCTGTTCTCCCAGGAGCCTTTATTCTCCTCCTGGGTCAGGCTCTTCCCTTGTCTTGCATTTCTGTTCCCAAAGTCACTTTAATCCAAGAGAAAGAATAATTGCTTCTTCCATTTAGCTAAAATGAAAGATCATAAACTTGCCCATCAGCCGCAGAGAGGTCGGGAACCGCCTGTAAACGGCAGAAGGCATTTATTGCTTCCAGAAGAGCACATTTCACTCCCTCTTGTTGCTGCATCCCCACCCTTGATGCCTCCAGTGAGATGCACCAGAGCTGGGTGGATCCAGCAGGATGAATCGGCCAGAAGAGGAATTCACTGCTGTGATGTTTTGTTGTTGTTGTTTTTTTTTTTTCCTCTCCAGGCCAAGGATCCCCAGACAAGATTTGCTCTGTACGAAGCAGCAGCACTTGGGCTGTCCTCTCTGCATGACGTGCAGCAGGGCAGGGTCATCCCCTGGCAGAACGTCCTGCTCCCGGCTGCAGGGATGGCTCAGTTTGCAAAGTGGGGCTCCAGCAAAATAGGGAATGCTTCTCCATAAGGATGCTGTGCTAGAAAACACATTTGCATTGAGATTCAGTGCTGACAAGAAGCAGCACTGCTTGCTCCCAGCTTGGTTGGCCGGGGGAGGTCCGTGCTGCTGCTCTGTCTCACGAGGCTGGTTGGTGGGAAGTTTCTCATATTGAAAGGAAAGAAATGTGTGGATGCACGTTCCTTTGTCTGAATTCGTCATGAAATTACACGCGGCTTTTGGAGCTTATGCCCTTTTTGTTTCCTCTCAAACCTTCTCCCTTTTCAAAGAGGAAGGGGATGAAGCGGTAGCAAACTCACGTGATGATTTCTGTTCTGTTATATTAGGGGGGGAGGTAAGGGGGATGGGGAGGTGGGGAGGAAAGCCATAATCTATGCATCTGGGACGAGGAGAAGGGATTGAAACTATTTGAAGTTGAGATGGAAGAATTTGGTCTCTCTGATGCTGTCACATGGGAGGTGTCACTTAATGACACGGTGGAGGACAGTGAGCTCCTCCATCCCACCAACAGAGAGCGGTGCCCTGTGCCAGGCCCCAGGAGGAGAAAAGTGCAGCAAAGCCCTGGGGACAGTGAGTGTTCGAGGGATGGAAGAGGGACCCCAGGAGGCAGACAACCCCTTACATCCACACATCAACCTCACGTGGTGTGCAGGGCTGGCAGTAAAGCCAGATGTGTCCAGATGGGATTGAAAGATCCAAGGGAGAATGCTGCAGTCTGATTTCCTGAGGATGGGTGCAGGGAGGAGGAGATGCTCAGCACTGGTCCAGGTTCCCCTGTGCTGTAAGGAGAGGGGGGTGAGGGGATGCTCCAATCTGCTGGGGGCTCAAGGCTCAAATCCAGGCTGGATGTGGCTCAGGGAAGCCTGGTCTAGTGGTTGGCGACTCTCCCCATAACAGAGGGGTTGAAATTAGATGATCTTTGAGGTCCTTTTCAACTCAGGCCACTCTATGTGAGGTGCAGCCTCTCTATGCCAGAGTGAGATGCTCCGGATCTGTTCATGCTCCTGCATCCCCAGGACAGTCTGTGCCAGGCTCCAGATTCACGCTGGGCTCAGCACCGCAGCCCCATAGCGCTGCCATCTCCTCCCCTGCCAGAGCTCAGGACTTGGCCCTGGCAAGTACATCCCTGCTCTTTGTCTGTCCCCGTCACGCCGAGGTCAGATGATCTGCATGATTCATGTGGCATGACTCCGCATCCGCCTGCTTCAGCATCGTAAGATGTCAGTTGCCATGGCAATGAGATACAACACATCCTGGCACTGCTTGGGTGAGGTTCTCCAAGCTGGCAGGGTGGGGAGGTCGTTCTCTCCCCTCCTTCCCGAGGAAGCTTGTCATCTGGGCAGGGACACAGCAGGAGCTGCATTAACGAGGGCCTCCTGAGCTGACATCTGTCACCCTGGAATGGCCCTCCTGGCCAAGGACACAGCACCAGCCTCATCCTGCTCCCAGGGCCCATCCTTGGCAGCTGTGCTCTTTCAGCTGGGGGTCCCTCATTCAGCTGCTATGTCCCTGGCTGACCCTGGAGCTGGAGAGCCCAAGTGCTCACCACGGCCTGAGCCGTCATCGTGCGTGTCAGTGAGATCCTGGCTGATTTAGAGCTCCTCCTTGGTGCTGTCATTTCCTGGGCAAAAAGCCCTCGGGCTGATGCTGAAATCTCTGTTTCGTGGGAAGGGATGGCCATCTTCCTATAGCTGTGCTTGCAGGAGATATGGGGCCCTATGTGGGGAAGTTGTCTATGGGCTGCCTTGAGCCCATAAGGTGCATTTGCCCCACCAAAGGCCCCACTTGAACATCAGGCAGGCACGGAGCACACTCCAACTGCAATGAGACAGAACAGGTGGGACATTCAGCTTGGGAGCTTCTGCTCCCACAAAGTGAGGGGCATGGGGAGCGCATGGAGCACAGAGGGGCAATTGCCAGCCATCCCTGAGTGACCACATTGAGATGCACCTCCTATCTCCCCTCCCCCAAAACCACCCTAGACAATGCCCTGGGGGCATTCAAGTCCAGGTTGGGTAGAGCCCTGGGCATCCTGAGCTGGTGGGGGGCAACCTAAGATACTGAATGGTTCTATGATCCCAACCTATTTCCTCAAGGTGTTGCCCCTCCAAGCACAGGATGGGGGTCCTGCAGGTAGTGCTGGGCATCACTTCCCAACAGCAGTGGCTGTGTCAGTCACCACTGTCCTCCTGGAGCTGAGGTTAGAGGGTGAAGTCTATGAATAGATCCCCTGGAGCAGAGCAGTCATTTCCCTGGAGTCAAAAGCAACAGAAAATGCCAAACATATGGAGGATGAGCATCTGCTTCTGCAGCCCCTGTTAGCACTGAGGCTGTCTGGGTTCACAGGTCCCTTTTTAGCACTTTTCTCCGTTGTGCTGACAGACATGCCAGCCTGAGAGACAGACAGGGCTGCTGGGAAGCCAGGAATGGGGCCTGGGATGAGAACTGGTGGCCCCTATGCTTCTCCATTGGCCCTACACACAGCCCTGCTGCTCCCATGGCATTGGACCTTGACTTTGGCTGATCCTGTATCCAGGCCAAGCAAATGCTGCCCAGCTCTGCAAGGCTGGCACATGGAGGGCCATGCACTGGGCAAAGGCAGTGTACAAAGGACATCTGCCCATCTGCTCCCTGCCTCTCCTGCACACTCAGAGGTATGCAGGCTCTCCAGCAGTCTCCTGCCAGGAGTGCTGCAGCCAAACGGAGCTTCCAGGCTGTTCTCCTTGGGGAACCTGGCATACAAGAGACAGCCTGCCACATCTCATGCACTGCTTTACCATGACCACGAGATGCTTTTGGTCTGCTTTGGTGCTGGCAGCCGTGCCTGTGGCAGGAGGGTTGGAGTGTGATGATCCTTGAGGTTCCTTCCAACCCATGCCATTCTATGATTCTATGATTCCCAGCAGGAGGGATGCTTCTTCATGGGGTGAGAATTATGGGACCATAGGGAGGGTGCTTTCCCATGTAAGGCATCCCTGCAGGCTGTGAAAGGGGTGAGCTGTGAGGAGCAGGTCCTGGCCGGGCTGATTGAGGAGGGGCTCATCCCATCCCATAGACAGCTTCCAGCACGGGAACCACAAGGTTTGTTCCTGGTGCCTCCATGCAGCAGGTGTGTGGGTTCTATGGGTAGAAAGCTGATGGAGAGTTGAGAAGAGTCTGTCTTTGGGGCAGGCAGTGCTGTGGGACCAATGGAACCAGGCAAGGCAAATGCAGGAGGGATGCAAGCTGTGGCCCGCATCTCCTCCAGCCCCATCACTCGCTCCCCTCCCTCTGTCCCATGGGGCTCTGCCTGTGCTGAGCATCCGTGTTGGCACTGCCTGGTGAGGGAAGCGGCGGAGATGGAGAGCAGAGCCCTCGGCTGCTGCCACTTCACAGCACCGTCTTCGTGATACGCTGTTGCCTTGACAACTGCAAAGGGTCTTTTACTGCCTGTCGGCTGCTGAGACAGAAAGGGGGGGGGGGGGGGGGGAGGGAGAATAAAAAAAGAGAGAGGGGAAATGAAAAAAAAGAGCATTAACTCCCAGTTCCGCAAAGTCGTTTGCGCCACGGGATTGGGGTCCTGTGTGCAGTGGAGCTTTGGCTTTGGGGGTCACTGTGCCTCAGCAAGGCCATGGGTATTATTCGCCCTGGGCAGGGAGCCTGGGGGCTGCTGGTGGCCTGGCACTGGTGAATGATCCCCAGCTGTGAGCTGGCCCCGCTCCCCCCTCACATTGCCTTCCCACGACCTTGACATCCATCAGCAATGTGACCACTTTGTGGCATGGCATGGCCTCGGACCAGCGCCTGACATCAGCTGTGCTTGTCAGCCCCATCAATCACTCTGTGATCAGGGCTCGCCCCCCCCTGCATCCCTGTGTGCTGCCCTTGTTAGCGGAGATGAAAACAGCATGACCAGATCCCCATCCAGAGGTACTGAGATGGGCTGCCCCACAATGTGGGCTGCATGCCCAGGATCTCCAGGCGGAGAAGGACGAGCAAACCTAGCTCAGCTGGGTCAGAAAGTGGCACTAGGAATGGGCACTTTGCACCTATTTTATGGGGAAGCTGATGAGTGTGGTCCTCTCTTCTGCTGGCACAGACGGCTCTGGCTGAACCACCCTCCCTGGACTGAAGTGCTTGGCCAAAGCCACAGCTCTTACAGAAAATACACATCATTGTGGTCTGGGTTTGCTCTCCAGCTCCTGTGAAGGAGCTGTGGTCAACTCTGAGATCTCAGACATGGAGAGGATGGGCAGGGAACCTCCAGGAGAACAGCAGGCTGATGCAGGATGTGCTCAGCTTGCCTTGTTTCAGGCACGCCAGCTGCAATTAGCCATCCCGTGCTGGGGGGGTCAATAGGAAGAAATGCTGCTGGCAGAGCAGAGCAGACTCTCTGACCTACTTTGGGCAGCCCAAGCTGAAGGGCACCCCACCAGCCCTCCCTCTGTGGGCTGTCTAGACAAGGAGCGCTGCTGCAGCCGTCTGAGTGCAGTCAGATGAACCCGATCCTACTGACCTGCCCCAGGGGGGATGCAGACCCAGAGCAGGAGCCTCGCAGACAGCTGGTCCAGCCCCTGCCAGCAGCACTGCATCCTGCTGCAGAGCCCGGTGTTGGCTCCTTCTGCTCCATCCCTTCCCCATGGATGAGCACTGCACACTGCATCTGCCCACCTGGTGGCATCAGGTCATGGGTGTAGGGCCCAGGCTGAGGGCATACGGTGCCACGAGGAGGTTGAAGTTCCTGGTGGATTCCAGGCTTGTGCTGGTCCAGTTGGGTTGCATGGGATGCGCCATCATGGACAAGTGTGCTTTAACACAGCAGTGGGGCAGAGCTGTGTGTATCCCAGTGCCCTTCTTTGGAGAAAGATCTTATGGACCAACAACTTTTCCAAGAGCAGATTCCTAATCCTAACCAGCCATCCTGAGAAGTTCTGTGGCCTCCTGTGGCCTCTGCTATTGAATCCAGCAGTTTCCCAGTCAGATCACATTCTACAAGCCCTGGCCATGTTTGGAACATGCTGAGGGCATGTCAAGCTATGATGCAGAGGGGCCCCATCCTCCCAGGCCCCATGGGTGCCCAGCTCATGGCATTGCTGCCAAGGGGCTCCAGTGAGGAAGGGGTAGAGATGCAGCGCAGCGTGACAAAGTGCCAAGGATCCCAGTGTCTCCCATGGGTGCTGGCAGCTCTCCAGCTGCTCGGCCACCTGTGGCAGCTGCTGCTTTCTTCAGATGCTGCTGCTATTGCTTTTAAATTGATGATGCAATTGGGCCTTATTTAAAGTAACAGCTCTTTCCCTTCCAATACTGCTCTGTGATGGATATTGGCTCTACTTCTCTCCCTCTCTTTCTCTCCCTCTTCATCTGGACTCTGAAGTGCCCAGGGATGCGTGTGGAATGACTTTCTACCCATTGTCAAGCACTTACAGTATCCCATAAATAATCTAATACTTGTTTGGTCTAAATGTAATTAAGATCCTTACTCCATGCTTGGCGACACTGACCGGCCATAGCGCCAGTGATTTATTGTGTTGTATTGTTTAGGGCTTTAATTGCATGCTGTAGTTTGGCATTGCTCTGACAGCTTCTCCCAGGAATGATATGTTTACGCTGCAGAGGAGTTTGGGGTGATAACTGTATAAAGCAGTTTAATAACGAAGAGCACACTTCTAATGCGGAAACCTGTTGGAGGTGTTGGTGTAGAAGGCAGATTTGGAGAGCAGAGGAGGAAGCTCCCCAGAGGAAAGCAGCTCCTTTTCATGCACAGAATATTTGCAAGCTGCTTGTGAGCGGAGTGATTGTTACGGAAAATTATGTGAGCGTCGCGTTTTCCTTCAAGTAATTTAACTCTGTGGATCCTGTGGGTATTTAGTGTGGGCTCGTTGAGCTGTGCTGGCCACGGGGCCATTTCTTATGTTAAAGCACATGGAGCTGCTGGCGGGGCTGGGTTGGGGTGATCGCTGTGGGTATTCATGAGTGTGGATTAGGAGTGTGGCCCTCGGTGCTGCTGTTGGGGCAGGAAGGCAGCGTGGTGCAGGGGCACATGGATGTAGCAAAGCGATGCTCTGTGGGTCCCTCATTGCATGGTCAGTGCCAGGCATGGGGAAAGTCCTCAGCCTCACAGCTTCCTTCTGCTCTACCTCTCATCCTCAGCCCTCTTCCCTCACACCTCCCTACACCAAATGATGCCATCCTGCATATCCACTGAACTGCTCCATCTCTGCGTGGCACTGCTGCAGTCAGCTGCTTCCCCAACCCTTCCTGCTAAGCAGGATTAAAGCCTTGCTTATTCCTCCTCCTCCCGAGCAAGGGCAGGAAAACAGAAGGGGGGTCCTTATCTCATCCTTATCTGCTATGCAGCTGCTTGTCCCTGCTGGAGGAGGGCTGCCCCCAGCCCCTGACACGCAGACATGTGTCTCTTCTCACACCTGACAATGACCTTCCATGTAGGAGCAGGGGACTCCCTGGTGACGCCAGTTTCTCTGTTGCTGTTGTTGAGGCCTCCGGGGAAAACCTTCAGAGATGTGATTGCAGCAGATACCGGGGGAAAACCACAGCAACCCCCCACCCCTCCCTCCCTCATGCCTCTGAAACACAAGTGCTAACAGTCACCTGCAAACCACAGTGCATGCCACTGTTTAAGATCCATCCCCTCCTCTCCCTCCCTGGCAGGTAACTGCCCCATATTCCAACCAGCCCCAGAAGAACTGGTGGAGTCAGCAGGTTCTCCAGGGCATGGTCACTCCTTGGTTTGGATGACCCTCCTCACATCACCCCCAGGGCTGCCCTGGCTCAGTGCTCTCCAGCTGAGATCAAGGCAGGGCTGAGGGAAAGCTTTTCCTTCCCCTTCTGCTGTGCTGGCCTTTTATCTCATCAAACCGAGGTTAAGCGGGTTTGTCTGGCACTGGGTTGTTTGGTGGCTGCTGAAGGAGCACCTTGAATTATCATCATAATTGTGCCAGAAATACCAAGCATGCTGTGCAGAGCATTGATCTCCACCCAGTCATTCTGAGTAGCATCGTGGCCTCCTTTGGAAGCTATATATGGACTTAAAGCTGAGCAGTGCTGGGTGAGAGCTCCCTTGGTGACTATAGGGGATGGTGGGATCCCAAAGACCAGCCCAGGGGTGTGCTCAGAGCCTGGGCTCAGCCTGAAAACGTCTCAGCCAGGTCAGATGGTGATGAGCCTGGGCAGACAGGATCTGAGTCCACATGTGTGTGTCTGAGAATTGCAGCCAGATGCAATTATGGGGGACCTGGGATCTGTGGTGTCCCATCACCCACTTTGCTGCCTCTTGGTTTCACAGCTCCAGCCCCACCTTGGAGCACAGGGCCATGTGTTTGGGGCAGGCAAAGCACAGACTGTGTGTGTGTGCAAAGGCAGCAGGAGACACCAACAGCGGTGCTGTGCTGCAGTGGAGATAGGGATGCATGGAGATGTGGACATGGGAACATGGAGATGGGGGCATGGAGATGGGAATGTGCAGATGGGGATGTGGAGATAGGAGCATGGAGATGGGGGCATAGAGATGGGGTCATGGAGAAGGGCCCTTGAGGTAATGCTGTGGGGACAGCTTTGGGATTGAGATCATAGCATGTGTTTCTATAAGCATCCATGCACTTGCATTCATCTTCCCATTCCCCACGTACAGACATGCTGACACGTGCTGACTGACTCCCTGTGCACCCACACACTGCAGTCTGTGCTGGGAACACGGCTGAGGGTTCTGCAGCCCCGCGCCCCACCAGCAGCCCTCATCCTCCTGCCCTCACACCTGGCTCCATCTCTCCCCTCTCCCTCCCTGCCGCACACATTAAGGGATTACGCTGTGATCCTTTCAATCTCTCTGTCAATAGATTTCCTTTTTTTTGCCAGCCGATTTTTCCCAGCTCGAGCTCTTTCACTTCATTAATGCGCCCAGAAGGGAAGAGCAGCTGCCTACATTGTCTGTCTATGAAAATTTCTTGCGCTGCTGGATTTGTAAAACAACTGATTAAAGACAATGCAATTAATTATTCCTTGATGAAATAGTGGAAATTATCCTGAAAAATGAAGAAATTTAGCAGTGGAACATTAAATCCCCATCATTATGTCGTTTTGACAAAAGGGGGGGGGGAGGCAGGGAGGTG
This sequence comes from Coturnix japonica, assembly GCF_054131305.1. Taxonomy (NCBI): domain Eukaryota; kingdom Metazoa; phylum Chordata; class Aves; order Galliformes; family Phasianidae; genus Coturnix; species Coturnix japonica. Next base: position 12,506,969 of record NC_140679.1, on the reverse strand, counting down.
AGGTGTAAAAATAAAACCCAGCCTCCATCTCTGTGCCCTGTGTGTGCACACAGCCTGTCCCCATCCTCACCTGTGCCCATATGTGTGTGTCACCATCAGAGCAGGAGAATCCCCGCACTGGGGAAGAGGGCAGCGTTGAATCCCAGCGTGATGCGGGGGAGTGCGGAGAGGGTGGGGGGGAGAGGATGTGCCTCCTTGTGCCTCCTCCGCACTCGCAGCTGGGAACTGTTGGTTTTATTTATTTATTCTATTCTGAGCTTTCTCAAACGTGGGGCTGGAGCCTTCCTGAGCCTGGTGTGCATGGAACGAATCCAGGCCCCACATACCACCTGCTGAAATGTAATTACCAGATGCGTTTAAATGAATAAATCTTTGGGCGCCGTTTTTCTGTTAGTGCTGTTAAACCTATAGGGAAAACCTCTGGCTCTGCCCCGGGATCTCCTCTGGGCTGTGAAATTTGGGTCAGCAGATCTGGGCACCTCTCTGAGTATTGCAGTGTGAGGGGTGGACCCTCATGGGGAGTCCCAATGGGTGCTGTGCAGATGTCTTGAGGTCTTAAGGGGAGCACAGTCCGGATCATGTTGGGAACTCCCAGAGCTCAGAGCAGTTATGAAACAGAAACCCAACACTGATTTATCACCAGGATCTCTGAGCTTCTCCCATAGCTTCCACCTCTTCTTCCTGGCAGGGCTGAAATCTGCTGGTGCAAACTAATAGGTGTTTGGTCCAAAGGATGGTCTACATGTCAACCATAGCCAAAGTGTGGTCAGCTCCTATTGGTCCCCCAGTGGAGCCCATGGTTCCAATGCTCCCCCTGTGAGCAATGGGTGCTGTTCTCTAAGACAGTCATGAGTCCTTGGTGGGAGGCAAACATCTTTTAAGAGGTTTTAACCAAAAGCAGAACATGGAAAGTTCAGCTAATTGCCACGGCCTTTAATGTTTTTCCTATTTCCCATTAACAACAAAATTAATTGGCAGCAGAAATGTAGGGCTGGAGGAATCTGGGTGTTGAGAACAGCCCATGGAATTTGCTCTGTGCCCGTTTTCTGACCATTGCTACTAATCACATACCATGAAATGAACAGTTTGCAAACACCCCATGGGCTGAAATTTGTTTGCATAAACTATTCAGCAAACACTCACAGATAACAAATTCATTTGCAGAAATCAGGACTGGCTTCTGAGCAACGGGCAAACAGAGGGGGAAAAAAACAGAGAAAAAAAGAAAAAAAAGCCTTTCCTGAATCCTGCATGAGCTGCTCCTTCTGCATGGCCATGGGAGGGCAACCACATTGATTCTGGTTTTGGTGCACTGCTGGAAGGGCCGTGTGCTTTATTCTATGGGTCCTAAGGAAAGGGTTGGGATGTTACAGCTGGGGGCACTGAATGTATAAGCAGGTTTGGGTGGGTTTGGTTTGGGAGGGTTGAGTTGGGATGGAGACCTTTGCAACAGGAAGATCCGATTTGTATTTCTCAATAGGAAGAGAAGAACTGGGGAGTGGTGTATTGGGGGGTGTTGGCAGCTGCGCTACTGCAGGATGGGGCTCAGTTCTGCTTGCTGCCTCTGTGCTGGGGTCCTGTCCAACCCCAGGAGAGCTGTGAGGGTTTGGCACCGTGTTTGCCCCCAGATATTCCCCCCTCCTGTGGCTGTGCTGCAGTTTCCATTATTTAAGGTGGGAAAACGCAGCTAGACTGGCATTTATCCCAAGGCAGATAGATGCAATACGAGGAAAATTCAAGTTTCCTATCACTGCTTTTTCCTTAAAAAAAAAGAAAGAACAAAAAAGATCTTTTTTCCCCTCTGAAGAGGGAAATTTCATTTCAGACACTTCTTTTTTTTTTCACATTGTCTATTCTGTTTGATGCTCCTCGCTCCCCCCCCCCCTTCATGCGGGGAGGGATGTGCCTCTAACCGCAGTATCACAGTGCAGGGGGTGCAGCACACAACCCACCCCAACCACAGGGACCCCCATGGAGCCCACATGTCTTGGTGGCACCTGGGGTTGCTGTGGTAGAGCTCACATCCCCATTGCTGGTTGGGCCCCAGGAACCAAAAGATGGGCTGAGACCCCCACAACGAGCCCCCCTCAACCCCACAGCAGTTCAGGCTTTCCAGGAAGGAGCTGAGCTCCAGGAATGAAACGCGTTGCAGTGAGATGTGACAAAAAGGAAGAAAATGCCTTCAAACGCTCCTCCTTCATCTCTCCCAGCACTTCACCTTTCCGTCGGCTTCAGTTATTTCACAGCCTCTGGAAAAGAAGAAGAAGAAGAAAAACCCCACAATAATAATAATAATAATAAAAACCGGTTAGGAACTTGCTGAATAAATCATATCCGCTCCCTCCCCCAACCTCTTTCCTTTCCTTTTGTGCAAATCAAAGGCTGGGAGCTGCCGGGAGCTGCCAACGGGCCCCCCCTGCACTCCTGGCAACCCCCATCCAAGGGAAGTTCGGTGGCTTGGAGGCAATCAGGCTCTGACAGCGCAGCCGGAGGGACGCGGTGCTGCTGTCGCTCCTGCAGGCGCTCCCCGTGGGCCGGGGAGTTGGGAAGTAAGGTAGCGAACATGTGGGGAAGGCTGATAATCTCCAAAGTGCCTGTGATTAAGTGAAACCAGCAAATTGAGATGCTCAGACAATTAGTAATCTTGGCGTGAAAAAAAGAAAAAGAGAGGAAAAAAAAAAAAAGAGGTAAAAAAATAACACCCCATCACTACCGCCACCATAGGAATCAAAGAGGAGCAGAGAGGGTTTGGGGGTTTATTTTTATTGGGTTTTATTTAGCTTATTCCATCCTGCCCTGCCCCCCATCCTCCTCATTTCTTAAGCTCGCTGCTGCAGTTGTGCAGTGCCTGGGGATTCATGCTGTCCTGGTGCTGCTGCACAACGTTGTGTGGCACAGAGCAGCTGTGTGCCCAAACCCTGCCTGCCCTGCACTGGTCCCAAAGGCAAACTCATCCCCAGCTCTCCCTCTCCTATGCCAACCACCATCCTTGTGCCCTCACCTGCTGCATGGTGCTGTAGTGGGAGGTTGGGGTGCAGCAGGGCTGTGTGTGGCACGGTGACACTGAACAGGCAGCAGCTGAAGGACAGGGAAGGGGCACCTTGCAGGAGGCAGCTGTGGCCTGGAGCAGTTCTATCAGCCCCATGTCCTTCAGCTGCCAGGCTGGCACTTTGGTTCTGCTTGCTTTGGGCATGCTGTGATGAGAGTTTCCCAGCCCCCCCTGTGCCTCTGGAGGAAAGCAGCATCACTCAGAGGATGCAGCCTATGCGCTGTTAATGTGCAGCTGACTTGGAGTGCAACAAGCACACGCTGGGGCAGTGAGTCATGACGGGATCAACCACCCCCTCTCCATCTGGACAAGGACCCTCTGGGCAAACACAAACCTCCAGGGAGCTCTGTTGGAACATCCCTGGCTTCCTGGGGGGCTGCCAACACCCACAGCCACCAAACCCTGCCTGACACCCAAGGGCAGCATCCTTCATTCCCTATGAACAGGGAGCTGCTCTGCTGAGAGCAAGACAGAGTAGGGATAGGGACCTTCACAACAGCATCACCCAAGTGCAGAGGTCTCATTGTGCCCACCTGGCAGCAGCCATGTCCTGCTTGCAGCAAACCAACTGCAGACCTTGGCACCCTCTTCATCCCCACCCTGACACTGCTTTTGCCCCTTTGCACATTGGCCTTAGATTTTCACCTCTCACAGGCTCAAGCAGCCCTTTGTACATCACTTTCTGACCAAATATCATTTTTTTTCTCCCCCCCTTCATCTCCTTTCTCTTTATTTGTTTAGAGTTTTATCTCTGGGATTCCAATTCCTCCTCGGGAGGTTGTTGCATAAGTAGCCTACGTACTGATTGCAAGGATTTTAATTTGGTAGCTTTCATCTTAAGCTGTTTCTAAGGCACTTCCTCATTTGTTTAAAATCACCCTGCCTAAAGCTCTTAAACTGTTTTTCTGGCTTGATACTTCCCAAAGGGCTGCAGGACTTAATTAGAGTCCCCTTTCCTTTGTGGTTCAGTGGCAGTTCTCTGGATTAAGTCAAGAGTTGCCACTCCACTTGTGTGCCCCAGACCTCGCTCAGCTGCTTTGACATTGAGACATCTCCACAGTGATTTGGATCTCCTCCCTCACAGGTAGTTACAGCCACTTGTAGCAGCTCTGTTTATGGCTGCACAGCCTCCTGAAACTCCTGGGTGCTGGGAGCAGAGAATGTGGAGCACATAGGCAAGGATGGGCTCCTCCAGCTAAGGTTCACGAGGAGCATGGCAGCCAAGTGCAAGCTATTGAGAGATCTCCAGGCAGAAATCACTGCTGCACAGGGCAGACCACCTTTCCCATCACCCTGCTCCCCTTCTGCCTTCTTGCACCCATCCCATCCCATCCCATCCCATCCCACCCCACCCCATCCAACCCCACTCCATCCCATCCCAACTCTCCCTGGCAGTGCTTGGTGGCTGGCTTTCCCATAGCTGGAACAGAGCTGGCTAAGCCTTAGGCCAGCTCTGACAATCTTCTGCCACAGGGGTGTCTGCCCGAGCCCCACCTCTGGTTTACAGGATGTGATTTATGCTGATTTAATTGGTGTCGGTTTAATTGGTTCATCCAGCTCCCATATGCATTGGGAGGGGGCCAGGGAGAGCATTAAAGGATCACTGCACATTACGGATGTCTCTCTGCATCTCCTCTCTGCTGCTCCTCACGTACATATTTAGGAGCTGGGACACTCCAGCATGAGATGGGAGTATTGTCTGAGGGTCCTGACCATGGGGAACCCTGTTGGAATGCAATGAAGTGGATGCTTGAAGCTGTGCCTGCAGTGCCCACTGCTCCCTTTTCCCACTGCTCCCCCCACAGCTACCAGGCAGGGATATCCCTGCAGGGCAGCCACCATCAGTCCCCAGGTCCTGCAGGAGCTGCAACTTGCTTGCAGGCTGCACAGCCTGACTTCATCTCTTCCAGCACCACAGCCCCTTTTTGCCACACAGCTCTGCTTTGTGAAGGCAGCACAGGGAATGGGGCAGAGGAGAGAGGATGCCATGGAAGGGAACCCCAGAGCACAGGAGCCTCTGGGCGCTGTGTGGGTGCTGGCTCTGGGAGGAGCTGGCTGGGGACTCGGTGCTGCTGCCAACTTGGCACGGCTCGGGCGGCAGCCCCAGTCCCAAGCCACCCAAGCTGTTGGGAGTGAGTATAAAACAGACACTTCTGGCTGGTCCCCAAGGGGAAGAGCTGGCTTGGGCAGGAAACATCATCACTGACATTTAAGAGCGGGGGAAAAGAGCCCAATTGGCAGGCAGAGAGCAGAACCCGCTCCTCCGGCACCCTCCCTCCCCTGCAGGGCTGCTGTCCCCTTTCTCATGCCTCACCTCTGGTTCAGTCTCATATAATAGAAAGGAACTTCAGCCTCTATAGAACCACCCAAGGTTGTCACACTCCCATCATTGCTGCTCACTGTGACTGGAGCAAAACCACTTGGTTTCAGCTCTTCCCAGCCCTGCTCTGAGAGGAGGAGGATGCTGTGCACCAATACTGGGGGCTACAGGATGAGCATCCCCCCCCCCCAGTCAACCCACCCTATAGTGACACCTCCAGGCAAGCAATGAAAAACCCCATCCCACCTGGCTGGGAGCTGGGGTAGGCTCCAAATCTGAGTCAGCAGTGCTGAGCCCCACTCTACTGATAGTGCTGGTTGTGGTGGGGTGACTCAGCAGGAGGAAGAGAAGGGTGAGCAATTGGCTTGCCATTGGGATGGGAAAGTCTGGGAGCAGCTGGCAGACAGCTCAGCTCCTCTCCAGATGGGTGGGAAGCAGCTTGGGGGGGCTGATGTGTGGGCAGAGCCAACAGACAGGAGATGGGGACACAACAAACCCCAGCACTGCAGTGCACAGAGCTCATCCTGGGCAACCAAATCCTCTTCCATTGCACCCAGACTGGAGCTCAGTATGGTGCAGGAGGGTCAGCAGCATCCTGCTCACCCTGAGCATCCCACTTGGCAGCAGGGAAGCATCAGGAGATGTAACCCACTCCCAGAGGACACTGATATAGAGCCCCTCTATATATCTCAGTCCTTCCTGCATTCCAGCTCTGTGCTGCTGGCTGTACTGCATGGCTCCTGGGCACGCTGCATCCAGAGCTGCTACCCACATCTCCAGAACCCCCATGGGCTGCTGGCAAAGCATGACACGAGCATCCCTTGCAGCACCCACAGTGTCAAGCTGGAGCGTGTACCTATGAGCACAGATGGTAAACTCGAGCGGCAACAGAAACACGGAGATCATAATTATCTGAACATAATGAAGGGTTTCATTAAATACACTTGGAAAACAACTCAGCAGCCGCACAAAGTTAAACTGCTGGTCTCAACTCTCCAAACTATTTAAAATTTATTAGCTTCCCCTGCGGGTCTCAAGCTTTTAAGTACCAGAAATTCTTGAAAATAAGGATTTTTTTCCCCCTTTCTTTCCCCCTATCTCTTTCCAATGGTTTTTTGTTTTGTTTTGGCTTTCTTTTTGGCTTCCTGGAGGCATTTGAGGACCGCCAGCCCTGCAGACACCCCATCCTAACACCTGGCCCTCATCCCCCCCTCCTTCACCTTACACCGGGGCTGCAGAGCACGACTGTTTCCAAAGGGATGATCAAATCAGAGGCACCTGCACGCTGATCCCTGCTAAATCCAGGGCTCCAGACTGCAGGTGGTTCTTGTTGCAAAGGGATTAGAGAAAGGCTGAATAAACCTGGGTTTGATCGAGAGCTAACTGGCATGAGGTAGTGCCTTTGGCTAGGATGAGGCTCACTGAGCTGTATCTCTTCATAATGCACTGCTGCGAGATGCTCAGGAAGAGAGATTCCTGATTTTTGAATAGCAGTCACAGCTCTGTGTATGGGGAGATGCTGTAGTTCCATTGCTATGTGCAGGGCCGTCCTGGGGGGGACTCAAGGTTTTGTCCTCCCACCCCATGGCACATCTGGTAGAGCTGCATTCTGGGCTGGGAGGAAGGGAAGGGCTGATGGTGGGGAGGGGGCTGGTGCCAGGGGAGCACCAGGTTGGTGATATGGGGTAACTCTGTGCTTTGGTGCAGGGGGAGGCAGAATGCCTTGGGCCAGCCTGCTGTGTTAAATCATTCAGAGCTGTGGCCCCGAGCTTTGGGCTGGAAGGAGCATCAGAAGCAGTAGGGGTGGGATGATGGAATCAGGTGGAACTTAATACTTCTCTATGTGCATGGAAAGCTCTGGGAGCTGTCACTTATGACCACAGAAGTACTGTGTTCCTTGTTATCAGCCATTCTTCTAATAAACCCCAATAGTATAATTCTGGGACTACGATGCTACAGAGAGACCCTGAGCATGTGGGTGCTTTGTTTGCGTTCACTCTGAGCCCCAGGAAGGGCTGTGAAGAGGTGGAGAAGATCTCAGAGAGAGTGGGAAGGGTCTGCTCCCAGCTATCATGGTCTGGGGGGCTAATGGAGGAGGAAAAGGGGGTTGAGGGCACGCTGCTGCCTTGGCATGGCTTTGGGCTTTGGCTTTTTTTTCTACCCTTGCCTGGGGAGATGCACCAGGAGGAGAGCAGCACACATGGAGCAGCAGCTGCTCCCCCAGCACACATCCCCCGGGCACTGAGGCAGCAGTGGCGAGAGGCGGGCATCAGCTGTGGATCTCTGGCATCGGAGAGGACTTCTCCTCTGGGAGCCAGTGTGGAAGCTGGGCCAGCTCTGAGAGCAATGAGCCTGAAGCCCAGCTGGGGTGATGCGCATGCACTGAGCTGGCGGGTCTCAGCCTGCTGCAGCCCCGAGCACAGGGCAGCTGATGCTTGTAGGGATGGCCAAGGAGAAGTTGTCCTCAAGGACTGGGTCTGCTCAGCGTGGCTGTATTGTGTTTCCCCACTCATTAAAGCACGGAGGGTATCTGCCCCAAAGTCTGCTGTTTCTCTTCCTTCTTTTACAAAGGCCAGATGAAAGAAGCCCTTATCAAATCAGCACTCTGTGTGGTGGTGGCTTTGACTACCTTCCCACCCAGAAAGGGCAAATGGGGGGGGGGGGGAAGATGGGGGAATGAGACATGAGCAGAGCAGTGCTCAGCACCCAGCTGCCTGCGGCTGGGCTCATCACTGCTGCCTGGCTAAGCAGAAGGGGCAGCTCCATGCTCACGTTACATGCTGCCCCAAGCAGGGCACACAGATACAGACTGCAGGCATGGCCACATCCCTGCACCAGCTGCAGCCACGTGTCCCTCGCTGCCCAACACTGCAGGCAATGGAGCAGCACATGGAGCTGATGCTGAGCCCGAGAGCTTGGCCAAGTAGAGTCTTTTCTCAAGGCAATGGCTCTGCAGCAAGGTCTGGGAGCAGTGAAGCTGGCTGTGATAGACCCACGGGGTGCAGCAGAGCTCTACAGCTGCCCTTCAGTTAGGCACTGGTGCTGCAGTGGCTGCTTGGTGTCCTACTAAAGGAGTGCAGGAAGGGAGCTCAGCTCTACATCCAAGCCTTCCTCAGGCTCTGCCCTGCTCTGCTCACATCTGCCCCAGGGAGGCACCAGAAAGGTGAGACAGCGGGGCTGCTCCAGGTGCAGGTGGAGGGGTCTATGGGTACAAAGAATCCCAGCCTTCCAGGCAAATGCATCTGCATGGGAAAGCAGAAGGGATTTTTCTTCCCGGTGCAGTCAGGCCGATCTCTTTAGTGAGCTGTAGCAAAGGGACAATGGCTTTTCATGCTGTGCTTGATCTCAGGGCCAGCAGCAAACCCCTCCTGGCGGGTCCTTGAGCGCTGCTCATACCCTGCAGCGATGCTGGGAACTCCACGAGTGGTGCAGAGGGGAGGGCAGCGTTGGGGATGCAATGCATGGAGGTGAGGGGAGGGGGGCTGCAGGACCAAGCTTCCCCTGCTGCCTGCACACCCCCACAGCCCCAGTTGGTTCCAGTTGGTGCAGTGAGGAGCTATTTCCCCTCAGTGCCGCAGGAAAAAGGATTTTACTTATTTTTTGTTGCTTTTTCTTCCCCCCCCCAACCATCCATATTAAGTCTGTGACTAGAACATTGTGGCTTTTAAGTTTATTCCAACTGTTTGATATTTTACATAATCGTATTATTTATGTGACAAGATTAGAAGTGCTCTGCATGCTGACAGGCAACTCGCACACACGCAATTTCTTGCCAATCCCCTCACAAATTTGCATTGTATTCCTGACTTCTTTGAGCCTGTGCAGGCTGCAGTGTGAGGCAGGGTGTGGAGGGGGAAGGTGGAGAGGTGGAGGAGAATGAAACGCTCATCCCAAGGCTGGTGGCTCCCTTGGATCTTCCAGGCTTTGCAGAGCAGGTGCCAGCACTGTGCCCATCATGCTGGGGCTAATGGAAATCCCTGTCCAGGCTTCAAACCCTTGGCCTCGAACAGTGAGTGCTAAGCACACAAAGGTGTTTGGTTTAATATCCCGCTGCTCGCCCGTGGGATACTTGATTTATTCTATGCCTGTAAACATTCATTTCACACCTAAACAGGGGCAGGTTCATCACTTCTGCAATCATCATTTATTCATGTCGGGAGGGTTGCAGGAAGCAGAGATAAATGGATTTCCATGAAATTGGTGCTCCGGGCTGCTCAGGAGCCTCCATCCTTCTCAGGAGGGTGGGGATGCTCCCTGCTTTGCTCCCACACCCCACTGCTCAGCACAGCATCCCTGCAGAGCTGGGTGCAGCTTGAGGGCCCCATCCCATCCCATGGGGTCCCTCATTGCCACTCATCACAAGGCTGTGGCCATGGCTGAGCACAGACATCCTGCTGTGGGCCATTGCTTCGCTAGCTTTCCCCTCTTTGGGGCACAGCTCTGCTCTCTGTGTGAAGATGAGTGTTTGCTTTGCGTTAAGGAAAGGATTTGCTGAATACCCTGACTGTGGTGAGTAACACCCTCTCTTTTCTGGAGGAAAATTCCCTGCCTTTTGTGCCCCATGCAGTGGGAAGAGGGCAGAGAGAACTCTCCCAGCCTTCCTGGAGGCCACAAGCAAAGGCTGGGATTTGTCTGTGCCCTGTTGTGCCCACAAGGGTGGAACGACCCTGCTGCTTTTGGATCATCACACCCCAATGATGAGCCCACATCCCCCCCATGCTCACCCAGTGTACCCTGGGGTGGCCAAGTGAACCCCAAACCCCTCAGGGTGGATGTGCTCCTCTTTAAATGCACGGCTGTGCACCTGGCTTCATTATCTGGTTACAAGTGAAAAACAAATAAGAAATAGAACGAACTAAGATTAAAGAGCTCTGCCTATTGCCAAATGTGTGGGCACTTAAAATGTGATGTTTGAGTCGGCTGTGCCCTCCACAGTCGGGCTGATTCAGCACAGAATAGCCAGGGCACTGTAGGGCATCACTGCACCCATTGCATATGGGTACCTGGGTAGCAGGGGGTCCAGCAGCCCTGCCCCATGGCAGCCATTCTTGCACCCTCCTGAGCTACACTCCCACCCCTGGGCACCCCAGCTTGCTCCTGGATCTGAGCTCGTCCACTTGGCAGAGCTAATTGGCTCCAACCTTGCCTTGCTCTGCAGAGATTCGCCTTCTGGATGTGCCCGTTTCCCTCTGCTCAGCCCAGAGGGAGCTGAGAGGGCTAACTTAGATTTAGACCTTGGATCTCTGAGTTGCTGAAATTAGGAGAGCTGAATCCACAGCCTCTCTGGCACCCTGTCCCTGTGATTAATCACTGTCTGAGAGCAAAGCTGGGTTCTTCCTGCCTCCTCACGCGGCACCATCTTTTATGGTAATAAATGCTTTTGCTGTGCCCAGCTCTGCTGATGCCTGGGGCAACCGAGGGAGCCCAACCTGCTCTGCAGCATTACAGCCACACCAAGGAAACCTTCTGTTTGCAGAGCTCACCTGGTGCTTGGGATAGACCTGGTGCAAGGAGGTTTGCTTTGCTTATCCATCCATTGTCCAGGCTGTGTAGCAGCCCCGGGCTGTGAGGGGAGCCCAGGCTGTGCACACAGTGATGCTGTCCCAGGGCTGGGATGTGTGGATAAGCACTGGGGGAGAGCTGGGGTGGTGATCCTCTCCCACAGAGAACACAGGATAGGATCACAGGATGGTTTGAGCTGGAAGGGACCTTAAAGCCCATCCAGTTCCAAGCCCCCACCACAGACAGCCATACCTCTCACTATGCCAGGTTGTCTAAAGCCCATCCAACCTGCTGGTTAGGCTTCTTTAGTTTGTTTTGCATCTTTGAGGATGGGGAGGGAGGGCAGAATGGTGCATATGGCCAGGAGACAGCAGATTTCTGCCCTTGGTCACTCTGCTTGTTGGTGATGTGCTGGTAGTGCCATGCATCAAGGACTGCAATGCCATCCATGCTGACAGACACTGAGCTGAGCCCGCCCCCCCATTCCCTTCCCACCTCCATCAGTTTTTATCCTAAAATCAGCATTTACAGGGGAGGTTGTTGCTCTCATCCTGCATCGATGTCCATCTGACAGGGGATGAACTGCCTCAGAAATAAAGAGCACGGAGCAGACAGGGTGAGAAGAAAATAGCTCTAATGTAAAAATAAACGGTGTCCAGCCACCTACTGTGTCCAGCTGAGCTCCCAGTGGGGTCCCACATGCCTGACACACAGCAGCAGCTGCCCTTTCATTAGCAGCCTGCTCGTTTTCTCCCCCTACAGCTGAATTCTGCTTGTAAAATATATATATATATATAAATAAAAACCAGGACGACACAAAGTGACAGGAAGGAGAAAAAAAAGGCCCTGATTGCAGCCCTTGGAGCTGTTTGGCTGCTCTGGGTTGTTAGGACGTGTCAGCCTGGTCCTTGATGAAAACCTTCCCATGCTTCTCCCATGGGTTGGGACCGCTGTATTTAATTCCTGTTTGGTGGATGACTTCTGGGTCCGGGGGACACCGAGGGGTTACAACCCATGTGCAGACATAGACAAGACTGCAAGTGCTCTCTGATATCCAAGCAGCAAGACTGCAGCCTCTGGACATGTGATGAGCAGGAGGAAAAAGACCTTTAAGTCCTTCTATGGACACTGTGGAGGTATAGGAGCTCCAGTTTAGCTGCTGTCTCTCCCTTCCTAACAAACCCTGCAACACAGAGGGAGCTTGGCACAATAATCTCGCTTCAGCTCCCCGAAACTAGCCAAGCAGAGGAGAAAAATGATTTAGATGATTTACAGCACTTCGGAAGAGTTGAAAAAAGTGAAGTAAATAATAAATCAAAACCAGCAAAAAGAACAAGAATACATCCATCTTTTATGAGCTCTATTCACTGCTGTATGTACAGTTCAGACATAAAACAAACGCGCCGTGCAAAGTTGCTGCTGCTTCAGAAGTGTCTGTGCCCAGCAGTTTCAGAGCACTTCCAAACTACATAAAAGCAGAGGCAGAGGGAGGCACAGGCGTTGTCTGCTGAGTGCAGGAAACCAGCTCCTGTTCTCTGCCTCCTTATCAGCCTTCTGCATAGCCCAGCGTGGGGATGGTTTCAGCTGGGAGATGGAGCCCGTAGTGAAGCCATGAGGAAAATGATGTTTTCCCAAAGCATTGCTTGCATTCGGGGTCCTCACCCCATGGAAAACACACCCGGCGTGTGTCAGCTGCAGAACTGTGCTCTCCCTCTTATAGCAAGGGCTGGTGGCTGTCCCCTAAAGGTCCCTCCAGTCCCCCAGGAAAGCTCCCATTGGTGCTCCTATAGGTTCCTATAGGGCTGGTTCAGTGCTGCCTCACTTGGTGGCATGGCTACCACATAGGAGGCTGCTGGGGGGGGGAGGGCAGCCAGACCCACATCTGAGCATGGGTCAGAGTCAAAACCCTCCAAAGACGCTGATTCAGGAGACTCCCCTTAAAGGCTGAAGTCTAGCAAGGACACAAATAGGCTTTTAGTGCACCTCTTACCACCAACAGAAAATCCCATTTGAGTCCCAAAGAATGAGCATTTCACTTTCTTTGCCCCCACAGGACAAGAGCCTGATACACTGTTGTTATGTCCATGTCTGTGTCTATGTCTATGTCTATGTCTATGTCTATGTCTATGTCTATGTCTATGTCTATGTCTATGTCTATGTCTATGTCTATGTCTATATGTCTATGTCCATGTCTATTTCTATCTCTTTGTCTATGTCTATATGTCCATGTCCATGTCTTTGTTTATTTCTAGGCCCATGTCCCTGTCCCTATGTATATCTATGTCCATTTCCATATCCATGTCCGTGTCTGTCAGTGTTTATTTCTAGGTCCATGTCCATGTCTATAACTATGTCTGTATCTATGTCTATGCCTGTCAATGTTCATTGCTAGGCCCATGTCCATATCTATGTCTACATCCATGTCTACGATCATATCCTATGTCTTTATGCTTACAGCTCAATGGGGACACAAGGGCCTGCCTTAGTGGGCAGGATGGCTCTGCTCACCCCCAGGCAGTTCGGAATTGTCTGCCTCCTCCATGGACTCAGGACCTTGAGATGTGCAGCAGTTGGCCAACTTTGGGTCAAGAAACAGCACTAACCTCCATTTTTTCCCAGCTGTCATGGCATAAAACAGACAGCTTTGAGGCATATTGGCTTCCAGTGACTCCTGGTCTCTATTAGCCCCGTGATTCAGGGACCAGCTCTGCTCACACAGTGACCAGTTCAGTGCAAGATGCACTGCCAGCCCTTGTGGGAGTGATGGGACCACGTGGGCGAACTACTCTGACATCCTCATCAGCATTGATAAATTGCAGCAGACGTGTCAGGATGAGGCTGGTCACATCTGAGCCTGGTGGCTGCTCACCCCCATCAGGGATGGGATGACATGACCCAGTTTATCTCACTTTAGGCAGGAAATTCGTAAGACTGAAGAGGCAGCCTGAGGTTCCTCAGCCAGGATGCCCCAGGGCCCCCGCAGCTGTTTGTGGTAAGGTTGGGTCCAGCCCAGCTGAGTCATGAGGCCAATTTCTTGCTCATCCTAACACGGTCTTCCTATCTCTCACATTTCACAGGCATCTGTGGCTTCTCTTTTGCTGGCAGGCTCCTGGCAGGGTCACATCCCACCGGCTGTTGGCTATAAATCTGTCTCCTGGATGGTGGTAGCTTTTTATTTGGAGGGATGCTGTGAGCAGCCTGTCCCTTCTGTCCTGATGGCAGTTGGCAGCTCTTGTTCCCTGGGCAGATCCCCTGCCATCCCCTTGTCACCCAGTGCACATAGTGCTGTGCTCCCAGCCAAAAGGCATTGCCAGCTGCCTCGGAGCTGGGCTCTGAGCCAGGACGCAGGTAGGTTCCTTGGATAGCAGCTTCCAGCTCCACCTTTCTGCTCCTCTGAGCTCCCAGTGGAAAAGAATCAATTTCACGGAGGAATCTACCACCTTTTCTGGGCTCTAAACACAGCTCTATCTCTTTGGTTTCCTGCAGGAGTAAGGGTGATTTCAGGAGAGCTCCAATTCATCACCACTAACCTCCAGCAGCCTTTTGATGGAGGGATTTTCTTTTCTTAAAAGCAACAGCCCATGGCAAGACTAATTAAATTCCCAGCCCTATGAAATCACTGCTCTCCCCGCTCTCTGCAACCTCCATCAGCTCCACATATCCCACGGTGAAGAAGGAAAGGCCCAGGAGGATCTTCTCCACTCTGCTGGAGGAGGAGCTGAGCTGGGAGCGAGGATGCTCAGAGCACCAGGAGGAGCAGTGGGGGCTGCTGGGCTGCTCACTATGGGAGCTGTGGGAGCTGAGACACGTGGGATGGGGCTGCTTTGTCCTCTGGTCACGCTGGATTTCAACAGAAAGAGCATTAACTCCTCATATAAGTGACCTGTGTGAGGAGCTCGGCTTATGTTCCTCCAGAGCCAAGTGACAGACCCCACAAGGCATCCTCTCTGCAGGCTCAGGGTCACTGGGTCCCTGAACACAGGCAATGGTGGTCCTCAGGTTGTATCCCATGATATGCCAGCACATGCCCCTGCCATGGGGATGATGCTGAGCCTGTGGGGATGCTCAGCACACAGAGTGGGCATCCTCAGCAGCAGCAGGACAGATAGGAATAAAAGGAGGAAAGTGGAGTTTTCTGTCCTTCCCCTGCATCTCCATAGCAAGCAGTGTGTTTGCCCTTGGGGTGCCTGGTACCTGCCTTATGAGCTCAATGCCAAGAGCTCTCGGTGCCCTTGCAGTGCTGGGTAACTGGAAATGGCCTGTCTGAAGCAATCTGCAATGCGTGCCGCTTTTAATTAGAAAGGGCTGCACGCCCACCTGCAAGCCGCTGTAAATCTGGTCTGTGCTGTAAAGAATGTCCTGGATTTAAGTTGTAATTAGAACTTCTATTGACGGCGCAAAGCCTCATTTTTCATGTGAAGCTGCTCATTGCTCCCAGTCAAGAAATCAATCTGGGCCTGTTGAAGAGATGGGGCCGTCAGATTTGCAGGATGGATGGATGGTGGGGAGTACAGACTTGCTGTGGCCTTAACCCCTCTGCTGCCCTGCCAGTGGGTGGGGTGGGGTGGGATAAGTGGGTAGGGGATTCCATGGGACCAAGCAGAAAGGCAGCAGTAGCTCTGCTGGTTGGGTCAGAGAGTGGCAGCTTGGCTGGAGACTGAGACCATTCAAGTCTTTCCCTCCTTTGCTGCGACATAGGAAGCAGCAGTGCCCATGAAGCACAACTGATGCCTGTCTGCATGGAGAGGCCATTGCTCTGATTTCATGGCTGTCTATGCTGCAGAACCCATGAGGGTCGTGGTCTCACTGTGCATGGGGATGTCAGCCCACATCTGCCTGTATCCGTGTTCCCTGCTGGTGCAATGCAGGCTGTGTCTCCTCCTCCAGCCTCCATCCCTGTTGACCTCCCTGGTGGATCACAGACATTTCCAGGCCCTTGGTTTTCTGGTGCTGCTGAAATCTGAAATGGAGCCACCAGGGGCTGGTGCAGAGCAGAGTCCTGAGCTCCAGGGACTGCAGGAGAAGGAGATCTCTGCCACCATCTACTGTGAAATCTGAGGCACACATTTGGGTGGCTGGGTGGCACGGAGGGACTGATCTTCCCTACTCTCTGGTAGGAAGCAGCAATGAAGAGCTCAGCAGCCCCAGAGCAAAGAAGGGGTCTCAGTGCCATTGGAGAGCCCAGAACACTGATAATGATGCCTAAAACCTGAGGAGAAATCCAGATGCAGAGCAACCATCAGGTTGGATACTGGGGAGAATTTCTTCTCCAAAAGAGTGGTGATGCATTGGGAGTGATGGGATCACCATCCATGGAGGTGTTTTAGTACCCGTGGGGATGTGGCACTGAGGGAGGGGGTCAGGGGCACAGTGAGGTGGGCTGGGGTGGGACGTGGTGACCTGAAAAGGTCTTTACCAACCTTCCTGATTCCATGATTCTGTGTATTTGCAGGAGCTTCCCTACTCAGGGACTCCTGAGGACTCCTTCACGGCTTCGTAAAGATGAGATATTGAAAATCCAGAGACAGCTTCCCCTGGCAGAGGGTCAGGAAGCTGCAGAGAAGGCGCTGTGAGCTAATCAGAGCCGACGTAAAGCTGCCAAGACCCGAGTTAAGCCCGCGGTGGATTTGGATTCACACTGGAGATAAAAAGGCAGCTCTTGGCGAACTGGCCTCTGGAGCTGGTTCAGATTAACCTGGATTTTCAGCATCACTTCGTGCTATTCCAGTCCACAAATCCAGGCAGCTCTGGCAGTGCACACTGGGACGCACAGCACAGCTCAGCCATCCCTCTCTGGTTCCCCCTACCCCAGAATGGACCCAGGAGTCGGTGCCACTCTGCCAAACCACAGCACCATCCCCCTCCCTCCCTAAGCATAACGTGCTGTCCCTGCACACAGCTAAGTGGTCCCAGGTGCCCTGCGTGGCACCACTGGGTCGTTGCCGCAATTGAGATTCGAGTGAGCCTGTCCCTAATTGGGAGGCTGGCACTAATGGGCTCCCACCCGGCTCCCAGCGGAGCAGAAGGAGAGGATGAGTCATTCTTTCCCCGGTGCCAAGCTGGCTCGGGGCTCCCGCACGCTGCTGTGAATGCAATGGCTTCGCTTGGGCAGGCTGGGAAATCCTGAGTGTGTGGGCTGCGGGCTGAGGGCTGTGTGCGGGGGTTGTAGCAGGGGCACGGGATCCGGAGGGTGTCGTGGGGGGTGGGGGGGGTCTCCTCAACCCAAATAGTTCTGCCGGTGGCGGTGGGCACATCACTCCCTGCATCGCTGGGAGGGCACCTTTTGTACGCAGCTCTCCCCATCCCAACAGCCTCCAGACGGCAGAGACCCCTGTCCAGACGTGTAGGATCTCTTGCCAAAGGGCACGGAGTAGGAAAGGAGCTGCGCATCCCTGCCAGGTTCTCTCCGCAGCCGAAGTTGCTAAGGGGACACCTGCTCCATCCCTACCCCAGAGCTCCTCCTCCACACCCGACCAGGGAGACCAGGGGGGAGGAGAGACACCGAAACCTTTTGGAGAGGGGAAGAAGGGGGCCAAGCAGGGACAGCAGCTGTAGGGCCATTGCTGCCAGCCCTGTTTTACACGCCGCTCCCACGTGCCCTGGGTTGGATGCAGGAGCTGTGGGTGAGTGTGACCGTTTCACAGAGCAGTGTGTCCCATGAGGAGTGCAGTAGGACGGCTCTTGCTGTGGCAGCCGACATGCTGCAAAACCACCTTAAAATAGACTCCAGGAGGGCTTCTTCTCAAAGCCTATTATCTGCGCTGAATGCCAGATTAGCGAGCAAAGCCCTCCTTGGGCTTTGAAAATGCTCTGTTAAGGAGGGATAATCATGTCATTGAGGCCCTCCAGGAGCCACCGTGGAGGAGCTGGGGACAGCAGTGACCTCAGCAAAGGCTTTACATAAGGGGGATCAGAGGGGGCACACCCCTCAGCTCCAAGGCTGCCTGCACCAAGGGTCACCCATTGCCCCATTGCTCTGCATGGGGAGCAGCTGCCCCCCGGCTCTGTCTGCTGCCCACCCCCCTGCAGCACTGCATGGCTGTGGCACTGTCCCTCCCATTGCCATTCAATGAACAATTCCATTAGGGGAAGGTGAAAGCAGCCTGGCTGGCAGTGCTCTCTCCTTCTCCATCTCCCCTTGGTTTCTCACAGTGCATTCAGCCCTATCATCACATCAGCACATTCCCTTCATAAGCAGAGTGATGAGTTATGGGCAGGTGGCTTTATTTCAAGGGCAGGAGGTCCCCCCTCCAGCTGGATCACATTGACTGTGAGCAAGTAGGTGGAAAGCTTCCAAAGGGCCTGGCTAAAACTGTGACTCACAGCATGCACCTCATCACGGGATATTCCTGGGCTTTTTGGATTAGGTCTCTGTGCCACATCAGAAGTGTGTGCTGGGATTTACGGGATGCTTTACAGGTTGCAAGGAGGAAAAGCAGAAGCTTTTGCTCTTTATTGAGAGGCTTTTATGCTCTGCCGTTTCCTCACCACGTTTTTACTGCTTGCCATCCTAAGCCCCATCAATCCCCAGCTGGCACCAGGGGACCCGATGGTAGCAGGCAGCAGAAGCAGCAGGATATGGTGTGGGGGCACAGTGTTGAGGTCTGGGAGGTGGGGAAAGGTCACACTGATGGGTGTGTGTGTTGATGGGGGTTCCCAGCCAGGGCTATGGGCAGCAGGCAGCTGCATGCACATCCTAACACGTTGCTCTGCAACCTCGATGCATGTCCCCTGTGATATTTTGTCACCCTTTATCACTGCAATTTCATTGCTATCATGGCCTAGTGAATCATTATTGATAGACTCTAATACCGGCACTGTTCCTTTGGGGGGATGTATTGTAATGAATTTTCTTCTCGCCCAGCATTACAGCTGAGCTCCGATAGGGTTCAGGGAGCAGGGCTGGGGCTGTGAAGCTGAGCACATCCCACATGGTTCAGAAGTGACCATGATGAGCTGTCCTGTGCTTTTTTACCCAGTGCAGTGTGTGATTCCCATTGCTGGTGGCTGTGCCATAGGGACGTGTTCATCTCCACCACCATTCATCTGCATGGTGGAAATGGTACAGAGAATGGCTGCACCCTTCCAGGCTGAATGAGGACATGAACATCCACACAGTGCTGCACTGAGATGCTTGAAGGATCATGCTGCTGGGCTTGGATCCACGTGAGCAGGAGCATGACCTGCATGGAGCTCAGTGCTGGCAGAGGGGGGAGCCAAGACAACAGCCCTATGGAGCCAGACCCCTCTGGGAAGGCAGAGAGCAGCTGGACAGGGCTGAACAGAGCCCAGCTGTGTGCCTGCCAATGGGGGCACGTGGGTTGTAACCCTGCTTTCTGACAATGGCTGGCTCTGAAGAGCTTGATGGCTCTTTTAGTGGTTGGCCAACTTGAGCAACAAGGGCTGCGAAGCTGCGGCACTGCTCCCATAGAGAGCTGTGCTTTC
This sequence comes from Coturnix japonica, assembly GCF_054131305.1. Lineage (NCBI taxonomy): Eukaryota > Metazoa > Chordata > Aves > Galliformes > Phasianidae > Coturnix > Coturnix japonica. The sequence goes on along the minus strand of NC_140679.1, from coordinate 12,487,653 downwards.
TGTGGCAATGAACCCCTGAGATCCATGCTTGTCACACAGGGTACAAAACCAAGGTGAATGCAAAGCAGCCAACTGAGCCTGAGCACTGCAATGTTGGGGATGGTCAGTGGGTCCTTGGTGGGATCCCAAGGAGCCAAGGCGCGATGCTGGGAAGGGCCGCTCCATCTCCAGAAGGAGCTGTTGGGAAATCAATTGAAGTTTGCCAAGGAGAGGAAAGCAGGCAGCAGCTGTTCTGGCCGTACTGAGTTGTGGGGTACACAGAGCTGCCCCCATATTGTCCCCTCCCAAAGGCCACAATGATCTCGTGGCTCTGCCTGCCTCGCATACAGCACAGTGAAGATCCCTGCAAAACGCCATGGGGGAAGAAAGAAAAAGGCTCAATTATTCTCTTGCATACAGACACAAATTAATTAACTGAGTTTGTCACAGGGGGACATTTCCCATGACCTGCAGAGAGGAGTTTCGGGGAGGAATGGCTGATGATTAATGCTTTTCTGTTCCTGCTGCGGTAACAGGATCTGGGGAAGGGCTGTTTGAAAGCAGAGGAAGCTTTGTACACCTTCAGCCTTCTGGGAGACGCCGTGTTTTCGGTGATCATTTGCTTCTGGTTTTCGCCATTTCAGATGGAAGCAGGCTTTGCATAACCAATGCTTCCATCCATGGAGGAACAGCAGAAAGTGTGACCAGAATATGGGGAGGTTTCAGAGTCAGAACAACTCCAGCTCCTGTGCTGGAGCCAAGCAAGGACAACACGAGCTCCTGCTCTGCAGATAACCTGTCTGGAAATGAATTAACACTGTGGTGGATGCGGGAAGATGATAGCTGGGTTAAGCTCCTTGCGTGGTGTGATGCGCTGGTTTGAGGAGTTGGGAAATCAACGCGGCTAATTGATACTTCACAGACCTGCAGCACTGCGGTGATCAATGGAGAAAGGAAAGCTTTCTGCTACTGCTTTGAGAGGGAATATCTGAGCAGTTCACGTAGCACCAGGCAGGAGTCCAGCATCTCTGGTGCTGCAGGATGAACAAAAGAAGAGATATGAATACACGGTGATAGAAACAAAGTTCATGGCCATGGAAACTGGTATTAAAAGTTTCATATCTAATCACGGCGAGCGGTGTCAGCTGAAAACGAGGATTGCTAGCGGATGGTTTTGAACCCTTCTCACACAGAGGATGCAAATCTTACGTGGTTTGGGGTTTTTGTGTTGTTTTCTTTTTGGCTACAAAATGCAAGATTTATAAATTAAATGCTCACCTGGAGATAAGCAGCAGCTTCATGAGCATTATGCAGAGCTCAAGGGAGCGAAGGCCAAGGAAAGGTTTTGTGTGTGTTGCTTTGAGAGAAGTCTGTCTCCTCTCCCCTAATGTGTGCTTTGATTGGCAGAGGTGCTACTTTGGATGAGCCCTGAAAATGGGGCTGGGGCTCATCCAGAACATTCCCACCTCCGGATCCCAGCGTAGGAAAAAGTCTGCTGACAGCCTGGGTTCTGCTTAATGGTTGTATGAAGGTCATTCTTAAACTGAGAATATCTAAGAGGAAGGACCAGATTGCGCTGGACTGGTCTCAAATAAACAGTGCCACTGAGAAGGGAGGGATGGTGGGTGCCAAAAATGTATCTGGGCTCAGTGAAAAGGGAAAACAAGCCTTTGGGAAAAGGGGATTAGAGACAGCCTCCAGCTCTTGTTCGTTCTTGGTTTCCTGGGGTCATATTTAGTGGGAGACAGTGCTGCTAGAAAGGGAGCTGTGCCCAACCAACCCATCTGTGCTGGGAAGGGTGCACCTAAACCAGTGTGATCCTACAGCAGCTCATGGGACATGGGTGCAAGCAACGTGGAACCAACGGTGCAGTGCGGTAAGCGCATAAGGAATAGTGCCAAAATTGGAAGTGACTTCTACATGGAGATGTGGAATCGGGCTCTGATCCATTCTTAACTGTTAAATTACAGAACAGCACCAACGAAGCATGTGTTGTCACCTGCTGACATTTTATTTAACAGATATATGAAAACAAGGATGCCTTCGGTGCTGGAAGCTGCTGTCAGAGTCACTGGGGACTCGGGGATGTATAAAGAGACAGACAAGGCAAAACAAACAGCTCAATCTGCTCACAGCCCGGCAGGCTGCAGAGAGCCCCACTGCGCTCAGAACAGGGCTGTCCCCAGGGTGCCAGGACCTGGTGGGTGCCAACACTCTGCTCTCCAATTCCAGCCCATGGAGATGAGTAGGAGCATCCAGAATGCGCCCCAGCTCATGGGATGGGTTTTTGGAGATCCTGATGGCTTTTGCTCATAGAGAGAGTTCATGGCTTTGCTTCTGGCTTGGAAATCTGATAGAAGGAAGGAGATGCATCCACAACTCTGAGGTCAAAGTTTATGCCAAGCAGTGAGAAACTGCAGCTTATGGGAGTGCAGCACTGGGAGAGCTCATTGGTGTTCTGAAGCATTGCATAGGCTTTGTGTGTGATAAGGGAACATTGCATGGCCTTTCTTACAGATTCTCTGTTTAGTTCTAGAAAAGAAGAAAGGCGAAGCTCTTCCTAACATCCATTTGCAAGTATCAGGAGATGCTCTTCACAAAAAGCTAAAATCTAGGAATACTTATTGGCATCCACCTTGGGTTGAGCGCTGTATCCCTGCTTGTGTATTCAGAGCAGCTGTGCTGGAGCCATCCTTGTAAATCAGCACAGGTACATGGAGCAGGAGAGTGGGCAGCTAAGCAGAGCTGCTGGCTGCGGGGCGGGCAAGTGGAAGGTGTCAAACTGCAACGTATGGTAGTGCCATCCAGACAGGGAATTGGTGGAGTGCTGTGGATCAGTGCCCTGGGATGGGATGCAGAGCCGTGTGTGCTGCTTACCACAGCCAGGGGAACCAAGGCTTTGCTTGCAGACTTGGGCTGCTCTATTTTAGCTCTGAGCGATTTGGCTAGGTGTGGGACAGCCCTCATTGCTGCTGGAATAGCTGGATGGAGCTGAGCCATCTCCCTGCCTGCAGATGAGGTGATTCCTCTTCTTGCTTCCCCAAATAGTGTTTAACTCTCATTGAAGGAGTCAGTGTGTGCTAAGTCAAAAGTCATCACAGTTTTGGGGGTCAGAATCTGCAGGCTGTCTGTCCAAAGGCTATTGCTGCACTTGCTGGAGTCACCAGAAGGGAAAAGCCCTCCTGTCACCTCTGCCCCACATCCCTATCCATCTTGTCCTCATCCCAGCCCTTAGGTCCCCATGCACTGCATCCCTTTGGGAGAGCCCAGCAGTGCTCATTACCGCCGCCGAGTGATTATCGCCGGCCGTGCCCCCACTGACATCAGGTGCCGGTGTGTCTTTCCAGTCTCCTAAATGAAGCTGTAAAGGGGAATGGATGAGGGATGAGGAGGAGATTGCTTCCAGCCTCTGCTCCCTGCCTCCTCCCCAGCGGGTGTGATGGATGACAGAGCGGGGAGCGGAGGCTGAGTCAGCTCCCAGGTGACCTTCGCCGAATCCCTCCTGGCCCATGGTCCCCTCGCTGCTGCACGGGGCTGCTGTGCCCGGGCAGATTGATGGTAGCTCACGCTCAATTTCTCTGATGCACTTTTGCTGAGAGACACTCGTACATCTTCCCCGTGTCGTCTCTCCATATCTGAGGTCAGGCTTTCAACAGGCAAGAAATGTTCCGAAATAAATCACTGCCGTCCCTCTCATGGGCTCTGCCAGATACGGAGGAGTGGGGTGAGGAGGAGAGAGAGGCAAAGGGCTGGCATGGGAATGGACAGGCCCATGGGACCGGGTGAGTCCATAGGGATGGGGAAGCCCATAGAGATGGGCAAGCCTTTGGCGACGGATAAGTCCGTAGGGATGGACAAGTCCCTAGCAGGCAGCCAAGCTGGATTTCTCCAGGTTGCATAAGGAACTGGTTTTCTGCCTGCATTTCTTCCTCCGCTGGTCAGTATCTCTCAGCTGGGCACCCTTTGGCTCTGCACACCTTTGGATGCACCAAGGGCAGAAGGAGGGAGACATCCTTCCATGCAGCAGGAGGAACAAGCATCCCCAAAAGATGTTCTCCAGGGTGGTGTGGAGCAAAGCTCTCAGTGGGGCTCACCCAGAATTTGCCCCACGCTCCTCCCCTTTGCATCCCAGCACTGAATCTGTCCATGTCCCAGAGCTCTGTTTTGGGGAACTCTTTGATGTTTTGGGGTTTTGTTCCCAGCTCCTGGTGCTGGAGCAGTGCTGGAAGGTTTGGGGAGTGCTGTGGGGAACTGAGGGAGAGGATGTGACCCTCACAGCTGTGGGTCAGGGACTCTTAGAGCACTTTGCTGCTACTCTGGGCCCCAGATGCGCTGCAGACAGACAGACAAACAGGTCTGGGCCATCTAACCTCATTGCCTTGCTCACACATGGGGCTGGGCAGGGAGTCAAGGAGCTTTAAGGAAATGCAAGAAATGTTTTTGTGCTTTCTCTGCACTGCAGCTCTATTCTCTTCCAGCTTGATTGTTACTGGGAAATGTGAAAAGAATGAAATTGCCTTTCCTTTGCTCCAGACCCATGAGAGAGCCTGAAAACTGCGCAGATGTGGTCAGCTGAGAGCAGCCTCTGGGGCTGTGTGTCCTTAACTGCATTGATCCTAACTGCCAGTCCATCATCCTGGGAAGTGTGATGGTAAATTCCAAATGCTGCAACAGAATGCAGCACTGAACCCTTTTGTCAGATGGGGAAACTGAGGCACAAGGTACACAGGGACCTTCCTGGGTGTTTCCTGCTGCTGGGGATACCACGGGCTGGCCGGATGCTCTGTCTCATGATGGACTGACTTGGTATTTCCCATGGGATCCCACCTTCCTGGGAGCCAGATATGGCCATTCTGCTGTTTGAAAGCTCAGCCTCTGGACCCAGAGGGAACTGTTGGGGAAGCAGAAATCCCCACAAACCTGAGGAGAGGACGGCACAAGACCCACGGTTGTGCTTAGAGAATGAAGGAAGGCTCCTGGGGAGGAAGGGACATCCCTCAGTGCTCTTGCAGATCGTCTCAGATCCCCTTCAGGACAATGATGAAGTGTATCCTCAGCCAAACCATCCTCCCCTTGTCAGGGCAAGCACCAGGCAGAGCAGCTTGTCATCACCTCCCCAGGAGAGCACTGTGGGCACACAGGGCAGGACGGTTCCTCAGGCTAAATGATGCATTGCCCTGAGCTGCTCCTCTGCGGGGAGTCAAAGGGGAGAGACCTGGTGAGCTGCTCCCAGGGGGAAGCTGTGAGATTCTCCTCCCAGGGTCTGGGCAGATTTGCCCAGCAGCAGGAGAAACCTGCATCTTCTGGGCATTATGTCAGAGGGAGAGGAAGGGCTGGAAGGGAGCTGCTCCAAGTTCTTATCTTTGCTTATCCTCCCTTCCCTCCTGGAGGTTTCATGGGGATTCATACATTTATGTCAGTGCAAAAGCACGCAAAGCGTTTTGTGGATGGAGCCAAGCCTGGCTCAGCACACCCTGCCCGGCCCCCCGTGGTGCTCCAGTCCCCTCCTGGTGGTATCACAGGGTGATCTGCCAGCAGAGCAAGGTTGTCTTCTGGGGGCAGCCCGGCTGCTGGCCCCGGTTCTGTGATGCTCACATGCACAGCCCCTTGCATAATGCCAACATCCACCCAGGGCTGTGGGCAGCAAACTGTGTTGGGCGCACCCAGACCCGTGCAGGATATGTCCGGTGCCGCTGCATCCCTCTGCGGGGAGCTGAGCGAGCAGAACACTGAGATCCCGAGCATCCCCGAGGAAAGCTCTCGGCTCCCTCCCTTCCTCGACAGCAGCTGTGACAAACATGCCACCATCCCTCCCGCTTCCCCCAGAGCCTGTGCTCTGCCTGCTGAGCCCCATTAGGCAATGCAGGGCCGGGAACACGCTCCACTCCCCACAGGCTGCAGGACCCCCCCCCGTGCCTGCCGTGGGGACCGTGGCTGCGGATCACTGCTGCCTGCTTAGCTCTGCGTGCCCGGTCGATGTCCCGCGGTCACTTGCAGAAGAAGGGAGCAGCCACCACGCAGGAGCAGAACAGCCTCCTGCCGAGCAAAGTGGGGATGGAGATTAATTGAATGCTGCAGGAGCCCCTCCGTGTTGCCCCAGTTTCCCAGTCCCAGGCTGGCACGAAGCGCCCGGCACCCCAGAGCCCCATCCCATCCCTCCCAAATTTCCACCCGTCGGAGGAGGGTTTTGAAGTTGGTTCAGAGAGACGCTGTGTCTCAGACCTTCTCTCAGGGCCTTATTAAAATGCAGACTGCAAATTCAGATACTGTAAACAAGGTCACTGGAGAATGAAGATCAACAGAGTGCAAGCACAAGGAATGCAGAGCATTAATATTCTGATGTGTGAGCCCGTCCTAAATATTTTATCAGGCTAAGCTTTTTTGTATTGAGGCATCCTTCCCCTGCTCTTCCTCCTCCTCTTCTGCCTGCTTCACGTCCTTTTCTCTCGCGTTCACAAAAAGCACTTTGTATTTCGGCAGAGCCTTGAAATGTATGCAACCCCCCCCCCCCCCCTCCACCCCCCTTCCCCCCCGCCGCCAAAGCCCTCGCCCTATTCCAGGAGGAGGGGGAGAGCTCTCCTAACGGGCTTTCTTTTGTTTCTGTCAACGTCTCACTTAGGCGGAGGGCACGGAGAGAAGGAGCCGACCGTTCTGACGCTGCCGGTATCTGATCGCAGGAATGGGGGATTCCCTCCCACCTCTTCTGCTCCGCAGAGCTTTGCTGCGTCCCCCGCACGTGTGTGCGCTGGGGAAGGGAAGGAGAGCATCCCTATGGGTTGGTGGTACCCAGAGGTGCTCTGGTTTGTTTTCAGAGTAGCCATTGGGCCATCGGAGTTTGCTCAGAGCTCAGGATGAAAATGATGTGGCCAGCTGCTTCCCAGCCCTCAGACATCCCTCAGCCTGTGCCACTAGGTTGGGTTTCCAAGATGCTCCTGTGCACAAGCACAAATGTTACTGCACAGCCCTGGCAGATGCGGAAATAAATCCATAACTTTTGGCTTTCTTTCTCCCTTTTCCCTTTATTTTCAGACCACAGAATCTTGGAGGCAAGTGCGCAATGGTGCTGGTAACATCTTCTCCTAAATGAGGGGCTAAATAGGGAAGTCTGGGTCCTACTTCTGGACTGGGGGATTCACTTGGAGGTCTTGCTGTGCCTGGGTGTGCTGTGTGCTGGATGCAAGCATCCAAACATCACCCAGAGCTTCAGGGCAACGCTTGCTCCTCCTGCAATCCCAGATCTGAGCACTTACCCCCATGCAGCTGCAGGCAGCACAACGTCCTCCCCGCTGACCATCAACCCCCAGCTTCTGTCTTTAGGGAAGCAGTACTCATCCAATTAACAACACTCAGCAAGGGGCACAACCCAGCGCATCCCAAGGATGGAACAGCAGAGGGTTGAGGTGAACAGTTTGGGAATAGGCAGTTGAATGGGAATTATTCATGCCAGCTGTATTGCAGGCTCTTACAGATACCAAACGCGCTCCAGAAAACGAGGGCGTTTATGTAATGACATCTCGTTAAAAGAAGAATCATAAGAAATTTATTATTAATAAAAGATTGAGAGATAATTGAGGGGCTTTATTATTATTATTATTATTATTATTTTTCTTAGTGGAAGGTTCCAGAAAAGGGACCATCGCTCCTTTTCAACTTCAACTCCGGCATCCAAAGGACTTGAAAGGGAATCGTGTGCATCACCCAGAGAAATCTGGCCTGAAATGAACATTTAAATGCATCATGAATTAACAGGGGAGCTTTCTAGTAGGTGAAGCACTGGAGTCTATACAAATTGACGTTTTTTGATCATAAATAATAGCCTAGATCTGCAACTGCTGTATAATTGTCAGCTCTTGGATCTGCAACCATTTCGCTGTTGTGGAGAGATTTACTTTCTTTCTGCATTTTTATTGCAAAGCTAATGATGTCCTCTGTACAGCGAGGATGGATCTGAGCTGGAGCCTACCTTGGGCCCCTCCTGCACTGAGGGGTTTTGCTTGCCCTCCATACTGCTGAGCATTAGGGGCAGCAGAGGAGAGCCCCCGAATGAGGATGTGGCATAGGGAGGAAATAGGAAGGAGATCTATCTGCGTGACATGTGTTATCTCACCAGAACAAGCTGCAGCTGAGCAGAGATGACATCCTGCTTCTGCCTTGTCTTGGGTGCTGGTCCCCAACCTTGTCTGTGTGGCCAGAATCAGCCCATGGAGGTGCTCAGCCCATAGGGATGCTCAACCCACAGAGGTGCTCAGCCCAAGGCTGCTGGGAGGATTGGGGTGGCAGTACCCTGGGCTGCAAGGTTATATGGTGCAGCTCCATGCTCGGGAGGCTTTCTTGCAGTAGGGATAAAGGATGGAGGGGTTGTGTTCTCTGGATCCTCATGTCCCCCTGAGGTCCCTGACATATGGAGAGCTCATGAAAGGCACGGCTGATCCAACAGCTTGGACAGAAATGCAGGTGAGACCATCACTCTGGACACACGTTGACTTGCACCCTGCATGGAGTCCAAGATGCACCACACCAAAGTGAAGCACACAAAAGCAAATCATGGGATGCAGGCTGCTGTGTCCCCACATCCCTCAGGCTGCTTCAGGCCAGCGTGGCTGCAGCTGAGGCTCTTGGCACACCAACAGATGGGGAACACCCTGACGTGTTCCCATTGCTTCTTGGCACTGTGTGCTGGAAAGGCCATTGCCTGACTTCTCACTGCACTCCAGCCCTGCAGCCCAGCCGGGAGACCCCAGGGAATGGAGACATTTATACAGCGCATTGACTGCCCTGTGCTTTCTTCTCTTTTGAAATATAGCAGCTTATTGATTTATATTTAAAAGGGATGAATGCAGCATATATCAGTATATTAGACACACTCCACACAAACAGAAAGGGCACCCCTGCCTTCCCGCTCCAGTGATCCATCACCGGCACAGCTCTCCTGGGGCAACATGTGAGCAGCAGCAAGGAGAGGGCATTTCTCCTCTGTGTGGCTTCCTGAGAGAGTTCCCCAGCATGGGTTGAAGTGTGGGGCACCTCCTGACTCTGAGCACTGCTGTACCATCACCCTCTGCAAGCAGTTCCCCCCCCCCAGCCATCAAAGCTGTGTGGGTAAATGGAGGCTCAGAGGGGGTGTTCATCATAGGGGGCTGCTGGGGGGTGGGCAGCAGAGCTCAGTCCCAAGAACCATGTCTGTGCTCCAGCCTTTGGCTGTGTGGAGCTTTGCAAAGCTTTCCTGTGCTTGGCATTAAGAGAAGAGAGAGGTTCTCCCTCCCCAGCCAGCCACATTAGGGGGACAGGAGCTTGCCAGAGGGCAACTCCCATCTCCTAGGGCTGGCATCAAAGCAAGCAAAGCCCAGAGCTCCCTTAGTGCCAGAGGCAAAGGGAACTTCCTAAACCCCCCAGCAGAGCATGAACACAACCAGGCAGCACCGCACGCAATAATCCTCCCCCTTCCCTTGGTGGCACAGCAGGAGCAACTCTGTTCCTCCTGCTGTCAGCCAGTCCAGGGCATGGAGAAGGGGGCTGCAGAGCCCCTCCTCACCCAGAGAGAGGGAACTCAGGCACCAAGCGAGACCTGCAGCATTCCTCCTGACTTATGAGTGTTTCTGTTGGCTCTTGCTCGCTCTGGGTTTCCATTAGCAGCATGAGTGGACTGGTCCATCCATCACATTTGCCAGCCAGAGAAATGACAGCGGGGCCATAGGAATCTACGCTGGCACATTAGCATCAGGGATAGATAAGGGCAGTGCTGATCTGCTGGGAGGGCAGCGAAGTGCACCAGGCAGAAGAGGTGTCAACATGCTGGACCTGAGTCATACCTGGGCTGCTGTCCTCATACATACGTGCCTTTGACATAATGCCCCCCCCAAGACATGATATACACCTGTGATTATCCTGACTCACAATCCCATGTCCCTGCACTGCCCTACACCAGCTCCACGAGCTGCAGTGTTATTTATCTAGCAATAAACAGCCTTCTGTCTGCAGCATGAGGGCTTCAGCTCTGGAAGTAATGGGCAGCTCCAGCTCAGCTGGAGATGTGCCCAGAGGCGAAATCTGACTGGGAAGGGCTCATCCTGAGCACTTGGGGCAGGGAACTGCCAGCAGGTAGCATGGTATGTGGGTTCTCACTGTCGTTTCTTCCAGTGTCCAGCTCATGGGAGGAAGAGCAGGTCCATGCCCAGGCAGCTTAGAAGGAGCCCTCTGCAGGGTGCCTACACTCCTGCCCCAATCTGTGCATCCCCATAATACCTGATCCTCTTGAGCTCTGGGGGGACAGGTCCTGCCCATCCTATTACATCTCACAGTGGGAACTTTGCACTAAGGCTGTAGAGACATCTTGCCAGCATCCTGGCCATGGGTGCATCCTCCTCATCCGAGGAGCTCACTTTGGGGATGGAAGGGTTAATAAACTATACAGTGAGACAGCTGTATAGCAAAATATGGGGCAAAAGAAGGTATAATGTGATCCATGTGAAAGTGGAACAGCACAGGGAAGGGAAGAGAGTGCAAAGACCCTCATCACCAGGGATAGAGAGTGCCAGCCCTGCCAGCAAGTGCTGCAGAGCCTGGGTGCCCTCAGGGGACAGCAGAAGCAGCAGCCCAATGCAGACAGCTGAATTCTGGCTCTCAGCTGTGTGGCATCAGAGATAGCCCAGCCTGTGCGAGGGGGAATGTCAACAGCAACCCAGTCTGTAACATGCTTTGGGATCTGTCTGTGGCAGGATGCTGCAGGGAAAACAGGCACAGAAATATTATCGTTAGCGTGGTTATTATTATCATCACTACTCCCCTGCAGCTGGCGGTGGCTGCGCAGCGAAACCATCCAGAGCTGCTCCAGTGGCATCTTCCCCCACCCACCCAACTCCCCACGGCTTCGAGTAGGAAGAAATTGCCCCCCCGGCCCCCAGAACAGCTCTCTTTTTTGAATGTTGATTTCTCTTTAGTTAATTAAATGCTTTCGGTTCGAGTTGCCGCTTTCCTGCACTCTCAGTGCAGGAAAGGGGGGTAAAATTACATTTATTCTGTATCTCACAGGGAAAAAGAGGTCCATGCTTTAAGCAGGCCCACAATCAGAGAAGAATCACCTGTTTCAACCCCCCTCAATGCTGTGCTATGGGAGAGGAAACAGCATTGGCTCCAGATCCCCATTTGCCATCAGTTCTGCTGACACTATCACCATTATGGGCACCAAGGTGATAATTACCTCCCATGGCATGGAGAGGGTTAATTACCCTGTGGTTGTTCAGTGCTGTGAATAGGTAAGGCGCCGTCTAAGCGCAGAGCATTATGATTAATAATATCCAGCCTGCTAAAGCAAAGTGCTTAGAAGGATTCCGAAAGGATTATTCATTTATATGAATACAGAGGATATCTACAGTTACATTAAATGGGATAAAAATCTGCAGGGGACCTAAGCCCTCACGCTTCAGGACATAAAGCAGCCATTAGCTGCCTGGGCTGGGAAGGAAGCTCTCTCCAAACACTTTAGCATAGTGTCACAGTGCTCAGCAGGAGACCCTCGTCTTCCTCGGGAGCATCTCCCCAGCTTGGCCATGCAGAGCTGGGACTGAGCCCGGGCTGCCTGGCAGTTCTCAATGCCTCGTGTGGCTTTGGTGCTCTATTTTCTGGCTCCTGTCCTCATGCTCATGCCTGCAGAGCAGGGCTGGCTGCCCAGGCAGCGATGTGTCTCCGGATGGGATTTTGAAGGCAACTGCAAGCTGTTGTTCTCAGGTTTGCAAAGGAATAGCTGCACACTTAGCAGGTGATTGCTGGCTTGGTGCTCATCTTGCTGGGGCATTGGCTGAGCAGAGCTCTCGAGCAGATCATGGGATGCATCTTTTGCCCCCTGGGCACATCTTCCACCCACATCTTGGATCAGACCTCAGCTCTGGCTGCAGAACTGCCAGGATATCAGCCAGAAACTGAGATGGAAAGAACTGAAAATTGAGGAGATCTTCAACCACTCAAGCTGCTCCATTGGAAGATACCAGCTGGATGGAAGCAGAACAGAATAGAGTAGAATAGAATCATTAAGATTGGAGAGACCAGTAAGGTCATCGTATCCAACCTCCAACCACCAGCTCATGCCCATGGCTGTTCCAGACAGCGTCACTCAGTGTGACATCCATCCTCTCCTTGGACACCTCCAGGGATGATGACTCTTGCAGAAGCTGTGCCTGGCTGAGAAGCATTCAGTGTCTCTTTGCTCTTCTTTCTTTTTGCTGGGGATGAAACCTGCTGAAGGTGCAAGTGGTGAAAAATGCCATAATTGCTCTTTTTTGTGGTGGTTTTTTGGTCTCAGTGGTAAGAAAATATTCCAGACATGATCTCGGAGCGTGCAGAGAAGTTAAGAACTGCAAGAAATTAAACTCAGGAAATGCAGAAAAAAACATAATGCAGGAAATTAAAAGGCAGTAAATTCAAAACCGAGACAAGTTTTCATACAGCATGCGGTTAATCTGCGGAGCTTATTGCCACGAGATATTAAAAGAGGTTGGATGTGCCTACAAACACTGTCAGCATCAGTTACTATGAGCAATTTCACCCCCATTCTGCACTGCACAGGCTGACCAATCTTGCTCTTGTGGTTAGCAAAGAGCCTCTTCAGGAGGAGTGAGAGGGCAGTGCTGACTGTGTTAAGAATTAATGAAACCCCATATCCAATACCTTCACCTCCAGATGTGGTGCCCTGTGTCCCTGCTGGGATGCAGGAGATGTGCCCTGTGCATGGCCTCTACCCACTTGCCTGGAGGAGCATTGTGGATCAGGAGGCTCCTGGACAAGGGTGGGGTGATCAGCAGCAGCTTTTTGGCTGGATGGACTGGAAACAGTCCTCTGAGCTCACCGTGTTCAGCCCAGCACTGCTGCCTTTGATCTCCAGCAGTTTCATGAAGAGCTGTTCTCATGTAGAAGCCCACAGCGGTATCCTGGGTTGCCCTGTTTTTTCTCCAGACCCCTTTAAATCACTCTACATCCCCTATTACCAGCACTGGGTCATGGATCTTGGGATGACCCTCAGGAGCTGGGTGTACTATGAGCCCTTCTGCTGCAGCCAGATGTGATGGGCTGCCCACTGTGAAGTGCCACCAACCAGCTGCCCCAGTTGTGCCTCCCCAGTTTTGCAGGTGAAGGGATCAGCAGTGTCTCAGCGCACAAGGCTGGGTGCCTCAGTCTATAGGGTTCCCATAGACAGATATCCACATGCCCACCCCTTTCCTTCACTCCGGGCTCATCTCAACAACGGAGGCTTCTTCCTTTGCTGAGAAAGAGCCAAAAGCAATTTGTGTCATCTCATAATGCGTGCTCTAATACGTTACATTGGATCCAATTAGGTAATGGCAGCCCCAGCAACGGAGGAGGGGGGTGTCAGGATTCATCCTGGTTTAGGCAACGCTGTCAGCATTGATCCTAATGAACACCAGGCAGAGGGGTGTCCCCCGAGCTGTGCTTTGTGTTACTGGAGCAGCTCAGGACTGGTTAATGTGCACTTAACACAAAGTGCTTACCTGAGAAAGATGCTCAGCTAGAGGGAGCCGACATGGTGCAGTGTAATTTATGCCTTTAGAATAGGATCCTCCATGGGCATTACAACAGCACGCTCGGAAAGGACTCAGCTGCATGCTGGAGAAGAAAGGGAGGCTTTAAGTGAAGATTTAAAGACGGGGATGGAACATCTACAAAGAAGGGGAACACACGCCCTCCAGCTGTGGAGGAAGGCAGAAGGGAGGTTGAGATAAAAGGGGAGCTTTGATCTTCCTCAATCCATCGGGCTTCGATCAGCCGTGTCCTGCTGTGCTGGGGCTGGCCGAGGGCTGGCGTGCGACCGCCTCGGTGAAAGCTCCTCGTTCCCATCCCATCCCACCCCCGGCTCCCTCTGCTCCGCTGGGTGCTGCCATGCCCCAGACCCCCTGCAGGACCCTGCTCTCAAGCCCTTCACACTGCTGTGCTGGGGCTTTGCTGCAGGAGCTCTGTCCAAGGGTAAAAGCAGCAGTTTTCTGGTGCCAGAAGCTCAGGATGGGCTTGCTGGGCTCTCTCATTTCTGGTTTGCAGCTATTTGAATCCACTTGTATTCCCATGATGTGTTGCTTCAGTATCCACAGAAGTCAAAGAATACAGGAAAGGCAAAACGTACCCTGAGACCCAGAATATCTGTGCTGCTGGGGTTGTAGGGACTGAGGAAATGCTGCCTTGGACATTGTTCAGCCAAAAACCTTGCACATGTTTTCAGATGCCCAACGTAATAGAAATGCATTTTGGGATCATATTCCTACACTGGCTGCTTACAATGAGTTTAAGGTAAATTTTTATCAGTGGCAGTGTGAGGAGAAGAGCCAGAGCTCGCAGCAGACCCATCTCCCTGTGGGACTGCAAGGGTTCCAAGGAAGCCACTGGGAAGCATCAAGGCCAATGGGGAGGTCAACAATTCAAGCATTAGAAGCACTAGCAGCAGACAAGGCAGTGGTTGAAGCTGTTTTGCAATGGCTTTGCAATGTTTTCCTTGACACCTGGTGATGCAGTGCGTGTCCAACCCTGTGATGCAGGTAGCACCAAACCCACAACTGCTCTTCAGTGCCTGTGGGTATATTGAATGAATGCACAAAACATGCTCTCATGCTGGGAGGGGCTTGCACCCATGGACACACCTAGCCTTGATTAAGGCAAGATCCTGTGCTATGCTTCTGGCTGTATTTCACATTCATTGCACACTAGGAATCATAGAACGGCTTGGGTTGGAAGGGATCTCAAGGATCAAGTTCCAGCCCTCCAGGATTCCAACTCCAGGCAGAGTTGCCAACCATTAGATCAAGCACTAGATCAGATTGCTCACAGCCCCATCCAACCTGTCCTTGAACTCCTCCATAGGCAGGTCAACGAAGGACAACCTGCCTACCACCCAGTTTCAGCAACCTTTGCTGGTTCCCCCCCTGCTGCCCCGTCCTCCCCACCTGGCACAAAGTGACCGCTCACTGCCAGAGTGTCTCCGCTGTTCTTTGCAATCCTCTTTGCAATTTCATTCGTTTCAAAGCTCCCTGTTACCACTTCCAGCCCTTAATCTCCCACTCCATAAATCAATCAGCAAGGGAGCTGGCGAGCAAAGGCAATCAGCTCCTCTTGCCCTGGCGGCTCATGCCAAGGGTTGAGGGCAGCGGGGTTCCTCTGCCCCTTGCCCCAATGTGCAAGCCAAGAATTGACAGCAGGGCATTGTTTAGATTTGTGCCAAGGTGTTTTTGACGAGGCTGGTGGACACCCAGCCGGGAAGGGCAATTATCCCTGCTAATAAAGCAGGGATGCTGGCAAGGAGGGGATGCTCCCAATACGACGCAGCACAGAACCCACAGCAGGCAGGTGAGCGGGGCAGAAATCACACGCCGCCTCTTGGCTCCGCGCCCCGCGTGCTTCGCATGCTGATGCAGCCAGCAGCCATTCATCCACAGAAATTAGGAGTGGGAAGGCTGTTTAGCTGGAGAGCGGACAAATTCATTTCATTTCTTCTTTCTTTCTATTTTTTTTTTTATGCCTTGGAATTCCAGGCTCTGCATTTTTTGGAGGCTGCTTTTTGTTCCTCCACCGGGAGCAGAGATGAATGAATTTTGCCTCCTGTAAGTTTTCTGTGCTGGAAACACAAGTTTGTCAGCTCTGTTTTGTAAAATTATGGTGATTTTGCCTAATTTTTTTTTGTATTTTTTTTTTTAGTGGAGCATGTGAAGAGACTCAAAATGGCCAATTTTGACAGGTTCAAGACGAAATGTTTTGATTTTTTTGGCCCTGAAATGTTCTTCAGTTTCAAAACTCTCCTTCGTTTCATTTTGAAGAACCCAAAAGCTTGACTGAAGCAAAGTATTCTGGGACTGTCAGATGCAGTGTTGACTCCAAACCCTTTAGAAATCAATTTGACAATAAGTTGGAAAACCTCGATCTCTCTTCCAAGCTTGGATCGCGTTAAAGGAAGCAAACAAATAAATGCACAGTTTGCAAATGAGCTGAAAGGAATCTCATTTCTGTGCTTTTAGAGCTGGTTCGTCCTTAAGGCTTTTCAATAATAATAATAATAATAATTAAAGGTGGGGGGAGGGGCAAACCTCCTTTCTAATCCAAGGAGCTGCATTTGGCCCTTGCAAAGGGAGATGACTGTATTCCAAATATGAAAACCTTCGCGATGGATTTTGTGGATGATGAACAAACCAGAGGCTGTTGTGGTGTGGATGCCAGTCCTGAAGCAGCTCCTGGCTCCAGGAGCAGGGAAATACCGGCTTGCAGCAGGGACATGGCATTACCTTTGGCCATAGCTTACTGAGGCAGTCACTGAACTCCCTGCTCTTGCCAGAGCTCTGTGTGTTTAAAAGCTTGGTGATGAGCTTGGAAATCATCAGGAAATAACTGAAGGGCTGATCTTGGAGGCTGGAAACCTGTTGTGTACTGGGAGAGAAATGCAAGGTGCGAGCATCCCTGCTAAATCCAAGGCAACATTAATAAGTGACTCATCTGAGTGTAGAAGTGCCTTTTGGAGGAGGAGATGCCGAGCAGCCAGCTGGCTTGCAGACAACGGCAGGCTAGCAGCTAGCAGCTGGAGGGTACAGCCAGGCAAACTGGGAGCTGAGCACCAGTGCCAGCAGCCAGAGAGCCAAACCCCTCTGACAGCTTGCTCTGGCGTGTGGTGGAGGCTCCATCACTCACGGCTGTTCATCCACTTGGATTTGCTGTCATCAAGCAGAAACTCTGGGTTTGTTAGGGCTCAAGTTTTCCTTCCCAGCCTGAAAATCAAATCACAATGTCTTTGCAGTATTCTTTGGCTTAATCTTTGGAAAGGAGAGACCAGGATGGCTGTTTTCCACAGCACAGAAACAGCACCTGTGGTGAAGATGGTCCTTACCCTGCCTGGCTTCCCAGCAGCCTCCAGCAGGAGCCACAAAGAAAAGCAAACACACTGGATCATTCCCAGCCCCCAAATGACTCCCATCCAAATCCTTCTTTCCAGGAATGCCACTGTATCTGATGTGAAGCCATCTATCTCTTCATCCATCCATCCATCCATCCATCCATCCATCCATCCATCCATCCATCCATCCATCCATCCATCCATCCATCCATTCATCCATCCATCCATCCATCCATC